>NW_027325379.1:0-1200000 GCF_036924035.1 Leuresthes tenuis
TTCATAGTTATCCATGTCTAAAATGTATCAAGCATAAAGTTCCTCATATTACCCTGAATGAGAAAGAAGCATCCCTTTGGTTGAGCAATACGTTCCTTATGCGGAGTTATGCATGATTTCGGATTTTGCTATAAAATTCATTCCTTCACACCTTTTTTTTTCACCGCATTTTATAGATTATGGTTGGAAATTTCAACCACTCTAATCCGAAGACCTCTCCTCCCGCTTTTGTTAATATATTTGAACTTTAGTTGGACATTCACCCCTTTTTGCAGCTAAACCACCTCCGCTCCCTGTTTTGATCATGTATGGTCTGGCAATACTACATTTTCTTACCCGTTTGTGAGTAATTATGGCTGGACATTCACACCTACTTGCAGCTGAACACAATCTCTCTCGCTTTTAATTATGTTTGGATATTCGAACCTTTTCTTTACTGCTTTTTGCAAACTTTGGTCGGACGTTCACACCTTCTTGCAGCCGAACACCTCCGCTTCCGCTTTTGATGGTATATATTCGGGAATTCGAACCTTTTCTTACCAGCTTTTTACAAACCATGGTTGGACTTTCACACCTTCTTGTAGCCGAACAACTCCGCTCCCACTATTGATTGTGTACAGTCGGGTATTTTAACCTTTTCTTACCCGCTTTTTACCAACTATGGTCGGACATTCACACCGTCTTACAGCGGAACATCTCCGCTCCCGCTTTTGATGGTGTATAGTCAGGCATTTGAACCTTTTCTTACCCGCTTTTTACAAACTATGGTCGGACATTCAAACCTTCGTGTAGCCGAAAACCTCTGCTCCCTCTTTTGATTATACATTGTCGGGCATTCGCACCTTATCTTACCCGCTTTTTACAAACTATAGTCAGACATTCACACCTTGCAGCTGAACCACCTCAGTTCCCTTTTTTGATCATGTATGGTCTGGCAATACTACCTTTTCTTACCCCTTTGTGAGTAATTATGGCTGGACATTCACACATACTTGCAGTTGAACAGCTCTGCTCCCGCTTTTGATTATGTTTGGTTGGATATTCGAACCTTTTCTTAACTGCTTTTTACAAACTTTGGTCGGACGTTCACACCTTCTTGCAGCCGAACACCTCCGCTTCCGCTTTTGATGGTATATATTCGGGCATTCGAACCTTTTCTTACCAGCTTTTTACAAACCATGGTTGGACTTTCACATCTTCTTGTAGCCGAACAACTCCGCTCCCCCTACTGATTGTGTACAGTCGGGTATTTTAACCTTTTCTTACCCACTTTTTACCAACTATGGTCGGACATTCACACCTTCTTACAGCGGAACACCTCCGCTCCCTCTTTTGATGGTGTATGTTTGGGCATTCGAACCTTTTCTTACCCGCTTTTTACAAACTATGCTCGGACATTGAAACCTTCTTGTAGCCAAACACATCCACTCCTTCTTTTGATGATGTATGCTTGGGCATTCAAAACTACTTTTTGCCCGCTTTTCATTAATTTTGGGTGGACATTCACACCTTGTCACAGCCAAACACCTCCGCTCCCTGTTTTGATCATGTATGGTTGGACATTCGCACCTTGTCTCACCCGCTTTTTGCAAACTATGGTCGGCTGTTCACAGCTTCCTCTCCACCATACTTGTATGGTGGGATGTTCACACCCAGTTGCATCCGAAGACCTCCGCCCCCACTTTTGTTGATATTTAGTCGGTCATTCGCAGCTTACCCGCTTTTGGCAAACTATGGCCTTCTTGCAGCCAAACACCTCTGATCTCGCTTTTGATAATGTAAGGTTGGGCATTCAGACCTTGCTTCACCTGCTTTTCACCAAATATAGTCGGACATTCACACCTTCTTGCAGCCGAACACTTCCGCTCCACCTTTTAGTGTTCTATCACACCTTTTTTTCACCGAATTTTATAGATTATGGTTGGAAATTCTCAACCACTCTCATCCGAAGACCTCTCCTCCCGCTTTTGTTAATATATTTGAACTTTAGTGAGACATTCACACCTTCTTGCAGCTGAACCACCTCCGCTCCCTTTTTTGATCATGTATGGTCTGGCAATACTACCTTTTCTTACCCGTTTGTGAGTAATTATGGCTGGACATTCACACCTACTTGCAGCCGAACACCACCTCTCTCGCTTTTGATGATGTATGGACCGGCATTCTTACCTTTTCTAACACATTTTTCAGAAATTACGGTCGGAGATTCACACCTACTCACAGCCGAACAACTCCGCTCCCGCATTTGATGGTGTGCAGTCGGACATTCTCACCCTTTCTCATCAGCTTTTTGCAAATTATGATCTGACATTCACACCTACTTGCAGTTGAAAAGCTATGCTCCCGCTTTTGATTATGTTTGGTTGGATATTAAAACCTTTTCTTAACTGCTTTTTACAAACTTTGGTTGGACGTTCACACCTTCTTGTAGCCGAACACATCCACTCCTGCTTTTGATGATGTATGGTTGGGCATTCGCACCTTTTTTTTACCCATTTGTCAGGAATAATGGGTGGACATTCACACCTTCTTGCAGCTGAACACCTCCTCTCCCACTTATGATCATGTGCGGTTTGATTTTCGAAAATTTTCTTTCATGTTTTCTAGCAATTATTGATGGACATTTAGACCTTCTTGCAGCTGAACACCTCCGCTCCTGCTTTTGATAATACCTTGTCAGGAATTCGCACCATGTCTTACCCGCTTTTTACAAACTTTAGTCGAATATTTACAGCTTTTTGCAGCCGAACACCACCTCTCTCGCTTTTGATGATGTATGGTCCGGCATTCTTTCCTTTTCTAACACATTTTTCAGCAATTATGGTTGGACATTCACACCTACTCAGAGCCGAACACCTCCGCTCCCGCATTTGATGGTGTATAGTCGGGCATTCTCACCCTTTCTCATCAGCTTTTTGCAAATTATGATCTGACATTCACACCTGCTTTTGATAATGTATGGTTGGGCATTCGCACCTTTTTTTACCCATTTTTCAGGAATTATGGGTGGACATTCACACCTTCTTGCAGCTGAACACCTCCTCTCCTTCTTATGATCATGTGCGGATGATATTCGAAAATTTTCTTTCATGTTTTAAAGCAATTATTGATGGACATTCAGACCTTCTTGCAGCTGAACCACTCTGCTCCCGCTTTTGATGGTGTATAGTCGGGCTTTCGAGCCTTTCCTTCCCGGTTTTTACAAATTATGGTTGGACATTCAGACCTTCTTGCAGCCGAACACCTCCGCTCCCTCTTTTGATCATACATTGTCTGGCATTAGCACCTTTTCTTACCCGCTTTTTACAAACCATAGTCGGACTTTCACATCTTTTAGTAGCCGAACAACTCCGCTCCCGCTATTGATTGTGTACAGTCGGGTATTTTAACCTTTTCTTACCCGCTTTTTACCAAATATGGTCGGACATTCACACCTTCTTACAGCGGAACACCTCCGCTCCCTCTTTTGATGGTGTATGTTCGGGCAGTCAAACCTTTTCTTACCTGCTTTTTACAAACTATGGTCAGACATTCAACCCTTCTTGGAGCCGAACACATCCACTCCTGCTTTTGATTATGTATAGTTGGGCATTCGCACCTTTTCTTACCCATTTTTCAGTAATTATGGGTGTACATTCACACCTTCTTGCAGCCAAACACCTCCGCTCCCTCTTTTGATCATACATTTTCGGGCATTCGCACCTTTTCTTACCCGCTTTTTACAAACCATGGTCGGACTTTCACACCTTTTAGTAGCCGAACAACTCCGCACCCGCTACTGATTGTGTACAGTCGGGTATTTTAACCTTTTCTTACCCGTTTTTTACCAACTATGGTTGGACATTCACACCTTCTTACAGCGGAACACCTCCGCTCCCTCCTTTGATGGTGTATTTTCGGGCATTCGAACCTTTTCTTACCCGCTTTTTACAAACTATGGTCAGACGTTCAAACCTTCTTGTAGCCGAACATATCCACTCCTGCTTTTGATGATGTATGGTTGGGCATTCGAACCTACTTGTTGCCCGCTTTTCATTAATTATGGGTGGACATTCACACCTTGTCTCAGCCAAACACCTCCGCTCCCCGTTTTGATCATGTATGGTTTGACATTCGCACCTTTGCTTACCCTCTTTTTATACTGATTGCTCAAGATTAAGTTGTTCTTTCTCAAACTACAAAATTTTTTTAATTGTTGAAACTTGATTTGAAGTGGATAAATAAGGAAGACAAACAGTTTTAAGTCAGGCTGATAGCAATTAATTTTATAGCAAAATCTGTATTTCGTCATTTGTCGAGAGATGCTTATTGCTGAAGAAGTTCTTTCTCATTCTACAAAGTACAACGTTGTTTATCATTGAAACTTGATTAGACATGAATAAATATGAAGGACAAAGCAGTCTTAACATGGTTTGAGTTAAGGAATTCGTTTTATAGGAGAATCCGAATTCGTGCATAACTCGTAAAATAGAGCTTATTTTCGGATTCCTGAAGAATGAGTCTGGTTCTTTCTCATAATACAAAGTTTGTTGTTTATTGTTGAAACTTCATCAGACCGTTAGATATAGTCGGACTCACCTCGACGCACGGCTTGGGATCTGGAACCAGTACTCTTGAGAGGGGTTGGACTCTCTTCCACTCTGGAGTTGCCCGTGGTGAGAGGCGCAGAGCAGGTGTGGGCATACTTATTGCCCCCTGGCTGTGTGCCAGTACATTGGGGTTTACCCCAGTGAACGAGAGGGTAGCCTCCCTCCGCCTTTGGGTGGGGGGACGAGTCCTGACTGTTGTTTGTGCCTATGCGCCAAACAGCAGTTCAGAGTACCTACCCTTTTTGGAGTCTCTGGGGGAGGCACTGGAGAATGCTCCTACCGGAGACTCCCTCATTCTGCTGGGGGACTTCAATGCTCACGTGGGCAATGACAGTGAGACCTGGAGGGGTGTGATTGGGAGGAACGGCCCCCCCGATCTGATTCAGAGTGGTGTTATGTTGTTGGACTTCTGTGCCAGTCATAGACTGTCCATAACGAACACCATGTTCAGGCATAAGGGTGTCCATATGTGCACTTGGCACCAGGACACCCTTGGCAGACCTGGCAGGCCCATACGTATTGTGAGGGTCTGCTGGGAGCGTTTGTCAGAATCCCCCGTCAGAAGGAGCTTTAACTCCCACCTCCGGCAGAGCTTCAACCATATTTGAGGTGGGGGACATTGAGTCCGAATGGGCCATGTTCCGTGACTCCATTGCCGAGGCAGCTGGTCGGAGTTGTGGCCGTAAGGTGGTCGGTGCCTGTCGTGGCGGCAATCCTCGAACCTGCTGGTGGACACCAGTGGTGAGGGAAGCCGTCAAGCTGAAGAAGGAGTCCTATCGGGCCTTTTTGGCCAGTGGGACCCTGGAAGAAGCTGATAGGTACCGACGGGCCAGACGGGCCACGGCTTCGGCGGTTCTGAGGCAAAAACTCGGGCCTGGGAGGAGTTCGGTGAGACCATGGAGAACGATTTCCGGACGGCCTCGAAAAGATTCTGGTCCACCATCCGGCGTCTCAGGGGGGGGAAGCGGCTCACAGTCAACACTGTTTACAGTGGGGACGGGGCTTTGCTGACCTCAACTAGGGATGTTGTGAGTCGGTGGGGGGAGTACTTCGAGGAACTCCTCAATCCTACCAACACGTGCTCGGAAGAGGCAGAGTCGGAGAGCTCGGAGACGGGGCCTCCCATTTCTGGGGCTGAGGTTGCCGAGGTGGTTAAAAAGCTCCTCGGTGGCAAGGCCCCGGGGGTGGATGAGGTCCGTCCTGAGTTTCTCAAGGCTCTGGATGTTGTAGGGCTGTCTTGGCTGACACGCCTCTGCAGTATCGCGTTGACATCGGGGACAGTGCCTCTGGACTGGCAGATTGGGGTGGTGGTCCCCCTCTTTAAAAAGGGGGACCGGAGGGTGTGTTCCAACTATAGGGGTATCACACTCCTCAGCCTCCCTGGTAAGGTCTATTCGGGGGTATTGGAGAGGAGGATCCGTCGGATAATCGAGCCTCGGATTCAGGAGATGCAGTGTGGCTTTCGTCCTGGCCGTCGAACAGTGGACCAGCTCTATACCCTCGGCAGGATCCTGGAGGGTGCATGGGAGTTCGCCCAACCAGTCTACATGTGTTTTGTGGACTTGGAGAAAGCGTTCGACCGTGTCCCTCGTGGAGTCCTGTGGGGGGTGCTCCGGGAATATGGAGTGCCGGACCCCTTGATAGGGGCCGTTCGGTCTCTGTATGACCGGTGCCAGAGTTTGGTCCGCATTGCCGGCAGTAAGTCGGATACGTTTCCGGTGAGAGTTGGACTCCGTCAGGGCTGCCCTTTGTCACCGATTCTGTTCCTAACTTTTATGGACAGAATTTCTAGGCGGAGCCAGGGCGTTGAGGGTGTCCCATTTGGCGACCTCAGAATCGGGTCTCTGCTTTTTGCAGATGATGTGGTTCTGTTAGCGTCGTCAGGCCGTGACCTTCAGCTCTCACTGGAGTGATTCGCAGCCGAGTGTGAAGCGGCTGGGATGAGAATCAGCACCTCCAAATCCGAGACTATGGTTCTCAGCCGGAAAAGGGTGGAATGCTCTCTCCGGGTCGGGAATGAGATCCTTCCCCAAGAGGAGGAGTTCAAGTATCTCGGGGTCTTGTTCACGAGTGACGGACGAATGGAGCGGGAGATTGATGGGCGGATCGGTGCGGCGCCTGCAGTGTTGCAGGCTCTGCACCGACCCGTCGTTGTGAAGAGGGAGCTGAGCCAGAAGGCGAAGCTCTCTACTTACTGGTCAATCTACGTTCCCATCCTCACCTATGGTCACGAGTTGTGGGTAGTGACCGAAAGAACAAGATTGCGAATACAAGCGGCCGAAATGGGTTTCCTTCGCAGGGTGTCTGGGCTCTCCCTTAGAGATAGGGTGAGAAGCTCAGTCATCCGGGAGGGGCTCGGAGTAGAACCGCTGCTCCTCCGCATTGAGAGGAGTCAGATGAGGTGGCTCGGGCATCTGGTTAGGATGCCCCCTGGGCGCCTCCCTGGGGAGGTGTTCCGGGCACGTCCCACTGGGAGGAGACCCCGGGGGAGACCCAGGACACGTTGGAGAGACTATGTCTCTCGGCTGGCCTCGGAACGCCTCGGGGTCCCCCCGGAAGAGCTGGAGGAAGTGGCCGGGGACAGAGACGTCTGGGTTTCTCTGCTCAAGCTGCTGCCCCCGCGACCCGACCCCCGGATAAGCGGCAGATGATGGATGGATGGATGGATATATCCTCCACCAACCAGACTTACAACCCCCGACTAGGGTAGCAGAATTTCTAAGCAGCTGTACCCCAAAACTACTATCAAAAATATATAAATTATTGTCTAAGATAGATGACACAATGTCTCTTCCATCCTCAAAATGGGAGGCAGATTTATCCATCAGTTCTGGTCATAGCTTCTAACCACAAATATGTTTGAACACCTTCATAAAGACTCGAAATCCTAATTTACAGCTCATACAATACAAAATCCTTCATAGAACACACTATACAGGACAAAGGATGTTCAGGATGGGTCTAACACACTCAAACATCTGCTCACATTGCACAGATAACACACCTGATGATTATGCACACGCTTTGTGGTTTTTCTGCGCCTGTCCAGAAGTTCTGGCTTGAAGTCTGTGAGGACCTATCAACATGGCTAAAGTGTAGCATCCCTGCATGCCCCACACTGTGCATACTGGGTGACTTAGACAACATCAACATGGAAATTAACTCAGCACACATGGTTGTCACAGTGTTATGTATCGCAAAGAAAACTATTCTCATGAACTGGAAAGCGAAGAACAATCTGTGTATTAACCAGTTTAGAAATTTTCTTTTAGATTATATTAGCATGGAAACAATGTCTGCCTCCTCAAAACATCAATTGGCTGAATTTCATTCTCTCTGGTCCCCTCTGATTAGTTTTATCACATAGTGGTGGTGGTGGGTTGCTGGGTGATGGTGGGTCTGCGACTGGTGTGACCGGGTGGTTTTTTTGTTTGTTTTTCGATGTTGTTTGTTTGTTTTTTGTAGAGGTCCTCCTGGGTGGGGTTGGGTTGAGTGGGGTGGGGCGGGATGGGTACCTTCTGGGGGTACAGTAGCTCCCGGAATATGGTCGCTGCAGGCCCCGAGCCTGGTGGACATCAGGCCCTCCTGCCCATTGTTGGCTCCCAGGTAGCAGGGATGCCTATTGCAGCCAGTCCCTGGCTGCCCTCTCTGGGGGAGAGTAGCTCCCCCGGTATATATCCCCATACCCCTCTCCCTTCTGGCTCCTGTACACAGCACACACTCACACATGAAGGGTTTTGGGGGCGTGTGTGTTCGGTGGGGTGTAGTGGATGGGGCCACGTAGGTGGTCCCCTTTGGTTGCACTCTGCAGTTCCCTGCCCCTGTTTTAATTACACCTTAGACATTACTACTTATCAAACACACTCACACACACACATTAGGTCTTGGGGGGGGGTTACACTGAGTGGCATCTGGTGGGCGGGGCTCTTTGGGTATGTAGGCTGCCCAGAGTGCCGCGCTCCCAGTTCTACAAGTTTGGCTGCCCCTCAATTTTAATTGCTCACTATTAGAAAATATTGAAGAGCCAGAAGGGTGAGGGGAGGGGTCTTCTTCGCACACCCCTGCTTCCTGGTGTCTGTTCGGGGCAGATGGGGCCAGGAGGATTAATTAATTGTTCTGCTGGTTCGGGGTCTGTGGTGGCTGGGGGGTTGCTGGCCCCCTGGTGTGCCCGCTGCACTATACCCCAGCAGAGTCGAGGGAGGTAGGACGTGTGGATGTATGGGACGTGAAAGTGTGTGTGGTAATGATTGGGCCTGGATCTGGGACTTGCTGTCGCCTGGCCTGCCTGTGCTTCTACCGATGGGGCGTCAGCGTTGCCTCTCCCTACTGCTCGCAACTTCACCCACCTGTGGGCACGTCTTGACTCCCAGGACACTTGGCAAGGGGCGCTGGGGCAGGCGCTGACCCACTTTGTGGCTGTCTGGGGCGCTTTGCCCTCCTGGGTATTGGGTGGGGCCTCTGCCGGGGGGTTTGGGGGTGCTCGGGCTCCTGGGGCCCAGGTCCAGTGCACGGCCCATGTCTGGGCGGCTGGGGCCTGGCGGGGTCGGTGGGCTGTTACCCCTGGTTCCCGGAGTGCCTCTGCCCTATGCTTATGGGGGCTCTTTCTGGGGGCTTCCTCTGCAGTCTTCTGGGTGGATGCGTGGTTGCCCCTGCGGTGGGCTGCCTGGGTTCTGTGCTCTGTGGGGGCTGCTGGTGGCCTGGGTCTTGTGGCCCTCTCTGCCTGCTTCTGATTGCTTGGGGGGGGCTGTGGATTGTGGCCCTGTACGCTTATACACTCATAACTAAGCACGGTTATCATGTAGGTCCTGTGCCATGGGTGTTGCATGTTCTCACACTCACACACCCACACACACACATTCATTAATCCAGTAGCATGGTCGCTAAGCAGTTGATGTATTATCATGTCGTCTCAGGTCATCTATATCCACAGCTGTGTTGTATGCGATTGCCGCTTCTTGTGCTTGTTTTTGTTTGTTTGTGTGTTTGTTTTTTCTCTGCTTGTCTGCTTTCAGGTGCTCCTGGTGGCGCTAAGGCTGGATTCCCCTCAGAGGCCATGGATTGTTGTCTGTTTTGTTTTTACAGGTGTAGCAGCTGGTTGTCTGGTTTTTGTTTCTATTTTTGTTCTGTTTCCTCTTCTTTCCTCTTCTTCTTTCCTTGTCCCCCGGTCCGGTTCAGTTCAGTTCATGTCATATATTGTAAACAGAAATAAATAAATGGGCATCAAGGGGAGCTTTACATTTATAAAACTTCCCTTGGCAAAGCAAATCTGTTTGGCATCAAAGGTATTCAGACTACAATTCTTCTGACATAATGCTGAACAGGACAAGGGGAGAAAAAAAAAAAAGTAAAGAAGACAGTTCTGCCGAAAGTCAGGGACTAGACCTGTTCTAAGTTCTATACTTTTTAAAAGGGGCATGTTTATCAACTATGGAATTAGAAGATTTACAAAAATGGTCAAGTGCTAGATCTTCATCTGAGATTTTAACAGTGTCATATAACTATTCAACAGATCAGTTAAAAAAAAGCCTGCTCATGGAGATGTTTCAGGATCTGGATACCAAGCGTGGACCTAATGTTTTCATTTTTGCAATTCTGATACAGGCTATTGAGCAGTGATAACTAACACCAAGTTCAGATACTGCGGATATTCTACCTTTGATTTGTTAAGATTGAGCCAATCAGGGACAACCTTGAAGGATCTCTTTGGTTTTGTAGGATCAGTAATTACCTGAGAAAGGTTGATATTGGTACACACCTTTTTTAAATGATCAGAGGCAGAGTTCAACTTGTTTAAATTAAAATTGCCACACAGAGATTGGGTTTAGGCCACATGCACACAGAATGACATCAACAAATATAAGAAATATTAAACATTTACACATAGATTTTTGAATACATGTAGAGGAATGATACTTTGAAATGTGCTCATTGCGGAGTTATGATCAGTTGAGTAATGAAGGTTGAACTATATGGGAAAGAGGTTCTATTCCCAGCATCATGATGGACACTCCTGATATAGAAGGTTTCGCTAACGCATTGGAATTGTTTTACTATTTTCATATGCATGTGCAATGAAGAATTGCTTGCTGCTGATAAATGCAAAGAAGAACAGCTTACACATAGATGCTCACATATAGGTTGCTGAATGCAATGAAGACCTGCTTATCCAGTAAAGTTCAATGTCAATGTGTAATATTCAATTAGGATTTGCAAAACAGTGAAGTTAAACAATGAATGGGTCCATAGTCGGTATGAGAAGACTACAGGAATATTTACCTGGGTGTACGTTCAAACAGAGATGAGAAAATCGTGATAAATAATTGTTTGTTTGTTTGTTAGTATGTATATGAACGTTATGTGTATAAACTGTGTTGAGTTATAGTTACTCAGTAGTGTCTCAGTGAAACAACCGACGGGGGATGCCTTGCGGTGACAACAAAAGCATTGTTTTACTGATCAGTCAAGTTGCTCCAGTGTACTCCATACAAACTGGTTGGATACTGAAGGGATAGAAAATGGGGAATTCTTGTTTTAAAGCAAACAAGGAATTAGATGGGAAAAATACATGTTTTAACGGGACCCAGACAATATTAAATACTCAGACAGATGGGAGAAGAAGTGTAGTTTTGTAGGAAATCACAAAATTATTACATAGAATTAGTGAAATCAATTGAAGAATGCCTTTCTGAAGAGCTGTTTACCACAGATGAGCAGCTTTGCGACCAAGCACATTGTAGATCGCTTTACTGCCAAAATGATCTAATTTAATGGATTGGTTTAGACATGCATAACAGCATTTTAAGAACAAAGAGAGAAACAAAAAGGGACAACGCTTCATGGTGGAAGGTGATGTATAAATAAAAGTGTATATGATGAAGGGGGGTGGCAACACCCATTCCGAAATCCCGCCATTCCGACATCCCGCTATTCCGACATCCCACCATTCCGACATACCACCATTCCGACATGCAAACGTCCCACCAATCCGACGTTCAAATGTCCCACCATTCCGACAAGGCTTTCTGTATAAGGAAATGTGTGTTACTCAACAGGTGAGTCCCTTCTTTCTGTTCATGCAATTTATATGTTTAACACATGTTTATAGACAAGCGTTATTAAAAACACAAAGTCTCGGCAACTGGAGGAGGAGAAGCAGTCCGCGGTGGTTTTCAATCACACACTCCAATGCCACTTGTTTCAACTTCCGAAAATTTAATCCAGGAAAAAAAGGCTTACAAACATGGACCAAAACGGCTCCATAACACGCACAAGAATCCAAAAGAAACGAAAATTAACTAAAAGAAAGCAAATAAACAGTATGAAGTGGTCAAAATTGGTTTTACGCATGCCTATGTGCGTCTGGCACATGCGTCTTCGGGCTCTCCCACATTAGTTTGTGGATGAAAGCTATATGTTCAGCTGTAATGTCATGTAAAAACAATCTCTACATGACATTTACTCCCAGGTGTGACCAGTTACGTCCTTAACATATCAACAGGCTGTATAAAGCCTTGCGCAACGGCTGTGTGTTTGTGCCAAATGCGCAAAGCCCATCCGCGCTTCCCAAAATTGGAGCGAGTACTCATAAATCACGTGAATAACATGAATAAACGGTTTTACTGCATTTTGTTGTGTTTTATACGTTCTATGCTGTCATTTCTCTCTTCTCCTATTGGCAAGGCAAGGCAGAGTGCTCGCAACTGTGTCCTGTGCCGTAGCCGTGATATCTGTTATTGCAATTATTACTTTTGCATATGATGACAGCGTGCAAAAGACGCATGGGCTCTGTGGAGAGCTCCGCTCCAGCTGGCTGCTGTGACAGCTCACTGACACTGTATTTCTGCTTAATCAGTTTCAGTCTCGCCAGAGTTACATTAATATCTGTATTTTTATATTTGAAATTCAGGGGATTTTGATAATAGATTATTAAAGTTTGTTTGCGAGGCTGTGGCCTCTGCATGTGCAAAGCTTGTGCGCCAAACTTTAGGGCGTATTTGCGCCGGCATATCATTAGTGCAAAATGTTTTGGGTAAAAAATAGGCTATTAAAAGGAACTGTCGGAATGGCGGTATGTTAAAAAAAACAAAAAACATACCGCCATTCCGACCATAGGAGGAAAAAAGTGTCGGAATGGTGGGACGTTTGATAAAAAATTAAGTGTCGCCATTCCGACAATTGGAGACCCATGTCGGAATGGCGAGATGTCGGAATGGCAGCATGTAACCATGATGAAGGAGAGACCATTTGAGCAGCACAGCCATTTCGCAGCACAGGGACAGCAGTCCAAGTTACAGGATCTCCCACGTGGTATCACCTGTCACATTGTGTCAAGGCATCAAAAGAAGAAAAAATCACCAAACTCAAGGACAAAAAGACGAAGACGCCGGTGAACGAAGAGAGAGTACTGACAAACCAGAAATACAAAAGGATTCTCGATATCAAGATCCAGAAGAAGAGGCTAACAATGCCACGAACACTTACGATGCTGGGAATGATGCCAGCAATGAACAGAGAAGAAGATTCAGTGTCATCAATCTGCATCACGTGCCTCTAATGAGGGGGTGAATATAGAATCCTCAACGATTACAACGTCTCTGGGAACTGTGACAAAAACAAGGTTTAAACCATTTTGATATATATTGTAACCTATTGGCTAAGGAATAGTGCTGAAAATGAGGTAAATCTAATCCACCATTGTCCTTGGTCTTCTGTAGGGTTTTTAAACTAATACGTGGTGGTTTGTTTTTCCACAGAAATTTGGAGATGCATGAATCTAGTTACTTAAACCAAGTAGCAGATGGTTTTATGGGGATCATTGAGAACAAATAGTTAACTTTTGGTAGTATCATCATTTTAATGGATGTAATTCTCCCCATAAGTGATATAGGTAAGGACTTCCAACGAGAGAGATCGTCCTCTACTGTCTTTAATAATTGCACATAATTTAGCTTTGTTAGCTCTGAGAGCCTGGAGGAAATGTTTATGCCTAAATATCTAATATTTCCTGACTGTAAAGTCAGTTAATGGGCAGAACTGTGGTCTTAGACCAGTTGATAGAGTAGTCAGAAAGTGTTGAGAATTTATTTATGAGTGTGATCGTGTGAGTGAGAGACGTCTGTGAGTTCTGAAGGAAAAGTAATACATCATCAGCATAAAGACTTATTTTATGCTCAATATTTTCGGATTAATTACTCACAAACGGGTAAGAAAAGGTAGTATTGCCAGACCATACATGATCAAAAAAGGGAGCGGAGGTCGTTCAGCTGCAAGAAGGTGTGAATGTCCAACTAAAGTTTATAAAAAGCGGGTAAGACAAGGTGCGAATGCCCGACAATGCATGATCAAAAGAGGGAGCGGAGGTTTTCGGCTGCAAGAAGGTCTGAATGTCCACCCATAATTGCTGAAAATGGGTAAAAAAAGGGTGCGAATGCCCAACCATACATCATCAAAAGCAGGAGTGGATGTGTTCGGCTAGAAGAAGGTTTGAATGTCCAACCATAGTTTGTAAAAAGCGGGTAAGAAAAGGTTCGAATGCCCAAACATAGACCATCAAAAGAGGGAGCGGAGGTGTTCCGCTGTAAGAAGGTGTAAATGTCCGACCATAGTTGGTAAAAAGCGGGTAAGAAAAGGTTAAAATACCCGACTGTACACAATCAATAGCGGGAGCGGAGTTGTTCGGCTACAAGAAGGTGTGAAAGTCCGACCACGGTTTGTAAAAAGCGGGTAAGAAAAGGTTCGAATGCCCGAATATATACCATCAAAAGTGGAAGTGGAGGTGTTCGGCTGCAAGAAGGTGTGAACGTCCGACCAAAGTTTGTAAAAAGCAGTTAAGAAAAGGTTCGAATATCCAACCAAACATAATCAAAAGCGGGAGCAGAGCTGTTCGACTGCAAGTAGGTGTGAATGTCAGATCATAATTTGCAAAAAACTGATGAGAAAGGGTGAGAATGCCCGGCTATACACCATCAAATGCGGGAGCGGAAGTGTTCGGCTGTGAGTAGGTGTGAATGTCCGACCATAATTGCTGAAAAATGTGTTAGAAGAGACTAGAATGACGGACAATACATCATCAAAAGCGGGAGAGGTGGTGTTCGGCTGCAAGTAGGTGTGAATGTCCAGCCATAATTACTCACAAATGGGTAAGAAAAGGTAGTATTGCCAGACCATACATGATCAAAACAGGGAGCGGAGGTGGTTCAGCTGCAAGAAGGTGTGAATGTCCGACTAAAGATCAAATATATTAACAAAAGTGGGAGGAGAGGTCTTCGGATGAGAGTGGTTGAGAATTTCCAACCATAATCTATAAAATTCGGTGAAAAAAAGGTGTGATAGAACACAAAAAGGTGGAGCGGAAGTGTTCGGCTGCAAGAAGGTGTGAATGTCCGACTTTATTTGGTGAAAAGCAGGTGAAGCAAGGTCTGAATGCCCAACCTTATATTATCAAAAGCGAGATCAGAGGTGTTTGGCTGCAAGAAGGCCATAGTTTGCCAAAAGCGGGTAAGCTGCGAATGACCAACTAAATATCAACAAAAGTGGGGGCGGAGGTCTTCGGATGCAACTGGGTGTGAACATCCCACCATACAAGTATGGTGGAGAGGAAGCTGTGAACAGCCGACCATAGTTTGCAAAAAGGGGGTGAGACAAGGTGCGAATGTCCAACCATACATGATCAAAACAGGGAGCGGAGGTGTTTGGCTTTGACAAGGTGTGAATGTCCACCCAAAATTAATGAAAAGCGGGCAAAAAGTAGGTTTGAATGCCCAAGCATACATCATCAAAAGAAGGAGTGGATGTGTTCGGCTACAAGAAGGTTTGAATGTCCGAGCATAGTTTGTAAAAAGCGGGTAAGAAAAGGTTCGAATGCCCAAACATACACCATCAAAAGAGGGAGCGGAGGTGTTCCGCTGTAAGAAGGTGTGAATGTCCGACCATAGTTGGTAAAAAGTGGGTAAGAAAAGGTTAAAATACCCGACTATACACAATCAATAGGGGGAGCGGAGTTGTTCGGCTACAAGAAGGTGTGAAAGTCCAACCATGGTTTGTAAAAAGCTGGTAAGAAAAGGTTCGAATGCCCGAATATATACCATCAAAAGCGGAAGCGGAGGTGTTCGAATGCAAGAAGGTGTGAACGTCCGACCAAAGTTGGCAAAAAGCAGTAAAGAAAAGGTTCGAATATCCAAACATAATTAAAAGCGAGAGAAATTTTGTTCAGCTGCAAGTAGGTGTGAATATCCAGCCATAATTACTCACAAACGGGTAAGAAAATGTAGTATTGCCAGACCATACATGATCAAAACAGGGAGCGGAGGTGGTTTAGCTGCAAAAAGGGGTGAATGTCCAACTAAAGTTCAAATATATTAACAAAAGCGGGAGGAGAGGTCTTCGGATTAGAGTGGTTGAAATTTCCAACCATAATCTATAAAATGCGGTGAAAAAAAAAAGGTGTGAAGGAATGAATTTTATAGCAAAATCCGAAATCATGCATAACTCCGCAAAAGGAACGTATTGCTCAACCAAAGGGATGCTTCTTTCTCATTCAGGGTAATATGAGGAACTTTATGCTTGATACATTTTAGACATGGATAACTATGAAGGACAAAGCAATTTTAACTTGGTTTGAGCAAAGCAATTCATTTTATAGGAAAATCCGAAATCGTGCAGGACTCATGAAAGTAAGCTTATTCTCGGATTCCTGATCCTCCAGTGTTGCTCTTTCCTATACTGCAAAATACAGCCTTGTTCTTTGTTGAAATCGATATAGACATTGATAAATATGAAGGACAAAGCAGTTTCCACTCTGTTTGAGTGAAGGAATTAATTTTATAGCAAAATCCCAAATCAAGCAGAACGTATGAAAATAAGCTTGTTTTCGGATTCCTGATCCTTCAGTCTTGCTATTTCTTCTACTGCAAAATACAATGTTGTTCTTTGTTGAAGTCAATCTAGACATTGATAAATATGAAGGACAAAGCAGTTTTAACTTGGTTTGAGTGAAGGAATTCATTTTATACATAAAATCCCAAATCATGCAGAACGTATGAAAATAAGCTTATTCTCGGATTACTGATCCTTCAGTGTTGCTCTTTCTTCTACTGCAAAATCCAGTGTTGTTCTTTGTTGAAGTCAATCTAGACATTGATAAATACGAAGGACAAAGCAGTTTTAACATAGTTTGAGTGAAGGCATTCATTCATAGTAAAATCAATAATCGTGCAGAACTCATGAAAATAAGCTTATTCTCGGATTCCTAAATTTTTAGATTTGCTCTTTCTTTACTGCAAAGTACAATGTTGTTCTTTGTTGAAGTCGATCTAGACATTGATAAATATGAAGGACAAAGCAGTTTTCACTTGGTTTGAGTGAAGGATTTGCAGCTGAAAACCTCCCGCTCCCGCTTTTGATTGTGTATAGTCGGGCTTTCGAGCCTTTTCTTACCCGGTTTTTAGAAATTATGGTTGGACATTCAGACCTTGCAGCCGAAGACCTCCACTCCCTCTTTTGATCATACATTGTCGGGCATTCGCACCTTGTCTTACCCGCTTTTTACAAACTATAGTCAGACATTCACACCTTGCAGCTGAACCACCTCAGCTCCCTGTTTTGATCATGTATGGTCTGGCAATACTACCTTTTCTTACCCGTTTGTGAGTAATTATGGCTGGACATTCACACCTACTTGCAGTCGAACAGCTCTGCTCCCGCTTTTGATGGTATATATTCGGGCATTCGAACCTTTTCTTAGCAGCTTTTTACAAACCATGGTTGAACTTTCACACCGTCTTACAGCAGAACACCTCTGCTCCCGCTTTTGATGGTGTATAGTCAGGCATTTGAACCTTTTCTTACCCGCTTTTTACAAACTATGGTCGGACATTCAAACCTTCTTGTAGCCGAAAACCTCCGCTCCCTCTTTTGATTATACATTGTTGGGCATTCGCACCTTATTTACAAACTATAGTCAGACATTCACACCTTGCAGCTGAGCCACCTCAGCTCCCTGTTTTGATAGTGTATGTTCGGGCATTCGAACCTATTCTTACCCCCTTTTTACAAACTATGCTCGGAGATTCACACCTACTCACAGCCGAACAACTCCGCTCCCGCATTCTCTTCTAACACATTTTTCAGCAATTATGGTCGGACATTCACACCTACTCACAGCCGAACACTTCCGCTCCCGCATTTGATGGTGTATAGCCGGGCATTCTCACCCTTTCTCATCAGCTTTTTGCAAATTATGATCTGACATTCACACCTACTTGCAGTCGAACAGCTCTGCTCCCGCTTTTGATTATGTTTGGTTGGATATTCGAACCTTTTCTTAACTGCTTTTTACAAACTTTGGTCGGACGTTCACACCTTCTTGCAGCCGAACACATCCACTTCCACTTTTGATGGTATATATTCGGGCATTCGAACCTTTTCTTACCCGCTTTTTACAAACCGTGGTCGGACTTTCACACCTTCTTGTAGCCAAACAACTCCGCTCCCGCTATTGATTGTGTACAGTCGGGTATTTTAACCTTTTCTTACCCGCTTTTTACCAACTATGGTCGGACATTTACACCTTCTTACAGCGGAACACCTCCGCTCCCTCTTTTGATGGTCTATGTTCGGGCATTCGAACCTTTTCTTACCCGCTTTTTACAAACTATGGTCGGACATTCAAACCTTCTTGTAGCCGAACACATCAACTCCTGCTTTTGATGATGTATGGTTGGGCATTTTCACCTTTTCTTACCCATTTTTCAGTAATTATGGGTGGACATTCACACCTTCTTGCAGCTGAACAACTCCTCTCCCGCTTATGATCATGTGCGGTTTGATATTCGAAATTTTTCTTTCATGTTTTAAAGCAATTATTGATGGACATTCAAATCTTCTTGTAGCCAAACACATCCACTCCTGCTTTTGATGATGTATGGTTTGGCATTCGCACCCTTTTTTTACCCATTTTTCAGGAATTTTGGGTGGACATTCAGACCTTCTTGCAGCCGAAAACCTCCGCTGCCTCTTTTGATCATACATTGTCAGGCATTCGCACCTTATCTTACCCGCTTTTTACAAACTATAGTCAGACATTCACACCTTGCAGCTGAACCACCTCCGCTCCCTGTTTTGATCATGTATGGTCTGGCAATACTACCTTTTCTTACCCGTTTGTGAGTAATTAATCCCAAAATATTGAGCATAAAATAAGTCTTTATGCTGATGATGTGTTACTTTTCCTTCAGAACTCACAGACGTCTCTCAGTCACACGATCACACTCATAAATAAATTCTCAGCACTTTCTGACTACTCTATCAACTGGTCTAAGACCACAGTTCTGCCCATTAACTGTAGGGTCCATAATATACCTGCGATCACTTTACAGTCAGGAAATATTAGATATGGCATAAACATTTCCTCCAGGCTCTCAGAGCTAACAAAGCTAAATTATGTGCAATTATTAAAGACAGTAGAGGACGATCTCTCGTTGGAAGTCCTTACCTATATCACTTATGGGGAGAGTTACATCCATTAAAATGATGATTCTACCAAAAGTTAACTATTTGTTCTCAATGATCCCCATAAAACCATCTGCTACTTGGTTTAAGTCACTAGATTCATGCATCTCCAAATTTCTGTGGAAAAACAAACCACCACGTATTAGTTTAAAAACCCTACAGAAGACCAAGGACAGTGGTGGATTAGATTTACCTCATTTTCAGCACTATTCCTTAGACAATAGGTTACAATATATATCAAAATGGTTTAAACCTTGTTGTTGTCACAGTTCCCAGAGACGTTGTAATCGTTGAGGATTCTATATTCACCCCCTCATTAGAGGCACGTAATGCAGATTGATGACACTGAATCTTCTTCTCTGTTCATTGCTGGCATCATTCCCAGCATCGTAAGTGTTCGTGGCATTGTTAGCCTCTTCTTCTGGATCTTGATATCGAGAATCCTTTTGTATTTCTGGTTTGTCAGTCCTCTGTCTTCGTTCACCGGAGTCTTTGTCTTTTTGTCCTTGAGTTTGGTGATTTTTTCTTCTTTTGATGCCTTGACACAATGTGACAGGTGATACCACGTGGGAGATCCTGTAACTTGGACTGCTGTCCCTGTGCTGCGAAATGGCTGTGCTGCTCAAATGGTCTCTCCTTCATCATGGTTACATGCTGCCATTCCGACATCTCGCCATTCCGACATGGGTCTCCAATTGTCGGAATGGCGACACTTAATTTTTTATCAAACGTCCCACCATTCCGACACTTTTTTCCTCCTATGGTCGGAATGGCAGTATGTTTTTTTTTTTTTTTAACATACCGCCATTCCGACAGTTCCTTTTAATAGCCTATTTTTTACCCAAAACATTTTGCACTAATGATATGCCGGCGCAAATACGCCCTAAAGTTTGGCGCACAAGCTTTGCACATGCAGAGGCCACAGCCTCGCAAACAAACTTTAATAATCTATTATCAAAATCCCCTGAATTTCAAATATAAAAATACAGATATTAATGTAACTCTGGCGAGACTGAAACTGATTAAGCAGAAATATAGTGTCAGTGAGCTGTCACAGCAGCCAGCTGGAGCGGAGCTCTCCACAGAGCCCATGCGTCTTTTGCACGCTGTCATCATATGCAAAAGTAATAATTGCAATTACAGATATCACGGCTACTGCACAAGACACAGTTGCGAGCACTCTGCCTTGCCTTGCCAATAGGAGAAGAGAGAAATGACAGCATAGAACGTATAAAACACAACAAAATTCAGTAAAAACGTTTATTCATGTTATTCACGTGATTTATGAGTACTCACTCCAATTTTGGGAAGCGCGGATGGGCTTTGCGCATTTGGCACAAACACACAGCCGCAACGGTTGTAGCTTTATACAGCCTGTTGATATCTTAAGGACCTAACTGGTCACACCTGGGAGTAAATGTCATGTAGAGATTGTTTTTACATGACATTACAGCTGAACATATAGCTTTCATCCACAAACCAACGTGGGAGAGCCCGAAGACGCATGTGCCAGACGCATATAGGCATGCGTAAAACCAATTTTGACCACTTCATACTATTTATTTGCTTTCTTTTAGTTAACTTTCGTTTCTTTTGGATTCTTGTGCGTGTTATGGAGCCGTTTTGGTCCATATTTGTAAGCATTTTTTTCCTGGATTAAATTTTCGGAAGTTGAAACAAGTGGCATTGGAGTGTGTGATTGAAAACCACCGCGGACTGCTTCTCCTCCTCCAGTTGCCGAGACTTTGTGTTTTTAATAACGCTTGTCTATAAACATGTGTTAAACATATAAATTGCATGAACAGAAAGAAGGGACTCACCTGTTGAGTAACACACATTTCCTTATACGGAAAACCTTGTCGGAATGGTGGGACATTTGAACGTCAGAATAGCGGGATGTCGCAATGGTGGGATGTCGGAATGGTGGGACGTTTGCATGTCGGAATGGTGGTATGTCGGAATGGTGGTATGTTGGAATGGTGGGATGTCGGAATAGCGGGATGTCGGAATGCCAGGATTTCGGAATGGGTGTTGCCACCCCCTTCATCATATACACAGTTATTTATACATCACCTTCCACCATGAAGCGTTGTCCCTTTTTGTTTCTCTCTTTGTTCTTAAAATGCTGTTATGCATGTCTAAACCAATCCATTAAATTAGATCATTTTGGCAGTAAAGCGATCTACAATGTGCTTGGTCGCAAAGCTGCTCATCTGTGGTAAACAGCTCTTCAGAAAGGCATTCTTAAATTGATTTCACTAATTCTATGTAATAATTTTGTGATTTCCTACAAAACTACACTTCTTCTCCCATCTGTCTGAGTATTTAATATTGTCTGGGTCCCGTTAAAACATGTATTTTTCCCATCTAATTCCTTGTTTGCTTTAAAACAAGTATTCCCCATTTTCTATCCCTTCAGTAGCCAACCAGTTTGTATGGAGTACACTGGAGCAACTTGACTGATCAGTAAAACACTGCTTTTGTTGTCACCGCAAGGCTTCCCCCGTCGGTTGTTTCACTGAGACACTACTGAGTAACTATAACTCAACACAGTTTATACACATAACATTCATATACATACTAACAAACAAACAAACAATTATTTATCGCAATTTTCTCATCTCTGTTTGAACGTACACCCAGGTAAATATTCCTGTAGTCTTCTCATACCGACTATGGACCCATTCATTGTTTAACTTCACTGTTTTGCAAATCCTAATTGAATATTACACATTGACATTGAACTTTACTTGATAAGCAGGTCTTCATTGCATTCAGCAGCCTATATGTGAGCATCTATGTGTAAGCTGTTCTTCTTTGCATTTATCAGCAGCAAGCAATTCTTCATTGCACATGCATATGAAAATAGTAAAACAATTCCAATGCGTTAGCGAAACCTATATCAGGAGTGTCCATCATGATGCTGGGAATAGAACCTCTTTCCTAGAATAGTTCAACCTTCATTACTCCGCAATGAGCACATTTCAAAGTATCATTCCTCTACATGTATTCAAAAATCTATGTGTAAATGTTTAATATTTCTTATATTTGTTGATGTCATTCTGTGTGCATGTGGCCTAAACCCAATCTCTGTGTGGCAATTTTAATTTAAACAAGTTGAACTCTGCCTCTGATCATTTAAAAAAGGTGTGTACCAATATCAACCTTTCTCAGGTAATTACTGATCCTACAAAACCAAAGAGATCCTTCAAGGTTGTCCCTGATTGGCTCAATCTTAACAAATCAAAGGTAGAAAATCCGCAGTATCTGAACTTGGTGTTAGTTATCACTGCTCAATAGCCTGTATCAGAATTGCAAAAATGAAAACATTAGGTCCACGCTTGGTATCCAGATCCTGAAACATCTCCATGAGCAGGCTTTTTTTTTAACTGATCTGTTGAATAGTTATATGACACTGTTAAAATCCCAGATGAAGATCTAGCACTTGACCATTTTTGTAAATCTTCTAATTCCATAGTTGATAAACACGCCCCTTTTAAAAAGTGTAGAACTTAGAACAGGTCTATCCCTGGCTTTCGGCAGAACTGTCTTCTTTTGTCTTCTACTTTTTTTTCCCCTTGTCCTGTTCAGCATTATGTCAGAAGAATTGTAGTCTGAATACCTTTGATGCCAAACAGATTTGTTTTGCCAAGGGAAGTTTTATAAATGTAAAGCTCCCCTTGATGCCCATTTATTTATTTATGTTTACAATATATGACATGAACTGAACTGAACCGGACCGGGGGACAAGGAAAGAAGAAGAGGAAAGAAGAGGAAACAGAACAAAAATAGAAACAAAAACCAGACAACCAGCTGCTACACCTGTAAAAAAAAAAACAGACAACAATCCATGGCCTATGAGGGGAATCCAGCCTTAGCGCCACCAGGAGCACCTGAAAGCAGACAAGCAGAGAAAAAACAAACACACAAACAAACAAAAACAAGCACAAGAAGCGGCAATCGCATACAACACAGCTGTGGATATAGATGACCTGAGACGACATGATAATACATCAACTGCTTAGTGACCATGCTACTGGACTAATGAATGTGTGTGTGTGTGTGTGAGAACATGCAACACCCATGGCGCAGGACCTACATGATAACCGTGCTTAGTTATGAGTGTATAAGCGTACAGGGCCACAATCCACAGCCCCCCCCCCAAGCAATCAGAAGCAGGCAGAGAGGGCCACAAGACCCAGGCCACCAGCAGCCCCCACAGAGCACAGAACCCAGGCAGCCCACCGCAGGGGCAACCACGCATCCACCCAGAAGACTGCAGAGGAAGCCCCCGGAAAGAGCCCCCATAAGCATAGGGCAGAGGCACTCCGGGAACCAGGGGTAACAGCCCACCGACCCCGCCAGGCCCCAGCCGCCCAGACATGGGCCGTGCACTGGACCTGGGCCCCAGGAGCCCGAGCGCCCCCAAACCCCCCGGCAGAGGCCCCACCCAATACCCAGGAGGGCCAAGCGCCCCAGACAGCCACAAAGTGGGTCAGCGCCTGCCCCAGCGCCCCTGGCCAAGTGCCCTGGGAGTCAAGACGTGCCCACAGGTGGGTGAAGTCGCGAGCAGTGGGGAGAGGCAACGCTGATGCCCCATCGGGAGAAACACAGGCAGGCCAGGCGACAGCAAGTCCCAGATCCAGGCCCAATCATTACCACACACACTTTCACGTCCCATACATCCACACATCCACATATCCTACCTCCCTCGACTCTGCTGGGGTGTAGTGCAGCGGGCACACCAGGAGGCCAGCAACCCCCCAGCCACCACAGACCCCGAACCAGCAGAACAATTAATTAATCCTCCTGGCCCCTCCTGCCCCGAGCAGACACCAGGAAGCAGGGGTGTGCGAAGAAGACCCCTCCCCTCACCTTTCTGGCTCTTCAATATTTTCTAATAGTGAGCAATTAAAATTGAGGGGCAGCCAAACTTGTAGAACTGGGAGCGCGGCACTCTGGGCAGCCTACATACCCAAAGAGCCCCGCCCACCAGATGCCACTCAGTGTAACCACCCCCCAAGACCTAATGTGTGTGTGTGAGTGTGTTTGATAAGTAGTAATGTCTAAGGTGTAATTAAAACAGGGGCAGGGAACTGCAGAGTGCAACCAAAGGGGACCACCTACGTGGCCCCATCCACTACACCCCACCGAACACACAGGCCCCCAAAACCCTTCATGTGTGAGTGTGTGCTGTGTACAGGAGCCAGAAGGGAGAGGGGTATGGGGATATATACCGGGGGAGCTACTCTCCCCCAGAGAGGGCAGCCAGGGACTGGCTGCAATAGGCATCCCCGCTACCTGGGAGCCAACAATGGGCAGGAGGGCCTGATGTCCACCAGGCTCGGGGCCTGCAGCGACCATATTCTGGGAGCTACTGTACCCCCAGAAGGTACCCATCCCGCCCCACCCCACTCAACCCAACCCCACCCAGGAGGACCTCTACAAAAAACAAACAAACAACATAAAAAAACAAACAAACAAACCACCCGGTCACACCAGTCGCAGCAGCCCGGGCCTGAGACCCACCATCACCCAGCAACCCACCACCACCACTATGTGATAAAACTAATCAGAGGGGACCAGAGAGAATGAAATTCAGCCAATTGATGTTTTGAGGAGGCAGACATTGTTTCCATGCTAATATAATCTACAAGAAAATTTCTAAACTGGTTAATACACAGATTGTTCTTCGCTTTCCAGTTCATGAGAATAGTTTTCTTTGCGATACATAACACTGTGACAACCATGTGTGCTGAGTTAATTTCCATGTTGATGTTGTCTAAGTCACCCAGTATGCACAGTGTGGGGCATGCAGGGATGCTACACTTTAGCCATGTTGATAGGTCCTCACAGACTTCAAGCCAGAACTTCTGGACAGGCGCAGAAAAACCACAAAGCGTGTGCATAATCATCAGGTGTGTTATCTGTGCAATGTGAGCAGATGTTTGAGTGTGTTAGACCCATCCTGAACATCCTTTGTCCTGTATAGTGTGTTCTATGAAGGATTTTGTATTGTATGAGCTGTAAATTAGGATTTCGAGTCTTTATGAAGGTGTTCAAACATATTTGTGGTTAGAAGCTATGACCAGAACTGATGGATAAATCTGCCTCCCATTTTGAGGATGGAAGAGACATTGTGTCATCTATCTTAGACAATAATTTATATATTTTTGATAGTAGTTTTGGGGTACAGATGCTTAGAAATTCTGCTACCCTAGTCGGGGGTTGTAAGTCTGGTTGGTGGAGGATATATCCATCCATCCATCCATCATCTGCCGCTTATCCGGGGGTCGGGTCGCGGGGGCAGCAGCTTGAGCAGAGAAACCCAGACGTCTCTGTCCCCGGCCACTTCCTCCAGCTCTTCCGGGGGGACCCCGAGGCGTTCCCAGGCCAGCCGAGAGACATAGTCTCTCCAACGTGTCCTGGGTCTCCCCCGGGGTCTCCTCCCAGTGGGACGTGCCCGGAACACCTCCCCAGGGGGCATCCTAACCAGATGCCCGAGCCACCTCATCTGACTCCTCTCAATGCGGAGGAGCAGCGGTTCTACTCCGAGCCCCTCCCGGATGACTGAGCTTCTCACCCTATCTCTAAGGGAGAGCCCAGACACCCTGCGGAGGAAACCCATTTCGGCCGCTTGTATTCGCGATCTTGTTCTTTCGGTCACTACCCACAACTCGTGACCATAGGTGAGGATGGGAACGTAGATTGACCAGTAAGTAGAGAGCTTCGCCTTCTGGCTCAGCTCCCTCTTCACAACGACGGGTCGGTGCAGAGCCTGCAACACTGCAGGCGCCGCACCGATCCGCCCGTCAATCTCCCGCTCCATTCGTCCGTCACTCGTGAACAAGACCCCGAGATACTTGAACTTCTCCTCTTGGGGAAGGATCTCATTCCCGACCCGGAGAGAGCATTCCACCCTTTTCCGGCTGAGAACCATAGTCTCGGATTTGGAGGTGCTGATTCTCATCCCAGCCGCTTCACACTCGGCTGCGAATCACTCCAGTGAGAGCTGAAGGTCACGGCCTGACGACGCTAACAGAACCACATCATCTGCAAAAAGCAGAGACCCGATTCTGAGGTCGCCAAATGGGACACCCTCAACGCCCTGGCTCCGCCTAGAAATTCTGTCCATAAAAGTTAGGAACAGAATCGGTGACAAAGGGCAGCCCTGACGGAGTCCAACTCTCACCGGAAACGTATCTGACTTACTGCCGGCAATGCGGACCAAACTCTGGCACCGGTCATACAGAGACCGAACGGCCCCTATCAAGGGGTCCGGCACTCCATATTCCCGGAGCACCCCCCACAGGACTCCACAAGGGACACGGTCGAACGCTTTCTCCAAGTCCACAAAACACATGTAGACTGGTTGGGCGAACTCCCATGCACCCTCCAGGATCCTGCCGAGGGTATAGAGCTGGTCCACTGTTCCACGGCCAGGACGAAAGCCACACTGCATCTCCTGAATCCGAGGCTCGATTATCCGACGGATCCTCCTCTCCAATACCCCCGAATAGACCTTACCAGGGAGGCTGAGGAGTGTGATACCCCTATAGTTGGAACACACCCTCCGGTCCCCCTTTTTAAAGAGGGGGACCACCACCCCAATCTGCCAGTCCAGAGGCACTGTCCCCGATGTCCACGCGATACTGCAGAGGCGTGTCAGCCAAGACAGCCCTACAACATCCAGAGCCTTGAGAAACTCAGGTCGGACCTCATCCACCCCAGGGGCCTTGCCACCGAGGAGCTTTTTAACCACCTCGGCAACCTCAGCCCCAGAAATGGGAGGCCCCGTCTCCGAGCTCTCCGACTCTGCCTCTTCTGAGCACGTGTTGGTAGGATTGAGGAGTTCCTCGAAGTACTCCCCCCACCGACTCACAACATCCCTAGTTGAGGTCAGCAAAGCCCCGTCCCCACTGTAAACAGTGTTGACTGTGAGCCGCTTCCCCCCCCCCCCTGAGACGCCGGATGGTGGAACAGAATCTTTTCGAGGCCGTCCGGAAATCGTTCTCCATGGTCTCACCGAACTCCTCCCAGGCCCGAGTTTTTGCCTCAGCAACCGCCGAAGCCGCGGCCCGTCTGGCCCGTCGGTACCTATCAGCTTCTTCCAGGGTCCCACTGGCCAAAAAGGACCGATAGGACTCCTTCTTCAGCTTGACGGCTTCCCTCACCACTGGTGTCCACCAGCAGGTTGGAGGGTTGCCGCCACGACAGGCACCGACCACCTTACGGCCACAACTCCGACCAGCTGCCTCGGCAATGGAGTCACGGAACATGACCCATTCGGACTCAATGTCCCCCACCTCAAATATGGTTGAAGCTCTGCCGGAGGTGGGAGTTAAAGCTCCTGACGGGGGATTCTGACAAACGCTCCCAGCAGACCCTCACAATACGTTTGGGCCTGCCAGGTCTGATCGGCATCCTCCCCCACCAGCGGAGCCAACTCACCACCAGGTGTTGATCAGTTGACAGCTCCGCCCCTCTCTTCACCCGAGTGTCCAGGACATACGGCCGCAAGTCCGATGATACAACCACAAAGTCGATCATCGAACTGCGGCCAAGGGTCCTGGTGCCAAGTGCACATATGGACACCCTTATGCCTGAACATGGTGTTCGTTATGGACAGTCTATGACTGGCACAGAAGTCCAACAACATAACACCACTCTGATTCAGATCGGGGGGGCCGTTCCTCCCAATCACACCCCTCCAGGTCTCACTGTCATTGCCCACGTGAGCATTGAAGTCCCCCAGCAGAATGAGGGAGTCTCCGGTAGGAGCATTCTCCAGTGCCTCCCCCAGAGACTCCAAAAAGGGTAGGTACTCTGAACTGCTGTTTGGCGCATAGGCACAAACAACAGTCAGGACTCGTCCCCCCACCCAAGGCGGAGGGAGGCTACCCTCTCGTTCACTGGGGTAAACCCCAATGTACTGGCACACAGCCGGGGGGCAATAAGTATGCCCACACCTGCTCTGCGCCTCTCACCACGGGCAACTCCAGAGTGGAAGAGAGTCCAACCCCTCTCAAGAGTACTGGTTCCAGATCCCAAGCCGTGCGTCGAGGTGAGTCCGACTATATCTAACGGTCTGATGAAGTTTCAACAATAAACAACAAACTTTGTATTATGAGAAAGAACCAGACTCATTCTTCAGGAATCCGAAAATAAGCTCTATTTTACGAGTTATGCACGAATTCGGATTCTCCTATAAAACGAATTCCTTAACTCAAACCAAGTTAAGACTGCTTTGTCCTTCATATTTATTCATGTCTAATCAAGTTTCAATGATAAACAACGTTGTACTTTGTAGAATGAGAAAGAACTTCTTCAGCAATAAGCATCTCTCGACAAATGACGAAATACAGATTTTGCTATAAAATTAATTGCTATCAGCCTGACTTAAAACTGTTTGTCTTCCTTATTTATCCACTTCAAATCAAGTTTCAACAATTAAAAAAAATTTGTAGTTTGAGAAAGAACAACTTAATCTTGAGCAATCAGTATAAAAAGAGGGTGGGCAAAGGTGCGAATGTCAAACCATACATGATCAAAACAGGGAGCGGAGGTGTTTGGCTGAGACAAGGTGTGAATGTCCACCCATAATTAATGAAAAGCGGGCAACAAGTAGGTTCGAATGCCCAACCATACATCATCAAAAGCAGGAGTGGATATGTTCGGCTACAAGAAGCTTTGAACGTCTGACCATAGTTTGTAAAAAGCGGGTAAGAAAAGGTTCGAATGCCCGAACATACACCATCAAAGGAGGGAGCGGAGGTGTTCCGCTGTAAGAAGGTGTGAATGTCCGACCATAGTTGGTAAAAAGCGGGTAAGAAAAGGTTAAAATACCCGACTGTACACAATCAATAGCGGGAGCGGAGTTGTTCGGCTACTAAAAGATGTGAAAGTCCGACTATGGTTTGTAAAAAGCGGGTAAGAAAAGGTGCTAATGCCCGACAATGTATGATCAAAAGAGGGAGCGGAGGTTTTTGGCTACAAGAAGGTTTGAATGTCCGACCATAGTTTGTAAAAAGCGGGTAAGAAAAGGTTCAAATGCCTGACTATACACCATCAAAAGCGGGAGCGGAGGTGTTCCGCTGTAAGACGGTGTGAATGTCCGACCATATTTGTTAAAAAGCGGGTAAGAAAAGGTTAAAATACCTGACTGTACACAATCAATAGCGGGAGCGGAGTTGTTCGGCTACAAGAAGGTGTGAAAGTTCAACCATGGTTTGTAAAAAGCTGCTAAGAAAAGGTTCGAATGCCCGAATATATACCATCAAAAGCGGAAGCTGAGGTGTTCGGCTGCAAGAAGGTGTGAACGTCCGACCAAAGTTTGCAAAAAGCAGTTAAGAAAAGGTTCGAATGCCCGAATATATACCATCAAAAGCGAGAGCAGAGCTGTTCGACTGCAAGTAGGTGTGAATGTCCAGCCATAATTACTCACAAACGGGTAAGGAAAGGTAGTATTGCCAGACCATACATGATCAAAATAGGGAGCTGAGGTGGTTCAGCTGCAAGGTGTGAATGTCTGACTATAGTTTGTAAAAAGCGGGTAAGACAAGGTGCGAATGCCCGACAATGTATGATCAAAAGAGGGAGTGGAGGTCTTCGGCTGCAAGGTCTGAATGTCCAACCATAATTTCTAAAAACCGGGTAAGAAAAGGCTCGAAAGCCCGACTATACACAATCAAAAGCGGGAGCGGGAGGTTTTCAGCTGCAAAACCTTCACTCAAACCAAGTGAAAACTGCTTTGTCCTTCATATTTATCAATGTCTAGATCGACTTCAACAAAGAACAACATTGTACTTTGCAGTAAAGAAAGAGCAAATCAAAAGTTTTAGGAATCCGAGAATAAGCTTATTTTCATGAGTTCTGCACGATTATTGATTTTACTATAAATGAATGCCTTCACTCAAACTATGTTAAAACTGCTTTGTCCTTCATATTTATCAATGTCTAGATTGACTTCAACAAAGAACAACACTGGATTTTGCAGTAGAAGAAAGAGCAACACTGAAGGATCAGTAATCCGAGAATAAGCTTATTTTCATACGTTCTGCATGATTTGGGATTTTATGTATAAAATGAATTCCTTCACTCAAACCAAGTTAAAACTGCTTTGTCCTTCATATTTATCAATGTCTAGATCGACTTCAACAAAGAACAACATTGTATTTTGCAGTAGAAGAAAAAGCAACACTGAAGGATCAGGAATCCGAGAATAAGCTTATTTTCATACGTTCTGCATGATTTGGGATTTTATGTATAAAATTAATTCCTTCACTCAAACCAAGTGAAAACTGCTTTGTCCTTCATATTTATCAATGTCTAGATTTACTTCAACAAAGAACAACATTGTATTTTGCAGTAGAAGAAATAGCAACACTGAAGGATCAGGAATCCGAAAACAAGCTTATTTTCATACGTTCTGCTTGATTTGGGATTTTGCTATAAAATTAATTCCTTCACTCAAACAAAGTGGAAACTGCTTTGTCCTTCATATTTATCAATGTCTATATCGATTTCAACAAAGAACAAGGCTTTATTTTGCAGTATAGGAAAGAGCAACACTGGAGGATCAGGAATCCGAGAATAAGCTTACTTTCATGAGTCCTGCACGATTTCGGATTTTCCTATAAAATGAATTGCTTTGCTCAAACCAAGTTAAAATTGCTTTGTCCTTCATAGTTATCCATGTCTAAAATGTATCAAGCATAAAGTTCCTCATATTACCCTGAATGAGAAAGAAGCATCCGTTTGGTTGAGCAATACGTTCCTTTTGCGGAGTTATGCATGATTTCGGATTTTGCTATAAAATTCATTCCTTCACACCTTTTTTTTTTCACCGCATTTTATAGATTATGGTTGGAAATTCTCAACCACTCTAATCCGAAGACCTCTCCTCCCGCTTTTGTTAATATATTTGAACTTTAGTTGGACATTCACCCCTTTTTGCAGCTAAACCACCTCCGCTCCCTTTGATCATGTATGGTCTGGCAATACTACATTTTCTTACCCGTTTGTGAGTAATTATGGCTGGATATTCACACCTACTTGCAGCTGAACACAATCTCTCTCGCTTTTAATTATGTTTGGATATTCGAACCTTTTCTTTACTGCTTTTTGCGAACTTTGGTCGGACGTTCACACCTTCTTGCAGCCGAACACCTCCGCTTCCGCTTTTGATGGTATATATTCGGGCATTCGAACCTTTTCTTACCAGCTTTTTACAAACGATGGTTGGACTTTCACACCTTCTTGTAATCGAACAACTCCGCTCCCGCTATTGATTGTGTACAGTCGGGTATTTTAACCTTTTCTTACCCACTTTTTACCAACTATGGTCGGACATTCACACCGTCTTACAGCGGAACATCTCCGCTCCCGCTTTTGATGGTGTATAGTCAGGCATTTGAACCTTTTCTTACCCGCTTTTTACAAACTATGGTCGGACATTCAAACCTTCTTGTAGCCGAAAACCTCTGCTCCCTCTTTTGATTATACATTGTCGGGCATTCGCACCTTATCTTACCCGCTTTTTACAAACTATAGTCAGACATTCACACATTGGTGCCGAACCACCTCAGCTCCCTGTTTTGATCATGTATGGTCTGGCAATACTACCTTTTCTTACCCGTTTGTGAGTAATTATGGCTGGACATTCACACCTACTTGCAGTCGAACAGCTCTGCTCCCGCTTTTGATTATGTTTGGTTGGATATTCGAACCTTTTCTTAACTGCTTTTTACAAACTTTGGTCGGACGTTCACACCTTCTTGCAGCCGAACACCTCCGCTTCCGCTTTTGATGGTATATATTCGGGCATTCGAACCTTTTCTTAGCAGCTTTTTACAAACCATGGTTGGACTTTCACACCTTCTTGTAGCCGAACAACTCCGCTCCCGCTATTGATTGTGTACAGTCGGGTATTTTAACCTTTTCTTACCCACTTTTTACCAACTATGGTCGGACATTCACACCGTCTTACAGCGGAACACCTCCGCTCCCGCTTTTGATGGTGTATTGTCAGGCATTTGAACCTTTTCTTACCCGCCTTTTACAAACTATGGTCAGACATTCAAACCTTCTTGTAGCCAAAAACCTCCGCTCCCTCTTTTGATCATACATTGTCGGGCATTCGCACCTTTTCTTACCCGTTTTTTACAAACCATGGTCGGACTTTCAAACCTTCTTGTAGCCCAACACATCCACTCCTGCTTTTGATGATGTATGTTTGGGCATTCGCACCTTTTCTTACCCATTTTTCAGTAATTATGGGTGGACATTCACACCTTCTTGCAGCTGAACACCTCCTCTCCCGCTTATGATGGTGTATAGTTGGGCTTTCAAGCCTTTTCTTACCCGGTTTTTACAAATTATAGTTGGACATTCAGACCTTCTTACAGCCGAAAACCTCCACTCCCTCTTTTGATCATACATTGTCGGGCATTAGCACCTTTTCTTACCCGCTTTTTAAAAACCATAGTCGGACTTTCACATCTTTTAGTAGCCGAACAACTCCGCTCCCGCTATTGATTGTGTACAGTCGGGTATTTTAACCTTTTCTTACCCGCTTTTTACCAACTATGGTCGGACATTCACACCTTCTTACAGCGGAACACCTCCGCTCCCTCTTTTGATGGTGTATGTTCGGGCAGTCAAACCTTTTCTTAACTGCTTTTTACAAACTATGGTCAGACATTCAACCCTTCTTGGAGCCGAACACATCCACTCCTGCTTTTGATTATGTATAGTTGGGCATTCGCACCTTTTCTTACCCATTTTTCAGTAATTATGGGTGTACATTCACACCTTCTTGCAGCCGAACACCTCCGCTCCCTCTTTTGATCATACATTTTCGGGCATTCGCACCTTTTCTTACCCGCTTTTTACAAACCATGGTTGGACTTTCACACCTTTTAGTAGCCGAACAACACCGCACCCGCTACTGATTGTGTACAGTCGGGTATTTTAACCTTACCCGTTTTTTACCAACTATGGTCGGACATTCACACCTTCTTACAGCGGAACACCTCCGCTCCCTCCTTTGATGTATTTCTGTATTTCGAGAGATCCTTATTGCTGAAGAAGTTCTTTCTCATTCTACAAAGTCCAACGTTGTTTATCATTGAAACTTGATTAGACATGAATAAGTATGAAGGACAAAGCAGTCTTAACTTGGTTTGAGTTAAGGAATTCGTTTTATAGGAGAATCCGAATTCGTGCATAACTCGTAAAATAGAGCTTATTTTCGGATTCCTGAAGAATGAGTCTGGTTCTTTCTCATAATACAAAGTTTGTTGTTTATTGTTGAAACTTCATCAGACCGTTAGATATAGTCGGACTCACCTCGACGCACGGCTTGGGATCTGGAACCAGTACTCTTGAGAGGGGTTGGACTCTCTTCCACTCTGGAGTTGCCCGTGGTGAGAGGCGCAGAGCAGGTGTGGGCATACTTATTGCCCCCCGGCTGTGTGCCAGTACATTGGGGTTTACCCCAGTGAACGAGAGGGTAGCCTCCCTCCGCCTTGGGTGGGGGGACGAGTCCTGACTGTTGTTTGTGCCTATGCGCCAAACAGCAGTTCAGAGTACCTACCCTTTTTGGAGTCTCTGGGGGAGGCACTGGAGAATGCTCCTACCGGAGACTCCCTCATTCTGCTGGGGGACTTCAATGCTCACGTGGGCAATGACAGTGAGACCTGGAGGGGTGTGATTGGGAGGAACGGCCCCCCCGATCTGAATCAGAGTGGTGTTATGTTGTTGGACTTCTGTGCCAGTCATAGACTGTCCATAACGAACACCATGTTCAGGCATAAGGGTGTCCATATGTGCACTTGGCACCAGGACACCCTTGGCCGCAGTTCGATGATCGACTTTGTGGTTGTATCATCGGACTTGCGGCCGTATGTCCTGGACACTCGGGTGAAGAGAGGGGCGGAGCTGTCAACTGATCACCACCTGGTGGTGAGTTGGCTCCGCTGGTGGGGGAGGATGCCGATCAGACCTGGCAGGCCCAAACTTATTGTGAGGGTCTGCTGGGAGCGTTTGTCAGAATCCCCCGTCAGAAGGAGCTTTAACTCCCACCTCCGGCAGAGCTTCAACCATATTTGAGGTGGGGGACATTGAATGGGCCATGTTCCGTGACTCCATTGCCGAGGCAGCTGGTCGGAGTTGTGGCCGTAAGGTGGTCGGTGCCTGTCGTGGCGGCAACCCTCCAACCTGCTAGTGGACACCAGTGGTGAGGGAAGCCGTCAAGCTGAAGAAGGAGTCCTATCGGGCCTTTTTGGCCAGTGGGACCCTGGAAGAAGCTGATAGGTAGCGACGGGCCAGACGGGCCGCGGCTTCGGCGGTTGCTGAGGCAAAAACTCGGGCCTGGGAGGAGTTCGGTGAGACCATGGAGAACGATTTCCGGACGGCCTCGAAAAGATTCTGGTCCACCATCCGGCGTCTCAGGGGGGGGAAGCGGCTCACAGTCAACACTGTTTACAGTGCGGACGGGGCTTTGCTGACCTCAACTAGGGATGTTGTGAGTCGGTGGGGGGAGTACTTCGAGGAACTCCTCAATCCTACCAACACGTGCTCGGAAGAGGCAGAGTCGGAGAGCTCGGAGACGGGGCCTCCCATTTCTGGGGCTGAGGTTGCCGAGGTGGTTAAAAAGCTCCTCGGTGGCAAGGCCCCGGGGGTGGATGAGGTCCGTCCTGAGTTTCTCAAGGCTCTGGATGTTGTAGGGCTGTCTTGGCTGACACGCCTCTGCAGTATCGCGTGGACATCGGGGACAGTGCCTCTGAACTGGCAGATTGGGGTGGTGGTCCCCCTCTTTAAAAAGGGGGACCGGAGGGTGTGTTCCAACTATAGGGGTATCACACTCCTCAGCCTCCCTGGTAAGGTCTATTCGGGGGTATTGGAGAGGAGGATCCGTCGGATAATCGAGCCTCGGATTCAGGAGATGCAGTGTGGCTTTCGTCCTGGCCGTGGTACAGTGGACCAGCTCTATACCCTCGGCAGGATCCTGGAGGGTGCATGGGAGTTCGCCCAACCAGTCTACATGTGTTTTGTGGACTTGGAGAAAGCGTTCGACCGTGTCCCTCGTGGAGTCCTGTTGGGGGTGCTCCGGGAATATGGAGTGCCGGACCCCTTGATAGGGGCCGTTCGGTCTCTGTATGACCGGTGCCAGAGTTTGGTCCGCATTGCCGGCAGTAAGTCGGATACGTTTCCGGTGAGAGTTGGACTCCGTCAGGGCTGCCCTTTGTCACCGATTCTGTTCCTAACTTTTATGGACAGAATTTCTAGGCGGAGCCAGGGCGTTGAGGGTGTCCCATTTGGCGACCTCAGAATCGGGTCTCTGCTTTTTGCAGATGATGTGGTTCTGTTAGCGTCGTCAGGCCGTGACCTTCAGCTCTCACTGGAGTGATTCGCAGCCGAGTGTGAAGCGGCTGGGATGAGAATCAGCACCTCCAAATCCGAGACTATGGTTCTCAGCCGGAAAAGGGTGGAATGCTCTCTCCGGGTCGGGAATGAGATCCTTCCCCAAGAGGAGGAGTTCAAGTATCTCGGGGTCTTGTTCACGAGTGACGGACGAATGGAGCGGGAGATTGACGGGCGGATCGGTGCGGCGCCTGCAGTGTTGCAGGCTCTGCACCGACCCGTCGTTGTGAAGAGGGAGCTGAGCCAGAAGGCGAAGCTCTCTACTTACTGGTCAATCTACGTTCCCATCCTCACCTATGGTCACGAGTTGTGGGTAGTGACCGAAAGAACAAGATCGCGAATACAAGCGGCCGAAATGGGTTTCCTCCGCAGGGTGTCTGGGCTCTCCGTTAGAGATAGGGTGAGAAGCTCAGTCATCCGGGAGGGGCTCGGAGTAGAACCGCTGCTCCTCCGCATTGAGAGGAGTCAGATGAGGTGGCTCGGGCATCTGGTTAGGATGCCCCCTGGGCGCCTCCCTGGGGAGGTGTTCCGGGCACGTCCCACTGGGAGGAGACCCCGGGGGAGACCCAGGACACGTTGGAGAGACTATGTCTCTCGGCTGGCCTGGGAACGCCTCGGGGTCCCCCCGGAAGAGCTGGAGGAAGTGGCCGGGGACAGAGACGTCTGGGTTTCTCTGCTCAAGCTGCTGCCCCCGCGACCCGACCCCCGGATAAGCGGCAGATGATGGATGGATGGATGGATATATCCTCCACCAACCAGACTTACAACCCCCGACTAGGGTAGCAGAATTTCTAAGCAGCTGTACCCCAAAACTACTATCAAAAATATATAAATTATTGTCTAAGATAGATGACACAATGTCTCTTCCATCCTCAAAATGGGAGGCAGATTTATCCATCAGTTCTGGTCATAGCTTCTAACCACAAATATGTTTGAACACCTTCATAAAGACTCGAAATCCTAATTTACAGCTCATACAATACAAAATCCTTCATAGAACACACTATACAGGACAAAGGATGTTCAGGATGGGTCTAACACACTCAAACATCTGCTCACATTGCACAGATAACACACCTGATGATTATGCACACGCTTTGTGGTTTTCTGCGCCTGTCCAGAAGTTCTGGCTTGAAGTCTGTGAGGACCTGTCAACATGGCTAAAGTGTAGCATCCCTGCATGCCCCACACTGTGCATACTGGGTGACTTAGACAACATCAACATGGAAATTAACTCAGCACACATGGTTGTCACAGTGTTATGTATCGCAAAGAAAACTATTCTCATGAACTGGAAAGCGAAGAACAATCTGTGTATTAACCAGTTTAGAAATTTTCTTTTAGATTATATTAGCATGGAAACAATGTCTGCCTCCTCAAAACATCAATTGGCTGAATTTCATTCTCTCTGGTCCCCTCTGATTAGTTTTATCACATAGTGGTGGTGGTGGGTTGCTGGTTGATGGTGGGTCTCAGGCCCAGGCTGCTGCAACTGGTGTGACCGGGTGGTTTGTTTGTTTGTTTTTTGTAGAGGTCCTCCTGGGTGGGGTTGGGTTGAGTGGGGTTGGGGCGGGATGGGTACCTTCTGGGGGTACAGTAGCTCCCGGAATATGGTCGCTGCAGGCCCCGAGCCTGGTGGACATCAGGCCCTCCTGCCCATTGTTGGCTCCCAGGTAGCGGGGATGCCTATTGCAGCCAGTCCCTGGCTGCCCTCTCTGGGGGAGAGTAGCTCCCCCGGTATATATCCCCATACCCCTCTCCCTTCTGGCTCCTGTACACAGCACACACTCACACATGAAGGGTTTTGGGGGCGTGTGTGTTCGGTGGGGTGTAGTGGATGGGGCCACGTAGGTGGTCCCCTTTGGTTGCACTCTGCAGTTCCCTGCCCCTGTTTTAATTACACCTTAGACATTACTACTTATCAAACACACTCACACACACACATTATGTCTTGGGGGGTGGTTACACTGAGTGGCATCTGGTGGGCGGGGCTCTTTGGGTATGTAGGCTGCCCAGAGTGCCGCGCTCCCAGTTCTACAAGTTTGGCTGCCCCTCAATTTTAATTGCTCACTATTAGAAAATATTGAAGAGCCAGAAGGGTGAGGGGAGGGGTCTTCTTCGCACACCCCTGCTTCCTGGTGTCTGCTCGGGGCAGGAGGGGCCAGGAGGATTAATTAATTGTTCTGCTGGTTCGGGGTCTGTGGTGGCTGGGGGGTTGCTGGCCTCCTGGTGTGCCCGCAGCACTACACCCCAGCAGAGTCGAGGGAGGTAGGATGTGTGGATGTATGGGACGTGAAAGTGTGTGTGGTAATGATTGGGCCTGGATCTGGGACTTGCTGTCGCCTGGCCTGCCTGTGTTTCTCCCGATGGGGCATCAGCGTTGCCTCTCCCCACTGCTCGCGACTTCACCCACCTGTGGGCACGTCTTGACTCCCAGGGCACTTGGCCAGGGGCGCTGGGGCAGGCGCTGACCCACTTTGTGGCTGTCTGGGGCGCTTGGCCCTCCTGGGTATTGGGTGGGGCCTCTGCCGGGGGGTTTGGGGGCGCTCGGGCTCCTGGGGCCCAGGTCCAGTGCACGGCCCATGTCTGGGCGGCTGGGGCCTGGCGGGGTAGGTGGGCTGTTGCCCCTGGTTCCCGGAGTGCCTCTGCCCTATGCTTATGGGGGCTCTTTCCGGGGGCTTCCTCTGCAGTCTTCTGGGTGGATGCGTGGTTGCCCCTGCGGTGGGCTGCCTGGGTTCTGTGCTCTGTGGGGGCTGCTGGTGGCCTGGGTCTTGTGGCCCTCTCTGCCTGCTTCTGATTGCTTCGGGGGGGGGGGGGGGGGGGGGCTGTGGATTGTGGCCCTGTACGCTTATACACTCATAACTAAGCACGGTTATCATGTAGGTCCTGTGCCATGGGTGTTGCATGTTCTCACACACACACACACACATTCATTAGTCCAGTAGCATGGTCACTAAGCAGTTGATGTATTATCATGTCGTCTCAGGTCATCTATATCCACAGCTGTGTTGTATGCGATTGCCGCTTCTTGTGCTTGTTTTTGTTTGTTTGTGTGTTTGTTTTTTCTCTGCTTGTCTGCTTTCAGGTGCTCCTGGTGGCGCTAAGGCTGGATTCCCCTCATAGGCCATGGATTGTTGTCTGTTTTGTTTTTTACAGGTGTAGCAGCTGGTTGTCTGGTTTTTGTTTCTATTTTTGTTCTGTTTCCTCTTCTTTCCTCTTCTTCTTTCCTTGTCCCCCGGTCCGATTCAGTTCAGTTCATGTCATATATTGTAAACAGAAATAAATAAATGGGCATCAAGGGGAGCTTTACATTTATAAAACTTCCCTTGGCAAAACAAATCTGTTTGGCATCAAAGGTATTCAGACTACAATTCTTCTGACATAATGCTGAACAGGACAAGGGGAAAAAAAAGTAAAGAAGACAGTTCTGCCGAAAGCCAGGGATAGACCTGTTCTAAGTTCTATACTTTTTAAAAGGGGCGTGTTTATCAACTATGGAATTAGAAGATTTACAAAAATGGTCAAGTGCTAGATCTTCATCTGGGATTTTAACAGTGTCATATAACTATTCAACAGATCAGTTAAAAAAAAGCCTGCTCATGGAGATGTTTCAGGATCTGGATACCAAGCGTGGACCTAATGTTTTCATTTTTGCAATTCTGATACAGGCTATTGAGCAGTGATAACTAACACCAAGTTCAGATACTGCGGATTTTCTACCTTTGATTTGTTAAGATTGAGCCAATCAGGGACAACCTTGAAGGATCTCTTTGGTTTTGTTCAACTTGTTTAAATTAAAATTACCACACAGAGATTGGGTTTAGGCCACATGCACACAGAATGACATCAACAAATATAAGAAATATTAAACATTTACACATAGATTTTTGAATATATGTAGAGGAATGATACTTTGAAATGTGCTCATTGCGAAGTTATGATCAGTTGAGTAATGAAGGTTGAACTATTCTGGGAAAGAGGTTCTATTCCCAGCATCATGATGGACACTCCTGATATAGAAGGTTTCGCTAACGCATTGGAATTGTTTTACTATTTTCATATGCATGTGCAATGAAGAATTGCTTGCTGCTGATAAATGCAAAGAAGAACAGCTTACACATAGATGCTCACATATAGGCTGCTGAATGCAATGAAGACCTGCTTATCAAGTAAAGTTCAATGTCAATGTGTAATATTCAATTAGGATTTGCAAAACAGTGAAGTTAAACAATGAATGGGTCCATAGTCGGTATGAGAAGACTACAGGAATATTTACCTGGGTGTACGTTCAAACAGAGATGAGAAAATTGCGATAAATAATTGTTTGTTTGTTTGTTAGTATGTATATGAATGATATGTGTATAAACTGTGTTGAGTTATAGTTACTCAGTAGTGTCTCAGTGAAACAACCGACAGGGGAAGCCTTGCGGTGACAACAAAAGCAGTGTTTTACTGATCAGTCAAGTTGCTCCAGTGTACTCCATACAAACTGGTTGGCTACTGAAGGGATAGAAAATGGGGAATACTTGTTTTAAAGCAAACAAGGAATTAGATGGGAAAAATACATGTTTTAACGGGACCCAGACAATATTAAATATTCAGACAGATGGGAGAAGAAGTATAGTTTTGTAGGAAATCACAAATTATTACATAGAATTAGTGAAATCAATTGAAGAATGCCTTTCTGAAGAGCTGTTTACCACAGATGAGCAGCTTTGCGACCAAGCACATTGTAGATCGCTTTACTGCCAAAATGATCTAATTTAATGGATTGGTTTAGACATGCATAACAGCATTTTAAGAACAAAGAGAGAAACAAAAAGGGACAACGCTTCATGGTGGAAGGTGATGTATAAATAACTGTGTATATGATGAAGGGGGTGGCAACACCCATTCCGAAATCCCGCCATTCCGACATCCCGCTATTCCGACATCCCACCATTCCGACATACCACCATTCCGACATACCACCATTCCGACATGCAAACGTCCCACCATTCCGACATCCCACCATTGCGACATCCCGCTATTCTGACGTTCAAATGTCCCACCATTCCGACAAGGCTTTCCGTATAAGGAAATGTGTGTTACTCAACAGGTGAGTCCCTTCTTTCTGTTCATGCAATTTATATGTTTAACACATGTTTATAGACAAGCGTTATTAAAAACACAAAGTCTCGGCAACTGGAGGAGGAGAAGCAGTCCGCGGTGGTTTTCAATCACACACTCCAATGCCACTTGTTTCAACTTCCGAAAATTTAATCCAGGAAAAAAAGGCTTACAAACATGGACCAAAACGGCTCCATAACACGCACAAGAATCCAAAAGAAACGAAAGTTAACTAAAAGAAAGCAAATAAACAGTATGAAGTGGTCAAAATTGGTTTTACGCATGCCTATGTGCGTCTGGCACATGCGTCTTCGGGCTCTCCCACGTTGGTTTGTGGATGAAAGCTATATGTTCAGCTGTAATGTCATGTAAAAACAATCTCTACATGACATTTACTCCCAGGTGTGACCAGTTAGGTCCTTAAGATATCAACAGGCTGTATAAAGCTACAACCGTTGCGGCTGTGTGTTTGTGCCAAATGCGCAAAGCCCATCCGCGCTTCCCAAAATTGGAGTGAGTACTCATAAATCACGTGAATAACATGAATAAACGTTTTTACTGAATTTTGTTGTGTTTTATACGTTCTATGCTGTCATTTCTCTCTTCTCCTATTGGCAAGGCAAGGCAGAGTGCTCGCAACTGTGTCCTGTGCAGTAGCCGTGATATCTGTAATTGCAATTATTACTTTTGCATATGATGACAGCGTGCAAAAGACACATGGGCTCTGTGGAGAGCTCCGCTCCAGCTGGCTGCTGTTACAGCTCACTGACACTGTATTTCTGCTTAATCAGTTTCAGTCTCGCCAGAGTTACATTAATATCTGTATTTTTATATTTGAAATTCAGGGGATTTTGATAATAGATTATTAAAGTTTGTTTGCGAGGATGTGGCCTCTGCATGTGCAAAGCTTGTGCGCCAAACTTTAGGGTAAGAAAAGGTTCGAATGCCCGAACATACACTATCAAAACAGGGAGCTGAGGTGGCTCAGCTGCAAGGTGTGAATGTCTGACTATAGTTTGTAAATAAGGTGCGAATGCCCAACAATGTATAATCAAAAGAGGGAGCGGAGGTTTTCGGCTACAAGAAGGTTTGAATGTCCGACCAAAGTTTGTAAAAAGCAGTTAAGAAAAGGTTCGAATATCCAACCAAACATAATCAAAAGCGGGAGCAGAGCTGTTCGACTGCAAGTAGGTGTGAATGTCAGATCATAATTTGCAAAAAGCTGATGAGAAAGGGTGAGAATGCCCGGCTATACACCATCAAATGCGGGAGCGGAAGTGTTCGGCTGTGAGTAGGTGTGAATGTCCGACCATAATTGCTGAAAAATGTGTTAGAAGAGATTAGAATGCCGGACAATAGATAATCAAATGCGGGAGCGGAGTTGTTCGGCTGTGAGTAGGTGTGAATCTCCGAGCATAGTTTGTAAAAAGGGGGTAAGAATAGGTTCGAATGCCCGAACATACACTATCAAAACAGGGAGCTGAGGTGGCTCAGCTGCAAGGTGTGAATGTCTGACTATAGTTTGTAAATAAGGTGCGAATGCCCAACAATGTATAATCAAAAGAGGGAGCGGAGGTTTTCGGCTACAAAAAGGTTTGAATGTCCGACCATAGTTTGTAAAAAGCGGGTAAGAAAAGGTTCAAATGCCTGACTATACACCATCAAAAGCGGGAGCAGAGGTGTTCCGCTGTAAGACGGTGTGAATGTCCGACCATATTTGGTAAAAAGCGGGTAAGAAAAGGTTAAAATACCAAACTGTACACAATCAATAGCGGGAGAGGAGGTGTTCAGCTGCAAGAAGGTGTGAATGTCCACCCATAATTACTGAAAAATGGGTAAGAAAAGGTGCGAATGCCCAACCATACATTATCAAAAGCAGGTGTGAATGTCAGATCATAATTTGCAAAAAGCTGATGAGAAAGGGTGAGAATGCCCGACTATACACCATCAAATGCGGGAGCGGAGTTGTTCGGCTGTGAGTAAGTGTGAATGTCCGACCATAATTGCTGAAAAATGTGTTAGAAAAGGTAAGAATGCCGGTCCATACATCATCAAAAGCGGGAGAGGTGGTGTTCGGCTGCAAGTAGGTGTGAATGTCCAGCCATAATTACTAACAAACGGGTAAGAAAAGGTAGGATTGCCAGACCATACATGATCAAAACAGGGAGCGGAGGTGGTTCAGCTGCAAGAAGGTGTGAATGTCCGACTAAAGTTCAAATATATTAACAAAAGCGGGAGGAGAGGTCTTCGGATGAGAGTGGTTGAGAATTTCCAACCATAATCTATAAAATGCGGTGAAAAAAAAAGGTGTGATAGAACACTAAAAGGTGGAGCGGAAGTGTTCGGCTGCAAGAAGGTGTGAATGTCCGACTATATTTTGTGAAAAGCAGGTGAAGCAAGGTCTGAATGCCCAACCTTACATCATCAAAAGCGAGATCAGAGGTGTTTGGCTGCATGAAGGCCATAGTTTGCCAAAAGCGGGTAAGCTGCGAATGACCGACTAAATATCAACAAAAGGTCTTCGGATGCAAGTGGGTGTGAATATCCCACCATACAAGTATGGTGGAGAGGAAGCTGTGAACAGCCGACCATAGTTAGCAAAAAGCGGGTGAGACAAGGTGCGAATGTCCAACCATACATGATCAAAAAAGGGAGCGGAGGTGTTTGGCTGTGACAAGGTGTGAATGTCCACCCAAAATTAATGAAAATCGGGCAAAAAGTAGGTTTGAATGCCCAAGCATACATCATCAAAAGAAGGAGTGGATGTGTTCGGCTACAAGAAGGTTTGAATGTCCGAGCATAGTTTGTAAAAAGCGGGTAAGAAAAGGTTCGAATATCCAACCAAACATAATCAAAAGCGGGAGCAGAGCTGTTCGACTGCAAGTAGGTGTGAATGTCCAGCCATAATTACTCACAAACGGGTAAGAAAAGGTAGTATTGCCAGACCATACATGATCAAAACAGGGAGCTGAGGTGGTTCAGCACCAAGGTGTGAATGTCTGACTATAGTTTGTAAAAAGCGGGTAAGATAAGGTGCGAATGCCCGACAATGTATAATCAAAAGAGGGAGCAGAGGTTTTCGGCTACAAGAAGGTTTGAATGTCCGACCATAGTTTGTAAAAAGCGGGTAAGAAAAGGTTCAAATGCCTGACTATACACCATCAAAAGCGGGAGCGGAGATGTTCCGCTGTAAGACGGTGTGAATGTCCGACCATAGTTGGTAAAAAGCGGGTAAGAAAAGGTTCAAATACCCGACTGTACACAATCAATAGCGGGAGAGGAGTTGTTCGGCTACAAGAAGGTGTGAAAGTCCAACCATCGTTTGTAAAAAGCTGGTAAGAAAAGGTTCGAATGCCCGAATATATACCATCAAAAGCGGAAGTGGAGGTGTTCGGCTGCAAGAAGGTGTGAACGTCCGACCAAAGTTGTCAAAAAGCAGTAAAGAAAAGGTTCGAATATCCAAACATAATTAAAAGCGAGAGAGATTGTGTTCAGCTGCAAGTAGGTGTGAATATCCAGCCATAATTACTCACAAACGGGTAAGAAAATGTAGTATTGCCAGACCATACATGATCAAAACAGGAAGCGGAGGTGGTTTAGCTGCAAAAAGGGGTGAATGTCCAACTAAAGTTCAAATATATTAACAAAAGCGGGAGGAGAGGTCTTCGGATTAGAGTGGTTGAAATTTCCAACCATAATCTATAAAATGCGGTGAAAAAAAAGGTGTGAAGAAATGAATTTTATAGCAAAATCCGAAATCATGCATAACTCCGCAAAAGGAACGTATTGCTCAACCAAAGGGGATGCTTCTTTCTCATTCAGGGTAATATGAGGAACTTTATGCTTGATACATTTTAGACATGGATAACTATGAAGGACAAAGCAATTTTAACTTGGTTTGAGCAAAGCAATTCATTTTATAGGAAAATCCGAAATCGTGCAGGACTCATGAAAGTAAGCTTATTCTCGGATTCCTGATCCTCCAGTGTTGCTCTTTCCTATACTGAAAAATACAGCCTTGTTCTTTGTTGAAATCGATATAGACATTGATAAATATGAAGGACAAAGCAGTTTCCACTTTGTTTGAGTGAAGGAAATAATTTTATACATAAAATCCCAAATCATGCAGAACGTATGAAAAGAAGCTTATTCTTGGATTCCTGATCCTTCAGTGTTGCTCTTTCTTCTACTGCAAAATACAATGTTGTTCTTTGTTGAAGTCGATCTAGACATTGATAAATATGAAGGACAAAGCAGTTTTAACTTGGTTTGAGTGAAGGAATTCATTTTATACATAAAATCCCAAATCATGCAGAACGTATGAAAATAAGCTTATTCTCGGATTACTGATCCTTCAGTGTTGCTCTTTCTTCTACTGCAAAATCCAGTGTTGTTCTTTGTTGAAGTCAATCTAGACATTGATAAATATGAAGGACAAAGCAGTTTTAACATAGTTTGAGTGAAGGCATTCATTTATAGTAAAATCAATAATCGTGCAGAACTCATGAAAATAAGCTTATTCTCGGATTCCTAAACCTTTTGATTTGCTCTTTCTTTACTGCAAAGTACAATGTTGTTCTTTGTTGAAGTCGATCTAGACATTGATAAATATGAAGGACAAAGCAGTTTTAACATAGTTTGAGTGAAGGCATTCATTTATAGTAAAATCAATAATCGTGCAGAACTCATGAAAATAAGCTTATTCTCGGATTCCTAAAACTTTTGATTTGCTCTTTCTTTACTGCAAAGTACAATGTTGTTCTTTGTTGAAGTCGATCTAGACTTTGATAAATATGAAGGACAAAGCAGTTTTCACTTGGTTTGAGTGAAGGATTTGCAGCTGAAAACCTCCCGCTCCCGCTTTTGATTGTGTATAGTCGGGCTTTCGAGCCTTTTCTTACCCGGTTTTTAGAAATTATGGTTGGACATTCAGACCTTGCAGCCGAAGACCTCCACTCCCTCTTTTGATCATACATTGTCGGGCATTCGCACCTTGTCTTACCCGCTTTTTACAAACTATAGTCAGACATTCACACCTTGCAGCTGAACCACCTCAGCTCCCTGTTTTGATCATGTATGGTCTGGCAATACTACCTTTTCTTACCCCTTTGTGAGTAAATATGGCTGGACATTCACACCTACTTGCAGTCGAACAGCTCTGCTCCCGCTTTTGATGGTATATATTCGGGCATTCGAACCTTTTCTTAACTGCTTTTTACAAACTTTGGTCGGACGTTCACACCTTCTTGCAGCCGAACATCTCCGCTTCCGCTTTTGATGGTATATATTCGGGCATTCGAACCTTTTCTTAGCAGCTTTTTACAAACCATGGTTGAAATTTCACACCTTCTTGTAGCCGAACACCTCCGCTCCCGCTTTTGATGGCGTATAGTCAGGCATTTGCACCTTTTCTTACCCGCTTTTTACAAACTATGGTCGGACATTCAAACCTTCTTGTAGCCGAAAACCTCCGCTCCCTCTTTTGATCATACATTGTCGGGCATTCGCACCTTTTCTTACCCGTTTTTTACAAACCATGGTCGGACTGTCACACCTTCTTACAGCGGAACACCTCCGCTCCCTCTTTTGATGGTGTATGTTTGGGCATTCGAACCTTTTCTTACCCGCTTTTTACAAACTATGCTCGGACATTCAAACCTTCTTGTAGCCGAACACATCCACTCCTGCTTTTGATGATGTATGGTTGGGCATTCAAACCTACTTGTTGCCTCCTTTTCATTAATTTTGGGTGGACATTCACACCTTGTCACAGCCAAACACCTCCGCTCCCTGTTTTGATTATGTATGGTTGGACATTCGCACCTTTTCTCACCCGCTTTTTGCCAACTATGGTCGGCTCTTCACAGCTTCCTCTCCACCATACTTGTATGGTGGGATATTCACACCCACTTGCATCCGAAGACCTTTTGTTGATATTTAGTCGGTCATTCGCAGCTTACCCGCTTTTGGCAAACTATGGCCTTCATGCAGCCAAACACCTCTGATCTCGCTTTTGATGATGTAAGGTTGGGCATTCAGACCTTGCTTCACCTGCTTTTCACCAAATATAGTCGGACATTCACACCTTCTTGCAGCCGAACACTTCCGCTCCACCTTTTAGTGTTCTATCACACCTTTTTTTCACCGCATTTTATAGATTATGGTTGGAAATTCTCAACCACTCTCATCCGAAGACCTCTCCTCCCGCTTTTGTTAATATATTTGAACTTTAGTCGGACATTCACACCTTCTTGCAGCTGAACCACCTCCGCTCCCTGTTTTGATCATATATGGTATGGCAATACTACCTTTTCTTACCCGTTTGTTAGTAATTATGGCTGGACATTCACACCTACTTGCAGCTGAACACCACCTCTCCCGCTTTTGATGATGTATGGACCGGCATTCTTACCTTTTCTAACACATTTTTCAGCAATTATGGTTGGAGATTCACACTTACTCACAGCCGAACAACTCCGCTCCCGCATTTGATGGTGTATAGTCGGGCATTCTCACCCTTTCTCATCAGCTTTTTGCAAATTATGATCTGACATTCACACCTGCTTTTGATAATGTATGGTTGGGCATTCGCACCTTTTCTTACCCATTTTTCAGTAATTATGGGTGGACATTCACACCTTCTTGCAGCTGAACACCTCCTCTCCCGCTATTGATTGTGTACAGTTTGGTATTTTAACCTTTTCTTACCCGCTTTTTACCAAATATGGTCGGACATTCACACCGTCTTACAGCGGAACACCTCTGCTCCCGCTTTTGATGGTGTATAGTCAGGCATTTGAACCTTTTCTTACCCGCTTTTTACAAACTATGGTCGGACAATCAAACCTTCTTGTAGCCGAAAACCTCCGCTTCCTCTTTTGATTATGCATTTTTGGGCATTCGCACCTTATTTACAAACTATAGTCAGACATTCACACCTTGCAGCTGAGCCACCTCAGCTCCCTGTTTTGATAGTGTATGTTCGGGCATTCGAACCTATTCTTACCCCCTTTTTACAAACTATGCTCGGAGATTCACACCTACTCACAGCCGAACAACTCCGCTCCCGCATTTGATGATGTCTTGTCCGGCATTCTAGTCTCTTCTAACACATTTTTCAGCAATTATGGTCGGACATTCACACCTACTCACAGCCGAACACTTCCGCTCCCGCATTTGATGGTGTATAGCCGGGCATTCTCACCCTTTCTCATCAGCTTTTTGCAAATTATGATCTGACATTCACACCTACTTGCAGTCGAACAGCTCTGCTCCCGCTTTTGATTATGTTTGGTTGGATATTCGAACCTTTTCTTAACTGCTTTTTACAAACTTTGGTCGGACATTCACACCTACTTGCAGCCGAACACATCCACTTCCACTTTTGATGGTATATATTCGGGCATTCGAACCTTTTCTTACCCGCTTTTTACAAACCGTGGTCGGACTTTCACACCTTCTTGTAGCCAAACAACTCCGCTCCCGCTATTGATTGTGTACAGTCGGGTATTTTAACCTTTTCTTACCCGCTTTTTACCAACTATGGTCGGACATTTACACCTTCTTACAGCAGAACACCTCCGCTCCCTCTTTTGATGGTCTATGTTCGGGCATTCGAACCTTTTCTTACCCGCTTTTTACAAACTATGGTCGGACATTCAAACCTTCTTGTAGCCGAACACATCCACTCCTGCTTTTGATGATGTATGGTTGGGCATTTTCACCTTTTCTTACCCATTTTTCAGTAATTATGGGTGGACATTCACACCTTCTTGCAGCTGAACAACTCCTCTCCCGCTTATGATCATGTGCGGTTTGATATTCGAAAATTTTCTTTCATGTTTTAAAGCAATTATTGATGGACATTCAAATCTTCTTGTAGCCGAACACATCCACTCCTGCTTTTGATGATGTATGGTTTGGCATTCGCACCCTTTTTTTACCCATTTTTCAGGAATTTTGGGTGGACATTCAGACCTTCTTGCAGCCGAAAACCTCCGCTCCCTCTTTTGATCATACATTGTCGGGCATTCGCACCTTATCTTACCCGGTTTTTACAAACTATAGTCAGACATTCACACCTTGCAGCTGAACCACCTCCGCTCCCTGTTATGATCATGTATGGTCTGGCAATACTACCTTTTCTTACCCGTTTGTGAGTAATTAATCCCAAAATATTGAGCATAAAATAAGTCTTTATGCTGATGATGTATTACTTTTCCTTCAGAACTCACAGACGTCTCTCAGTCACACGATCACACTCATAAATAAATTCTCAGCACTTTCTGACTACTCTATCAACTGGTCTAAGACCACAGTTCTGCCCATTAACTGTAGGGTCCATAATATACCTGCGATCACTTTACAGTCAGGAAATATTAGATATTTAGGCATAAACATTTCCTCCAGGCTCTCAGAGCTAACAAAGCTAAATTATGTGCAATTATTAAAGACAGTAGAGGACGATCGCTCGTTGGAAGTCCTTACCTATATCACTTATGGGGAGAGTTACATCCATTAAAATGATGATACTACCAAAAGTTAACTATTTGTTCTCAATGATCCCCATAAAACCATCTGCTACTTGGTTTAAGTCACTAGATTCATGCATCTCCAAATTTCTGTGGAAAAACAAACCACCACGTATTAGTTTAAAAACCCTACAGAAGACCAAGGACAGTGGTGGATTAGATTTACCTCATTTTCAGCACTATTCCTTAGACAATAGGTTACAATATATATCAAAATGGTTTAAACCTTGTTGTTGTCACAGTTCCCAGAGACGTTGTAATCGTTGAGGATTCTATATTCACCCCCTCATTAGAGGCACGTAATGCAGATTGATGACACTGAATCTTCTTCTCTGTTCATTGCTGGCATCATTCCCAGCATCGTAAGTGTTCGTGGCATTGTTAGCCTCTTCTTCTGGATCTTGATATCGAGAATCCTTTTGTATTTCTGGTTTGTCAGTCCTCTGTCTTCGTTCACCGGAGTCTTTGTCTTTTTGTCCTTGAGTTTGGTGATTTTTTCTTCTTTTGATGCCTTGACACAATGTGACAGGTGATACCACGTGGGAGATCCTGTAACTTGGATTGCTGTCCCTGTGCTGCGAAATGGCTGTGCTGCTCAAATGGTCTCTCCTTCATCATGGTTACATGCTGCCATTCCGACATCTCGCCATTCCGACATGGGTCTCCAATTGTCGGAATGGCGACACTTAATTTTTTATCAAACGTCCCACCATTCCGACACTTTTTTCCTCCTATGGTCGGAATGGCGGTATGTTTTTTGTTTTTTTTTAACATTCCGACAGTTCCTTTTAATAGCCTATTTTTTACCCAAAACATTTTGCACTAATGATATGCCGGCGCAAATACGCCCTAAAGTCTGGCGCACAAGCTTTGCACATGCAGAGGCCACATCCTCGCAAACAAACTTTAATAATCTATTATCAAAATCCCCTGAATTTCAAATATAAAAATACAGATATTAATGTAACTCTGGCGAGACTGAAACTGATTAAGCAGAAATACAGTGTCAGTGAGCTGTCACAGCAGCCAGCTGGAGCGGAGCTCTCCACAGAGCCCATGCGTCTTTTGCACGCTGTCATCATATGCAAAAGTAATAATTGCAATTACAGATATCACGGCTACTGCACAGGACACAGTTGCGAGCACTCTGCCTTGCCTTGCCAATAGGAGAAGAGAGAAATGACAGCATAGAACGTATAAAACACAACAAAATGCAGTAAAAACGTTTATTCAGGTTATTCACGTGATTTATGAGTACTCACTCCAATTTTGGGAAGCGCGGATGGGTTTTGCGCATTTGGCACAAACACACAGCCGCAACGGTTGTAGCTTTATACAGCCTGTTGATATCTTAAGAACCTAACTGGTCACACCTGGGAGTAAATGTCATGTAGAGATTGTTTTTACATGACATTACAGCTGAACATATAGCTTTCATCCACAAACCAACGTGGGAGAGCCCGAAGACGCATGTGCCAGACGCACATAGGCATGCGTAAAACCAATTTTGACCACTTCATACTGTTTATTTGCTTTCTTTTAGTTAACTTTCGTTTCTTTTGGATTCTTGTGCGTGTTATGGAGCCGTTTTGGTCCATGTTTGTAAGCCTTTTTTTCCTGGATTAAATTTTCGGAAGTTGAAACAAGTGGCATTGGAGTGTGTGATTGAAAACCACCGCGGACTGCTTCTCCTCCTCCAGTTGCCGAGACTTTGTGTTTTTAATAACGCTTGTCTATAAACATGTGTTAAACATATAAATTGCATGAACAGAAAGAAGGGACTCACCTGTTGAGTAACACACATTTCCTTATACGGAAAGCCTTGTCGGAATGGTGGGACATTTGAACGTCAGAATAGCGGGATGTCGCAATGGTGGGATGTCGGAATGGTGGGACGTTTGCATGTCGGAATGGTGGTATGTCGGAATGGTGGGATGTCGGAATGGTGGGATGTCGGAATAGCGGGATGTCGGAATGGCTGGATTTCGGAATGGGTGTTGCCACCCCCTTCATCATATACACAGTTATTTATACATCACCTTCCACCATGAAGCGTTGTCCCTTTTTGTTTCTCTCTTTTTTCTTAAAATGCTGTTATGCATGTCTAAACCAATCCATTAAATTAGATCATTTTGGCAGTAAAGCGATCTACAATGTGCTTGGTCGCAAAGCTGCTCATCTATGGTAAACAGCTCTTCAGAAAGGCATTCTTCAATTGATTTCACTAATTCTATGTAATAATTTTGTGATTTCCTACAAAACTACACTTCTTCTCCCATCTGTCTGAGTATTTAATATTGTCTGGGTCCCGTTAAAACATGTATTTTTCCCATCTAATTCCTTGTTTGCTTTAAAACAAGTATTCCCCATTTTCTATCCCTTCAGTAGCCAACCAGTTTGTATGGAGTACACTGGAGCAACTTGACTGATCAGTAAAACACTGCTTTTGTTGTCACCGCAAGGCTTCCCCCGTCGGTTGTTTCACTGAGACACTACTGAGTAACTATAACTCAACACAGTTTATACACATAACATTCATATACATACTAACAAACAAACAAACAATTATTTATCGCAATTTTCTCATCTCTGTTTGAACGTACACCCAGGTAAATATTCCTGTAGTCTTCTCATACCGACTATGGACCCATTCATTGTTTAACTTCACTGTTTTGCAAATCCTAATTGAATATTACACATTGACATTGAACTTTACTTGATAAGCAGGTCTTCATTGCATTCAGCAGCCTATATGTGAGCATCTATGAGTAAGCTGTTCTTCTTTGCACTTATCAGCAGCAAGCAATTCTTCATTGCACATGCATATGAAAATAGTAAAACAATTCCAATGCGTTAGCGAAACCTTCTATATCAGGAGTGTCCATCATGATGCTGGGAATAGAACCTCTTTCCCAGAATAGTTCAACCTTCATTACTCAACTGATCATAACTCCGCAACTCCAATCAAAGTATCATTCCTCTACATATATTCAAAAATCTATGTGTAAATGTTTAATATTTCTTATATTTGTTGATGTCATTCTGTGTGCATGTGGCCTAAACCCATGGCAATTTTAATTTAAACAAGTTGAACTCTGCCTCTGATCATTTAAAAAAGGTGTGTACCAATATCAACCTTTCTCAAGTAATTACTGATCCTACAAAACCAAAGAGATCCTTCAAGGTTGTCCCTGATTGGCTCAATCTTAACAAATCAAAGGTAGAAAATCCGCAGTATCTGAACTTGGTGTTAGTTATCACTGCTCAATAGCCTGTATCAGAATTGCAAAAATGAAAACATTAGGTCCACGCTTGGTATCCAGATCCTGAAACATCTCCATGAGCAGGCTTTTTTTTAACTGATCTGTTGAATAGTTATATGACACTGTTAAAATCCCAGATGAAGATCTAGCACTTGACCATTTTTGTAAATCTTCTAATTCCATAGTTGATAAACACGCCCCTTTTAAAAAGTATAGAACTTAGAACAGGTCTATCCCTGGCTTTCGGCAGAACTGTCTTCTTTACTTTTTTTTCCCCTTGTCCTGTTCAGCATTATGTCAGAAGAATTGTAGTCTGAATACCTTTGATGCCAAACAGATTTGTTTTGCCAAGGGAAGTTTTATAAATGTAAAGCTCCCCTTGATGCCCATTTATTTATTTCTGTTTACAATATATGACATGAACTGAACTGAACCGGACCGGGGGACAAGGAAAGAAGAAGAGGAAAGAAGAGGAAACAGAACAAAAATAGAAACAAAAACCAGACAACCAGCTGCTACACCTGTAAAAAACAAAACAGACAACAATCCATGGCCTATGAGGGGAATCCAGCCTTAGCGCCACCAGGAGCACCTGAAAGCAGACAAGCAGAGAAAAAACAAACACACAAACAAACAAAAACAAGCACAAGAAGCGGCAATCACATACAACACAGCTGTGGATATAGATGACCTGAGACGACATGATAATACATCAACTGCTTAGTGACCATGCTACTGGACTAATGAATGTGTGTGTGAGAACATGCAACACCCATGGCACAGGACCTACATGATAACCGTGCTTAGTTATGAGTGTATAAGCGTACAGGGCCACAATCCACAGCCCCCCCCCAAGCAATCAGAAGCAGGCAGAGAGGGCCACAAGACCCAGGCCACCAGCAGCCCCCACAGAGCACAGAACCCAGGCAGCCCACCGCAGGGGCAACCACGCATCCACCCAGAAGACTGCAGAGGAAGCCCCCGGAAAGAGCCCCCATAAGCATAGGGCAGAGGCACTCCGGGACCTGGGCCCCAGGAGCCCGAGCGCCCCCAAACCCCCCGGCAGAGGCCCCAACCAATACCCAGGAGGGCCAAGCGCCCCAGACAGCCACAAAGTGGGTCAGCGCCTGCCCCAGCGCCCCTGGCCAAGTGCCCTGGGAGTCAAGACGTGCCCACAGGTGGGTGAAGTCGCGAGCAGTGGGGAGAGGCAACGCTGATGCCCCATCGGGAGAAACAGGCAGGCCAGGCGACAGCAAGTCCCAGATCCAGGCCCAATCATTACCACACACACTTTCACGTCCCATACATCCACACATCCACACATCCTACCTCCCTCGACTCTGCTGGGGTGTAGTGCAGCGGGCACACCAGGAGGCCAGCAACCCCCCAGCCACCACAGACCCCGAACCAGCAGAAAAATTAATTAATCCTCCTGGCCCCTCCTGCCCCGAGCAGACACCAGGAAGCAGGGGTGTGCGAAGAAGACCCCTCCCCTCACCCTTCTGGCTCTTCAATATTTTCTAATAGTGAGCAATTAAAATTGAGGGGCAGCCAAACTTGTAGAACTGGGAGCGCGGCACTCTGGGCAGCCTACATACCCAAAGAGCCCCGCCCACCAGATGCCACTCAGTGTAACCACCCCCCAAGACCTAATGTGTGTGTGTGAGTGTGTTTGATAAGAGGTAATGTCTAAGGTGTAATTAAAAAAGGGGCAGGGAACTGCAGAGTGCAACCAAAGGGGACCACCTACGTGGCCCCATCCACTACATCACGTCATCTATCTTAGACAATAATTTATATATTTTTGATAGTAGTTTTGGGGTACAGATGCTTAGAAATTCTGCTACCCTAGTCGGGGGTTGTAAGTCTGGTTGGTGGAGGATATATCCATCCATCCATCCATCATCTGCCGCTTATCCGGGGGTCGGGTCGCGGGGGCAGCAGCTTGAGCAGAGAAACCCAGACGTCTCTGTCCCCGGCCACTTCCTCCAGCTCTTCCGGGGGGACCCCGAGGCGTTCCCAGGCCAGCCGAGAGACATAGTCTCTCCAACGTGTCCTGGGTCTCCCCCGGGGTCTCCTCCCAGTGGGAAGTGCCCGGAACACCTCCCCAGGGAGGCGCCCAGGGGGCATCCTAACCAGATGCCCGAGCCACCTCATCTGACTCCTCTCAATGCGGAGGAGCAGCGGTTCTACTCCGAGCCCCTCCCGGATGACTGAGCTTCTCACCCTATCTCTAAGGGAGAGCCCAGACACCCTGCGGAGGAAACCCATTTCGGCCACTTGTATTCGCGATCTTGTTCTTTCGGTCACTACCCACAACTCGTGACCATAGGTGAGGATGGGAACGTAGATTGACCAGTAAGTAGAGAGCTTCGCCTTCTGGCTCAGCTCTCTCTTCACAGCGACGGGTCGGTGCAGAGCCTGCAACACTGCAGGCGCCGCACCGATCCGTCCGTCAATCTCCCGCTCCATTCGTTCGTCACTCGTGAACAAGACCCCGAGATACTTGAACTCCTCCTCTTGGGGAAGGATCTCATTCCCGACCCGGAGAGAGCATTCCACCCTTTTCCGGCTGAGAACCATAGTCTCGGATTTGGAGGTGCTGATTCTCATCCCAGCCGCTTCACACTCGGCTGCGAATCACTCCAGTGAGAGCTGAAGGTCACGGCCTGACGACGCTAACAGAACCACATCATCTGCAAAAAGCAGAGACCCGATTCTGAGGTCGCCAAATGGGACACCCTCAACGCCCTGGCTCCGCCTAGAAATTCTGTCCATAAAAGTTAGGAACAGAATCGGTGACAAAGGGCAGCCCTGACGGAGTCCAACTCTCACCGGAAACGTATCCGACTTACTGCCGGCAATGCGGACCAAACTCTGGCACCGGTCATACAGAGACCGAACGGCCCCTATCAAGGGGTCCGGCACTCCATATTCCCGGAGCACCCCCCACAGGACTCCACGAGGGACACGGTCGAACGCTTTCTCCAAGTCCACAAAACACATGTAGACTGATTGGGCGAACTCCCATGCACCCTCCAGGATCCTGCCGAGGGTATAGAGCTGGTCCACTGTTCCACGGCCAGGACGAAAGCCACACTGCATCTCCTGAATCCGAGGCTCGATTATCCGACGGATCCTCCTCTCCAATACCCCCGAATAGACCTTACCAGGGAGGCTGAGGAGTGTGATACCCCTATAGTTGGAACACACCCTCCGGTCCCCCTTTTTAAAGAGGGGGACCACCACCCCAATCTGCCAGTCAAGAGGCACTGTCCACGATGTCCACGCGATACTGCAGAGGCGTGTCAGCCAAGACAGCCCTACAACATCCAGAGCTTTGAGAAACTCAGGACGGACCTCATCCACCCTTGCCTTGCCACCGAGGAGCTTTTTAACCACCTCGGCAACCTCAGCCCCAGAAATGGGAGGCCCCGTCTCCGAGCTCACCGACTCTGCCTCTTCCGAGCACGTGTTGGTAGGATTGAGGAGTTCCTCGAAGTACTCCCCCCACCGACTCACAACATCCCGAGTTGAGGTCAGCAAAGCCCCGTCCCCACTGTAAACAGTGTTGACTGTGAGCCGCTTCCCCCCCCTGAGACGCCGGATGGTGGACAAGAATCTTTTCGAGGCCGTCCGGAAATCGTTCTCCATGGTCTCACCGAACTCCTCCCAGGCCCGAGTTTTTGCCTCAGCAACCGCCGAAGCCGCGGCCCGTCTGGCCCGTCGGTACCTATCAGCTTCTTCCAGGGTCCCACTGGCCAAAAAGGCCCGATAGGACTCCTTCTTCAGCTTGACGGCTTCCCTCACCACTGGTGTCCACCAGCAGGTTCGAGGGTTGCCGCCACGACAGGCACCGACCACCTTACGGCCACAACTCCGACCAGCTGCCTCGGCAATGGAGTCACGGAACATGGCCCATTCAATGTCCCCCACCTCAAATATGGTTGAAGCTCTGCCGGAGGTGGGAGTTAAAGCTCCTTCTGACGGGGGATTCTGACAAACGCTCCCAGCAGACCCTCACAATACGTTTGGGCCTGCCAGGTCTGATCGGCATCCTCCCCCACCAGCGGAGCCACCTCACCACCAGGTGGTGATCAGTTGACAGCTCCGCCCCTCTCTTCACCCGAGTGTCCAGGACATACGGCCGCAAGTCCGATGATACAACCACAAAGTCGATCATCGAACTGCGGCCAAGGGTGTCCTGGTGCCAAGTGCACATATGGACACCCTTATGCCTGAACATGGTGTTCGTTATGGACAGTCTATGACTGGCACAGAAGTCCAACAACATAACACCACTCTGATTCAGATCGGGGGGGCCGTTCCTCCCAATCACACCCCTCCAGGTCTCACTGTCATTGCCCACGTGAGCATTGAAGTCCCCCAGCAGATTGAGGGAGTCTCCGGTAGGAGCATTCTCCAGTGCCTCCCCCAGAGACTCCAAAAAGGGTAGGTACTCTGAACTGCTGTTTGGCGCATAGGCACAAACAACAGTCAGGACTCGTCCCCCCACCCAAGGCGGAGGGAGGCTACCCTCTCGTTCACTGGGGTAAACCCCAATGTACTGGCACACAGCCGGGGGGCAATAAGTATGCCCACACCTGCTCTGCGCCTCTCACCACGGGCAACTCCAGAGTGGAAGAGAGTCCAACCCCTCTCAAGAGTACTGGTTCCAGATCCCAAGCCGTGCGTCGAGATGAGTCCGACTATATCTAACGGTCTGATGAAGTTTCAACAATAAACCACAAACTTTGTATTATGAGAAAGAACCAGACTCATTCTTCAGGAATCCGAAAATAAGCTCTATTTTACGAGTTATGCACGAATTCGGATTCTCCTATAAAACGAATTCCTTAACTCAAACCAAGTTAAGACTGCTTTGTCCTTCATATTTATTCATGTCTAATCAAGTTTCAATGATAAACAACGTTGTACTTTGTAGAATGAGAAAGAACTTCTTCAGCAATAAGCATCTCTCGACAAATAACGAAATACAGATTTTGCTATAAAATTAATTGCTATCAGCCTGACTTAAAACTGTTTGTCTTCCTTATTTATCCACTTCAAATCAAGTTTCAACAATAAAAAAAATTTGTAGTTTGAGAAAGAACAACTTAATCTTGAGCAATCAGTATAAAAAGAGGGTAAGCAAAGGTGCGAATGTCAAACCATACATGATCAAAACAGGGAGCGGAGGTGTTTGGCTGAGACAAGGTGTGAATGTCCACCCATAATTAATGAAAAGCGGGCAACAAGTAGGTTCGAATGCCCAACCATACATCATCAAAAGCAGGAGTGGATATGTTCGGCTACAAGAAGGTTTGAACGTCTGACCATAGTTTGTAAAAAGCGGGTAAGAAAAGGTTCGAATGCCCGAACATGCACCATCAAAGGAGGGAGCGGAGGTGTTCCGCTGTAAGAAGGTGTGAATGTCCGCCCGTAGTTGGTAAAAAACGGGTAAGAAAAGGTTAAAATACCCGACTGTACACAATCAGTAGCGGGTGCGGAGTTGTTCGGCTACTAAAAGGTGTGAAAGTCCGACCATGGTTTGTAAAAAGCGGGTAAGAAAAGGTGCGAATGCCCGAAAATGTATGATAAAAAGAGGGAGCGGAGGTGTTCGGCTGCAAGAAGGTGTGAATGTACACCCATAATTACTGAAAAATGGGTAAGAAAAGGTGCGAATGCCCAACTATACATAATCAAAAGCAGGAGTGGATGTGTTCGGCTCCAAGAAGGGTTGAACGTCTGACCATAGTTTGTAAAAAGCAGGTAAGAAAAGGTTTGACTGCCCGAACATACACCATCAAAAGAGGGAGCGGAGGTGTTCCGCTGTGAGAAGGTGTGAATGTCCGACCATAGTTGGTAAAAAGCGGGTAAGAAAAGGTTAAAATACCCGACTGTGCACAATCAATAGCGGGAGCGGAGTTGTTCGGCTACTAAAAGATGTGAAAGTCCGACTATGGTGTGTAAAAAGCGGGTAAGAAAAGGTGCTAATGCCCGACAATGTATGATCAAAAGAGGGAGTGGAGGTTTTCGGCTGTAAGAAGGTCTGAATGTCCAACTATAATTTGTAAAAACCGGGTAAGAAAAGGCTTGAAAGCCCGACTATACACCATCATAAGCGGGAGAGGAGGTGTTCAGCTGCAAGAAGGTGTGAATGTCCACCCATAATTACTGAAAAATGGGTAAGAAAAGGTGCGAATGCCCAAACATACATCATCAAAAGCAGGAGTGGATGTGTTGGGCTACAAGAAGGTTTGAAAGTCCGACCATGGTTGTAAAAAACGGGTAAGAAAAGGTGCGAATGCCCGACAATGTATGATCAAAAGAGGGAGCGGAGATTTTTGGCTACAAGAAGGTTTGAATGTCCGACCATAGTTTGTAAAAAGCGGGTAAGAAAAGGTTCAAATGCCTGACAATACACCATCAAAAGCGGGAGCGGAGGTGTTCCGCTGTAAGATGGTGTGAATGTCCGACCATAGTTGGTAAAAAGCGGGTAAGAAAAGGTTAAAATACCTGACTGTACACAATCAATAGCGGGAGAGGAGGTGTTCGGCTACAAGAAGGTGTGAAAGTCCAACCATGGTTTGTAAAAAGCTGCTAAGAAAAGGTTCGAATGCCCGAATATATACCATCAAAAGCGGAAGCGGAGGTGTTCGGCTGCAAGAAGGTGTGAACGTCCGACCAAAGTTTGTAAAAAGCAGTTAAGAAAAGGTTCGAATATCCAACCAAACATAATCAAAAGCGGGAGCAGAGCTGTTCGACTGCAAGTAGGTGTGAATGTCCAGCCATAATTACTCACAAACGGGTAAGAAAAGGTAGTATTGCCAGACCATACATGATCAAAACAGGGAGCTGAGGTGGTTCAGCACCAAGGTGTGAATGTCTGACTATAGTTTGTATAAAGCGGGTAAGATAAGGTGCGAATGCCCGACAATGTATGATCAAAAGAGGGAGCGGAGGTTTTTGGCTACAAGAAGGTTTGAATGTCCGACCATAGTTTGTAAAAAGCGGATAAGAAAAGGTTCAAATGCCTGACTATACACCATCAAAAGAGGGAGCGGAGGTTTTTGGCTACAAGAAGGTTTGAATGTCCGACCATAGTTTGTAAAAAGCGGATAAGAAAAGGTTCAAATGCCTGACTATACACCATCAAAAGCGGGAGCGGAGGTGTTCCGCTGTAAGACGGTGTGAATGTCCGACCATAGTTGGTAAAAAGTGGGTAAGAAAAGGTTAAAATACCCGACTGTACACAATCAATAGGGGGAGCGGAGTTGTTCGGCTACAAGAAGGTGTGAAAGTCCAACCATGGTTTGTAAAAAGCTGGTAAGAAAAGGTTCGAATGCCCGAATATATACCATCAAAAGCGGAAGCGGAGGTGTTCGGCTGCAAGAAGGTGTGAACGTCCGACCAAAGTTTGTAAAAAGCAGTTAAGAAAAGGTTCGAATGCCCGAATATATACCATCAAATGCGGGAGCGGAGTTGTTCGCCTGTGAGTAGGTGTGAATCTCCGAGCATAGTTTGTAAAAAGGGGGTAAGAATAGGTTCGAATGCCCGAACATACACTATCAAAACAGGGAGCTGAGGTGGCTCAGCTGCAAGGTGTGAATGTCTGACTATAGTTTGTAAATAAGGTGCGAATGCCCAACAATGTATAATCAAAAGAGGGAGCGGAGGTTTTCGGCTACAAGAAGGTTTGAATGTCCGACCATAGTTTGTAAAAAGCGGGTAAGAAAAGGTTCAAATGCCTGACTATACACCATCAAAAGCGGGAGCAGAGGTGTTCCGCTGTAAGACGGTGTGAATGTCCAACCATATTTGGTAAAAAGCGGGTAAGAAAAGGTTAAAATACCCGACTGTACACAATCAATAGCGGGAGAGGAGGTGTTCAGCTGCAAGAAGGTGTGAATGTCCACCCATAATTCCTGAAAAATGGGTAAGAAAAGGTGCGAATGCCCAACCATACATTATCAAAAGCAGGTGTGAATGTCAGATCATAATTTGCAAAAAGCTGATGAGAAAGGGTGAGAATACCCGACTATACACCATCAAATGCGGGAGCGGAGTTGTTCGGCTGTGAGTAAGTGTGAATCTCCGACCATAATTGCTGAAAAATGTGTTAGAAAAGGTAAGAATGCCGGTCCATACATCATCAAAAGCGGGAGAGGTGGTGTTCGGCTGCAAGTAGGTGTGAATGTCCAGCCATAATTACTAACAAACGGGTAAGAAAAGGCAGTATTGCCAGACCATACATGATCAAAACAGGGAGCGGAGGTGGTTCAGCTGCAAGAAGGTGTGAATGTCCGACTAAAGTTCAAATATATTAACAAAAGCGGGAGGAGAGGTCTTCGGATGAGAGTGGTTGAGAATTTCCAACCATAATCTATAAAATGCGGTGAAAAAAAAGGTGTGATAGAACACTAAAAGGTGGAGCGGAAGTGTTCAGCTGCAAGAAGGTGTGAATGTCCGACTATATTTGGTGAAAAGCAGGTGAAGCAAGGTCTGAATGCCCAACCTTACATCATCAAAAGCGAGATCAGAGGTGTTTGGCTGCATGAAGGCCATAGTTTGCCAAAAGCGGGTAAGCTGCGAATGACCGGCTAAATATCAACAAAAGGTCTTCGGATGCAAGTGGGTGTGAATATCCCACCATACAAGTATGGTGGAGAGGAAGCTGTGAACAGCCGACCATAGTTGGCAAAAAGCGGGTGAGAAAAGGTGCGAATGTCCAACCATACATGATCAAAACAGGGAGCGGAGGTGTTTGGCTGTGACAAGGTGTGAATGTCCACCCAAAATTAATGAAAAGCGGGCAACAAGTAGGTTTGAATGCCCAACCATACATCATCAAAAGCAGGAGTGGATGTGTTCGGCTACAAGGTTTGAATGTCCGAGCATAGTTTGTAAAAAGCGGGTAAGAAAAGGTTCGAATGCCCAAACATACACCATCAAAAGAGGGAGCGGATGTGTTCCGCTGTAAGAAGGTGTGAATGTCCGACCATAGTTGGTAAAAAACGGGTAAGAAAAGGTTAAAATACCCGACTGTACACAATCAATAGCGGGAGCGGATGTGTTTGGCTACAAGAATGTGTGACAGTCCGACCATGGTTTGTAAAAAACGGGTAAGAAAAGGTGCGAATGCCCGACAATGTATGATCAAAAGAGGGAGCGGAGGTTTTCGGCTACAAGGTTTGAATGTACGACCATAGTTTGTAAAAAGCGGGTAAGAAAAGGTTCAAATGCCTGACTATACACCATCAAAAGCGGGAGCGGAGGTGTTCCGCTGTAAGACGGTGTGAATGTCCGACCATAGTTGGTAAAAAGCGGGTAAGAAAAGGTTAAAATACCTGACTGTACACAATCAATAGCGGGAGCGGAGTTGTTCGGCTACAAGAAGGTGTGAAAGTTCAACCATGGTTTGTAAAAAGCTGCTAAGAAAAGGTTCGAATGCCCGAATATATACCATCAAAAGCGGAAGCGGAGGTGTTCGGCTACAAGTAGGTGTGAATGTCCAGCCATAATTACTCACAAACGGGTAAGAAAAGGTAGTATTGCCAGACCATACATGATCAAAACAGGGAGTGGAGGTGGTTCAGCTGCAAGGTGTGAATGTCTGACTATAGTTTGTAAAAAGCGGGTAAGACAAGGTGCGAATGCCCGACAATGTATGATCAAAAGCGGGAGCGAGAGGTTTTCAGCTGCAAATCCTTCACTCAAACCAAGTGAAAACTGCTTTGTCCTTCATATTTATCAATGTCTAGATCGACTTCAACAAAGAACAACATTGTACTTTGCAGTAAAGAAAGAGCAAATCAAAAGTTTTAGGAATCCGAGAATAAGCTTATTTTCATGAGTTCTGCACGATTATTGATTTTACTATAAATGAACGCCTTCACTCCAACTATGTTAAAACTGCTTTGTCCTTCATATTTATCAATGTCTAGATTGACTTCAACAAAGAACAACACTGGATTTTGCAGTAGAAGAAAGAGCAACACTGAAGGATCAGTAATCCGAGAATAAGCTTATTTTCATACGTTCTGCATGATTTGGGATTTTATGTATAAAATGAATTCCTTCACTCAAACCAAGTTAAAACTGCTTTGTCCTTCATATTTATCAATGTCTAGATGGACTTCAACAAAGAACAACATTGTATTTTGCATTAGAAGAAATAGCAAATCAAAAGTTTTAGGAATCCGAGAATAAGCTTATTTTCATGAGTTCTGCACGATTATTGATTTTACTATAAATGAACGCCTTCACTCCAACTATGTTAAAACTGCTTTGTCCTTCATATTTATCAATGTCTAGATTGACTTCAACAAAGAACAACACTGGATTTTGCAGTAGAAGAAAGAGCAACACTGAAGGATCAGTAATCCGAAAATAAGCTTATTTTCATACGTTCTGCATGATTTGGGATTTTATGTATAAAATGAATTCCTTCACTCAAACCAAGTTAAAACTGCTTTGTCCTTCATATTTATCAATGTCTAGATCGACTTCAACAAAGAACAACATTGTATTTTGCAGTAGAAGAAAAAGCAACACTGAAGGATCAGGAATCCGAGAATAAGCTTCTTTTCATACGTTTTGCATGATTTGGGATTTTATGTATAAAATGAATTCCTTCACTCAAACCAAGTGAAAACTGCTTTGTCCTTCATATTTATCAATGTCTAGATTTATTTCAACAAAGAACAACATTGTATTTTGCAGTAGTAGAAATAGCAACACTGAAGGATCAGGAATCCGAGAATAAGCTTATTTTCATACGTTCTGCTTGATTTGGGATTTTGCTATAAAATTAATTCCTTCACTCAAACAAAGTGGAAACTGCTTTGTTCTTCATATTTATCAATGTCTATATAAATTTCAACAAAGAACAAGGCTGTATTTTTCATTATAGGAAAGAGCAACACTGGAGGATCAGGAATCCAAGAAAAAGCTTACTTTCATGAGTCCTGCACGATTTCGGATTTTCCTATAAAATGAATTGCTTTGCTCAAACCAAGTTAAAATTGCTTTGTCCTTCATAGTTATCCATGTCTAAAATGTATCAAGCATAAAGTTCCTCATATTACCCTGAATGAGAAAGAAGCATCCCTTTGGTTGAGCAATACGTTCCTTTTGCGGAGTTATGCATGATTTCGGATTTTGCTATAAAATTCATTCCTTCACACCTTTTTTTTTCACCACATTTTATAGATTATGGTTGGAAATTCTCAACCACTCTAATCCGAAGACCTCTCCTCCCGCTTTTGTTAATATATTTGAACTTTAGTTGGACATTCACCCCTTTTTGCAGCTAAACCACCTCCGCTCCCTGTTTTGATCATGTATGGTCTGGCAATACTACATTTTCTTACCCGTTTGTGAGTAATTATGGCTGGATATTCACACCTACTTGCAGCTGAACACAATCTCTCTCGCTTTTAATTATGTTTGGATATTCGAACCTTTTCTTTACTGCTTTTTGCCAACTTTGGTCAGACGTTCACACCTTCTTGCAGCCGAACACCTCCGCTTCCGCTTTTGATGGTATATATTCGGGCATTCGAACCTTTTCTTACCAGCTTTTTACAAACGATGGTTGGACTTTCACACCTTCTTGTAGCCGAACAACTCCGCTCCCGCTATTGATTGTGTACAGTCGGGTATTTTAACCTTTTCTTACCCGCTTTTTACCAACTATGGTCGGACATTCACACCGTCTTACAGCGGAACATCTCCGCTCCCGCTTTTGATGGTGTATAGTCAGGCATTTGAACCTTTTCTTACCCGCTTTTTACAAACTATGGTTGGACATTCAAACCTTCTTGTAGCCGAAAACCTCTGCTCCCTCTTTTGATTATACATTGTCGGGCATTCGCACCTTATCTTACCCGCTTTTTACAAACTATAGTCAGACATTCACACCTTGATGCTGAACAACCTCAGCTCCCTGTTTTGATCATGTATGGTCTGGCAATACTACCTTTTCTTACCCGTTTGTGAGTAATTATGGCTGGACATTCACACCTACTTGCAGTCGAACAGCTCTGCTCCCGCTTTTGATTATGTTTGGTTGGATATTTGAACCTTTTCTTACCAGCTTTTTACAAACCATGGTTGGACTTTCACACCTTCTTGTAGCCGAACAACTCCGCTCCCCCTATTGATTGTGTACAGTCGGGTATTTTAACCTTTTCTTACCCGCTTTTTACCAACTATGGTCGGACATTCACACCGTCTTACAGCGGAGCACCTCCGCTCCCGCTTTTGATGGTGTATAGTCAGGCATTTGAACCTTTTCTTACCCGCTTTTTACAAACTATGGTCGGATATTCAAACCTTCTTGTAGCCAAAAACCTCCGCTCCCTCTTTTGATCATACATTGTCGGGCATTCGCACCTTTTCTTACCCGTTTTTTACAAACCATGGTCGGACTTTCACACATTCTTGTAGCCAAACACATCCACTCCCGCTATTGATTGTGTACAGTCGGGTATTTTAACCTTTTCTTACACACTTTTTACCAACTATGGTCGGACATTCATACCTTCTTACAGCGGAACACCTCCGCTCCCTCTTTTGATGGTGTATGTTTGGGCATTCGAACCTTTTCTTACCCGCTTTTTACAAACTATGCTCGGACATTCAAACCTTCTTCTAGCCGAACACATCCACTCCTTCTTTTGATGATGTATGCTTGGGCATTCAAACCTAGTTTTTTGCCCGCTTTTCATTAATTTTGGGTGGACATTCACACCTTGTCACAGCCAAACACCTCCGCTCCCTGTTTTGATCATGTATGGTTGGACATTCGCACCTTTTCTCACCCGCTTTTTGCAAACTATGGTTGGCTGTTCACAGCTTCCTCTCCACCATACTTGTATCGTGGGATGTTCACACCCAGTTGCATCCGAAGACCTCCACCCCCACTTTTGTTGATATTTAGTTGGTCATTCGCAGCTTACCCGCTTTTGGCAAACTATGGCCTTCTTGCAGCCAAACACCTCTGATCTCGCTTTTGATGATGTAAGGTTGGGCATTCAGACCTTGCTTCACCTGCTTTTCACCAAATATAGTCGGACATTCACACCTTCTTGCAGCCGAACACTTCCGCTCCACCTTTTAGTGTTCTATCACACCTTTTTTTCACCGAATTTTATAGATTATGGTTGGAAATTCTCAACCACTCTCATCCGAAGACCTCTCCTCCCGCTTTTGTTAATATATTTGAACTTTAGTCGGACATTCACACCTTCTTGCAGCTGAACCACCTCCGCTCCCTGTTTTGATCATGTATGGTCTGGCAATACAACCTTTTCTTACCCGTTTGTGAGTAATTATGGCTGGACATTCACACTTACTTGCAGCCGAACACCACCTCTCTCGCTTTTGATGATGTATGGACCGGCATTCTTACCTTTTCTAACACATTTTTCAGAAATTACAGTCTGAGATTCACACCTACTCACAGCCGAACAACTCCGCTCCCGCATTTGATGGTGTGCAGTCGGACATTCTCACCCTTTCTCATAAGCTTTTTGCAAATTATGATCTGACATTCACACCTACTTGCAGTGGAAAAGCTATGCTCCCGCTTTTGATTATGTTTGGTTGGATATTCAAACCTTTTCTTAACTGCTTTTTACAAACTTTGGTTGGACGTTCACACCTTCTTGTAGCCGAACACATCCACTCCTGCTTTTGATGATGTATGGTTTGGCATTCGCACCTTTTTTTTACCCATTTTTGAGGAATTATGGGTGGACATTCACACCTTCTTGCAGCTGAACACCTCTCCTTCTTATGATCATGTGCGGATGATATTCGAAAATTTTCTTTCATGTTTTAAAGCAATTATTGATGGACATTCAGACCTTCTTGCAGCTGAACCACTCTGCTCGCGCTTTTGATGGTGTATAGTCGGTCTTTCGAGCCTTTCCTTCCCGGTTTTTACAAATTATGGTTGGACATTCAGACCTTCTTGCAGCCGAACACCTCCGCTCCCTCTTTTGATCATACATTGTCTGGCATTCGAACCTTTTCTCACCAGCTTTTTACAAACCATGGTTGGACTTTCACACCTTCTTGTAGCCGAACAACTCCGCTCCCGCTATTGATTGTGTACAGTCGGGTATTTTAACCTTTTCTTACCTGCTTTTTACCAACTATGGTCGGACATTCACACCGTCTTACAGCGGAACACCTCCGCTCCCTGTTTTGATCATGTATGGTCTGGCAATACAACCTTTTCTTACCCGTTTGTGAGTAATTATGGCTGGACATTCACACTTACTTGCAGCCGAACACCACCTCTCTCGCTTTTGATGATGTATGGACCGGCATTCTTACCTTTTCTAACACATTTTTCAGAAATTACAGTCTGAGATTCACACCTACTCACAGCCGAACAACTCCGCTCCCGCATTTGATGGTGTGCAGTCGGACATTCTCACCCTTTCTCATAAGCTTTTTGCAAATTATGATCTGACATTCACACCTACTTGCAGTGGAAAATCTATGCTCCCGCTTTTGATTATGTTTGGTTGGATATTCAAACCTTTTCTTAACTGCTTTTTACAAACTTTGGTTGGACGTTCACACCTTCTTGTAGCCGAACACATCCACTCCTGCTTTTGATGATGTATGGTTTGGCATTCGCACCTTTTTTTTACCCATTTTTCAGGAATTATGGGTGGACATTCACACCTTCTTGCAGCTGAACACCTCTCCTTCTTATGATCATGTGCGGATGATATTCGAAAATTTTCTTTCATGTTTTAAAGCAATTATTGATGGACATTCAGACCTTCTTGCAGCTGAACCACTCTGCTCGCGCTTTTGATGGTGTATAGTCGGTCTTTCGAGCCTTTCCTTCCCGGTTTTTACAAATTATGGTTGGACATTCAGACCTTCTTGCAGCCGAACACCTCCGCTCCCTCTTTTGATCATACATTGTCTGGCATTCGAACCTTTTCTCACCAGCTTTTTACAAACCATGGTTGGACTTTCACACCTTCTTGTAGCCAAACAACTCCGCTCCCGCTATTGATTGTGTACAGTCGGGTATTTTAACCTTTTCTTACCTGCTTTTTACCAACTATGGTTGGACATTCACACCGTCTTACAGCGGAACACCTCCGCTCCGCGCTTTTGATGGTGTATAGTCAGGCATTTGAACCTTTTCTTACCCGCTTTTTATAAACTATGGTCGGACATTCAAACCTTCTTGTAGCCGAAAACCTCCGCTCTCTCTTTTGATTATACAATGTTGGGCATTCGCACCTTATCTTACCCGCTTTTTACAAACTATAGTCAGACATTCACACCTTGCAGCTGAACAACCTCAGCTCCCTGTTTTGATCATGTATGGTCTGGCAATACTACCTTTTCTTACAAGTTTGTGAGTAATTATGGCTGGACATTCACACCTACTTGCAGTCGAAAAGCTCTGCTCCCGCTTTTGATTATGTTTGGTTGGATATTCGAAACTTTTCTTAACTGCTTTTTACAAACTTTGGTAGGACGTTCAAACTTTCAAGCAGCCGAACACCTCCGCTTCTGCTTTTGATGTTGTATATTCGGGCATACAAACCTTTTCTTACCCACTTTTTACAAACCATGGTCAGACTTTCACTCTTTGTTGCTGAACAACTCCGCTCCCTCTTTTGATTGTGTACAGTCGGGTATTTTCACCTTTTCTTACCTGCTTTTTACAAACTTTGGTCGGACATTCAAACCTTCTTGTAGCCGAACACATCCACTCCTGTTTTTGATGATGTATGGTTGGGCATTCGCACCTTTTCTTACCCATTTTTCAGTAATTATTGGTGGACATTCAGACCTTCTTGCAGCTGAACACCTCTGCTCCCTCTTTTGATCATACTTTGTCGGGCATTCGCACCTTGTCTTACCCGCTTTTTACAAACTTTAGTCAGACATTCACACCTTGCAGCTGAACCACCTCCGCTCCCTGTTTTGATCATGTATGGTCTGGCAATACTACCTTTTCTTACCCATTTGTGAGTAATTATGGCTGGACATTCACACCTACTTGCAGCCGAACACCACCTCTCCCGCTTTTGATGATGTAATGTCCGGCATTCTAGTCTCTTCTAACACATTTTTCAGCAATTATGGTCGGACATTCACACCTACTCACAGCCGAACACTTCCGCTCCCGCATTTGATGGTGTATAGCCGGGCATTCTCACCCTTTCTCATCAGCTTTTTGCAAATTATGATCTGACATTCACACCTACTTGCAGTCGAACAGCTCTGCTCCCGCTTTTGATTATGTTTGGTTGGATATTTGAACCTTTTCTTAACTGCTTTTTACAAACTTTGGTCGGACGTTCACACCTTCTTGCAGCCGAACACCTCCACTTCCACTTTTGATGGTATATATTCGGGCATTCGAACCTTTTCTTACCCGCTTTTTACAAACCGTGGTCGGACTTTCACACCTTCTTGTAGCCGAACAACTCCGCTCCCGCTATTGATTGTGTACAGTCGGGTATTTTAACCTTTTCTTACCCGCTTTTTACCAACTATGGTCGGACATTTACACCTTCTTACAGCGGAACACCTCCGCTCCCTCCTTTGATGGTCTATGTTTGGGCATTCGAACCTTTTCTTACCCGCTTTTTACAAACTATGGTCGGACATTCAAACCTTCTTCTAGCCGAACACATCCACTCCTGCTTTTGATGATGTATGGTTTGGCATTCGCACCCTTTTCTTACCCATTTTCAGCAATTATGGGTGGACATTCAGACCTTCTTGCAGCCGAAAACCTCCGCTCCCTCTTTTGATCATGCATTGTCGGGCATTCGCACCTTGTCTTACCCGCTTTTTATAAACTTTAGTTGGACATTCACACCTTCTTGCAGCTGAACGACCTCCGCTCCCTTTTTTGATCATGTATAGTCTGGCAATACTACCTTTTCTTACCCGTTTGTGAGTAATTAATCCCAAAATATTGAGCATAAAATAAGTCTTTATGCTGATGATGTATTACTTTTCCTTCAGAACTCACAGACGTCTCTCACTCACACGATCACACTCATAAATAAATTCTCAACACTTTCTGCCCATTAACTGTAGGGTCCATAATATACCTGCGATCACTTTACAGTCAGGAAATATTAGATATTTAGGCATAAACATTTCCTCCAGGCTCTCAGAGCTAACAAAGCTAAATTATGTGCAATTATTAAAGACAGTAGAGGACGATCTCTCTCGTTGGAAGTCCTTACCTATATCACTTATGGGGAGAATTACATCCATTAAAATGATGATACTACCAAAAGTTAACTATTTGTTCTCAATGATCCCCATAAAACCATCTGCTACTTGGTTTAAGTAACTAGATTCATGCATCTCCAAATTTCTGTGGAAAAACAAACCACCACGTATTAGTTTAAAAACCCTACAGAAGACCAAGGACAATGGTGGATTAGATTTACCTCATTTTCAGCACTATTCCTTAGCCAATAGGTTACAATATATATCAAAATGGTTTAAACCTTGTTTTTGTCACAGTTCCCAGAGACGTTGTAATCGTTGAGGATTCTATATTCACCCCCTCATTAGAGGCACGTGTTGCAGATTGATGACACTGAATCTTCTCCTCTGTTCATTGCTGGCATCATTCCCAGCATCGTAAGTGTTCGTGGCATTGTTAGCCTCTTCTTCTGGATCTTGATATCGAGAATCCTTTTGTATTTCTGGTTTGTCAGTACTCTCTCTTCGTTCACCGGCGTCTTCGTCTTTTTGTCCTTGAGTTTGGTGATTTTTTCTTCTTTTGATGCCTTGACACAATGTGACAGGTGATACCACGTGGGAGATCCTGTAACTTGGACTGCTGTCCCTGTGCTGCGAAATGGCTGTGCTGCTCAAATGGTCTCTCCTTCATCATGGTTACATGCTGCCATTCCGACATCTCGCCATTCCGACATGGGTCTCCAATTGTCGGAATGGCGACACTTAATTTTTTATCAAACGTCCCACCATTCCGACACTTTTTTCCTCCTATGGTCGGAATGGCGGTATGTTTTTTGTTTTTTTGAACATACCGCCATTCCGACAGTTCCTTTTAATAGCCTATTTTTTACCCAATACATTTTGCACTAATGATATGCCGGCGCAAATACGCCCTAAAGTTTGGCGCACAAGCTTTGCACATGCAGAGGCCACAGCCTCGCAAACAAACTTTAATAATCTATTATCAAAATCCCCTGAATTTCAAATATAAAAATACAGATATTAATGTAACTCTGGCGAGACTGAAACTGATTAAGCAGAAATACAGTGTCAGTGAGCTGTCACAGCAGCCAGCTGGAGCGGAGCTCTCCACAGAGCCCATGCGTCTTTTGCACGCTGTCATCATATGCAAAAGTAATAATTGCAATAACAGATATCACGGCTACGGCACAGGACACAGTTGCGAGCACTCTGCCTTGCCTTGCCAATAGGAGAAGAGAGAAATGACAGCATAGAACGTATAAAACACAACAAAATGCAGTAAAACCGTTTATTCATGTTATTCACGTGATTTATGAGTACTCGCTCCAATTTTGGGAAGCGCGGATGGGCTTTGTGCATTTCTCACAAACACACAGCCGTTGCGCAAGGCTTTATACAGCCTGTTGATATCTTAAGGACGTAACTGGTCACACCTGGGAGTAAATGTCATGTAGAGATTGTTTTTACATGACATTACAGCTGAACATATAGCTTTCATCCACAAACCAATGTGGGAGAGCCCGAAGACGCATGTGCCAGACGCACATAGGCATGCGTAAAACCAATTTTGACCACTTCATACTGTTTATTTGCTTTCTTTTAGTTAATTTTCGTTTCTTTTGGATTCTTGTGCGTGTTATGGAGCCGTTTTGGTTCATGTTTGTAAGCCTTTTTTTCCTGGATTAAATTTTCGGAAGTTGAAACAAGTGGCATTGGAGTGTGTGATTGAAAACCATCGCGGACTGCTTCTCCTCCTCCAGTTGCCGAGACTTTGTGTTTTTAATAACGCTTGTCTATAAACATGTGTTAAACATATAAATTGCATGAACAGAAAGAAGGGACTCACCTGTTGAGTAACACACATTTCCTTATACAGAAAGCCTTGTCGGAATGGTGGGACATTTGAACGTCGGAATGGTGGGACGTTTGCATGTCGGAATGGTGGTATGTCGGAATGGTGGTATGTCGGAATGGTGGGATGTCGGAATAGCGGGATGTCGGAATGGCGGGATTTCGGAATGGGTGTTGCCACCCCCTTCATCATATACACTTTTATTTATACATCACCTTCCACCATGAAGCGTTGTCCCTTTTTGTTTCTCTCTTTGTTCTTAAAATGCTGTTATGCATGTCTAAACCAATCCATTAAATTAGATCATTTTGGCAGTAAAGCGATCTACAATGTGCTTGGTCGCAAAGCTGCTCATCTGTGGTAAACAGCTCTTCAGAAAGGCATTCTTCAATTGATTTCACTAATTCTATGTAATAATTTTGTGATTTCCTACAAAACTACACTTCTTCTCCCATCTGTCTGAGTATTTAATATTGTCTGGGTCCCGTTAAAACATGTATTTTTCCCATCTAATTCCTTGTTTGCTTTAAAACAAGAATTCCCCATTTTCTATCCCTTCAGTAGCCAACCAGTTTGTATGGAGTACACTGGAGCAACTTGACTGATCAGTAAAACACTGCTTTTGTTGTCACCGCAAGGCATCCCCCGTCGGTTGTTTCACTGAGACACTACTGAGTAACTATAACTCAACACAGTTTATACACATAACATTCATATACATACTAACAAACAAACAAACAATTATTTATCGCGATTTTCTCATCTCTGTTTGAACGTACACCCAGGTAAATATTCCTGTAGTCTTCTCATACCGACTATGGACCCATTCATTGTTTAACTTCACTGTTTTGCAAATCCTAATTGAATATTACACATTGACATTGAACTTTACTGGATAAGCAGGTCTTCATTGCATTCAGCAACCTATATGTGAGCATCTATGTGTAAGCTGTTCTTCTTTGCATTTATCAGCAGCAAGCAATTCTTCATTGCACATGCATATGAAAATAGTAAAACAATTCCAATGCGTTAGCGAAACCTTCTATATCAGGAGTGTCCATCATGATGCTGGGAATAGAACCTCTTTCCCATATAGTTCAACCTTCATTACTCAACTGATCATAACTCCGCAATGAGCACATTTCAAAGTATCATTCCTCTACATGTATTCAAAAATCTATGTGTAAATGTTTAATATTTCTTATATTTGTTGATGTCATTCTGTGTGCATGTGGCCTAAACCCAATCTCTGTGTGGCAATTTTAATTTAAACAAGTTGAACTCTGCCTCTGATCATTTAAAAAAGGTGTGTACCAATATCAACCTTTCTCAGGTAATTACTACATGATAACCGTGCTTAGTTATGAGTGTATAAGCGTACAGGGCCACAATCCACAGCCCCCCCCAAGCAATCAGAAGCAGGCAGAGAGGGCCACAAGACCCAGGCCACCAGCAGCCCCCACAGAGCACAGAACCCAGGCAGCCCACCGCAGGGGCAACCACGCATCCACCCAGAAGACTGCAGAGGAAGCCCCCGGAAAGAGCCCCCATAAGCATAGGGCAGAGGCCCTCCGGGAGCCAGGGGCAACAGCCCACTGACCCCGCCAGGCCCCAGCCGCCCAGACATGGGCCGTGCACTGGACCCGGGCCCCAGGGGCCCGAGCGCCCCCAAACCCCCCGGCAGAGGCCCCACCCAATACCCAGGAGAGCAAAGCGCCCCAGACAGCCACAAAGTGGGTCAGCGCCTGCCCCAGCGCCCCTTGCCAAGTGCCCTGGGAGTCAAGACGTGCCCACAGGTGGGTGAAGTTGCGAGCAGTGGGGAGAGGCAACGCTGACGCCCCATCGGGAGAAGCACAGGCAGGCCAGGCGACAGCAAGTCCCAGATCCAGGCCCAATCATTACCACACACACTTTCACGTCCCATACATCCACACATCCACACGTCCTACCTCCCTCGACTCTGCTGGGGTGTAGTGCAGCGGGCACACCAGGGGGCCAGCAACCCCTCAGCCACCACAGACCCCGAACCAGCAGAACAATTAATTAATCCTCCTGGCCCCTTCTGCCCCGAACAGACACCAGGAAGCAGGGGTGTGCGAAGAAGACCCCTCCCCTCACCCTTCTGGCTCTTCAATATTTTCTAATAGTGAGCAATTAAAATTGAGGGGCAGCCAAACTTGTAGAACTGGGAGCGCGGCACTCTGGGCAGCCTACATACCCAAAGAGCCCCGCCCACCAGATGCCACTCAGTGTAACCACCCCCCAAGACCTAATGTGTGTGTGTGAGTGTGTTTGATAAGTAGTAATGTCTAAGGTGTAATTAAAACAGGGGCAGGGAACTGCAGAGTGCAACCAAAGGGGACCACCTACGTGGCCCCATCCACTACACCCCACCGAACACACACGCCCCCAAAACCCTTCATGTGTGAGTGTGTGCTGTGTACAGGAGCCAGAAGGGAGAGGGGTATGGGGATATATACCGGGGGAGCTACTCTCCCCCAGAGAGGGCAGCCAGGGACTGGCTGTAATAGGCATCCCTGCTACCTGGGAGCCAACAATGGGCAGGAGGGCCTGATGTCCACCAGGCTCGGGGCCTGCAGCGACCATATTCCGGGAGCTACTGTACCCCCAGAAGGTACCCATCCCGCCCCACCCCACTCAACCCAACCCCACCCCGGAGGACCTCTACAAAAAACAAACAAACAACATAAAAAAACAATCAAACAAACCACCCGGTCACACCAGTTGCAGCAGCCCGGGCCTGAGACCCACCATCACCCAGCAACCCACGACCACCACTATGTGATAAAACTAATCAGAGGGTACCAGAGAGAATGAAATTCAGCCAATTGATGTTTTGAGGAGGCAGACATTGTTTCCATGCTAATATAATCTAAAAGAAAATTTCTAAACTGGTTAATACACAGATTGTTCTTCGCTTTCCAGTTCATGAGAATAGTTTTCTTTGCGATACATAACACTGTGACAACCATGTGTGCTGAGTTCATTTCCATGTTGATGTTGTCTAAGTCACCCAGTATGCACAGTGTGGGGCATGCAGGGATGCTACACTTTAGCCATGTTGATAGGTCCTCACAGACTTCAAGCCAGAACTTCTGGACAGGCGCAGAAAACCACAAAGCGTGTGCATAATAATCAGGTGTGTTTTCTGTGCAATGTGAGCAGATGTTTGAGTGTGTTAGACCCATCCTGAACATCCTTTGTCCTGTATAGTGTGTTCTATGAAGGATTTTGTATTGTATGAGCTGTAAATTAGGATTTCGAGTCTTTATGAAGGTGTTCAAACATATTTGTGGTTAGAAGTTATGACCAGAACTGATGAATAAATCTGCCTCCCATTTTGAGGATGGAAGAGACATTGTGTCATCTATCTTAGACAATAATTTATATATTTTTGATAGTAGTTTTGGGGTACAGATGCTTAGAAATTCTGCTACCCTAGTCGGGGGTTGTAAGTCTGGTTGGTGGAGGATATATCCATCCATCCATCCATCATCTGCCGCTTATCCGGGGGTCGGGTCGCGGGGGCAGCAGCTTGAGCAGAGAAACCCAGACGTCTCTGTCCCCGGCCACTTCCTCCAGCTCTTCCGGGGGGACCCCGAGGCGTTCCCAGGCCAGCCGAGAGACATAGTCTCTCCAACGTGTCCTGGGTCTCCCCCGGGGTCTCCTCCCAGTGGGACGTGCCCGGAACACCTCCCCAGGGAGGCGCCCAGGGGGCATCCTAACCAGATGCCCGAGCCACCTCATCTGACTCCTCTCAATGCGGAGGAGCAGCAGTTCTACTCCGAGCCCCTCCCGGATGACTGAGCTTCTCACCCTATCTCTAAGGGAGAGCCCAGACACCCTGCGGAGGAAACCCATTTCGGCCGCTTGTATTCGCGATCTTGTTCTTTCGGTCACTACCCACAACTCGTGACCATAGGTGAGGATGGGAACGTAGATTGACCAGTAAGTAGAGAGCTTCGCCTTCTGGCTCAGCTCCCTCTTCACAACGACAGGTCGGTGCAGAGCCTGCAACACTGCAGGCGCCGCACCGATCCGCCCGTCAATCTCCCGCTCCATTCGTCCGTCACTCGTGAACAAGACCCCGAGATACTTGAACTCCTCCTCTTGGGGAAGGATCTCATTCCCGACCCGGAGAGAGCATTCCACCCTTTTCCGGCTGAGAACCATAGTCTCGGATTTGGAGGTGCTGATTCTCATCCCAGCCGCTTCACACTCGGCTGCGAATCACTCCAGTGAGAGCTTAAGGTCACGGCCTGACGACGCTAACAGAACCACATCATCTGCAAAAAGCAGAGACCCGATTCTGAGGTCGCCAAATGGGACACCCTCAACGCCCTGGCTCCGCCTAGAAATTCTGTGACAGAATCGGTGACAAAGGGCAGCCCTGACGGAGTCCAACTCTCACCGGAAACGTATCCGACTTACTGCCAGCAATGCGGACCAAACTCTGGCACCGGTCATACAGAGACCGAACGGCCCCTATCAAGGGGTCCGGCACTCCATATTCCCGGAGCACCCCCCACAGGACTCCACGAGGGACACGGTCGAACGCTTTCTCCAAGTCCACAAAACACATGTAGACTGGTTGGCGAACTCCCATGCACCCTCCAGGATCCTGCCGAGGGTATAGAGCTGGTCCACTGTTCCACGGCCATGACGAAAGCCACACTGCATCTCCTGAATCCGAGGCTCGATTATCCGACGGATCCTCCTCTCCAATACCCCCGAATAGACCTTACCAGGGAGGCTGAGGAGTGTGATACCCCTATAGTTGGAACACACCCTCCGGTCCCCCTTTTTAAAGAGGGGGACCACCACCCCAATCTGCCAGTTCAGAGGCACTGTCCCCGATGTCCACGCGATACTGCAGAGGCGTGTCAGCCAAGACAGCCCTACAACATCCAGAGCCTTGAGAAACTCAGGACGGACCTCATCCACCCCCGGGGCCTTGCCACCGAGGAGCTTTTTAACCACCTCGGCAACCTCAGCCCCAGAAATGGGAGGCCCCGTCTCCGAGCTCTCCGACTCTGCCTCTTCCGAGCACGTGTTGGTAGGATTGAGGAGTTCCTCGAAGTACTCCCCCCACCGACTCACAACATCCCTAGTTGAGGTCAGCAAAGCCCCGTCCCCACTGTAAACAGTGTTGACTGTGAGCCGCTTCCCCCCCCCTGAGACGCCGGATGGTGGACCAGAATCTTTTCGAGGCCGTCCGGAAATCGTTCTCCATGGTCTCACCGAACTCCTCCCAGGCCCGAGTTTTTGCCTCAGCAACTGCCGAAGCCGTGGCCCGTCTGGCCCGTCGGTACCTATCAGCTTCTTCCAGGGTCCCACTGGCCAAAAAGGCCCGATAGGACTCCTTCTTCAGCTTGATGGCTTCCCTCACCACTGGTGTCCACCAGCAGGTTCGAGGGTTGCCGCCACGACAGGCACCGACCACCTTACGGCCACAACTCCGACCAGCTGCCTCGGCAATGGAGTCACGGAACATGGCCCATTCGGACTCAATGTCCCCCACCTCAAATATGGTTGAAGCTCTGCCGGAGGTGGGAGTTAAAGCTCCTTCTGACGGGGGATTCTGACAAACGCTCCCAGCAGACCCTCACAATACGTTTGGGCCTGCCAGGTCTGATCGGCATCCTCCCCCACCAGCGGAGCCAACTCACCACCAGGTGGTGATCAGTTGACAGCTCCGCCCCTCTCTTCACCCGAGTGTCCAGGACATACGGCCGCAAGTCCGATGATACAACCACAAAGTCGATCATCGAACTGCGGCCAAGGGTGTCCTGGTGCCAAGTGCACATATGGACACCCTTATGCCTGAACATGGTGTTCGTTATGGACAGTCTATGACTGGCACAGAAGTCCAACAACATAACACCACTCTGATTCAGATCGGGGGGACATTTCCTCCCAATCACACCCCTCCAGGTCTCACTCTCATTGCCCACGTGAGCATTGAAGTCCCCCAGCAGAATGAGGGAGTCTCCGGTAGGAGCATTCTCCAGTGCCTCCCCCAGAGACTCCAAAAAGGGTAGGTACTCTGAACTGCTGTTTGGCGCATAGGCACAAACAACAGTCAGGACTCGTCCCCCCACCCAAAGGCGGAGGGAGGCTACCCTCTCGTTCACTGGGGTAAACCCCAATGTACTGGCACACAGCCGGGGGGCAATAAGTATGCCCACACCTGCTCTGCGCCTCTCACCACGGGCAACTCCAGAGTGGAAGAGAGTCCAACCCCTCTCAAGAGTACTGGTTCCAGATCCCAAGCCGTGCGTCGAGGTGAGTCCGACTATATCTAACGGTCTGATGAAGTTTCAACAATAAACAACAAACTTTGTATTATGAGAAAGAACCAGACTCATTCTTCAGGAATCCGAAAATAAGCTCTATTTTACGAGTTATGCACGAATTCGGATTCTCCTATAAAACGAATTCCTTAACTCAAACCAAGTTAAGACTGCTTTGTCCTTCATATTTATTCATGTCTAATCAAGTTTCAATGATAAACAACGTTGTACTTTGTAGAATGAGAAAGAACTTCTTCAGCAATAAGCATCTCTCGACAAATGACGAAATACAGATTTTGCTATAAAATTAATTGCTATCAGCCTGACTTAAAACTGTTTGTCTTCCTTATTTATCCACTTCAAATCAAGTTTCAACAATTAAAAAAATTTTGTAGTTTGAGAAAGAACAACTTAATCTTGAGCAATCAGTATAAAAAGAGGGTAAGCAAAGGTGCGAATGTCAAACCATACATGATCAAAACAGGGAGCGGAGGTGTTTGGCTGAGACAAGGTGTGAATGTCCACCCATAATTAATGAAAAGCGGGCAACAAGTAGGTTCGAATGCCCAACCATACATCATCAAAAGCAGGAGTGGATATGTTCGGCTACAAGAAGGTTTGAACGTCTGACCATAGTTTGTAAAAAGCGGGTAAGAAAAGGTTCGAATGCCCGAACATACACCATCAAAGGAGGGAGCGGAGGTGTTCCGCTGTAAGAAGGTGTGAATGTCCGACCATAGTTGGTAAAAAACGGGTAAGAAAAGGTTAAAATACCCGACTGTACACAATCAGTAGCGGGTGCAGAGTTGTACGGCTACTAAAAGGTGTGAAAGTCCGACCATGGTTTGTAAAAAGCGGGTAAGAAAAGGTGCGAATGCCCGAAAATGTATGATCAAAAGAGGGAGCGGAGGTGTTCGGCTGCAAGAAGGTGTGAATGTACACCCATAATTACTGAAAAATGGGTAAGAAAAGGTGCGAATGCCCAACTATACATCATCAAAACCAGGAGTGGATGTGTTCGGCTACAAGAAGGTGTGAACGACCAACCAAAGTTTGTAAAAAGCAGTTAAGAAAAGGTTTGAATATCCAACCAAACATAATCAAAAGCGGGAGCATAGCTTTTCGACTGCAAGTAGGTGTGAATGTCAGATCATAATTTGCAAAAAGCTGATGAGAAAGGGTGAGAATGTCCGACTGCACACCATCAAATGCGGGAGCGGAGTTGTTCGGCTGTGAGTAGGTGTGAATCTCCGACCGTAATTTCTGAAAAATGTGTCAGAAAAGGTAAGAATGCCGGTCCATACATCATCAAAAGCGAGAGAGGTGGTGTTCGGCTGCAAGTAGGTGTGAATGTCCAGCCATAATTACTCACAAACGGGTAAGAAAAGGTAGTATTGCCAGACCATACATGATCAAAACAGGGAGCGGAGGTGGTTCAGCTGCAAGAAGGTGTGAATGTCCGACTAAAGTTCAAATATATTAACAAAAGCGGGAGGAGAGGTCTTCGGATGAGAGTGGTTGAGAATTTCCAACCATAATCTATAAAATTCGGTGAAAAAAAGGTGTGATAGAACACTAAAAGGTGGAGCGGAAGTGTTCGGCTGCAAGAAGGTGTGAATGTCCGACTATATTTGGTGAAAAGCAGGTGAAGCAAGGTCTGAATGCCCAACCTTACATTATCAAAAGCGAGATCGGAGGTGTTTGGCTGCAAGAAGGCCATAGTTTGCCAAAAGCGGGTAAGCTGCGAATGACCAGCTAAATATCAACAAAAGTGGGGGCGGAGGTCTTCGGATGCAACTGGGTGTGAACATCCCTCCATACAAGTATGGTGGAGAGGAAGCTGTGAACAGCCGACCATAGTTTGCAAAGAGCGGGTGAGACAAGGTGCGAATGTCCAACCATACATGATCAAAACAGGGAGCGGAGGTGTTTGGCTGTGACAAGGTGTGAATGTCCACCCAAAATTAATGAAAAGCGGGCAAAAAGTAGGTTTGAATGCCCAAGCATACATCATCAAAAGAAGGAGTGGATGTGTTCGGCTACAAGAAGGTTTGAATGTCCGAGCATAGTTTGTAAAAAGCGGGTAAGAAAAGGTTCGAATGCCCAAACATACACCATCAAAAGAGGGAGCGGAGGTGTTCCGCTGTAAGAAGGTGTGAATGTCCGACCATAGTTGGTAAAAAGTGGGTAAGAAAAGGTTAAAATACCCGACTGTACACAATCAATAGGGGGAGCGGAGTTGTTCGGCTACAAGAAGGTGTGAAAGTCCAACCATGGTTTGTAAAAAGCTGGTAAGAAAAGGTTCGAATGCCCGAATATATACCATCAAAAGCGGAAGCGGAGGTGTTCGGCTGCAAGAAGGTGTGAACGTCCGACCAAAGTTTGTAAAAAGCAGTTAAGAAAAGGTTCGAATATCCAACCAAACATAATCAAAAGCGGGAGCAGAGCTGTTCGACTGCAAGTAGGTGTGAATGTCCAGCCATAATTACTCACAAACGGGTAAGAAAAGGTAGTATTGCCAGACCATACATGATCAAAACAGGGAGCTGAGGTGGTTCAGCACCAAGGTGTGAATGTCTGACTATAGTTTGTAAAAAGCGGGTAAGATAAGGTGCGAATGCCCGACAATGTATAATCAAAAGAGGGAGCAGAGGTTTTCGGCTACAAGAAGGTTTGAATGTCCGACCATAGTTTGTAAAAAGCGGGTAAGAAAAGGTTCAAATGCCTGACTATACACCATCAAAAGCGGGAGCGGAGATGTTCCGCTGTAAGACGGTGTGAATGTCCGACCATAGTTGGTAAAAAGCGGGTAAGAAAAGGTTAAAATACCCGACTGTACACAATCAATAGCGGGAGCGGAGTTGTTCGGCTACAAGAAGGTGTGAAAGTCCAACCATCGTTTGTAAAAAGCTGGTAAGAAAAGGTTCGAATGCCAGAATATATACCATCAAAAGCGGATGCGGAGGTGTTCGGCTGCAAGAAGGTGTGAACGTCCGACCAAAGTTGGCAAAAAGCAGTAAAGAAAAGGTTCGAATATCCAAACATAATTAAAAGCGAGAGAGATTGTGTTCAGCTGCAAGTAGGTGTGAATATCCAGCCATAATTTCTCACAAACGGGTAAGAAAATGTAGTATTGCCAGACCATACATGATCAAAACAGGGAGCGGAGGTGGTTTAGCTGCAAAAAGGGGTGAATGTCCAACTAAAGTTCAAATATATTAACAAAAGCGGGAGGAGAGGTCTTCGGATTACAGTGGTTGAAATTTCCAACCATAATCTATAAAATGCGGTGAAAAAAAAAGGTGTGAAGGAATGAATTTTATAGCAAAATCCGAAATCATGCATAACTCCGCAAAAGGAACGTATTGCTCAACCAAAGGGATGCTTCTTTCTCATTCAGGGTAATATGAGGAACTTTATGCTTGATACATTTTAGACATGGATAACTATGAAGGACAAAGCAATTTTAACTTGGTTTGAGCAAAGCAATTCATTTTATAGGAAAATCCGAAATCGTGCAGGACTCATGAAAGTAAGCTTATTCTCGGATTCCTGATCCTCCAGTGTTGCTCTTTCCTATACTGCAAAATACAGCCTTGTTCTTTGTTGAAATCGATATAGACATTGATAAATATGAAGGACAAAGCAGTTTCCACTTTGTTTGAGTGAAGGAATTAATTTTATAGCAAAATCCCAAATCAAGCAGAAAGTATGAAAATAAGCTTGTTTTCGGATTCCTGATCCTTCAGTGTTGCTATTTCTTCTACTGCTAAATACAATGTTGTTCTTTGTTGAAGTCAATCTAGACATTGATAAATATGAAGGACAAAGCAGTTTTAACATAGTTTGAGTAAAGGAATTCATTTTATACATAAAATCCCAAATCATGCAGAACGTATGAAAATAAGCTTATTCTCGGATTCCTGTTCCTTCAAGTGCTGCTCGTTCTACTACTGCAAAATACAATGTTGTTCTTTGTTGAAGTAAATCTAGACATTGATAAATATGAAGGACAAAGCAGTTTCCACTTTGTTTGAGTGAAGGAATTAATTTTATAGCAAAATCCCAAATCAAGCAGAACGTATGACAATAAGCTTGTTTTCGGATTCCTGATCCTTCAGTGTTGCTATTTCTTCTACTGCAAAATACATTGTTGTTCTTTGTTGAAGTCAATCTAGACATTGATAAATATGAAGGACAAAGCAGTTTTAACATAGTTTGAGTAAAGGAATTCATTTTATACATAAAATCCCAAATCATGCAGAACGTATGAAAATAAGCTTATTCTCGGATTCCTGTTCCTTCAAGTGTTGCTCTTTCTACTACTGCAAAATACAATGTTGTTCTTTGTTGAAGTAAATCTAGACATTGATAAATATGAAGGACAAAGCAGTTTTCACTTGGTTTGAGTGAAGGATTTGCAGCTGAAAACCTCCCGCTCCCGCTTTTGATTGTGTATAGTCGGGCTTTCGAGCCTTTTCTTACCCGGTTTTTAGAAATTATGGTTGGACATTCAGACCTTGCAGCCGAAGACCTCCACACCCTCTTTTGATCATACATTGTCGGGCATTCGCACCTTGTCTTACCCGCTTTTTACAAACTATAGTCAGACATTCACACCTTGCAGCTGAACCACCTCAGCTCCCTGTTTTGATCATGTATGGTCTGGCAATACTACCTTTTCTTACCCGTTTGTGAGTAATTATGGCTGGACATTCACACCTACTTGCAGTCGAACAGCTCTGCTCCCGCTTTTGATGGTATATATTCGGGCATTCGAACTTTTTCTTAGCAGCTTTTTACAAACCATGGTTGAACTTTCACACCTTCTTGTAGCCGAACAACTCCGCTCCCGCTATTTATTGTGTACAGTCAGGTATTTTAACCTTTTCTTACCCGCTTTTTACCAACTATGGTCGGACATTCACACCGTCTTACAGCGGAACACCTCCGCTCCCGCTTTTGATGGTGTATAGTCAGGCATTTGAACCTTTTCTTACCCGCTTTTTACAAACTATGGTCGGACATTCAAACCTTCTTGTAGCCGAAAACCTCTGCTCCCTCTTTTGATTATACATTGTCGGGCATTCGCACCTTATCTTACCCGCTTTTTACAAACTATAGTCAGACATTCACACCTTGGTGCTGAACCACCTCAGCTCCCTGTTTTGATCATGTATGGTCTGGCAATACTACCTTTTCTTACCCGTTTGTGAGTAATTATGGCTGGACATTCACACCTACTTGCAGTCGAACAGCTCTGCTCCCGCTTTTGATTATGTTTGGTTGGATATTCGAACCTTTTCTTAACTGCTTTTTACAAACTTTGGTCGGACGTTCACACCTTCTTGCAGCCGAACACCTCCGCTTCCGCTTTTGATGGTATATATTCGGGCATTCGAACCTTTTCTTACCAGCTTTTTACAAACCATGGTTGGACTTTCACACCTTCTTGTAGCCGAACAACTCCGCTCCCCCTATTGATTGTGTACAGTCGGGTATTTTAACCTTTTCTTACCCACTTTTTACCAACTATGGTCGGACATTCACACCTTCTTACAGCGGAACACCTCCGCTCCCTCTTTTGATGGTGTATGTTTGGGCATTCGAACCTTTTCTTACCCGCTTTTTACAAACTATGCTCGGACATTCAAACCTTCTTGTAGCCGAACACATCCACTCCTTCTTTTGATGATGTATGCTTGGGCATTCAAACCTACTTTTTGCCCGCTTTTCATTAATTTTGGGTGGACATTCACACCTTGTCACAGCCAAACACCTCCGCTCCCTGTTTTGATCATGTATGGTTGGACATTCGCACCTTGTCTCACCCGCTCTTTGCAAACTATGGTCGGCTGTTCACAGCTTCCTCTCCACCATACTTGTATGGAGGGATGTTCACACCCAGTTGCATCCGAAGACCTCCGCCCCCACTTTTGTTGATATTTAGCTGGTCATTCGCAGCTTACCCGCTTTTGGCAAACTATGGCCTTCTTGCAGCCAAACACCTCCGATCTCGCTTTTGATAATGTAAGGTTGGGCATTCAGACCTTGCTTCACCTGCTTTTCACCAAATATAGTCGGACATTCACACCTTCTTGCAGCCGAACACTTCCGCTCCACCTTTTAGTGTTCTATCACACCTTTTTTTCACCGAATTTTATAGATTATGGTTGGAAATTCTCAACCACTCTCATCCGAAGACCTCTCCTCCCGCTTTTGTTAATATATTTGAACTTTAGTCGGACATTCACACCTTCTTGCAGCTGAACCACCTCCGCTCCCTGTTTTGATCATGTATGGTCTGGCAATACTACCTTTTCTTACCCGTTTGTGAGTAATTATGGCTGGACATTCACACCTACTTGCAGCCGAACACCACCTCTCTCGCTTTTGATGATGTATGGACCGGCATTCTTACCTTTTCTGACACATTTTTCAGAAATTACGGTCGGAGATTCACACCTACTCACAGCCGAACAACTCCGCTCCCGCATTTGATGGTGTGCAGTCGGACATTCTCACCCTTTCTCATCAGCTTTTTGCAAATTATGATCTGACATTCACACCTACTTGCAGTCGAAAAGCTATGCTCCCGCTTTTGATTATGTTTGGTTGGATATTCAAACCTTTTCTTAACTGCTTTTTACAAACTTTGGTTGGTCGTTCACACCTTCTTGTAGCCGAACACATCCACTCCTGGTTTTATGATGTATAGTTGGGCATTCGCACCTTTTCTTACCCATTTTTCAGTAATTATGGGTGTACATTCACACCTTCTTGCAGCCGAACACCTCCGCTCCCTCTTTTGATCATACATTTTCGGGCATTCGCACCTTTTCTTACCCGCTTTTTACAAACCATGGTCGGACTTTCACACCTTTTAGTAGCCGTACAACTCTGCACCCGCTACTGATTGTGTACAGTCGGGTATTTTAACCTTTTCTTACCCGTTTTTTACCAACTACGGTCGGACATTCACACCTTCTTACAGCGGAACACCTCCGCTCCCTCCTTTGATGGTGTATGTTCGGGCATTCGAACCTTTTCTTACCCGCTTTTTACAAACTATGGTCAGACGTTCAAACCTTCTTGTAGCCGAACATATCCACTCCTGCTTTTGATGATGTATGGTTGGGCATTCGAACCTACTTGTTGCCCGCTTTTCATTAATTATGGGTGGACATTCACACCTTGTCTCAGCCAAACACCTCCGCTCCCTGTTTTGATCATGTATGGTTTGACATTCGCACCTTTGCTTACCCTCTTTTTATACTGATTGCTCAAGATTAAGTTGTTCTTTCTCAAACTACAAAATTTTTTTAATTGTTGAAACTTGATTTGAAGTGGATAAATAAGGAAGACAAACAGTTTTAAGTCAGGCTGATAGCAATTAATTTTATAGCAAAATCTGTATTTCGTCATTTGTCGAGAGATGCTTATTGCTGAAGAAGTTCTTTCTCATTCTACAAAGTACAACGTTGTTTATCATTGAAACTTGATTAGACATGAATAAATATGAAGGACAAAGCAGTCTTAACTTGGTTTGAGTTAAGGAATTCGTTTTATAGGAGAATCCGAATTCGTGCATAACTCGTAAAATAGAGCTTATTTTCGGATTCCTGAAGAATGAGTCTGGTTCTTTCTCATAATACAAAGTTTGTTGTTTATTGTTGAAACTTCATCAGACCGTTAGATATAGTCGGACTCACCTCGACGCACGGCTTGGGATCTGGAACCAGTACTCTTGAGAGGGGTTGGACTCTCTTCCACTCTGGAGTTGCCCGTGGTGAGAGGCGCAGAGCAGGTGTGGGCATACTTATTGCCCCCCGGCTGTGTGCCAGTACATTGGGGTTTACCCCAGTGAACGAGAGGGTAGCCTCCCTCCGCCTTGGGTGGGGGGACTAGTCCTGACTGTTGTTTGTGCCTATGCGCCAAACAGCAGTTCAGAGTACCTACCCTTTTTGGAGTCTCTGGGGGAGGCACTGGAGAATGCTCCTACCGGAGACTCCCTCATTCTGCTGGGGGACTTCAATGCTCACGTGGGCAATGAGAGTGAGACCTGGAGGGGTGTGATTGGGAGGAACGGCCCCCCCGATCTGAATCAGAGTGGTGTTATGTTGTTGGACTTCTGTGCCAGTCATAGACTGTCCATAACGAACACCATGTTCAGGCATAAGGGTGTCCATATGTGCACTTGGCACCAGGACACCCTTGGCCGCAGTTCGATGATCGACTTTGTGGTTGTATCATCGGACTTGCGGCCGTATGTCCTGGACACTCGGGTGAAGAGAGGGGCGGAGCTGTCAACTGATCACCACCTGGTGGTGAGTTGGCTCCACTGGTGGGGGAGGATGCCGATCAGACCTGGCAGGCCCAAACGTATTGTGAGGGTCTGCTGGGCGCGTTTGTCAGAATCCCCCGTCAGAAGGAGCTTTAACTCCCACCTCCGGCAGAGCTTCAACCATATTTGAGGTGGGGGACATTGAATGGGCCATGTTCCGTGACTCCATTGCCGAGGCAGCTGGTCGGAGTTGTGGCCGTAAGGTGGTCGGTGCCTGTCGTGGCGGCAACCCTCGAACCTGCTGGTGGACACCAGTGGTGAGGGAAGCCGTCAAGCTGAAGAAGGAGTCCTATCGGGCCTTTTTGGCCAGTGGGACCCTGGAAGAAGCTGATAGGTACCGACGGGCCAGACGGGCCGCGGCTTCGGCGGTTGCTGAGGCAAAAACTCGGGCCTGGGAGGAGTTCGGTGAGACCATGGAGAACGATTTCCGGACGGCCTCGAAAAGATTCTGGTCCACCATCCGGCGTCTCGGGGGGGGGGGGAAGCGGCTCACAGTCAACACTGTTTACAGTGGGGACGGGGCTTTGCTGACCTAAACTCGGGATGTGGTGAGTCGGTGGGGGGGAGTACTTCGAGAAACTCCTCAATCCTACCAACACGTGCTCGGAAGAGGCAGAGTCGGAGAGCTCGGAGACGGGGCCTCCCATTTCTGGGGCTGAGGTTGCCGAGGTGGTTAAAAAGCTCCTCGGTGGCAAGGCCCCGGGGGTGGATGAGGTCCGTCCTGAGTTTCTCAAGGCTCTGGATGTTGTAGGGCTGTCTTGGCTGACACGCCTCTGCAGTATCGCGTGGACATCGGGGACAGTGCCTCTGGACTGGCAGATTGGGGTGGTGGTCCCCCTCTTTAAAAAGGGGGACCGGAGGGTGTGTTCCAACTATAGGGGTATCACACTCCTCAGCCTCCCTGGTAAGGTCTATTCGGGGGTATTGGAGAGGAGGATCCGTCGGATAATCGAGCCTCGGATTCAGGAGATGCAGTGTGGCTTTCGTCCTGGCCGTGGAACAGTGGACCAGCTCTATACCCTTGGCAGGATCCTGGAGGGTGCATGGGAGTTCGCCCAACCAGTCTACATGTGTTTTGTGGACTTGGAGAAAGCGTTCGACCGTGTCCCTTGTGGAGTCCTGTGGGGGGTGCTCCAGGAATATGGAGTGCCGGACCCCTTGATAGGGGCCGTTCGGTCTCTGTATGACCGGTGCCAGAGTTTGGTCCGCATTGCCGGCAGTAAGTCGGATACGTTTCCGGTGAGAGTTGGACTCCGTCAGGGCTGCCCTTTGTCACCGATTCTGTTCCTAACTTTTATGGACAGAATTTCTAGGCGGAGCCAGGGCGTTGAGGGTGTCCCATTTGGCGACCTCAGAATCGGGTCTCTGCTTTTTGCAGATGATGTGGTTCTGTTAGCGTCGTCAGGCCGTGACCTTCAGCTCTCACTGGAGTGATTCGCAGCCGAGTGTGAAGCGGCTGGGATGAGAATCAGCACCTCCAAATCCGAGACTATGGTTCTCAGCCGGAAAAGGGTGGAATGCTCTCTCCGGGTCGGGAATGAGATCCTTCCCCAAGAGGAGGAGTTCAAGTATCTCGGGGTCTTGTTCACGAGTGACGGACGAATGGAGCGGGAGATTGACGGGCGGATCGGTGCGGCGCCTGCAGTTTTGCAGGCTCTGGGGGAGACCCAGGACACGTTGGAGAGACTATGTCTCTCGGCTGGCCTGGGAACGCCTCGGGGTCCCCCCGGAAGAGCTGGAGGAAGTGGCCGGGGACAGAGACGTCTGGGTTTCTCTGCTCAAGCTGCTGCCCCCGCGACCCGACCCCCGGATAAGCGGCAGATGATGGATGGATGGATGGATATATCCTCCACCAACCAGACTTACAACCCCCGACTAGGGTAGCAGAATTCCTAAGCATCTGTACCCCAAAACTACTATCAAAAATATATAAATTATTGTCTAAGATAGCTGACGTGATGTAGTGGATGGGGCCACGTAGGTGGTCCCCTTTGGTTGCACTCTGCAGTTCCCTGCCCCTGTTTTAATTACACCTTAGACATTACTACTTATCAAACACACTCACACACACACATTAGGTCTTGGGGGGTGGTTACACTGAGTGGCATCGGGTGGGCGGGGCTCTTTGGGTATGTAGGCTGCCCAGAGTGCCGCGCTCCCAGTTCTACAAGTTTGGCTGCCCCTCAATTTTAATTGCTCACTATTAGAAAATATTGAAGAGCCAGAAGGGTGAGGGGAGGGGTCTTCTTCGCACACCCCTGCTTCCTGGTGTCTGCTCGGGGCAGGAGGGGCCAGGAGGATTAATTAATTTTTCTGCTGGTTCGGGGTCTGTGGTGGCTGGGGGGTTGCTGGCCTCCTGGTGTGCCCGCTGCACTACACCCCAGCAGAGTCGAGGGAGGTAGGATGTGTGGATGTGTGGATGTATGGGACGTGAAAGTGTGTGTGGTAATGATTGGGCCTGGATCTGGGACTTGCTGTCGCCTGGCCTGCCTGTGTTTCTCCCGATGGGGCATCAGCGTTGCCTCTCCCCACTGCTCGCGACTTCACCCACCTGTGGGCACGTCTTGACTCCCAGGGCACTTGGCCAGGGGCGCTGGGGCAGGCGCTGACCCACTTTGTGGCTGTCTGGGGCGCTTGGCCCTCCTGGGTATTGGGTGGGGCCTCTGCCATGGGGTTTGGGGGCGCTCGGGCTCCTGGGGCCCAGGTCCCGGAGTGCCTCTGCCCTATGCTTATGGGGGCTCTTTCCGGGGGCTTCCTCTGCAGTCTTCTGGGTGGATGCGTGGTTGCCCCTGCGGTGGGCTGCCTGGGTTCTGTGCTCTGTGGGGGCTGCTGGTGGCCTGGGTCTTGTGGCCCTCTCTGCCTGCTTCTGATTGCTTGGGGGGGGGGGGGGGGGGGGGGGGGGGGGGCTGTGGATTGTGGCCCTGTACGCTTATACACTCATAACTAAGCACGGTTATCATGTAGGTCCTGCGCCATGGGTGTTGCATGTTCTCACACACACACACACACACATTCATTAGTCCAGTAGCATGGTCACTAAGCAGTTGATGTATTATCATGTCGTCTCAGGTCATCTATATCCACAGCTGTGTTGTATGCGATTGCCGCTTCTTGTGCTTGTTTTTGTTTGTTTGTGTGTTTGTTTTTTCTCTGCTTGTCTGCTTTCAGGTGCTCCTGGTGGCGCTAAGGCTGGATTCCCCTCATAGGCCATGGATTGTTGTCTGTTTTGTTTTTTACAGGTGTAGCAGCTGGTTGTCTGGTTTTTGTTTCTATTTTTGTTCTGTTTCCTCTTCTTTCCTCTTCTTCTTTCCTTGTCCCCCGGTCCGGTTCAGTTCAGTTCATGTCATATATTGTAAACAGAAATACATAAATGGGCATCAAGGGGAGCTTTACATTTATAAAACTTCCCTTGGCAAAACAAATCTGTTTGGCATCAAAGGTATTCAGACTACAATTCTTCTGACATAATGCTGAACAGGACAAGGGGAAAAAAAGTAAAGAAGACAGTTCTGCCGAAAGCCAGGGATAGACCTGTTCTAAGTTCTATACTTTTTAAAAGGGGCGTGTTTATCAACTATGGAATTAGAAGATTTACAAAAATGGTCAAGTGCTAGATCTTCATCTGGGATTTTAACAGTGTCATATAACTATTCAACAGATCAGTTAAAAAAAAGCCTGCTCATGGAGATGTTTCAGGATCTGGATACCAAGCGTGGACCTAATGTTTTCATTTTTGCAATTCTGATACAGGCTATTGAGCAGTGATAACTAACACCAAGTTCAGATACTGCGGATTTTCCACCTTTGATTTGTTAAGATTGAGCCAATCAGGGACAACCTTGAAGGATCTCTTTGGTTTTGTAGGATCAGTAATTACCTGAGAAAGGTTGATATTGGTACACACCTTTTTTAAATGATCAGAGGCAGAGTTCAACTTGTTTAAATTAAAATTGCCACACAGAGATTGGGTTTAGGCCACATGCACACAGAATGACATCAACAAATATAAGAATTTTGAATATATGTAGAGGAATGATACTTTGAAATGTGCTCATTGCGGAGTTATGATCAGTTGAGTAATGAAGGTTGAACTATTCTGGGAAAGAGGTTCTATTCCCAGCATCATGATGGACACTCCTGATATAGAAGGTTTCGCTAACGCATTGGAATTGTTTTACTATTTTCATATGCATGTGCAATGAAGAATTGCTTGCTGCTGATAAATGCAAAGAAGAACAGCTTACACATAGATGCTCACATATAGGCTGCTGAATGCAATGAAGACCTGCTTATCAAGTAAAGTTCAATGTCAATGTGTAATATTCAATTAGGATTTGCAAAACAGTGAAGTTAAACAATGAATGGGTCCATAGTCGGTATGAGAAGACTACAGGAATATTTACCTGGGTGTACGTTCAAACAGAGATGAGAAAATTGTGATAAATAATTGTTTGTTTGTTTGTTAGTATGTATATGAATGTTATGTGTATAAACTGTGTTGAGTTATAGTTACTCAGTAGTGTCTCAGTGAAACAACCGACGGGGGAAGCCTTGCGGTGACAACAAAAGCAGTGTTTTACTGATCAGTCAAGTTGCTCCAGTGTACTCCATACAAACTGGTTGGCTACTGAAGGGATAGAAAATGGGGAATACTTGTTTTAAAGCAAACAAGCTATTCAAACCTTCTTGTAGCCGAAAACCTCCGCTCCCTCTTTTGATTATACATTGTTGGGCATTCGCACCTTATTTACAAACTATAGTCAGACATTGACACCTTGCAGCTGAGCCACCTCAGCTCCCTGTTTTGATAGTGTATGTTCGGGCATTCGAACCTATTCTTACCCCCTTTTTACAAACTATGCTCGGAGATTCACACCTACTCACAGCCGAACAACTCCGCTCCCGCATTTGATGATGTCTTGTCCGGCATTCTAGTCTCTTCTAACACATTTTTCAGCAATTATGGTCGGACATTCACACCTACTCACAGCCGAACACTTCCGCTCCCGCATTTGATGGTGTATAGCCGGGCATTCTCACCCTTTCTCATCAGCTTTTTGCAAATTATGATCTGACATTCACACCTACTTGCAGTCGAACAGCTCTACTCCCGCTTTTGATTATGTTTGGTTGGATATTCGAACCTTTTCTTAACTGCTTTTTACAAACTTTGGTCGGACGTTCACACCTTCTTGCAGCCGAACACATCCACTTCCACTTTTGATGGTATATATTCGGGCATTCAAACCTTTTCTTACCAGCTTTTTACAAACCATGGTTGGACTTTCACACCTTCTTGTAGCCGAACAACTCCGCTCCCCCTATTGATTGTGTACAGTCGGGTATTTTAACCTTTTCTTACCGACTTTTTACCAACTATGGTCGGACATTCACACCGTCTTACAGCGGAACACCTCCACTCCCTCTTTTGATGGTGTATGTTTGGGCATTCGAACCTTTTCTTACCCGCTTTTTACAAACTATGCTCGGACATTCAAACCTTCTTGTAGCCGAACACATCCACTCCTTCTTTTGATGATGTATGCTTGGGCATTCAAACCTACTTTTTGCCCGCTTTTCATTAATTTTGGGTGGACATTCACACCTTGTCACAGCCAAACACCTCCGCTCCCTGTTTTGATCATGTATGGTTGGACATTCGCACCTTGTCTCACCCGCTTTTTGCAAACTATGGTTGGCTGTTCACAGCTTCCTCTCCACCATACTTGTATGGTGGGATATTCACACCCACTTGCATCCGAAGACCTTTTGTTGATATTTAGTCGGTCATTCGCAGCTTACCCGCTTTTGGCAAACTATGGCCTTCATGCAGCCAAACACCTCTGATCTCGCTTTTGATGATGTAAGGTTGGGCATTCAGACCTTGCTTCACCTGCTTTTCATCAAATATAGTCGGACATTCACACCTTCTTGCAGCCGAACACTTCCGCTCCACCTTTTAGTGTTCTATCACACCTTTTTTTTCACCGCATTTTATAGATTATGGTTGGAAATTCTCAACCACTCTCATCCGAAGACCTCTCCTCCCGCTTTTGTTAATATATTTGAACTTTAGTCGGACATTCACACCTTCTTGCAGCTGAACCACCTCCGCTCCCTGTTTTGATCATGTATGGTCTGGCAATACTACCTTTTCTTACCCGTTTGTTAGTAATTATGGCTGGACATTCACACCTACTTGCAGCCGAACACCACCTCTCCCGCTTTTGATGATGTATGGACCGGCATTCTTACCTTTTCTAACACATTTTTCAGCAATTATGGTCGGACATTCACACTTACTCACAGCCGAACAACTCCGCTCCCGCATTTGATGGTGTATAGTCGGGCATTCTCACCCTTTCTCATCAGCTTTTTGCAAATTATGATCTGACATTCACACCTGCTTTTGATAATGTATGGTTGGGCATTCGCACCTTTTCTTACCCATTTTTCAGTAATTATGGGTGGACATTCACACCTTCTTGCAGCTGAACACCTCCTCTCCCGCTATTGATTGTGTACAGTCGGGTATTTTAACCTTTTCTTACCCGCTTTTTACCAAATATGGTCGGACATTCACACCGTCTTACAGCGGAACACCTCTGCTCCCGCTTTTGATGGTGTATAGTCAGGCATTTGAACCTTTTCTTACCCGCTTTTTACAAACTATGGTCGGACATTCAAACCTTCTTGTAGCCGAAAACCTCCGCTCCCTCTTTTGATTATACATTGTTGGGCATTCGCACCTTATTTACAAACTATAGTCAGACATTCACACCTTGCAGCTGAGCCACCTCAGCTCCCTGTTTTGATAGTGTATGTTCGGGCATTCGAACCTATTCTTACCCCCTTTTTACAAACTATGCTCGGAGATTCACACCTACTCACAGCCGAACAACTCCGCTCCCGCATTTGAATATGTATTGTCCGGAATTCTAGTCTCTTCTAACACATTTTTCAGCAATTATGGTCGGACATTCACACCTACTCACAGCCGAACACTGTCTTACAGCGGAACATCTATTCCGACATGCAAACGTCCCACCAATCCGACGTTCAAATGTCCCACCATTCCGACAAGGCTTTCTGTATAAGGAAATGTGTGTTACTCAACAGGTGAGTCCCTTCTTTCTGTTCATGCAATTTATATGTTTAACACATGTTTATAGACAAGCGTTATTAAAAACACAAAGTCTCGGCAACTGGAGGAGGAGAAGCAGTCCGCGGTGGTTTTCAATCACACACTCCAATGCCACTTGTTTCAACTTCCGAAAATTTAATCCAGGAAAAAAAGGCTTACAAACATGGACCAAAACGGCTCCATAACACGCACAAGAATCCAAAAGAAACGAAAATTAACTAAAAGAAAGCAAATAAACAGTATGAAGTGGTCAAAATTGGTTTTACGCATGCCTATGTGCGTCTGGCACATGCGTCTTCGGGCTCTCCCACATTAGTTTGTGGATGAAAGCTATATGTTCAGCTGTAATGTCATGTAAAAACAATCTCTACATGACATTTACTCCCAGGTGTGACCAGTTACGTCCTTAACATATCAACAGGCTGTATAAAGCCTTGCGCAACGGCTGTGTGTTTGTGCCAAATGCGCAAAGCCCATCCGCGCTTCCCAAAATTGGAGCGAGTACTCATAAATCACGTGAATAACATGAATAAACGGTTTTACTGCATTTTGTTGTGTTTTATACGTTCTATGCTGTCATTTCTCTCTTCTCCTATTGGCAAGGCAAGGCAGAGTGCTCGGAACTGTGTCCTGTGCCGTAGCCGTGATATCTGTTATTGCAATTATTACTTTTGCATATGATGACAGCGTGCAAAAGACGCATGGGCTCTGTGGAGAGCTCCGCTCCAGCTGGCTGCTGTGACAGCTCACTGACACTGTATTTCTGCTTAATCAGTTTCAGTCTCGCCAGAGTTACATTAATATCTGTATTTTTATATTTGAAATTCAGGGGATTTTGATAATAGATTATTAAAGTTTGTTTGCGAGGCTGTGGCCTCTGCATGTGCAAAGCTTGTGCGCCAAACTTTAGGGCGTATTTGCGCCGGCATATCATTAGTGCAAAATGTTTTGGGTAAAAAATAGGCTATTAAAAGGAACTGTCGGAATGGCGGTATGTTAAAAAAAACAAAAAACATACCGCCATTCCGACCATAGGAGGAAAAAAGTGTCGGAATGGTGGGACGTTTGATAAAAAATTAAGTGTCGCCATTCCGACAATTGGAGACCCATGTCGGAATGGCGAGATGTCGGAATGGCAGCATGTAACCATGATGAAGGAGAGACCATTTGAGCAGCACAGCCATTTCGCAGCACAGGGACAGCAGTCCAAGTTACAGGATCTCCCACGTGGTATCACCTGTCACATTGTGTCAAGGCATCAAAAGAAGAAAAAATCACCAAACTCAAGGACAAAAAGACGAAGACGCCGGTGAACGAAGAGAGAGTACTGACAAACCAGAAATACAAAAGGATTCTCGATATCAAGATCCAGAAGAAGAGGCTAACAATGCCACGAACACTTACGATGCTGGGAATGATGCCAGCAATGAACAGAGAAGAAGATTCAGTGTCATCAATCTGCATCACGTGCCTCTAATGAGGGGGTGAATATAGAATCCTCAACGATTACAACGTCTCTGGGAACTGTGACAAAAACAAGGTTTAAACCATTTTGATATATATTGTAACCTATTGGCTAAGGAATAGTGCTGAAAATGAGGTAAATCTAATCCACCATTGTCCTTGGTCTTCTGTAGGGTTTTTAAACTAATACGTGGTGGTTTGTTTTTCCACAGAAATTTGGAGATGCATGAATCTAGTTACTTAAACCAAGTAGCAGATGGTTTTATGGGGATCATTGAGAACAAATAGTTAACTTTTGGTAGTATCATCATTTTAATGGATGTAATTCTCCCCATAAGTGATATAGGTAAGGACTTCCAACGAGAGAGATCGTCCTCTACTGTCTTTAATAATTGCACATAATTTAGCTTTGTTAGCTCTGAGAGCCTGGAGGAAATGTTTATGCCTAAATATCTAATATTTCCTGACTGTAAAGTGATCGCAGGTATATTATGGACCCTACAGTTAATGGGCAGAACTGTGGTCTTAGACCAGTTGATAGAGTAGTCAGAAAGTGTTGAGAATTTATTTATGAGTGTGATCGTGTGAGTGAGAGATGTCTGTGAGTTCTGAAGGAAAAGTAATACATCATCAGCATAAAGACTTATTTTATGCTCAATATTTTGGGATTAATTACTCACAAACGGGTAAGAAAAGGTAGTATTGCCAGACCATACATGATCAAAAAAGGGAGCGGAGGTCGTTCAGCTGCAAGAAGGTGTGAATGTCCAACTAAAGTTTATAAAAAGCGGGTAAGACAAGGTGCGAATGCCCGACAATGCATGATCAAAAGAGGGAGCGGAGGTTTTCGGCTGCAAGAAGGTCTGAATGTCCACCCATAATTGCTGAAAATGGGTAAAAAAAGGGTGCGAATGCCCAACCATACATCATCAAAAGCAGGAGTGGATGTGTTCGGCTAGAAGAAGGTTTGAATGTCCAACCATAGTTTGTAAAAAGCGGGTAAGAAAAGGTTCGAATGCCCAAACATAGACCATCAAAAGAGGGAGCGGAGGTGTTCCGCTGTAAGAAGGTGTAAATGTCCGACCATAGTTGGTAAAAAGCGGGTAAGAAAAGGTTAAAATACCCGACTGTACACAATCAATAGCGGGAGCGGAGTTGTTCGGCTACAAGAAGGTGTGAAAGTCCGACCACGGTTTGTAAAAAGCGGGTAAGAAAAGGTTCGAATGCCCGAATATATACCATCAAAAGTGGAAGTGGAGGTGTTCGGCTGCAAGAAGGTGTGAACGTCCGACCAAAGTTTGTAAAAAGCAGTTAAGAAAAGGTTCGAATATCCAACCAAACATAATCAAAAGCGGGAGCAGAGCTGTTCGACTGCAAGTAGGTGTGAATGTCAGATCATAATTTGCAAAAAACTGATGAGAAAGGGTGAGAATGCCCGGCTATACACCATCAAATGCGGGAGCGGAAGTGTTCGGCTGTGAGTAGGTGTGAATGTCCGACCATAATTGCTGAAAAATGTGTTAGAAGAGACTAGAATGACGGACAATACATCATCAAAAGCGGGAGAGGTGGTGTTCGGCTGCAAGTAGGTGTGAATGTCCAGCCATAATTACTCACAAATGGGTAAGAAAAGGTAGTATTGCCAGACCATACATGATCAAAACAGGGAGCGGAGGTGGTTCAGCTGCAAGGTGTGAATGTCTGACTAAAGTTTGTAAAAAGCGGGTAAGACAAGGTGCGAATGCCCGACAATGTATGATCAAAAGAGGGAGCAGAGGTGTTCAGCTGCAAGAAGGTCTGAATGTCCACCAATAATTACTGAAAAATGGGTAAGAAAAGGTGCGAATGCCCAACCATACATCATCAAAAGCAGGAGTGGATGTGTTCGGCTACAAGAAGGTTTGAATGTCCGACCAAAGTTTGTAAAAAGCAGGTAAGAAAAGGTGAAAATACCCGACTGTACACAATCAAAAGAGGGAGCGGAGTTGTTCAGCAACAAAGAGTGAAAGTCTGACCATGGTTTGTAAAAAGTGGGTAAGAAAAGGTTTGTATGCCCGAATATACAACATCAAAAGCAGAAGCGGAGGTGTTCGGCTGCTTGGAAGTTTGAACGTCCTACCAAAGTTTGTAAAAAGCAGTTAAGAAAAGTTTCGAATATCCAACCAAACATAATCAAAAGCGGGAGCAGAGCTCTTCGACTGCAAGTAGGTGTGAATGTCAGATCATAATTTGCAAAAAGCTGATGAGAAAGGGTGAGAATGCCCGACTATACACCATCAAATGCGGGAGCGGAGTTGTTCGGCTGTGAGTAGGTGTGAATCTCCGAGCATATTTTGTAAAAAGGGGGTAAGAATAGATTCGAATGCCCGAACATACACTATCAAAAGAGGGAGCGGAGGTGTTCCGCTGTAAGAAGGTGTGAATCTCCGAGCATAGTTGGTAAAAAACGGGTAAGAAAAGGTTAAAATACCCGACTGTACACAATCAATAGCGGGAGCGGAGTTGTTCGGCTACAAGAAGGTGTGAAAGTCCAACCATCGTTTGTAAAAAGCTGGTAAGAAAAGGTTCGAATGCCCGAATATATACCATCAAAAGCGGAAGTGGAGGTGTTCGGCTGCAAGAAGGTGTGAACGTCCGACCAAAGTTGGCAAAAAGCAGTAAAGAAAAGGTTCGAATATCCAACCAAACATAATCAAAAGCGGGAGCAGAGCTGTTCGACTGCAAGTAGGTGTGAATGTCCAGCCATAATTACTCACAAACGGGTAAGAAAAGGTAGTATTGCCAGACCATACATGATCAAAACAGGGAGCTGAGGTTGTTCAGCATCAAGGTGTGAATGTCTGACTATAGTTTGTACAAAGCGGGTAAGATAAGGTGCGAATGCCCGACAATGTATAATCAAAAGAGGGAGCAGAGGTTTTCGGCTACAAGAAGGTTTGAATGTCCAACCATAGTTTGTAAAAAGCGGGTAAGAAAAGGTTCAAATGCCTGACTATACACCATCAAAAGCGGGAGCGGAGATGTTCCGCTGTAAGACGGTGTGAATGTCCGACCATAGTTGGTAAAAAGCGGGTAAGAAAAGGTTAAAATACCCGACTGTACACAATCAATAGCGGGAGCGGAGTTGTTCGGCTACAAGAAGGTGTGAAAGTCCAACCATCGTTTGTAAAAAGCTGGTAAGAAAAGGTTCGAATGCCCGAATATATACCATCAAAAGCGGAAGCGGAGGTGTTCGGCTGCAAGAAGGTGTGAACGTCCGACCAAAGTTGGCAAAAAGCAGTAAAGAAAAGGTTCGAATATCCAAACATAATTAAAAGCGAGAGAGATTGTGTTCAGCTGCAAGTAGGTGTGAATATCCAGCCATAATTACTCACAAACGGGTAAGAAAATGTAGTATTGCCAGACCATACATGATCAAAACAGGGAGCGGAGGTGGTTTAGCTGCAAAAAGGGGTGAATGTCCAACTAAAGTTCAAATATATTAACAAAAGCGGGAGGAGAGGTCTTCGGATTAGAGTGGTTGAGAATTTCCAACCATAATCTATAAAATGTGGTGAAAAAAAAAGGTGTGAAGGAATGAATTTTATAGCAAAATCCGAAATCATGTATAACTCCACAAAAGGAACGTATTGCTCAACCAAAGGGATGCTTCTTTCTCATTCAGGGTAATATGAGGAACTTTATGCTTGATACATTTTAGACACGGATAACTATGAAGGACAAAGCAATTTTAACTTGGTTTGAGCAAAGCAATTCATTTTATAGGAAAATCCGAAATCGTGCAGGACTCATGAAAGTAAGCTTTTTCTCGGATTCCTGATCCTCCAGTGTTGCTCTTTCCTATACTGCAAAATACAGCCTTGTTCTTTGTTGAAATTTATATAGACATTGATAAATATGAAGAACAAAGCAGTTTCCACTTTGTTTGAGTGAAGGAATTAATTTTATAGCAAAATCCCAAATCAAGCAGAACGTATGAAAATAAGCTTATTCTCGGATTCCTGATCCTTCAGTGTTGCTATTTCTACTACTGCAAAATACAATGTTGTTCTTTGTTGAAGTAAATCTAGACATTGATAAATATGAAGGACAAAGCAGTTTTCACTTGGTTTGAGTGAAGGAATTCATTTTATACATAAAATCCCAAATCATGCAGAACGTATGAAAATAAGCTTATTCTCGGATTACTGATCCTTCAGTGTTGCTCTTTCTTCTACTGCAAAATCCAGTGTTGTTCTTTGTTGAAGTCAATCTAGACATTGATAAATATGAAGGACAAAGCAGTTTTAACATAGTTGGAGTGAAGGCGTTCATTTATAGTAAAATCAATAATCGTGCAGAACTCATGAAAATAAGCTTATTCTCGGATTCCTAAAACTTTTGATTTGCTCTTTCTTTACTGCAAAGTACAATGTTGTTCTTTGTTGAAGTCGATCTAGACATTGATAAATATGAAGGACAAAGCAGTTTTCACTTGGTTTGAGTGAAGGATTTGCAGCTGAAAACCTCTCGCTCCCGCTTTTGATTGTGTATAGTCGGGCTTTCGAGCCTTTTCTTACCCGGTTTTTAGAAATTATGGTTGGACATTCAGACCTTGCAGCCGAAGACCTCCACTCCCTCTTTTGATCATACATTGTCGGGCATTCGCACCTTGTCTTACCCGCTTTTTACAAACTATAGTCAGACATTCACACCTTGCAGCTGAACCACCTCCACTCCCTGTTTTGATCATGTATGGTCTGGCAATACTACCTTTTCTTACCCGTTTGTGAGTAATTATGGCTGGACATTCACACCTACTTGCAGTCGAACAGCTCTGCTCCCGCTTTTGATGGTATATATTCGGGCATTCTAACCTTTTCTTAACTGCTTTTTGCAAACTTTGGTCGGACGTTCACACCTTCTTGCAGCCGAACACCTCCGCTTCCGCTTTTGATGGTATATATTCGGGCATTCGAACCTTTTCTTAGCAGCTTTTTTCAAACCATGGTTGAACTTTCACACCTTCTTGTAGCCGAACAACTCCGCTCCCGCTATTGATTGTGTACAGTCAGGTATTTTAACCTTTTCTTACCCGCTTTTTACCAACCATGGTCGGACATTCACACCGTCTTACAGCGGAACACCTCCGCTCCCGCTTTTGATGGTGTATAGTCAGGCATTTGAACCTTTTCTTACCCGCTTTTTACAAACTATGGTCGTACATTCAAACCTTGTAGCCGAAAACCTCCGCTCCCACTTTTGATCATACATTGTCGGGCATTCGCACCTTTTCTTACCCGTTTTTTACAAACCATGGTCGGACTGTCACACATTCTTGTAGCCAAACACATCCGCTCCCGCTATTGATTGTGTACAGTCGGGTATTTTAACCTTTTCTTACCCGTTTTTTACCAACTATGGTCGGACATTCACACCTTCTTACAGCGGAACACATCCGCTCCCTCTTTTGATGGTGTATGTTTGGGCATTCGAACCTTTTCTTACCCGCTTTTTACAAACTATGCTCGGACATTCAAACCTTGTTGCCGAACACATCCACTCCTGCTTTTGATGATGTATGGTTGGGCATTCAAACCTACTTGTTGCCCGCTTTTCATTCATTTTGGGTGGACATTCACACCTTGTCACAGCCAAACACCTCCGCTCCCTGTTTTGATCATGTATGGTTGGACATTCGCACCTTTTCTCACCCGCTTTTTGCCAACTATGGTCGGCTGTTCACAGCTTCCTCTCCACCATACTTGTATGGTGGGATATTCACACCCACTTGCATCCGAAGACCTTTTGTTGATATTTAGTCGGTCATTCGCAGCTTACCCGCTTTTGGCAAACTATGGCCTTCATGCAGCCAAACACCTCTGATCTCGCTTTTGATGATGTAAGGTTGGGCATTCAGACCTTGCTTCACCTGCTTTTCACCAAATATAGTCGGACATTCACACCTTCTTGCAGCCGAACACTTCCGCTCCACCTTTTAGTGTTCTATCACACCTTTTTTTTCACCGCATTTTATAGATTATGGTTGGAAATTCTCAACCACTCTCATCCGAAAACCTCTCCTCCCGCTTTTGTTAATATATTTGAACTTTAGTCGGACATTCACACCTTCTTGCAGCTGAACCACCTCCGCTCCCTGTTTTGATCATGTATGGTCTGGCAATACTACCTTTTCTTACCCGTTTGTTAGTAATTATGGCTGGACATTCACACCTACTTGCAGCCGAACACCACCTCTCCCGCTTTTGATGATGTATGGACCGGCATTCTTACCTTTTCTAACACATTTTTCAGCAATTATGGTCGGAGATTCACACTTACTCACAGCCGAACAACTACGCTCCCGCATTTGATGGTGTATAGTCGGGCATTCTCACCCTTTCTCATCAGCTTTTTGCAAATTATGATCTGACATTCACACCTGCTTTTGATAATGTATGGTTGGGCATTCGCACCTTTTCTTACCCATTTTTCAGGAATTATGGGTGGACATTCACACCTTCTTGCAGCTGAACACCTCCTCTCCCGCTATTGATTGTGTACAGTCGGGTATTTTAACCTTTTCTTACCCGCTTTTTACCAAATATGGTCGGACATTCACACCGTCTTACAGCGGAACACCTCGGCTCCCGCTTTTGATGGTGTATAGTCAGGCATTTGAACCTTTTCTTACCCGCTTTTTACAAACTATGGTCGGACATTCAAACCTTCTTGTAGCCAAAAACCTCCGCTCCCTCTTTTGATTATACATTGTCGGGCATTCGCACCTTATTTACAAACTATAGTCAGACATTCACACCTTGCAGCTGAGCCACCTCAGCTCCCTGTTTTGATAGTGTATGTTCGGGCATTCGAACCTATTCTTACCCCCTTTTTACAAACTATGCTCGGAGATACACCTTCTTGTAGCCAAACAACACCGCTCCCGCTATTGATTGTGTACAGTCGGGTATTTTAACCTTTTCTTACCCGCTTTTTACCAACTATGGTCGGACATTTACACCTTCTTACAGCGGAACACCTCAGCTCCCTCTTTTGATGGTCTATGTTCGGGCATTCGAACCTTTTCTTACCCGCTTTTTACAAACTATGGTCGGACATTCAAACCTTCTTGTAACCAAACACATCCACTCCTGCTTTTGATGATGTATGGTTGGGCATTTTCACCTTTTCTTACCCATTTTTCAGTAATTATGGGTGGACATTCACACCTTCTTGCAGCTGAACAACTCCTCTCCCGCTTATGATCATGTGCGGTTTGATATTCGAAAATTTTCTTTCATGTTTTAAAGCAATTATTGATGGACATTCAAATCTTCTTGTAGCCGAACACATCCACTCCTGCTTTTGATGATGTATGGTTTAGCATTCGCACCCTTTCTTTACCCATTTTTCAGGAATTTTGGGTGGACATTCAGACCTTCTTGCAGCCGAAAACCTCCGCTCCCTCTTTTGATCATACATTGTCGGGCATTCGCACCTTATCTTACCCGCTTTTTACAAACTATAGTCAGACATTCACACCTTGCAGCTGAACCACCTCCGCTCCCTGTTTTGATCATGTATGGTCTGGCAATACTACCTTTTCTTACCCGTTTGTGAGTAATTAATCCCAAAATATTGAGCATAAAATAAGTCTTTATGCTGATGATGTATTACTTTTCCTTCAGAACTCACAGACGTCTCTCAGTCACACGATCACACTCATAAATAAATTCTCAGCACTTTCTGACTACTCTATCAACTGGTCTAAGACCACAGTTCTGCCCATTAACTGTAGGGTCCATAATATACCTGCGATCATTTACAGTCAGGAAATATTAGATATTTAGGCATAAACATTTCCTCCAGGCTCTCAGAGCTAACAAAGCTAAATTATGTGCAATTATTAAAGACAGTAGAGGACGATCTCTCGTTGGAAGTCCTTACCTATATCACTTATGGGGAGAGTTACATCCATTAAAATGATGATACTACCAAAAGTTAACTATTTGTTCTCAATGATCCCCATAAAACCATCTGCTACTTGGTTTAAGTCACTAGATTCATGCATCTCCAAATTTCTGTGGAAAAACAAACCACCACGTATTAGTTTAAAAACCCTACAGAAGACCAAGGACAATGGTGGATTAGATTTACCTCATTTTCAGCACTATTCCTTAGACAATAGGTTACAATATATATCAAAATGGTTTAAACCTTGTTGTTGTCACAGTTCCCAGAGACGTTGTAATCGTTGAGGATTCTATATTCACCCCCTCATTAGAGGCACGTAATGCAGATTGATGACACTGAATCTTCTTCTCTGTTCATTGCTGGCATCATTCCCAGCATCGTAAGTGTTCGTGGCATTGTTAGCCTCTTCTTCTGGATCTTGATATCGAGAATCCTTTTGTATTTCTGGTTTGTCAGTCCTCTGTCTTCGTTCACCGGAGTCTTTGTCTTTTTGTCCTTGAGTTTGGTGATTTTTTCTTCTTTTGATGCCTTGACACAATGTGACAGGTGATACCACGTGGGAGATCCTGTAACTTGGACTGCTGTCCCTGTGCTGCGAAATGGCTGTGCTGCTCAAATGGTCTCTCCTTCATCATGGTTACATGCTGCAATTCCGACATCTCGCCATTCTGACATGGGTCTCCATTTGTCGGAATGGCGACACTTAATTTTTTATCAAACGTCCCACCATTCCGACACTTTTTTCCTCCTATGGTCGGAATGGCGGTATGTTTTTTGTTTTTTTTAACATACCGCCATTCCGACAGTTCCTTTTAATAGCCTATTTTTTACCCAAAACATTTTGCACTAATGATATGCCGGCGCAAATACGCCCTAAAGTTTGGCGCACAAGCTTTGCACATGCAGAGGCCACAGCCTCGCAAACAAACTTTAATAATCTATTATCAAAATCCCCTGAATTTCAAATATAAAAATACAGATATTAATGTAACTCTGGCGAGACTGAAACTGATTAAGCAGAAATACAGTGTCAGTGAGCTGTCACAGCAGCCAGCTGGAGCGGAGCTCTCCACAGAGCCCATGCGTCTTTTGCACGCTGTCATCATATGCAAAAGTAATAATTGCAATTACAGATATCACGGCTACTGCACAGGACACAGTTGCAAGCACTCTGCCTTGCCTTGCCAATAGGAGAAGAGAGAAATGACAGCATAGAACGTATAAAACACAACAAAATTCAGTAAAAACGTTTATTCATGTTATTCACGTGATTTATGAGTACTCACTCCAATTTTGGGAAGCGCGGATGGGCTTTGCGCATTTGGCACAAACACACAGCCGCAACGGTTGTAGCTTTATACAGCCTGTTGATATCTTAAGGACCTAACTGGTCACACCTGGGAGTAAATGTCATGTAGAGATTGTTTTTACATGACATTACAGCTGAACATATAGCTTTCATCCACAAACCAACGTGGGAGAGCCCGAAGACGCATGTGCCAGACGCACATAGGCATGCGTAAAACCAATTTTGACCACTTCATACTGTTTATTTGCTTTCTTTTAGTTAACTTTCGTTTCTTATATACGTCAGAATAGCGGGATGTCGCAATGGTGGGATGTCGGAATGGTGGGACGTTTGCATGTCGGAATGGTGGTATGTCGGAATGGTGGGATGTCGGAATAGCGGGATGTCGGAATGGCGGGATTTCGGAATGGGTGTTGCCACCCCCTTCATCATATACACAGTTATTTATACATCACCTTCCACCATGAAGCGTTGTCCCTTTTTGTTTCTCTCTTTGTTCTTAAAATGCTGTTATGCATGTCTAAACCAATCCATTAAATTAGATCATTTTGGCAGTAAAGCGATCTACAATGTGCTTGGTCGCAAAGCTGCTCATCTGTGGTAAACAGCTCTTCAGAAAGGCATTCTTCAATTGATTTCACTAATTCTATGTAATAATTTTGTGATTTCCTACAAAACTACACTTCTTCTCCCATCTGTCTGAGTATTTAATATCGTCTGGGTCCCGTTAAAACATGTATTTTTCCCATCTAATTCCTTGTTTGCTTTAAAACAAGTATTCCCCATTTTCTATCCCTTCAGTAGCCAACCAGTTTGTATGGAGTACACTGGAGCAACTTGACTGATCAGTAAAACACTGCTTTTGTTGTCACCGCAAGGCTTCCCCCGTCGGTTGTTTCACTGAGACACTACTGAGTAACTATAACTCAACACAGTTTATACACATAACATTCCTATACATACTAACAAACAAACAAACAATTGTTTATCGCAATTTTCTCATCTCTGTTTGAACGTACACCCAGGTAAATATTCCTGTAGTCTTCTCATACCGACTATGGACCCATTCATTGTTTAACTTCACTGTTTTGCAAATCCTAATTGAATATTACACATTGACATTGAACTTTACTTGATAAGCAGGTCTTCATTGCATTCAGCAGCCTATATGTGAGCATCTATGTGTAAGCTGTTCTTCTTTGCATTTATCAGCAGCAAGCAATTCTTCATTGCACATGCATATGAAAATAGTAAAACAATTCCAATGCGTTAGCGAAACCTTCTATATCAGGAGTGTCCATCATGATGCTGGGAATAGAACCTCTTTCCCAGAATTGTTCAACCTTCATTACTCAACTGATCATAACTCCGCAATGAGCACATTTCAAAGTATCATTCCTCTACATATATTCAAAAATCTATGTGTAAATGTTTAATATTTCTTATATTTGTTGATGTCATTCTGTGTGCATGTGGCCTAAACCCAATCTCTGTGTGGCAATTTTAATTTAAACAAGTTGAACTCTGCCTCTGATCATTTAAAAAAGGTGTGTACCAATATCAACCTTTCTCAGGTAATTACTGATCCTACAAAACCAAAGAGATCCTTCAAGGTTGTCCCTGATTGGCTCAATCTTAACAAATCAAAGGTAGAAAATCCGCAGTATCCGAACTTGGTGTTAGTTATCACTGCTCAATAGCCTGTATCAGAATTGCAAAAATGAAAACATTAGGTCCACGCTTGGTATCCAGATCCTGAAACATCTCCATGAGCAGGCTTTTTTTTAACTGATCTGTTGAATAGTTATATGACACTGTTAAAATCCCAGATGAAGATCTAGCACTTGACCATTTTTGTAAATCTTCTAATTCCATAGTTGATAAACACGCCCCTTTTAAAAAGTATAGAACTTAGAACAGGTCTATCCCTGGCTTTCGGCAGAACTGTCTTCTTTACCTTTTTTTCCCCTTGTCCTGTTCAGCATTATGTCAGAAGAATTGTAGTCTGAATACCTTTGATTCCAAACAGATTTGTTTTGCCAAAGGAAGTTTTATAAATGTAAAGCTCCCCTTGATGCCTATATATTTATTTCTGTTTACAATATATGACATGAACTGAACTGAACCGGACCGGGGGACAAGGAAAGAAGAAGAGGAAAGAAGAGGAAACAGAACAAAAATAGAAACAAAAACCAGACAACCAGCTGCTACACCTGTAAAAAACAAAACAGACAACAATCCATGGCCTATGAGGGGAATCCAGCCTTAGCGCCACCAGGAGCACCTGAAAGCAGACAAGCAGAGAAAAAACAAACACACAAAAAAACAAAAACAAGCACAAGAAGCGGCAATCGCATACAACACAGCTGTGGATATAGATGACCTGAGACGACATGATAATACATCAACTGCTTAGTGACCATGCTACTGGACTAATGAATGTGTGTGTGTGTGTGTGAGAACATGCAACACCCATGGCGCAGGACCTACATGATAACCGTGCTTAGTTATGAGTGTATAAGCGTACAGGGCCACAATCCACAGCCCCCCCCCCCCCCAAGCAATCAGAAGCAGGCAGAGAGGGCCACAAGACCCAGGCCACCAGCAGCCCCCACAGAGCACAGAACCCAGACAGCCCACCGCAGGGGCAACCACGCATCCACCCAGAAGACTGCAGAGGAAGCCCCCGTAAAGAGCCCCCATAAGCATAGGGCAGAGGCACTCCGGGAACCAGGGGTAACAGCCCACCGACCCCGCCAGGCCCCAGCCGCCCAGACATGGGCCGTGCACTGGACCTGGGCCCCAGGAGCCCGAACGCCCCCAAACCCCCCAGCAGAGGCCCCACCCAATACCCAGGAGGGCCAAGCGCCCCAGACAGCCACAAAGTGGGTCAGCGCATGCCCCAGCGCCCCTGGCCAAGTGCCCTGGGAGTCAAGACGTGCCCACAGGTGGGTGAAGTCGCTAGCAGTGGGGAGAGGCAACACTGATGCCCCATCGGGAGAAACACAGGCAGGCCAGGCGACAGCAAGTCCCAGATCCAGGCCCAATCATTACCACACACACTTTCACGTCCCATACATCCACACATCCTACCTCCCTCGACTCTGCTGGGGTGTAGTGCAGCGGGCACACCAGGAGGCCAGCAACCCCCCAGCCACCACAGACCCCGAACCAGCAGAACAATTAATTAATCCTCCTGGCCCCTCCTGCCCCGAGCAGACACCAGGAAGCAGGGGTGTGCGAAGAAGACCCCTCCCCTCACCCTTCTGGCTCTTCAATATTTTCTAATAGTGAGCAATTAAAATTGAGGGGCAGCCAAACTTGTAGAACTGGGAGCGCGGCACTCTGGGCAGCCTACATACCCAAAGAGCCCCGCCCACCAGATGCCACTCAGTGTAACCACCCCCCAAGACATAATGTGTGTGTGTGAGTGTGTTTGATAAGTAGTAATGTCTAAGGTGTAATTAAAACAGGGGCAGGGAACTGCAGAGTGCAACCAAAGGGGACCACCTACGTGGCCCCATCCACTACACCCCACCGAACACACACGCCCCCAAAACCCTTCATGTGTGAGTGTGTGCTGTGTACAGGAGCCAGAAGGGAGAGGGGTATGGGGATATATACCGGGGGAGCTACTCTCCCCCAGAGAGGGCAGCCAGGGACTGGCTGCAATAGGCATCCCCGCTACCTGGGAGCCAACAATGGGCAGGAGGGCCTGATGTCCACCAGGCTCGGGGCCTGCAGCGACCATATTCCGGGAGCTACTGTACCCCCAGAAGGTACCCATCCCGCCCCACCCCACTCAACCCAACCCCACCCAGGAGGACCTCTACAAAAAACAAACAAACAAACCACCCGGTCACACCAGTTGCAGCAGCCTGGGCCTGAGACCCACCATCACCCAGCAACCCACCACCACCACTATGTGATAAAACTAATCAGAGGGGACCAGAGAGAATGAAATTCAGCCAATTGATGTTTTGAGGAGGCAGACATTGTTTCCATGCTAATATAATCTAAAAGAAAATTTCTAAACTGGTTAATACACTGATTGTTCTTCGCTTTCCAGTTCATGAGAATAGTTTTCTTAGCGATACATAACACTGTGACAACCATGTGAGCTGAGTTAATTTCCATGTTGATGTTGTCTAAGTCACCCAGTATGCACAGTGTGGGGCATGCAGGGATGCTACACTTTAGCCATGTTGATAGGTCCTCACAGACTTCAAGCCAGAACTTCTGGACAGGTGCAGAAAACCACAAAGCGTGTGCATAATCATCAGGTGTGTTATCTGTGCAATGTGAGCAGATGTTTGAGTGTGTTAGACCCATCCTGAACATCCTTTGTCCTGTATAGTGTGTTCTATGAAGGATTTTGTATTGTATGAGCTGTAAATTAGGATTTCGAGTCTTTATGAAGGTGTTCAAACATATTTGTGGTTAGAAGCTATGACCAGAACTGATGGATAAATCTGCCTCCCATTTTGAGGATGGAAGAGACATTGTGTCATCTATCTTAGACAATAATTTATATATTTTTGATAGTAGTTTTGGGGTACAGATGCTTAGAAATTCTGCTACCCTAGTCGGGGGTTGTAAGTCTGGTTGGTGGAGGATATATCCATCCATCCATCCATCATCTGCCGCTTATCCGGGGGTCGGGTCGCGGGGGCAGCAGCTTGAGCAGAGAAACCCAGACGTCTCTGTCCCCGGCCACTTCCTCCAGCTCTTCCGGGGGGACCCCGAGGCGTTCCGAGGCCAGCCGAGAGACATAGTCTCTCCAACGTGTCCTGGGTCTCCCCCGGGGTCTCCTCCCAGTGGGACGTGCCCGGAACACCTCCCCAGGGAGGCGCCCAGGGGGCATCCTAACCAGATGCCCGAGCCACCTCATCTGACTCCTCTCAATGCAGAGGAGCAGCGGTTCTACTCCGAGCCCCTCCCGGATGACTGAGCTTCTCACCCTATCTCTAAGGGAGAGCCCAGACACCCTGCGGAGGAAACCCATTTCGGCCGCTTGTATTCGCGATCTTGTTCATTCGGTCACTACCCACAACTCGTGACCATAGGTGAGGATGGGAAGCCGCGGCCCGTCTGGCCCGTCGGTACCTATCAGCTTCTTCCAGGGTCCCACTGGCCAAAAAGGCCCGATAGGACTCCTTCTTCAGCTTGACGGCTTCCCTCACCACTGGTGTCCACCAGCAGGTTGGAGGGTTGCCGCCACGACAGGCACCGACCACCTTACGGCCACAACTCCGACCAGCTGCCTCGGCAATGGAGTCACGGAACATGGCCCATTCGGACTCAATGTCCCCCACCTCAAATATGGTTGAAGCTCTGCCGGAGGTGGGAGTTAAAGCTCCTACTGACGGGGGATTCTGACAAACACTCCCAGCAGACCCTCCCAATACGTTTGGGCCTGCCAGGTCTGATCGGCATCCTCCCCCACCAGCGGAGCCAACTCACCACCAGGTGTTGATCAGTTGACAGCTCCGCCCCTCTCTTCACCCGAGTGTCCAGGACATACGGCCGCAAGTCCGATGATACAACCACAAAGTCGATCATCGAACTGCGGCCAAGGGTCCTGGTGCCAAGTGCACATATGGACACCCTTATGCCTGAACATGGTGTTCGTTATGGACAGTCTATGACTGGCACAGAAGTCCAACAACATAACACCACTCTGATTCAGATCGGGGGGGCCGTTCCTCCCAATCACACCCCTCCAGGTCTCACTGTCATTGCCCACGTGAGCATTGAAGTCCCCAAGCAGAATGAGGGAGTCTCCGGTAGGAGCATTCTCCAGTGCCTCCCCCAGAGACTCCAAAAAGGGTAGGTACTCTGAACTGCTGTTTGGCGCATAGGCACAAACAACAGTCAGGACTCGTCCCCCCACCCAAGGCGGAGGGAGGCTACCCTCTCGTTCACTGGGGTAAACCCCAATGTACTGGCACACAGCCGGGGGGCAATAAGTATGCCCACACCTGCTCTGCGCCTCTCACCACGGGCAACTCCAGAGTGGAAGAGAGTCCAACCCCTCTCAAGAGTACTGGTTCCAGATCCCAAGCCGTGCGTCGAGGTGAGTCCGACTATATCTAACGGTCTGATGAAGTTTCAACAATAAACAACAAACTTTGTATTATGAGAAAGAACCAGACTCATTCTTCAGGAATCCGAAAATAAGCTCTATTTTACGAGTTATGCACGAATTCGGATTCTCCTATAAAACGAATTCCTTAACTCAAACCAAGTTAAGACTGCTTTGTCCTTCATATTTATTCATGTCTAATCAAGTTTCAATGATAAACAACGTTGTACTTTGTAGAATGAGAAAGAACTTCTTCAGCAATAAGCATCTCTCGACAAATGACGAAATACAGATTTTGCTATAAAATTAATTGCTATCAGCCTGACTTAAAACTGTTTGTCTTCCTTATTTATCCACTTCAAATCAAGTTTCAACAATTAAAAAAATTTTGTAGTTTGAGAAAGAACAACTTAATCTTGAGCAATCAGTATAAAAAGAGGGTAAGCAAAGGTGCGAATGTCAAACCATACATGATCAAAACAGGGAGCGGAGGTGTTTGGCTGAGACAAGGTGTGAATGTCCACCCATAATTAATGAAAAGCGGGCAACAAGTAGGTTCGAATGCCCAACCATACATCATCAAAAGCAGGAGTGGATATGTTCGGCTACAAGAAGGTTTGAACGTCTGACCATAGTTTGTAAAAAGCGGGTAAGAAAAGGTTCGAATGCCCGAACATACACCATCAAAGGAGGGAGCGGAGGTGTTCCGCTGTAAGAAGGTGTGAATGTCCGACCATAGTTGGTAAAAAACGGGTAAGAAAAGGTTAAAATACCCGACTGTACACAATCAGTAGCGGGTGCGGAGTTGTTCGGCTACTAAAAGGTGTGAAAGTCCGACCATGGTTTGTAAAAAGCGGGTAAGAAAAGGTGCGAATGCCCGAAAATGTATGATCAAAAGAGGGAGCGGAGGTGTTTGGCTGCAAGAAGGTGTGAATATACACCCATAATTACTGAAAAATGGGTAAGAAAAGGTGCGAATGCCCAACTATACATAATCAAAAGCAGGAGTGGATGTGTTCGGCTCCAAGAAGGGTTGAATGTCTGACCATAGTTTGTAAAAAGCAGGTAAGAAAAGGTTTGACTGCCCGAACATACACCATCAAAAGAGGGAGCGGAGGTGTTCCGCTGTAAGAAGGTGTGAATGTCCGACCATAGTTGGTAAAAAGCGGGTAAGAAAAGGTTAAAATACCCGACTGTACACAATCAATAGCGGGAGCGGAGTTGTTCGGCTACTAAAAGATGTGAAAGTCCGACTATGGTTTGTAAAAAGTGGGTAAGAAAAGGTGCTAATGCCTGACAAGGTATGATCAAAAGCAGGAGCGGAGGTGTTCAGCTGCAAGAAGGTCTAAATGTCCATCAATAATTGCTAGAAAACATGAAAGAAAATTTTCGAAAATCAAACCGCACATGATCATAAGTGGGAGAGGAGGTGTTCAGCTGCAAGAAGGTGTGAATGTCCACCCATTATTCCTGACAAATGGGTAAAAAAAAGGTGCGAATGCCCAACCATACATCATCAAAAGCAGGAGTGGATGTGTTCGGCTACAAGAAGGTGTGAACGTCCAACCAAAGTTTGTAAAAAGCAGTTAAGAAAAGGTTTGAATATCCAACCAAACATAATCAAAAGCGGGAGCATAGCTTTTCGACTGCAAGTAGGTGTGAATGTCAGATCATAATTTGCAAAAAGCTGATGAGAAAGGGTGAGAATGTCCGACTGCACACCATCAAATGCGGGAGCGGAGTTGTTCGGCTGTGAGTAGGTGTGAATCTCCGACCGTAATTTCTGAAAAATGTGTTAGAAAAGGTAAGAATGCCGGTCCATACATCATCAAAAGCAAGAGAGGTGGTGTTCGGCTCCAAGTAGGTGTGAATGTCCAGCCATAATTACTCACAAATGTGTAAGAAAAGGTAGTATTGCCAGACCATACATGATCAAAACAGGGAGCGGAGGTGGTTCAGCTGCAAGAAGGTGTGAATGTCCGACTAAAGATCAAATATATTAACAAAAGCGGGAGGAGAGGTCTTCGGATGAGAGTGGTTGAGAATTTCCAACCATAATCTATAAAATTCGGTGAAAAAAAGGTGTGATAGAACACAAAAAGGTGGAGCGGAAGTGTTCGGCTGCAAGAAGGTGTGAATGTCCGACTTTATTTGGTGAAAAGCAGGTGAAGCAAGGTCTGAATGCCCAACCTTACATTATCAAAAGCGAGATCAGAGGTGTTTGGCTGCAAGAAGGCCATAGTTTGCCAAAAGCGGGTAAGCTGCGAATGACCAACTAAATATCAACAAAAGTGGGGGCGGAGGTCTTCGGATGCAACTCGGTGTGAACATCCCACCATACAAGTATGGTGGAGAGGAAGCTGTGAACAGCCGACCATAGTTTGCAAAAAGGGGGTGAGACAAGGTGCGAATGTCCAACCATACATGATCAAAACAGGGAGCGGAGGTGTTTGACTTTGACAAGGTGTGAATGTCCACCCAAAATTAATGAAAAGCGGGCAAAAAGTAGGTTTGAATGCCCAAGCATACATCATCAAAAGAAGGAGTGGATGTGTTCGGCTACAAGAAGGTTTGAATGTCCGAGCATAGTTTGTAAAAAGCGGGTAAGAAAAGGTTCGAATGCCCAAATATACACCATCAAAAGAGGGAGCGGAGGTGTTCCGCTGTAAGAAGGTGTGAATGTCCGACCATAGTTGGTAAAAAGTGGGTAAGAAAAGGTTAAAATACCCGACTATACACAATCAATAGGGGGAGCGGAGTTGTTCGGCTACAAGAAGGTGTGAAAGTCCAACCATGGTTTGTAAAAAGCTGGTAAGAAAAGGTTCGAATGCCCGAATATATACCATCAAAAGCGGAAGCGGAGGTGTTCGGCTGCAAGAAGGTGTGAACGTCCGACCAAAGTTGGCAAAAAGCAGTAAAGAAAAGGTTCGAATATCCAAACATAATTAAAAGCGAGAGAAATTTTGTTCAGCTGCAAGTAGGTGTGAATATCCAGCCATAATTACTCACAAACGGGTAAGAAAATGTAGTATTGCCAGACCATACATGATCAAAACAGGGAGCGGAGGTGGTTTAGCTGCAAAAAGGGGTGAATGTCCAACTAAAGTTCAAATATATTAACAAAAGCGGGAGGAGAGGTCTTCGGATTAGAGTGGTTGAAATTTCCAACCATAATCTATAAAATGCGGTGAAAAAAAAAAGGTGTGAAGGAATGAATTTTATAGCAAAATCCGAAATCATGCATAACTCCGCAAAAGGAACGTATTGCTCAACCAAAGGGGATGCTTCTTTCTCATTCAGGGTAATATGAGGAACTTTATGCTTGATACATTTTAGACATGGATAACTATGAAGGACAAAGCAATTTTAACTTGGTTTGAGCAAAGCAATTCATTTTATAGGAAAATCCGAAATCGTGCAGGACTCATGAAAGTAAGCTTATTCTCGGATTCCTGATCCTCCAGTGTTGCTCTTTCCTATACTGCAAAATACAGCCTTGTTCTTTGTTGAAATCGATATAGACATTGATAAATATGAAGGACAAAGCAGTTTCCACTTTGTTTGAGTGAAGGAATTAATTTTATAGCAAAATCCCAAATCAAGCAGAACGTATGAAAATAAGCTTATTCTCGGATTACTGATCCTTCAGTGTTGCTCTTTCTTCTACTGCAAAATCCAGTGTTGTTCTTTGTTGAAGTCAATCTAGACATTGATAAATACGAAGGACAAAGCAGTTTTAACATAGTTTGAGTGAAGGCATTCATTCATAGTAAAATCAATAATCGTGCAGAACTCATGAAAATAAGCATATTATCGGATTCCTAAATTTTTTGATTTGCTCTTTCTTTACTGCAAAGTACAATGTTGTTCTTTGTTGAAGTCGATCTAGACATTGATAAATATGAAGGACAAAGCAGTTTTCACTTGGTTTGAGTGAAGGATTTGCAGCTGAAAACCTCCCGCTCCCGCTTTTGATTGTGTATAGTCGGGCTTTCGAGCCTTTTCTTACCCGGTTTTTAGAAATTATGGTTGGACATTCAGACCTTGCAGCCGAAGACCTCCACTCCCTCTTTTGATCATACATTGTCGGGCATTCGCACCTTGTCTTACCCGCTTTTTACAAACTATAGTCAGACATTCACACCTTGCAGCTGAACCACCTCAGCTCCCTGTTTTGATCATGTATGGTCTGGCAATACTACCTTTTCTTACCCGTTTGTGAGTAATTATGGCTGGACATTCACACCTACTTGCAGTCGAACAGCTCTGCTCCCGCTTTTGATGGTATATATTCGGGCATTCGAACCTTTTCTTAGCAGCTTTTTACAAACCATGGTTGAACTTTCACACCGTCTTACAGCAGAACACCTCTGCTCCCGCTTTTGATGGTGTATAGTCAGGCATTTGAACCTTTTCTTACCCGCTTTTTACAAACTATGGTCGGACATTCAAACCTTCTTGTAGCCGAAAACCTCCGCTCCCTCTTTTGATTATACATTGTTGGGCATTCGCACCTTATTTACAAACTATAGTCAGACATTCACACCTTGCAGCTGAGCCACCTCAGCTCCCTGTTTTGATAGTGTATGTTCGGGCATTCGAACCTATTCTTACCCCCTTTTTACAAACTATGCTCGGAGATTCACACCTACTCACAGCCGAACAACTCCGCTCCCGCATTCTCTTCTAACACATTTTTCAGCAATTATGGTCGGACATTCACACCTACTCACAGCCGAACACTTCCGCTCCCGCATTTGATGGTGTATAGCCGGGCATTCTCACCCTTTCTCATCAGCTTTTTGCAAATTATGATCTGACATTCACACCTATTTGCAGTCGAACAGCTCTGCTCCCGCTTTTGATTATGTTTGGTTGGATATTCGAACCTTTTCTTAACTGCTTTTTACAAACTTTGGTCGGACGTTCACACCTTCTTGCAGCCGAACACATCCACTTCCACTTTTGATGGTATATATTCGGGCATTCGAACCTTTTCTTACCCGCTTTTTACAAACCGTGGTCGGACTTTCACACCTTCTTGTAGCCAAACAACTCCGCTCCCGCTATTGATTGTGTACAGTCGGGTATTTTAACCTTTTCTTACCCGCTTTTTACCAACTATGGTCGGACATTTACACCTTCTTACAGCGGAACACCTCCGCTCCCTCTTTTGATGGTCTATGTTCGGGCATTCGAACCTTTTCTTACCCGCTTTTTACAAACTATGGTCGGACATTCAAACCTTCTTGTAGCCGAACACATCAACTCCTGCTTTTGATGATGTATGGTTGGGCATTTTCACCTTTTCTTACCCATTTTTCAGTAATTATGGGTGGACATTCACACCTTCTTGCAGCTGAACAACTCCTCTCCCGCTTATGATCATGTGCGGTTTGATATTCGAAATTTTTCTTTCATGTTTTAAAGCAATTATTGATGGACATTCAAATCTTCTTGTAGCCGAACACATCCACTCCTGCTTTTGATGATGTATGGTTTGGCATTCGCACCCTTTTTTTACCCATTTTTCAGGAATTTTGGGTGGACATTCAGACCTTCTTGCAGCCGAAAACCTCCGCTGCCTCTTTTGATCATACATTGTCAGGCATTCGCACCTTATCTTACCCGCTTTTTACAAACTATAGTCAGACATTCACACCTTGCAGCTGAACCACCTCCGCTCCCTGTTTTGATCATGTATGGTCTGGCAATACTACCTTTTCTTACCCGTTTGTGAGTAATTAATCCCAAAATATTGAGCATAAAATAAGTCTTTATGCTGATGATGTGTTACTTTTCCTTCAGAACTCACAGACGTCTCTCAGTCACACGATCACACTCATAAATAAATTCTCAGCACTTTCTGACTACTCTATCAACTGGTCTAAGACCACAGTTCTGCCCATTAACTGTAGGGTCCATAATATACCTGCGATCACTTTACAGTCAGGAAATATTAGATATGGCATAAACATTTCCTCCAGGCTCTCAGAGCTAACAAAGCTAAATTATGTGCAATTATTAAAGACAGTAGAGGACGATCTCTCGTTGGAAGTCCTTACCTATATCACTTATGGGGAGAGTTACATCCATTAAAATGATGATTCTACCAAAAGTTAACTATTTGTTCTCAATGATCCCCATAAAACCATCTGCTACTTGGTTTAAGTCACTAGATTCATGCATCTCCAAATTTCTGTGGAAAAACAAACCACCACGTATTAGTTTAAAAACCCTACAGAAGACCAAGGACAGTGGTGGATTAGATTTACCTCATTTTCAGCACTATTCCTTAGACAATAGGTTACAATATATATCAAAATGGTTTAAACCTTGTTGTTGTCACAGTTCCCAGAGACGTTGTAATCGTTGAGGATTCTATATTCACCCCCTCATTAGAGGCACGTAATGCAGATTGATGACACTGAATCTTCTTCTCTGTTCATTGCTGGCATCATTCCCAGCATCGTAAGTGTTCGTGGCATTGTTAGCCTCTTCTTCTGGATCTTGATATCGAGAATCCTTTTGTATTTCTGGTTTGTCAGTCCTCTGTCTTCGTTCACCGGAGTCTTTGTCTTTTTGTCCTTGAGTTTGGTGATTTTTTCTTCTTTTGATGCCTTGACACAATGTGACAGGTGATACCACGTGGGAGATCCTGTAACTTGGACTGCTGTCCCTGTGCTGCGAAATGGCTGTGCTGCTCAAATGGTCTCTCCTTCATCATGGTTACATGCTGCCATTCCGACATCTCGCCATTCCGACATGGGTCTCCAATTGTCGGAATGGCGACACTTAATTTTTTATCAAACGTCCCACCATTCCGACACTTTTTTCCTCCTATGGTCGGAATGGCGGTATGTTTTTTTTTTTTTTTTAACATACCGCCATTCCGACAGTTCCTTTTAATAGCCTATTTTTTACCCAAAACATTTTGCACTAATGATATGCCGGCGCAAATACGCCCTAAAGTTTGGCGCACAAGCTTTGCACATGCAGAGGCCACAGCCTCGCAAACAAACTTTAATAATCTATTATCAAAATCCCCTGAATTTCAAATATAAAAATACAGATATTAATGTAACTCTGGCGAGACTGAAACTGATTAAGCAGAAATACAGTGTCAGTGAGCTGTCACAGCAGCCAGCTGGAGCGGAGCTCTCCACAGAGCCCATGCGTCTTTTGCACGCTGTCATCATATGCAAAAGTAATAATTGCAATTACAGATATCACGGCTACTGCACAGGACACAGTTGCGAGCACTCTGCCTTGCCTTGCCAATAGGAGAAGAGAGAAATGACAGCATAGAACGTATAAAACACAACAAAATTCAGTAAAAACGTTTATTCATGTTATTCACGTGATTTATGAGTACTCACTCCAATTTTGGGAAGCGCGGATGGGCTTTGCGCATTTGGCACAAACACAGCCGCAACGGTTGTAGCTTTATACAGCCTGTTGATATCTTAAGGACCTAACTGGTCACACCTGGGAGTAAATGTCATGTAGAGATTGTTTTTACATGACATTACAGCTGAACATATAGCTTTCATCCACAAACCAACGTGGGAGAGCCCGAAGACGCATGTGCCAGACGCACATAGGCATGCGTAAAACCAATTTTGACCACTTCATACTATTTATTTGCTTTCTTTTAGTTAACTTTCGTTTCTTTTGGATTCTTGTGCGTGTTATGGAGCCGTTTTGGTCCATATTTGTAAGCCTTTTTTTCCTGGATTAAATTTTCGGAAGTTGAAACAAGTGGCATTGGAGTGTGTGATTGAAAACCACCGCGGACTGCTTCTCCTCCTCCAGTTGCCGAGACTTTGTGTTTTTAATAACGCTTGTCTATAAACATGTGTTAAACATATAAATTGCATGAACAGAAAGAAGGGACTCACCTGTTGAGTAACACACATTTCCTTATACGGAAAACCTTGTCGGAATGGTGGGACATTTGAACGTCAGAATAGCGGGATGTCGCAATGGTGGGATGTCGGAATGGTGGGACGTTTGCATGTCGGAATGGTGGTATGTCGGAATGGTGGTATGTCGGAATGGTGGGATGTCGGAATAGCGGGATGTCGGAATGGCGGGATTTCGGAATGGGTGTTGCCACCCCCTTCATCATATACACAGTTATTTATACATCACCTTCCACCATGAAGCGTTGTCCCTTTTTGTTTCTCTCTTTGTTCTTAAAATGCTGTTATGCATGTCTAAACCAATCCATTAAATTAGATCATTTTGGCAGTAAAGCGATCTACAATGTGCTTGGTCGCAAAGCTGCTCATCTGTGGTAAACAGCTCTTCAGAAAGGCATTCTTCAATTGATTTCACTAATTCTATGTAATAATTTTGTGATTTCCTACAAAACTACACTTCTTCTCCCATCCGTCTGAGTATTTAATATTGTCTGGGTCCCGTTAAAACATGTATTTTTCCCATCTAATTCCTTGTTTGCTTTAAAACAAGTATTCCCCATTTTCTATCCCTTCAGTAGCCAACCAGTTTGTATGGAGTACACTGGAGCAACTTGACTGATCAGTAAAACACTGCTTTTGTTGTCACCGCAAGGCTTCCCCCGTCGGTTGTTTCACTGAGACACTACTGAGTAACTATAACTCAACACAGTTTATACACATAACATTCCTATACATACTAACAAACAAACAAACAATTATTTATCGCAATTTTCTCATCTCTGTTTGAACGTACACCCAGGTAAATATTCCTGTAGTCTTCTCATACCGACTATGGACCCATTCATTGTTTAACTTCACTGTTTTGCAAATCCTAATTGAATATTACACATTGACATTGAACTTTACTTGATAAGCAGGTCTTCATTGCATTCAGCAGCCTATATGTGAGCATCTATGTGTAAGCTGTTCTTCTTTGCATTTATCAGCAGCAAGCAATTCTTCATTGCACATGCATATGAAAATAGTAAAACAATTCCAATGCGTTAGCGAAACCTTCTATATCAGGAGTGTCCATCATGATGCTGGGAATAGAACCTCTTTCCTAGAATAGTTCAACCTTCATTACTCCGCAATGAGCACATTTCAAAGTATCATTCCTCTACATGTATTCAAAAATCTATGTGTAAATGTTTAATATTTCTTATATTTGTTGATGTCATTCTGTGTGCATGTGGCCTAAACCCAATCTCTGTGTGGCAATTTTAATTTAAACAAGTTGAACTCTGCCTCTGATCATTTAAAAAAGGTGTGTACCAATATCAACCTTTCTCAGGTAATTACTGATCCTACAAAACCAAAGAGATCCTTCAAGGTTGTCCCTGATTGGCTCAATCTTAACAAATCAAAGGTAGAAAATCCGCAGTATCTGAACTTGGTGTTAGTTATCACTGCTCAATAGCCTGTATCAGAATTGCAAAAATGAAAACATTAGGTCCACGCTTGGTATCCAGATCCTGAAACATCTCCATGAGCAGGCTTTTTTTTTAACTGATCTGTTGAATAGTTATATGACACTATTAAAATCCCAGATGAAGATCTAGCACTTGACCATTTTTGTAAATCTTCTAATTCCATAGTTGATAAACACGCCCCTTTTAAAAAGTGTAGAACTTAGAACAGGTCTATCCCTGGCTTTCGGCAGAACTGTCTTCTTTACTTTTTTTTCCCCTTGTCCTGTTCAGCATTATGTCAGAAGAATTGTAGTCTGAATACCTTTGATGCCAAACAGATTTGTTTTGCCAAGGGAAGTTTTATAAATGTAAAGCTCCCCTTGATGCCCATTTATTTATTTCTGTTTACAATATATGACATGAACTGAACTGAACCGGACCGGGGGACAAGGAAAGAAGAAGAGGAAAGAAGAGGAAACAGAACAAAAATAGAAACAAAAACCAGACAACCAGCTGCTACACCTGTAAAAAACAAAACAGACAACAATCCATGGCCTATGAGGGGAATCCAGCCTTAGCGCCACCAGGAGCACCTGAAAGCAGACAAGCAGAGAAAAAACAAACACACAAACAAACAAAAACAAGCACAAGAAGCGGCAATCGCATACAACACAGCTGTGGATATAGATGACCTGAGACGACATGATAATACATCAACTGCTTAGTGACCATGCTACTGGACTAATGAATGTGTGTGTGTGTGTGTGAGAACATGCAACACCCATGGCGCAGGACCTACATGATAACCGTGCTTAGTTATGAGTGTATAAGCGTACAGGGCCACAATCCACAGCCCCCCCCCCAAGCAATCAGAAGCAGGCAGAGAGGGCCACAAGACCCAGGCCACCAGCAGCCCCCACAGAGCACAGAACCCAGGCAGCCCACCGCAGGGGCAACCACGCATCCACCCAGAAGACTGCAGAGGAAGCCCCCGGAAAGAGCCCCCATAAGCATAGGGCAGAGGCACTCCGGGAACCAGGGGTAACAGCCCACCGACCCCGCCAGGCCCCAGCCGCCCAGACATGGGCCGTGCACTGGACCTGGGCCCCAGGAGCCCGAGCGCCCCCAAACCCCCCGGCAGAGGCCCCACCCAATACCCAGGAGGGCCAAGCGCCCCAGACAGCCACAAAGTGGGTCAGCGCCTGCCCCAGCGCCCCTGGCCAAGTGCCCTGGGAGTCAAGACGTGCCCACAGGTGGGTGAAGTCGCGAGCAGTGGGGAGAGGCAACGCTGATGCCCCATCGGGAGAAACACAGGCAGGCCAGGCGACAGCAAGTCCCAGATCCAGGCCCAATCATTACCACACACACTTTCACGTCCCATACATCCACACATCCACATATCCTACCTCCCTCGACTCTGCTGGGGTGTAGTGCAGCGGGCACACCAGGAGGCCAGCAACCCCCCAGCCACCACAGACCCCGAACCAGCAGAACAATTAATTAATCCTCCTGGCCCCTCCTGCCCCGAGCAGACACCAGGAAGCAGGGGTGTGCGAAGAAGACCCCTCCCCTCACCTTTCTGGCTCTTCAATATTTTCTAATAGTGAGCAATTAAAATTGAGGGGCAGCCAAACTTGTAGAACTGGGAGCGCGGCACTCTGGGCAGCCTACATAACCAAAGAGCCCCGCCCACCAGATGCCACTCAGTGTAACCACCCCCCAAGACCTAATGTGTGTGTGTGAGTGTGTTTGATAAGTAGTAATGTCTAAGGTGTAATTAAAACAGGGGCAGGGAACTGCAGAGTGCAACCAAAGGGGACCACCTACGTGGCCCCATCCACTACACCCCACCGAACACACAGGCCCCCAAAACCCTTCATGTGTGAGTGTGTGCTGTGTACAGGAGCCAGAAGGGAGAGGGGTATGGGGATATATACCGGGGGAGCTACTCTCCCCCAGAGAGGGCAGCCAGGGACTGGCTGCAATAGGCATCCCCGCTACCTGGGAGCCAACAATGGGCAGGAGGGCCTGATGTCCACCAGGCTCGGGGCCTGCAGCGACCATATTCTGGGAGCTACTGTACCCCCAGAAGGTACCCATCCCGCCCCACCCCACTCAACCCAACCCCACCCAGGAGGACCTCTACAAAAAACAAACAAACAAACCACCCGGTCACACCAGTCGCAGCAGCCCGGGCCTGAGACCCACCATCACCCAGCAACCCACCACCACCACTATGTGATAAAACTAATCAGAGGGGACCAGAGAGAATGAAATTCAGCCAATTGATGTTTTGAGGAGGCAGACATTGTTTCCATGCTAATATAATCTACAAGAAAATTTCTAAACTGGTTAATACACAGATTGTTCTTCGCTTTCCAGTTCATGAGAATAGTTTTCTTTGCGATACATAACACTGTGACAACCATGTGTGCTGAGTTAATTTCCATGTTGATGTTGTCTAAGTCACCCAGTATGCACAGTGTGGGGCATGCAGGGATGCTACACTTTAGCCATGTTGATAGGTCCTCACAGACTTCAAGCCAGAACTTCTGGACAGGCGCAGAAAAACCACAAAGCGTGTGCATAATCATCAGGTGTGTTATCTGTGCAATGTGAGCAGATGTTTGAGTGTGTTAGACCCATCCTGAACATCCTTTGTCCTGTATAGTGTGTTCTATGAAGGATTTTGTATTGTATGAGCTGTAAATTAGGATTTCGAGTCTTTATGAAGGTGTTCAAACATATTTGTGGTTAGAAGCTATGACCAGAACTGATGGATAAATCTGCCTCCCATTTTGAGGATGGAAGAGACATTGTGTCATCTATCTTAGACAATAATTTATATATTTTTGATAGTAGTTTTGGGGTACAGATGCTTAGAAATTCTGCTACCCTAGTCGGGGGTTGTAAGTCTGGTTGGTGGAGGATATATCCATCCATCCATCCATCATCTGCCGCTTATCCGGGGGTCGAGTCGCGGGGGCAGCAGCTTGAGCAGAGAAACCCAGACGTCTCTGTCCCCGGCCACTTCCTCCAGCTCTTCCGGGGGGACCCCGAGGCGTTCCCAGGCCAGCCGAGAGACATAGTCTCTCCAACGTGTCCTGGGTCTCCCCCGGGGTCTCCTCCCAGTGGGACGTGCCCGGAACACCTCCCCAGGGGGCATCCTAACCAGATGCCCGAGCCACCTCATCTGACTCCTCTCAATGCGGAGGAGCAGCGGTTCTACTCCGAGCCCCTCCCGGATGACTGAGCTTCTCACCCTATCTCTAAGGGAGAGCCCAGACACCCTGCGGAGGAAACCCATTTCGGCCGCTTGTATTCGCGATCTTGTTCTTTCGGTCACTACCCACAACTCGTGACCATAGGTGAGGATGGGAACGTAGATTGACCAGTAAGTAGAGAGCTTCGCCTTCTGGCTCAGCTCCCTCTTCACAACGACGGGTCGGTGCAGAGCCTGCAACACTGCAGGCGCCGCACCGATCCGCCCGTCAATCTCCCGCTCCATTCGTCCGTCACTCGTGAACAAGACCCCGAGATACTTGAACTCCTCCTCTTGGGGAAGGATCTCATTCCCGACCCGGAGAGAGCATTCCACCCTTTTCCGGCTGAGAACCATAGTCTCGGATTTGGAGGTGCTGATTCTCATCCCAGCCGCTTCACACTCGGCTGCGAATCACTCCAGTGAGAGCTGAAGGTCACGGCCTGACGACGCTAACAGAACCACATCATCTGCAAAAAGCAGAGACCCGATTCTGAGGTCGCCAAATGGGACACCCTCAACGCCCTGGCTCCGCCTAGAAATTCTGTCCATAAAAGTTAGGAACAGAATCGGTGACAAAGGGCAGCCCTGACGGAGTCCAACTCTCACCGGAAACGTATCTGACTTACTGCCGGCAATGCGGACCAAACTCTGGCACCGGTCATACAGAGACCGAACGGCCCCTATCAAGGGGTCCGGCACTCCATATTCCCGGAGCACCCCCCACAGGACTCCACAAGGGACACGGTCGAACGCTTTCTCCAAGTCCACAAAACACATGTAGACTGGTTGGGCGAACTCCCATGCACCCTCCAGGATCCTGCCGAGGGTATAGAGCTGGTCCACTGTTCCACGGCCAGGACGAAAGCCACACTGCATCTCCTGAATCCGAGGCTCGATTATCCGACGGATCCTCCTCTCCAATACCCCCGAATAGACCTTACCAGGGAGGCTGAGGAGTGTGATACCCCTATAGTTGGAACACACCCTCCGGTCCCCCTTTTTAAAGAGGGGGACCACCACCCCAATCTGCCAGTCCAGAGGCACTGTCCCCGATGTCCACGCGATACTGCAGAGGCGTGTCAGCCAAGACAGCCCTACAACATCCAGAGCCTTGAGAAACTCAGGTCGGACCTCATCCACCCCAGGGGCCTTGCCACCGAGGAGCTTTTTAACCACCTCGGCAACCTCAGCCCCAGAAATGGGAGGCCCCGTCTCCGAGCTCTCTGACTCTGCCTCTTCTGAGCACGTGTTGGTAGGATTGAGGAGTTCCTCGAAGTACTCCCCCCACCGACTCACAACATCCCTAGTTGAGGTCAGCAAAGCCCCGTCCCCACTGTAAACAGTGTTGACTGTGAGCCGCTCCCCCCCCCCCCTGAGACGCCGGATGGTGGAACAGAATCTTTTTGAGGCCGTCCGGAAATCGTTCTCCATGGTCTCACCGAACTCCTCCCAGGCCCGAGTTTTTGCCTCAGCAACCGCCGAAGCCGCGGCCCGTCTGGCCCGTCGGTACCTATCAGCTTCTTCCAGGGTCCCACTGGCCAAAAAGGACCGATAGGACTCCTTCTTCAGCTTGACGGCTTCCCTCACCACTGGTGTCCACCAGCAGGTTGGAGGGTTGCCGCCACGACAGGCACCGACCACCTTACGGCCACAACTCCGACCAGCTGCCTCGGCAAAGGAGTCACGGAACATGACCCATTCGGACTCAATGTCCCCCACCTCAAATATGGTTGAAGCTCTGCCGGAGGTGGGAGTTAAAGCTCCTGACGGGGGATTCTGACAAACGCTCCCAGCAGACCCTCACAATACGTTTGGGCCTGCCAGGTCTGATCGGCATCCTCCCCCACCAGCGGAGCCAACTCACCACCAGGTGTTGATCAGTTGACAGCTCCGCCCCTCTCTTCACCCGAGTGTCCAGGACATACGGCCGCAAGTCCGATGATACAACCACAAAGTCGATCATCGAACTGCGGCCAAGGGTCCTGGTGCCAAGTGCACATATGGACACCCTTATGCCTGAACATGGTGTTCGTTATGGACAGTCTATGACTGGCACAGAAGTCCAACAACATAACACCACTCTGATTCAGATCGGGGGGGCCGTTCCTCCCAATCACACCCCTCCAGGTCTCACTGTCATTGCCCACGTGAGCATTGAAGTCCCCCAGCAGAATGAGGGAGTCTCCGGTAGGAGCATTCTCCAGTGCCTCTCCCAGAGACTCCAAAAAGGGTAGGTACTCTGAACTGCTGTTTGGCGCATAGGCACAAACAACAGTCAGGACTCGTCCCCCCACCCAAGGCGGAGGGAGGCTACCCTCTCGTTCACTGGGGTAAACCCCAATGTACTGGCACACAGCCGGGGGGCAATAAGTATGCCCACACCTGCTCTGCGCCTCTCACCACGGGCAACTCCAGAGTGGAAGAGAGTCCAACCCCTCTCAAGAGTACTGGTTCCAGATCCCAAGCCGTGCGTCGAGGTGAGTCCGACTATATCTAACGGTCTGATGAAGTTTCAACAATAAACAACAAACTTTGTATTATGAGAAAGAACCAGACTCATTCTTCAGGAATCCGAAAATAAGCTCTATTTTACGAGTTATGCACGAATTCGGATTCTCCTATAAAACGAATTCCTTAACTCAAACCAAGTTAAGACTGCTTTGTCCTTCATATTTATTCATGTCTAATCAAGTTTCAATGATAAACAACGTTGTACTTTGTAGAATGAGAAAGAACTTCTTCAGCAATAAGCATCTCTCGACAAATGACGAAATACAGATTTTGCTATAAAATTAATTGCTATCAGCCTGACTTAAAACTGTTTGTCTTCCTTATTTATCCACTTCAAATCAAGTTTCAACAATTAAAAAAATTTTGTAGTTTGAGAAAGAACAACTTAATCTTGAGCAATCAGTATAAAAAGAGGGTGGGCAAAGGTGCGAATGTCAAACCATACATGATCAAAACAGGGAGCGGAGGTGTTTGGCTGAGACAAGGTGTGAATGTCCACCCATAATTAATGAAAAGCGGGCAACAAGTAGGTTCGAATGCCCAACCATACATCATCAAAAGCAGGAGTGGATATGTTCGGCTACAAGAAGCTTTGAACGTCTGACCATAGTTTGTAAAAAGCGGGTAAGAAAAGGTTCGAATGCCCGAACATACACCATCAAAGGAGGGAGCGGAGGTGTTCCGCTGTAAGAAGGTGTGAATGTCCGACCATAGTTGGTAAAAAGCGGGTAAGAAAAGGTTAAAATACCCGACTGTACACAATCAATAGCGGGAGCGGAGTTGTTCGGCTACTAAAAGATGTGAAAGTCCGACTATGGTTTGTAAAAAGCGGGTAAGAAAAGGTGCTAATGCCCGACAATGTATGATCAAAAGAGGGAGCGGAGGTTTTTGGCTACAAGAAGGTTTGAATGTCCGACCATAGTTTGTAAAAAGCGGGTAAGAAAAGGTTCAAATGCCTGACTATACACCATCAAAAGCGGGAGCGGAGGTGTTCCGCTGTAAGACGGTGTGAATGTCCGACCATATTTGTTAAAAAGCGGGTAAGAAAAGGTTAAAATACCTGACTGTACACAATCAATAGCGGGAGCGGAGTTGTTCGGCTACAAGAAGGTGTGAAAGTTCAACCATGGTTTGTAAAAAGCTGCTAAGAAAAGGTTCGAATGCCCGAATATATACCATCAAAAGCGGAAGCTGAGGTGTTCGGCTGCAAGAAGGTGTGAACGTCCGACCAAAGTTTGCAAAAAGCAGTTAAGAAAAGGTTCGAATGCCCGAATATATACCATCAAAAGCGAGAGCAGAGCTGTTCGACTGCAAGTAGGTGTGAATGTCCAGCCATAATTACTCACAAACGGGTAAGGAAAGGTAGTATTGCCAGACCATACATGATCAAAATAGGGAGCTGAGGTGGTTCAGCTGCAAGGTGTGAATGTCTGACTATAGTTTGTAAAAAGCGGGTAAGACAAGGTGCGAATGCCCGACAATGTATGATCAAAAGAGGGAGTGGAGGTCTTCGGCTGCAAGGTCTGAATGTCCAACCATAATTTCTAAAAACCGGGTAAGAAAAGGCTCGAAAGCCCGACTATACACAATCAAAAGCGGGAGCGGGAGGTTTTCAGCTGCAAAACCTTCACTCAAACCAAGTGAAAACTGCTTTGTCCTTCATATTTATCAATGTCTAAAATGTATCAAGCATAAAGTTCCTCATATTACCCTGAATGAGAAAGAAGCATCCGTTTGGTTGAGCAATACGTTCCTTTTGCGGAGTTATGCATGATTTCGGATTTTGCTATAAAATTCATTCCTTCACACCTTTTTTTTTTCACCGCATTTTATAGATTATGGTTGGAAATTCTCAACCACTCTAATCCGAAGACCTCTCCTCCCGCTTTTGTTAATATATTTGAACTTTAGTTGGACATTCACCCCTTTTTGCAGCTAAACCACCTCCGCTCCCTTTGATCATGTATGGTCTGGCAATACTACATTTTCTTACCCGTTTGTGAGTAATTATGGCTGGATATTCACACCTACTTGCAGCTGAACACAATCTCTCTCGCTTTTAATTATGTTTGGATATTCGAACCTTTTCTTTACTGCTTTTTGCGAACTTTGGTCGGACGTTCACACCTTCTTGCAGCCGAACACCTCCGCTTCCGCTTTTGATGGTATACATTCGGGCATTCGAACCTTTTCTTACCAGCTTTTTACAAACGATGGTTGGACTTTCACACCTTCTTGTAATCGAACAACTCCGCTCCCGCTATTGATTGTGTACAGTCGGGTATTTTAACCTTTTCTTACCCACTTTTTACCAACTATGGTCGGACATTCACACCGTCTTTAAGCGGAACATCTCCGCTCCCGCTTTTGATGGTGTATAGTCAGGCATTTGAACCTTTTCTTACCCGCTTTTTACAAACTATGGTCGGACATTCAAACCTTCTTGTAGCCGAAAACCTCTGCTCCCTCTTTTGATTATACATTGTCGGGCATTCGCACCTTATCTTACCCGCTTTTTACAAACTATAGTCAGACATTCACACATTGGTGCCGAACCACCTCAGCTCCCTGTTTTGATCATGTATGGTCTGGCAATACTACCTTTTCTTACCCGTTTGTGAGTAATTATGGCTGGACATTCACACCTACTTGCAGTCGAACAGCTCTGCTCCCGCTTTTGATTATGTTTGGTTGGATATTCGAACCTTTTCTTAACTGCTTTTTACAAACTTTGGTCGGACGTTCACACCTTCTTGCAGCCGAACACCTCCGCTTCCGCTTTTGATGGTATATATTCGGGCATTCGAACCTTTTCTTAGCAGCTTTTTACAAACCATGGTTGGACTTTCACACCTTCTTGTAGCCGAACAACTCCGCTCCCGCTATTGATTGTGTACAGTCGGGTATTTTAACCTTTTCTTACCCACTTTTTACCAACTATGGTCGGACATTCACACCGTCTTACAGCGGAACACCTCCGCTCCCGCTTTTGATGGTGTATTGTCAGGCATTTGAACCTTTTCTTACCCGCCTTTTACAAACTATGGTCGGACATTCAAACCTTCTTGTAGCCAAAAACCTCCGCTCCCTCTTTTGATCATACATTGTCGGGCATTCGCACCTTTTCTTACCCGTTTTTTACAAACCATGGTCGGACTTTCAAACCTTCTTGTAGCCCAACACATCCACTCCTGCTTTTGATGATGTATGTTTGGGCATTCGCACCTTTTCTTACCCATTTTTCAGTAATTATGGGTGGACATTCACACCTTCTTGCAGCTGAACACCTCCTCTCCCGCTTATGATGGTGTATAGTTGGGCTTTCAAGCCTTTTCTTACCCGGTTTTTACAAATTATAGTTGGACATTCAGACCTTCTTACAGCCGAAAACCTCCACTCCCTCTTTTGATCATACATTGTCGGGCATTAGCACCTTTTCTTACCCGCTTTTTACAAACCATAGTCGGACTTTCACATCTTTTAGTAGCCGAACAACTCCGCTCCCGCTATTGATTGTGTACAGTCGGGTATTTTAACCTTTTCTTACCCGCTTTTTACCAACTATGGTCGGACATTCACACCTTCTTACAGCGGAACACCTCCGCTCCCTCTTTTGATGGTGTATGTTCGGGCAGTCAAACCTTTTCTTACCTGCTTTTTACAAACTATGGTCAGACATTCAACCCTTCTTGGAGCCGAACACATCCACTCCTGCTTTTGATTATGTATAGTTGGGCATTCGCACCTTTTCTTACCCATTTTTCAGTAATTATGGGTGTACATTCACACCTTCTTGCAGCCGAACACCTCCGCTCCCTCTTTTGATCATACATTTTCGGGCATTCGCACCTTTTCTTACCCGCTTTTTACAAACCATGGTTGGACTTTCACACCTTTTAGTAGCCGAACAACACCGCACCCGCTACTGATTGTGTACAGTCGGGTATTTTAACCTTTTCTTACCCGTTTTTTACCAACTATGGTCGGACATTCACACCTTCTTACAGCGGAACACCTCCGCTCCCTCCTTTGATGTATTTCTGTATTTCGTCATTTGTCGAGAGATCCTTATTGCTGAAGAAGTTCTTTCTCATTCTACAAAGTCCAACGTTGTTTATCATTGAAACTTGATTAGACATGAATAAGTATGAAGGACAAAGCAGTCTTAACTTGGTTTGAGTTAAGGAATTCGTTTTATAGGAGAATCCGAATTCGTGCATAACTCGTAAAATAGAGCTTATTTTCGGATTCCTGAAGAATGAGTCTGGTTCTTTCTCATAATACAAAGTTTGTTGTTTATTGTTGAAACTTCATCAGACCGTTAGATATAGTCGGACTCACCTCGACGCACGGCTTGGGATCTGGAACCAGTACTCTTGAGAGGGGTTGGACTCTCTTCCACTCTGGAGTTGCCCGTGGTGAGAGGCGCAGAGCAGGTGTGGGCATACTTATTGCCCCCCGGTTGTGTGCCAGTACATTGGGGTTTACCCCAGTGAACGAGAGGGTAGCCTCCCTCCGCCTTGGGTGGGGGGACGAGTCCTGACTGTTGTTTGTGCCTATGCGCCAAACAGCAGTTCAGAGTACCTACCCTTTTTGGAGTCTCTGGGGGAGGCACTGGAGAATGCTCCTACCGGAGACTCCCTCATTCTGCTGGGGGACTTCAATGCTCACGTGGGCAATGACAGTGAGACCTGGAGGGGTGTGATTGGGAGGAACGGCCCCCCCGATCTGAATCAGAGTGGTGTTATGTTGTTGGACTTCTGTGCCAGTCATAGACTGTCCATAACGAACACCATGTTCAGGCATAAGGGTGTCCATATGTGCACTTGGCACCAGGACACCCTTGGCCGCAGTTCGATGATCGACTTTGTGGTTGTATCATCGGACTTGCGGCCGTATGTCCTGGACACTCGGGTGAAGAGAGGGGCGGAGCTGTCAACTGATCACCACCTGGTGGTGAGTTGGCTCCGCTGGTGGGGGAGGATGCCGATCAGACCTGGCAGGCCCAAACTTATTGTGAGGGTCTGCTGGGAGCGTTTGTCAGAATCCCCCGTCAGAAGGAGCTTTAACTCCCACCTCCGGCAGAGCTTCAACCATATTTGAGGTGGGGGACATTGAATGGGCCATGTTCCGTGACTCCATTGCCGAGGCAGCTGGTCGGAGTTGTGGCCGTAAGGTGGTCGGTGCCTGTCGTGGCGGCAACCCTCCAACCTGCTAGTGGACACCAGTGGTGAGGGAAGCCGTCAAGCTGAAGAAGGAGTCCTATCGGGCCTTTTTGGCCAGTGGGACCCTGGAAGAAGCTGATAGGTAGCGACGGGCCAGACGGGCCGCGGCTTCGGCGGTTGCTGAGGCAACAACTCGGGCCTGGGAGGAGTTCGGTGAGACCATGGAGAACGATTTCCGGACGGCCTCGAAAAGATTCTGGTCCACCATCCGGCGTCTCAGGGGGGGGAAGCGGCTCACAGTCAACACTGTTTACAGTGCGGACGGGGCTTTGCTGACCTCAACTAGGGATGTTGTGAGTCGGTGGGGGGAGTACTTCGAGGAACTCCTCAATCCTACCAACACGTGCTCGGAAGAGGCAGAGTCGGAGAGCTCGGAGACGGGGCCTCCCATTTCTGGGGCTGAGGTTGCCGAGGTGGTTAAAAAGCTCCTCGGTGGCAAGGCCCCGGGGGTGGATGAGGTCCGTCCTGAGTTTCTCAAGGCTCTGGATGTTGTAGGGCTGTCTTGGCTGACACGCCTCTGCAGTATCGCGTGGACATCGGGGACAGTGCCTCTGAACTGGCAGATTGGGGTGGTGGTCCCCCTCTTTAAAAAGGGGGACCGGAGGGTGTGTTCCAACTATAGGGGTATCACACTCCTCAGCCTCCCTGGTAAGGTCTATTCGGGGGTATTGGAGAGGAGGATCCGTCGGATAATCGAGCCTCGGATTCAGGAGATGCAGTGTGGCTTTTGTCCTGGCCGTGGAACAGTGGACCAGCTCTATACCCTCGGCAGGATCCTGGAGGGTGCATGGGAGTTCGCCCAACCAGTCTACATGTGTTTTGTGGACTTGGAGAAAGCGTTCGACCGTGTCCCTCGTGGAGTCCTGTTGGGGGTGCTCCGGGAATATGGAGTGCCGGACCCCTTGATAGGGGCCGTTCGGTCTCTGTATGACCGGTGCCAGAGTTTGGTCCGCATTGCCGGCAGTAAGTCGGATACGTTTCCGGTGAGAGTTGGACTCCGTCAGGGCTGCCCTTTGTCACCGATTCTGTTCCTAACTTTTATGGACAGAATTTCTAGGCGGAGCCAGGGCGTTGAGGGTGTCCCATTTGGCGACCTCAGAATCGGGTCTCTGCTTTTTGCAGATGATGTGGTTCTGTTAGCGTCGTCAGGCCGTGACCTTCAGCTCTCACTGGAGTGATTCGCAGCCGAGTGTGAAGCGGCTGGGATGAGAATCAGCACCTCCAAATCCGAGACTATGGTTCTCAGCCGGAAAAGGGTGGAATGCTCTCTCCGGGTCGGGAATGAGATCCTTCCCCAAGAGGAGGAGTTCAAGTATCTCGGGGTCTTGTTCACGAGTGACGGACGAATGGAGCGGGAGATTGACGGGCGGATCGGTGCGGCGCCTGCAGTGTTGCAGGCTCTGCACCGACCCGTCGTTGTGAAGAGGGAGCTGAGCCAGAAGGCGAAGCTCTCTACTTACTGGTCAATCTACGTTCCCATCCTCACCTATGGTCACGAGTTGTGGGTAGTGACCGAAAGAACAAGATCGCGAATACAAGCGGCCGAAATGGGTTTCCTCCGCAGGGTGTCTGGGCTCTCCGTTAGAGATAGGGTGAGAAGCTCAGTCATCCGGGAGGGGCTCGGAGTAGAACCGCTGCTCCTCCGCTTTGAGAGGAGTCAGATGAGGTGGCTCGGGCATCTGGTTAGGATGCCCCCTGGGCGCCTCCCTGGGGAGGTGTTCCGGGCACGTCCCACTGGGAGGAGACCCCGGGGGAGACCCAGGACACGTTGGAGAGACTATGTCTCTCGGCTGGCCTGGGAACGCCTCGGGGTCCCCCCGGAAGAGCTGGAGGAAGTGGCCGGGGACAGAGACGTCTGGGTTTCTCTGCTCAAGCTGCTGCCCCCGCGACCCGACCCCCGGATAAGCGGCAGATGATGGATGGATGGATGGATATATCCTCCACCAACCAGACTTACAACCCCCGACTAGGGTAGCAGAATTTCTAAGCAGCTGTACCCCAAAACTACTATCAAAAATATATAAATTATTGTCTAAGATAGATGACACAATGTCTCTTCCATCCTCAAAATGGGAGGCAGATTTATCCATCAGTTCTGGTCATAGCTTCTAACCACAAATATGTTTGAACACCTTCATAAAGACTCGAAATCCTAATTTACAGCTCATACAATACAAAATCCTTCATAGAACACACTATACAGGACAAAGGATGTTCAGGATGGGTCTAACACACTCAAACATCTGCTCACATTGCACAGATAACACACCTGATGATTATGCACACGCTTTGTGGTTTTCTGCGCCTGTCCAGAAGTTCTGGCTTGAAGTCTGTGAGGACCTGTCAACATGGCTAAAGTGTAGCATCCCTGCATGCCCCACACTGTGCATACTGGGTGACTTAGACAACATCAACATGGAAATTAACTCAGCACACATGGTTGTCACAGTGTTATGTATCGCAAAGAAAACTATTCTCATGAACTGGAAAGCGAAGAACAATCTGTGTATTAACCAGTTTAGAAATTTTCTTTTAGATTATATTAGCATGGAAACAATGTCTGCCTCCTCAAAACATCAATTGGCTGAATTTCATTCTCTCTGGTCCCCTCTGATTAGTTTTATCACATAGTGGTGGTGGTGGGTTGCTGGTTGATGGTGGGTCTCAGGCCCAGGCTGCTGCAACTGGTGTGACCGGGTGGTTTGTTTGTTTGTTTTTTGTAGAGGTCCTCCTGGGTGGGGTTGGGTTGAGTGGGGTTGGGGCGGGATGGGTACCTTCTGGGGGTACAGTAGCTCCCGGAATATGGTCGCTGCAGGCCCCGAGCCTGGTGGACATCAGGCCCTCCTGCCCATTGTTGGCTCCCAGGTAGCGGGGATGCCTATTGCAGCCAGTCCCTGGCTGCCCTCTCTGGGGGAGAGTAGCTCCCCCGGTATATATCCCCATACCCCTCTCCCTTCTGGCTCCTGTACACAGCACACACTCACACATGAAGGGTTTTGGGGGCGTGTGTGTTCGGTGGGGTGTAGTGGATGGGGCCACGTAGGTGGTCCCCTTTGGTTGCACTCTGCAGTTCCCTGCCCCTGTTTTAATTACACCTTAGACATTACTACTTATCAAACACACTCACACACACACATTATGTCTTGGGGGGTGGTTACACTGAGTGGCATCTGGTGGGCGGGGCTCTTTGGGTATGTAGGCTGCCCAGAGTGCCGCGCTCCCAGTTCTACAAGTTTGGCTGCCCCTCAATTTTAATTGCTCACTATTAGAAAATATTGAAGAGCCAGAAGGGTGAGGGGAGGGGTCTTCTTCGCACACCCCTGCTTCCTGGTGTCTGCTCGGGGCAGGAGGGGCCAGGAGGATTAATTAATTGTTCTGCTGGTTCGGGGTCTGTGGTGGCTGGGGGGTTGCTGGCCTCCTGGTGTGCCCGCTGCACTACACCCCAGCAGAGTCGAGGGAGGTAGGATGTGTGGATGTGTGGATGTATGGGACGTGAAAGTGTGTGTGGTAATGATTGGGCCTGGATCTGGGACTTGCTGTCACCTGGCCTGCCTGTGTTTCTCCCGATGGGGCATCAGCGTTGCCTCTCCCCACTGCTCGCGACTTCACCCACCTGTGGGCACGTCTTGACTCCCAGGGCACTTGGCCAGGGGCGCTGGGGCAGGCGCTGACCCACTTTGTGGCTGTCTGGGGCGCTTGGCCCTCCTGGGTATTGGGTGGGGCCTCTGCCGGGGGGTTTGGGGGCGCTCGGGCTCCTGGGGCCCAGGTCCAGTGCACGGCCCATGTCTGGGCGGCTGGGGCCTGGCGGGGTAGGTGGGCTGTTGCCCCTGGTTCCCGGAGTGCCTCTGCCCTATGCTTATGGGGGCTCTTTCCGGGGGCTTCCTCTGCAGTCTTCTGGGTGGATGCGTGGTTGCCCCTGCGGTGGGCTGCCTGGGTTCTGTGCTCTGTGGGGGCTGCTGGTGGCCTGGGTCTTGTGGCCCTCTCTGCCTGCTTCTGATTGCTTGGGGGGGGGGCTGTGGATTGTGGCCCTGTACGCTTATACACTCATAACTAAGCACGGTTATCATGTAGGTCCTGTGCCATGGGTGTTGCATGTTCTCACACACACACACACACATTCATTAGTCCAGTAGCATGGTCACTAAGCAGTTGATGTATTATCATGTCGTCTCAGGTCATCTATATCCACAGCTGTGTTGTATGCGATTGCCGCTTCTTGTGCTTGTTTTTGTTTGTTTGTGTGTTTGTTTTTTCTCTGCTTGTCTGCTTTCAGGTGCTCCTGGTGGCGCTAAGGCTGGATTCCCCTCATAGGCCATGGATTGTTGTCTGTTTTGTTTTTTACAGGTGTAGCAGCTGGTTGTCTGGTTTTTGTTACTATTTTTGTTCTGTTTCCTCTTCTTTCCTCTTCTTCTTTCCTTGTCCCCCGGTCCGGTTCAGTTCAGTTCATGTCATATATTGTAAACAGAAATAAATAAATTGGCATCAAGGGGAGCTTTACATTTATAAAACTTCCCTTGGCAAAACAAATCTGTTTGGCATCAAAGGTATTCAGACTACAATTCTTCTGACATAATGCTGAACAGGACAAGGGGAGAAAAAAGTAAAGAAGACAGTTCTGCCGAAAGCCAGGGATAGACCTGTTCTAAGTTCTATACTTTTTAAAAGGGGCGTGTTTATCAACTATGTAATTAGAAGATTTACAAAAATGGTCAAGTGCTAGATCTTCATCTGGGATTTTAACAGTGTCATATAACTATTCAACAGATCAGTTAAAAAAAAGCCTGCTCATGGAGATGTTTCAGGATCTGGATACCAAGCGTGGACCTAATGTTTTCATTTTTGCAATTCTGATACAGGCTATTGAGCAGTGATAACTAACACCAAGTTCGGATACTGCGGATTTTCTACCTTTGATTTGTTAAGATTGAGCCAATCAGGGACAACCTTGAAGGATCTCTTTGGTTTTGTAGGATCTGTAATTACCTGAGAAAGGTTGATATTGGTACACACCTTTTTTAAATGATCAGAGGCAGAGTTCAACTTGTTTAAATTAAAATTGCCACACAGAGATTGGGTTTAGGCCACATGCACACAGAATGACATCAACAAATATAAGAAATATTAAACATTTACACATAGATTTTTGAATATATGTAGAGGAATGATACTTTGAAATGTGCTCATTGCGGAGTTATGATCAGTAGAGTAATGAAGGTTGAACTATTCTGGGAAAGAGGTTCTATTCCCAGCATCATGATGGACACTCCTGATATAGGTTTCGCTAACGCATTGGAATTGTTTTACTATTTTCATATGCATGTGCAATGAAGAATTGCTTGCTGCTGATAAATGCAAAGAAGAACAGCTTACACATAGATGCTCACATATAGGCTGCTGAATGCAATGAAGACCTGCTTATCAAGTAAAGTTCAATGTCAATGTGTAATATTCAATTAGGATTTGCAAAACAGTGAAGTTAAACAATGAATGGGTCCATAGTCGGTATGAGAAGACTACAGGAATATTTACCTGGGTGTACGTTCAAACAGAGATGAGAAAATTGCGATAAATAATTGTTTGTTTGTTTGTTAGTATGTATAGGAATGTTATGTGTATAAACTGTGTTGAGTTATAGTTACTCAGTAGTGTCTCAGTGAAACAACCGACGGGGGAAGCCTTGCGGTGACAACAAAAGCAGTGTTTTACTGATCAGTCAAGTTGCTCCAGTGTACTCCATACAAACTGGTTGGCTACTGAAGGGATAGAAAATGGGGAATACTTGTTTTAAAGCAAACAAGGAATTAGATGGGAAAAATACATGTTTTAACGGGACCCAGACAATATTAAATACTCAGACAGATGGGAGAAGAAGTGTAGTTTTGTAGGAAATCACAAAATTATTACATAGAATTAGTGAAATCAATTGAAGAATGCCTTTCTGAAGAGCTGTTTACCACAGATGAGCAGCTTTGCGACCAAGCACATTGTAGATCGCTTTACTGCCAAAATGATCTAATTTAATGGATTGGTTTAGACATGCATAACAGCATTTTAAGAACAAAGAGAGAAACAAAAAGGGACAACGCTTCATGGTGGAAGGTGATGTATAAATAACTGTGTATATGATGAAGGGGGTGGCAACACCCATTCCGAAATCCCGCCATTCCGACATCCCGCTATTCCGACATCCCACCATTCCGACATACCACCATTCCGACATGCAAACGTCCCACCATTCCGACATCCCACCATTGCGACATCCCGCTATTCTGACGTTCAAATGTCCCACCATTCCGACAAGGCTTTCCGTATAAGGAAATGTGTGTTACTCAACAGGTGAGTCCCTTCTTTCTGTTCATGCAATTTATATGTTTAACACATGTTTATAGACAAGCGTTATTAAAAACACAAAGTCTCGGCAACTGGAGGAGGAGAAGCAGTCCGCGGTGGTTTTCAATCACACACTCCAATGCCACTTGTTTCAACTTCCGAAAATTTAATCCAGGAAAAAAAGGCTTACAAACATGGACCAAAACGGCTCCATAACACGCACAAGAATCCAAAAGAAACGAAAGTTAACTAAAAGAAAGCAAATAAACAGTATGAAGTGGTCAAAATTGGTTTTACGCATGCCTATGTGCGTCTGGCACATGCGTCTTCGGGCTCTCCCACGTTGGTTTGTGGATGAAAGCTATATGTTCAGCTGTAATGTCATGTAAAAACAATCTCTACATGACATTTACTCCCAGGTGTGACCAGTTAGGTCCTTAAGATATCAACAGGCTGTATAAAGCTACAACCGTTGCGGCTGTGTGTTTGTGCCAAATGCGCAAAACCCATCCGCGCTTCCCAAAATTGGAGTGAGTACTCATAAATCACGTGAATAACATGAATAAACGTTTTTACTGCATTTTGTTGTGTTTTATACGTTCTATGCTGTCATTTCTCTCTTCTCCTATTGGCAAGGCAAGGCAGAGTGCTTGCAACTGTGTCCTGTGCAGTAGCCGTGATATCTGTAATTGCAATTATTACTTTTGCATATGATGACAGCGTGCAAAAGACGCATGGGCTCTGTGGAGAGCTCCGCTCCAGCTAGCTGCTGTGACAGCTCACTGACACTGTATTTCTGCTTAATCAGTTTCAGTCTCGCCAGAGTTACATTAATATCTGTATTTTTATATTTGAAATTCAGGGGATTTTGATAATAGATTATTAAAGTTTGTTTGCGAGGCTGTGGCCTCTGCATGTGCAAAGCTTGTGCGCCAGACTTTAGGGCGTATTTGCGCCGGCATATCATTAGTGCAAAATGTTTTGGGTAAAAAATAGGCTATTAAAAGGAACTGTCGGAATGGCGGTATGTTAAAAAAAACAAAAAACATACCGCCATTCCGACCATAGGAGGAAAAAAGTGTCGGAATGGTGGGACGTTTGATAAAAAATTAAGTGTCGCCATTCCGACAATTGGAGACCCATGTCGGAATGGCGAGATGTCGGAATGGCAGCATGTAACCATGATGAAGGAGAGACCATTTGAGCAGCACAGCCATTTCGCAGCACAGGGACAGCAATCCAAGTTACAGGATCTCCCACGTGGTATCACCTGTCACATTGTGTCAAGGCATCAAAAGAAGAAAAAATCACCAAACTCAAGGACAAAAAGACAAAGACTCCCGTGAACGAAGACAGAGGACTGACAAACCAGAAATACAAAAGGATTCTCGATATCAAGATCCAGAATAAGAGGCTAACAATGCCACGAACACTTACGATGCTGGGAATGATGCCAGCAATGAACAGAGAAGAAGATTCAGTGTCATCAATCTGCATTACGTGCCTCTAATGAGGGGGTGAATATAGAATCCTCAACGATTACAACGTCTCTGGGAACTGTGACAACAACAAGGTTTAAACCATTTTGATATATATTGTAACCTATTGTCTAAGGAATAGTGCTGAAAATGAGGTAAATCTAATCCACCACTGTCCTTGGTCTTCTGTAGGGTTTTTAAACTAATACGTGGTGGTTTGTTTTTCCACAGAAATTTGGAGATGCATGAATCTAGTGACTTAAACCAGATCATTGAGAACAAATAGTTAACTTTTGGTAGTATCATCATTTCAATGGATGTAACTCTCCCCATAAGTGGTATAGGTAAGGACTTCCAATGAGAGATCGTCCTCTACTGTCTTTAATAATTGCACATAATTTAGCTTTGTTAGCTCTGAGAGCCTGGAGGAAATGTTTATGCCTAAATATCTAATATTTCCTGACTGTAAAGTGATCGCAGGTATATTATGGACCCTACAGTTAATGGGCAGAACTGTGGTCTTAGACCAGTTGATAGAGTAGTCAGAAAGTGCTGAGAATTTATTTATGAGTGTGATCGTGTGACTGAGAGACGTCTGTGAGTTCTGAAGGAAAAGTAATACATCATCAGCATAAAGACTTATTTTATGCTCAATATTTTGGGATTAATTACTCACAAACGGGTAAGAAAAGGTAGTATTGCCAGACCATACATGATCAAAACAGGGAGCGGAGGTGGTTCAGCTGCAAGGTGTGAATGTCTGACTATAGTTTGTAAAAAGCGGGTAAGATAAGGTGCGAATGCCCGACAATGTATGATCAAAAGAGGGAGCGGAGGTTTTTGGCTACAAGAAGGTTTGAATGTCCGACCATAGTTTGTAAAAAGCGGGTAAGAAAAGGTTACCATACATCATCAAAAGCAGGAGTGGATGTGTTCGGCTACAAGAAGATTTGAATGTCCATCAATAATTGCTTTAAAACATGAAAGAAAATTTTCGAATATCAAACCGCACATGATCATAAGCGGGAGAGGAGTTGTTCAGCTGCAAGAAGGTGTGAATGTCCACCCATAATTACTGAAAAATGGGTAAAAAAAGGTGAAAATGCCCAACCATACATCATCAAAAGCAGGAGTGGATGTGTTCGGCTACAAGAAGGTTTGAATGTCCGACCATAGTTTGTAAAAAGCGGGTAAGAAAAGGTTCGAATGCCCGAACATAGACCATCAAAAGAGGGAGCGGAGGTGTTCCGCTGTAAGAAGGTGTAAATGTCCGACCATAGTTGGTAAAAAGCGGGTAAGAAAAGGTTAAAATACCCGACTGTACACAATCAATAGCGGGAGCGGAGTTGTTTGGCTACAAGAAGGTGTGAAAGTCCGACCACGGTTTGTAAAAAGCGGGTAAGAAAAGGTTCGAATGCCCGAATATATACCATCAAAAGTGGAAGTGGATGTGTTCGGCTGCAAGAAGGTGTGAACGTCCGACCAAAGTTTGTAAAAAGCAGTTAAGAAAAGGTTCGAATATCCAACCAAACATAATCAAAAGCGGGAGCAGAGCTGTTCGACTGCAAGTAGGTGTGAATGTCAGATCATAATTTGCAAAAAGCTGATGAGAAAGGGTGAGAATGCCCGGCTATACACCATCAAATGCGGGAGCGGAAGTGTTCGGCTGTGAGTAGGTGTGAATCTCCGACCATAGTTTGTAAAAAGGGGGTAAGAATAGGTTCGAATGCCCGAACATACACTATCAAAACAGGGAGCTGAGGTGGCTCAGCTGCAAGGTTTGAATGTCTGACTATAGTTTGTAAATAAGGTGCGAATGCCCAACAATGTATAATCAAAAGAGGGAGCGGAGGTTTTCGGCTACAAGAAGGTTTGAATGTCCGACCATAGTTTGTAAAATGCGGGTAAGAAAAGGTTCAAGCGACTGACTATACACCATCAAAAGCGGGAGCAGAGGTGTTCCGCTGTAAGACGGTGTGAATGTCCGACCATATTTGGTAAAAAGCGGGTAAGAAAAGGTTAAAATACCCGACTGTACACAATCAATAGCGGGAGAGGAGGTGTTCAACTGCAAGAAGGTGTGAATGTCCACCCATAATTACTGAAAAATGGGTAAGAAAAGGTGCGAATGCCCAACCATACATTATCAAAAGCAGGTGTGAATGTCAGATCATAATTTGCAAAAAGCTGATGAGAAAGGGTGAAAATGCCCGACTATACACCATCAAATGCGGGAGCGGAGTTGTTCGGCTGTGAGTAAGTGTGAATCTCCGACCATAATTGCTGAAAAATGTGTTAGAAAAGGTAAGAATGCCGGTCCATACATCATCAAAAGCGGGAGAGGTGGTGTTCAGCTGCAAGTAGGTGTGAATGTCCAGCCATAATTACTAACAAACGGGTAAGAAAAGGTAGTATTGCCATACCATATATGATCAAAACAGGGAGCGGAGGTGGTTCAGCTGCAAGGTGTGAATGTCCGACTAAAGTTCAAATATATTAACAAAAGCGGGAGGAGAGGTCTTCGGATGAGAGTGGTTGAGAATTTCCAACCATAATCTATAAAATGCGGTGAAAAAAAGGTGTGATAGAACACTAAAAGGTGGAGCGGAAGTGTTCGGCTGCAAGAAGGTGTGAATGTCCTCCTATATTTGGTGAAAAGCAGGTGAAGCAAGGTCTGAATGCCCAACCTTACATCATCAAAAGCGAGATCAGAGGTGTTTGGCTGCATGAAGGCCATAGTTTGCCAAAAGCGGGTAAGCTGCGAATGACCGACTAAATATCAACAAAAGGTCTTCGGATGCAAGTGGGTGTGAATATCCCACCATACAAGTATGTTGGAGAGGAAGCTGTGAACAGCCGACCATAGTTGGCAAAAAACGGGTGAGAAAAGGTGTGAATGTCCAACCATACATGATCAAAACAGGGAGAGGAGGTGTTTGGCTGTGACAAGGTGTGAATGTCCACCCAAAATTAATGAAAAGCCGGCAACAAGTAGGTTTGAATGCCCAACCATACATCATCAAAAGCAGGAGTGGATGTGTTCGGCTACAAGAAGGTTTGAATGTCCGAGCATAGTTTGTAAAAAGCGGGTAAGAAAAGGTTCGAATGCCCAAACATACATCATCAAAAGAGGGAGCGGAGGTGTTCCGCTGTAAGAAGGTGTGAATGTCCGACCATAGTTGGTAAAACACGGGTAAGAAAAGGTTAAAATACCCGACTATACACAATCAATAGCGGGAGAGGAGGTGTTTGGCTACAAGAATGTGTGACAGTCCGACCATGGTTTGTAAAAAACGGGTAAGAAAAGGTGCGAATGCCCGACAATGTATGATCAAAAGAGGGAGCGGAGGTTTTCGGCTACAAGAAGGTTTGAATGTCCGACCAAAGTTTGCAAAAAGCAGTTAAGAAAAGGTTCGAATGCCCGAATATATACCATCAAAAGCGGGAGCAGAGCTTTTTCGACTGCAAGTAGGTGTGAATGTCCAGCCATAATTACTCACAAACGGGTAAGGAAAGGTAGTATTGCCAGACCATACATGATCAAAACAGGGAGCTGAGGTGGTTCAGCTTCAAGGTGTGAATGTCTGACTATAGTTTGTAAAAAGCGGGTAAGACAAGGTGCGAATGCCCGACAATGTATGATCAAAAGAGGGAGTGGAGGTCTTCGGCTGCAAGGTCTGAATGTCCAACCATAATTTCTAAAAACCGGGTAAGAAAAGGCTCGAAAGCCCGACTATACACAATCAAAAGCGGGAGCGGGAGGTTTTCAGCAGCAAATCCTTCACTCAAACCAAGTGAAAACTGCTTTGTCCTTCATATTTATCAATGTCTAGATCGACTTCAACAAAGAACAACATTGTACTTTGCAGTAAAGAAAGAGCAAATCAAAAGTTTTAGGAATCCGAGAATAAGCTTATTTTCATGAGTTCTGCACGATTATTGATTTTACTATAAATGAATGCCTTCACTCAAACTATGTTAAAACTGCTTTGTCCTTCATATTTATCAATGTCTAGATCGACTTCAACAAAGAACAACATTGTATTTTGCAGTAGAAGAAATAGCAACACTGAAGGATCAGGAATCCGAAAACAAGCTTATTTTCATACGTTCTGCTTGATTTGGGATTTTGCTATAAAATTAATTCCTTCACTCAAACAAAGTGGAAACTGCTTTGTCCTTCATATTTATCAATGTCTATATCGATTTCAAAAAAGAACAAGGCTGTATTTTGCAGTATAGGAAAGAGCAACACTGGAGGATCAGGAATCCGAGAATAAGCTTACTTTCATGAGTCCTGCACGATTTCGGATTTTCCTATAAAATTAATTGCTTTGCTCAAACCAAGTTAAAATTGCTTTGTCCTTCATAGTTATCCATGTCTAAAATGTATCAAGCATAAAGTTCCTCATATTACCCTGAATGAGAAAGAAGCATCCCTTTGGTTGAGCAATACGTTCCTTTTGCGGAGTTATGCATGATGTCGGATTTTGCTATAAAATTCATTCCTATTGATTGTGTACAGTCAGGTATTTTAACCTTTTCTTACCCGCTTTTTACCAACTATGGTCGGACATTCACACCGTCTTACAGCGGAACACCTCCGCTCCCGCTTTTGATGGTGTATAGTCAGGCATTTAAACCTTTTCTTACCCGCTTTTTACAAACTATGGTCGGACATTCAAACCTTCTTGTAGCCAAAAACCTCCGCACCCTCTTTTGATCATACATTGTCGGGTATTCGCACCTTTTCTTACCCGTTTTTTACAAACCATGGTCGGACTTTCACACATTCTTGTAGCCAAACACATCCGCTCCCGCCATTGATTGTGTACAGTCGGGTATTTTAACCTTTTCTTACCTGCTTTTTACAAACTATGGTCGGACATTCAAACCTTCTTGTAGCCAAAAACCTCCGCTCCCTCTTTTGATCATACATTGTCGGGCATTCGCACCTTTTCTTACCCGTTTTTTACAAACTATGGTCGGACTTTCAAACCTTCTTGTAGCCCAACACATCCACTCCTGCTTTTGATGATGTATGTTTGGGCATTCGCACCTTTTCTTACCCATTTTTCAGTAATTATGGGTGGACATTCACACCTTCTTGCAGATGAACACCTCCTCTCCCGCTTATGATGGTGTATAGTCGGGCTTTCAAGCCTTTTCTTACCCGGTTTTTACAAATTATAGTTGGACATTCAGACCTTCTTACAGCCGAAAACCTCCACTCCCTCTTTTGATCATACATTGTCGGGCATTAGCACCTTTTCTTACCCGCTTTTTACAAACCATGGTCGGACTTTCACATCTTTTAGTAGCCGAACAACTCCGCTCCCGCTATTGATTGTGTACAGTCGGGTATTTTAACCTTTTCTTACCCGCTTTTTACCAACTATGGTCGGACATTCACACCTTCTTACAGCGGAACACCTCCGCTCCCTCTTTTGATGGTGTATGTTCGGGCAGTCAAACCTTTTCTTACCTGCTTTTTACAAACTATGGTCAGACATTCAACCCTTCTTGCAGCCGAACACATCCACTCCTGCTTTTGATTATGTATAGTTAGGCATTCGCACCTTTTCTTACCCGCTTTTTACAAACCATAGTCGGACTTTCACATCTTTTAGTAGCCGAACAACTCCGCTCCCGCTATTGATTGTGTACAGTCGGGTATTTTAACCTTTTCTTACCCGCTTTTTACCAACTATGGTCGGACATTCACACCTTCTTACAGCGGAACACCTCCGCTCCCTTCTTTGATGGTGTATGTTCGGGCATTTGAACCTTTTCTTACCCGCTTTTTACAAACTATGGTCAGACGTTCAAACCTTCTTGTAGCCGAACATATCCACTCCTGCTTTTGATGATGTATGGTTGGGCATTCGAACCTACTTGTTGCCCGCTTTTCATTAATTATGGATGGACATTCACACCTTGTCTCAGCCAAACACCTCCGCTCCCTGTTTTGATCATGTATGGTTTGACATTCGCACCTTTGCTTACCTTCTTTTTATACTGATTGCTCAAGATTAAGTTGTTCTTTCTCAAACTACAATTTTTTTTTAATTGTTGAAACTTGATTTGAAGTGGATAAATAAGGAAGACAAACAGTTTTAAGTCAGGCTGATAGCAATTAATTTTATAGCAAAATCTGTATTTCGTCATTTGTCGAGAGATGCTTATTGCTGAAGAAGTTCTTTCTCATTCTACAAAGTACAACGTTGTTTATCATTGAAACTTGATTAGACATGAATAAATATGAAGGACAAAGCAGTCTTAACTTGGTTTGAGTTAAGGAATTCGTTTTATAGGAGAATCCGAATTCGTGCATAACACGTAAAATAGAGCTTATTTTCGGATTCCTAAAGAATGAGTCTGGTTCTTTCTCATAATACAAAGTTTGTTGTTTATTGTTGAAACTTCATCAGACCGTTAGATATAGTCGGACTCACCTCGATGCACGGCTTGGGATCTGGAACCAGTACTCTTGAGAGGGGTTGGACTCTCTTCCACTCTGGAGTTGCCCGTGGTGAGAGGCGCAGAGCAGGTGTGGGCATACTTATTGCCCCCCGGCTGTGTGCCAGTACGTTGGGGTTTACCCCAGTGAACGAGAGGGTAGCCTCCCTCCGCCTTGGGTGGGGGGACGAGTCCTGACTGTTGTTTGTGCCTATGCGCCAAACAGCAGTTCAGAGTACCTACCCTTTTTGGAGTCTCTGGGGGAGGCACTGGAGAATGCTCCTACCGGAGACTCCCTCATTCTGCTGGGGGACTTCAATGCTCACGTGGGCAATGACAGTGAGACCTGGAGGGGTGTGATTGGGAGGAACGGCCCCCCCGATCTGAATCAGAGTGGTGTTATGTTGTTGGACTTCTGTGCCAGTCATAGACTGTCCATAACGAACACCATGTTCAGGCATAAGGGTGTCCATATGTGCACTTGGCACCAGGACACCCTTGGCCGCAGTTCGATGATCGACTTTGTGGTTGTATCATCGGACTTGCGGCCGTATGTCCTGGACACTCGGGTGAAGAGAGGGGCGGAGCTGTCAACTGATCACCACCTGGTGGTGAGTTGGCTCCGCTGGTGGGGGAGGATGCCGATCAGACCTGGCAGGCCCAAACGTATTGTGAGGGTCTGCTGGGAGCGTTTGTCAGAATCCCCCGTCAGAAGGAGCTTTAACTCCCACCTCCGGCAGAGCTTCAACCATATTTGAGGTGGGGGACATTGAATGGGCCATGTTCCGTGACTCCATTGCCGAGGCAGCTGGTCGGAGTTGTGGCCGTAAGGTGGTCGGTGCCTGTCGTGGCGGCAACCCTCGAACCTGCTGGTGGACACCAGTGGTGAGGGAAGCCGTCAAGCTGAAGAAGGAGTCCTATCTGGCCTTTTTGGCCAGTGGGACCCTGGAAGAAGCTGATAGGTAGTGACGGGCCAGACGGGCCATGGCTTCGGCGGTTGCTGAGGCAAAAACTCGGGCCTGGGAGGAGTTCGGTGAGACCATGGAGAACGATTTCCGGACGGCCTCGAAAAGACTCTGGTCCACCATCCGGCGTCTCAGGGGGGGGAAGCGGCTCACAGTCAACACTGTTTACAGTGCGGACGGGGCTTTGCTGACCTCAACTAGGGATGTTGTGAGTCGGTGGGGGGAGTACTTCGAGGAACTCCTCAATCCTACCAACACGTGCTCGGAAGAGGCAGAGTCGGAGAGCTCGGAGACGGGGCCTCCCATTTCTGGGGCTGAGGTTGCCGAGGTGGTTAAAAAGCTCCTCGGTGGCAAGGCCCCGGGGGTGGATGAGGTCCGTCCTGAGTTTCTCAAGGCTCTGGATGTTGTAGGGCTGTCTTGGCTGAAACGCCTCTGCAGTATCGCGTGGACATCGGGGACAGTGCCTCTGAACTGGCAGATTGGGGTGGTGGTCCCCCTCTTTAAAAAGGGGGACCGGAGGGTGTGTTCCAACTATAGGGGTATCACACTCCTCAGCCTCCCTGGTAAGGTCTATTCGGGGGTATTGGAGAGGAGGATCCGTCGGATAATCGAGCCTCGGATTCAGGAGATGCAGTGTGGCTTTCGTCCTGGCCGTGGAACAGTGGACCAGCTCTATACCCTCGTCAGGATCCTGGAGGGTGCATGGGAGTTCGCCCAACCAGTCTACATGTGTTTTGTGGACTTGGAGAAAGCGTTCGACCGTGTCCCTCGTGGAGTCCTGTGGGGGGTGCTCCGGGAATATGGAGTGCCGGACCCCTTGATAGGGGCCGTTCGGTCTCTGTATGACCGGTGCCAGAGTTTGGTCCGCATTGCCGGCAGTAAGTCGGATACGTTTCCGGTGAGAGTTGGACTCCGTCAGGGCTGCCCTTTGTCACCGATTCTGTTCCTAACTTTTATGGACAGAATTTCTAGGCGGAGCCAGGGCGTTGAGGGTGTCCCATTTGGCGACCTCAGAATCGAGTCTCTGCTTTTTGCAGAGTAGCTCCCCCGGTATATATCCCCATACCCCTCTCCCTTCTGGCTCCTGTACACAGCACACACTCACACATGAAGGGTTTTGGGGGCGTGTGTGTTCGGTGGGGTGTAGTGGATGGGGCCACGTAGGTGGTCCCCTTTGGTTGCACTCTGCAGTTCCCTGCCCCTGTTTTAATTACACCTTAGACATTACTACTTATCAAACACACTCACACACACACATTAGGTCTTGGGGGGGTGGTTACACTGAGTCGCCTGGCCTGCCTGTGTTTCTCCCGATGGGGCATCAGCGTTGCCTCTCCCCACTGCTCGCGACTTCACCCACCTGTGGGCACGTCTTGACTCCCAGGGCACTTGGCCAGGGGCGCTGGGGCAGGCGCTGACCCACTTTGTGGCTGTCTGGGGCGCTTGGCCCTCCTGGGTATTGGGTGGGGCCTCTGCCGGGGGGTTTGGGGGCGCTCGGGCTCCTGGGGCCCAGGTCCAGTGCACGGCCCATGTCTGGGCGGCTGGGGCCTGGCGGGGTCGGTGGGCTGTTGCCCCTGGTTCCCGGAGTGCCTCTGCCCTATGCTTATGGGGGCTCTTTCCGGGGGCTTCCTCTGCAGTCTTCTGGGTGGATGCGTGGTTGCCCCTGCGGTGGGCTGCCTGGGTTCTGTGCTCTGTGGGGGCTGCTGGTGGCCTGGGTCTTGTGGCCCTCTCTGCCTGCTTCTGATTGCTTGGGGGGGGGCTGTGGATTGTGGCCCTGTACGCTTATACACTCATAACTAAGCACGGTTATCATGTAGGTCCTGTGCCATGGGTGTTGCATGTTCTCACACACACACACACACATTCATTAGTCCAGTAGCATGGTCACTAAGCAGTTGATGTATTATCATGTCGTCTCGGGTCATCTATATCCACAGCTGTGTTGTATGCGATTGCCGCTTCTTGTGCTTGTTTTTGTTTGTTTGTGTGTTTGTTTTTTCTCTGCTTGTCTGCTTTCAGGTGCTCCTGGTGGCGCTAAGGCTGGATTCCCCTCATAGGCCATGGATTGTTGTCTGTTTTGTTTTTTACAGGTGTAGCAGCTGGTTGTCTGGTTTTTGTTTCTATTTTTGTTCTGTTTCCTCTTCTTTCCTCTTCTTCTTTCCTTGTCCCCCGGTCCGGTTCAGTTCAGTTCATGTCATATATTGTAAACAGAAATAAATAAATTGGCATCAAGGGGAGCTTTACATTTATAAAACTTCCCTTGGCAAAACAAATCTGTTTGGCATCAAAGGTATTCAGACTACAATTCTTCTGACATAATGCTGAACAGGACAAGGGGAGAAAAAAGTAAAGAAGACAGTTCTGCCGAAAGCCAGGGATAGACCTGTTCTAAGTTCTATACTTTTTAAAAGGGGCGTGTTTATCAACTATGGAATTAGAAGATTTACAAAAATGGTCAAGTGCTAGATCTTCATCTGGGATTTTAACAGTGTCATATAACTATTCAACAGATCAGTTAAAAAAAAGCCTGCTCATGGAGATGTTTCAGGATCTGGATACCAAGCGTGGACCTAATGTTTTCATTTTTGCAATTCTGATACAGGCTATTGAGCAGTGATAACTAACACCAAGTTCGGATACTGCGGATTTTCTACCTTTGATTTGTTAAGATTGAGCCAATCAGGGACAACCTTGAAGGATCTCTTTGGTTTTGTAGGATCTGTAATTACCTGAGAAAGGTTGATATTGGTACACACCTTTTTTAAATGATCAGAGGCAGAGTTCAACTTGTTTAAATTAAAATTTCCACACAGAGATTGGGTTTAGGCCACATGCACACAGAATGACATCAACAAATATAAGAAATATTAAACATTTACACATAGATTTTTGAATATATGTAGAGGAATGATACTTTGAAATGTGCTCATTGCGAAGTTATGATCAGTTGAGTAATGAAGGTTGAACTATTCTGGGAAAGAGGTTCTATTCCCAGCATCATGATGGACACTCCTGATATAGAAGGTTTCGCTAACGCATTGGAATTGTTTTACTATTTTCATATGCATGTGCAATGAAGAATTGCTTGCTGCTGATAAATGCAAAGAAGAACAGCTTACACATAGATGCTCACATATAGGCTGCTGAATGCAATGAAGACCTGCTTATCAAGTAAAGTTCAATGTCAATGTGTAATATTCAATTAGGATTTGCAAAACAGTGAAGTTAAACAATGAATGGGTCCATAGTCGGTATGAGAAGACTACAGGAATATTTACCTGGGTGTACGTTCAAACAGAGATGAGAAAATTGCGATAAATAATTGTTTGTTTGTTTGTTAGTATGTATAGGAATGTTATGTGTATAAACTGTGTTGAGTTATAGTTACTCAGTAGTGTCTCAGTGAAACAACCGACGGGGGAAGCCTTGCGGTGACAACAAAAGCAGTGTTTTACTGATCAGTCAAGTTGCTCCAGTGTACTCCATACAAACTGGTTGGCTACTGAAGGGATAGAAAATGGGGAATACTTGTTTTAAAGCAAACAAGGAATTAGATGGGAAAAATACATGTTTTAACGGGACCCAGACAATATTAAATACTCAGACAGATGGGAGAAGAAGTGTAGTTTTGTAGGAAATCCCAAAATTATTACATAGAATTAGTGAAATCAATTGAAGAATGCCTTTCTGAAGAGCTGTTTACCACAGATGAGCAGCTTTGCGACCAAGCACATTGTAGATCGCTTTACTGCCAAAATGATCTAATTTAATGGATTGGTTTAGACATGCATAACAGCATTTTAAGAACAAAGAGAGAAACAAAAAGGGACAACCGCTCCAGCTGGCTGCTGTGACAGCTCACTGACACTGTATTTCTAGTTAATCAGTTTCAGTCTCGCCAGAGTTACATTAATATCTGTATTTTTATATTTGAAATTCAGGGGATTTTGATAATAGATTATTAAAGTTTGTTTGCGAGGCTGTGGCCTCTGCATGTGCAAAGCTTGTGCGCCAAACTTTAGGGCGTATTTGCGCCGGCATATCATTAGTGCAAAATGTTTTGGGTAAAAAATAGGCTATTAAAAGGAACTGTCGGAATGGCGGTATGTTAGAAAAAACAAAAAACATACCGCCATTCCGACCATAGGAGGAAAAAAGTGTCGGAATGGTGGGACGTTTGATAAAAAATTAAGTGTCGCCATTCCGACAATTGGAGACCCATGTCGGAATGGCGAGATGTCGGAATGGCAGCATGTAACCATGATGAAGGAGAGACCATTTGAGCAGCACAGCCATTTCGCAGCACAGGGACAGCAATCCAAGTTACAGGATCTCCCACGTGGTATCACCTGTCACATTGTGTCAAGGCATCAAAAGAAGAAAAAATCACCAAACTCAAGGACAAAAAGACAAAGACTCCGGTGAACGAAGACAGAGGACTGACAAACCAGAAATACAAAAGGATTCTCGATATCAAGATCCAGAAGAAGAGGCTAACAATGCCACGAACACTTACGATGCTGGGAATGATGCCAGCAATGAACAGAGAAGAAGATTCAGTGTCATCAATCTGCATTACGTGCCTCTAATGAGGGGGTGAATATAGAATCCTCAACAATTACAACGTCTCTGGGAACTGTGACAACAACAAGGTTTAAACCATTTTGATATATATTGTAACCTATTGTCTAAGGAAAAGTGCTGAAAATGAGGTAAATCTAATCCACCACTGTCCTTGGTCTTCTGTAGGGTTTTTAAACTAATACGTGGTGGTTTGTTTTTCCACAGAAATTTGGAGATGCATGAATCTAGTGACTTAAACCAGATCATTGAGAACAAATAGTTAACTTTTGGTAGTATCATCATTTTAATGGATGTAACTCTCCCCATAAGTGATATAGGTAAGGACTTCCAACGAGAGATCGTCCTCTACTGTCTTTAATAATTGCACATAATTTAGCTTTGTTAGCTCTGAGAGCCTGGAGGAAATGTTTATGCCTAAATATCTAATATTTCCTGACTGTAAAGTGATCGCAGGTATATTATGGACCCTACAGTTAATGGGCAGAACTGTGGTCTTAGACCAGTTGATAGAGTAGTCAGAAAGTGCTGAGAATTTATTTATGAGTGTGATCGTGTGACTGAGAGACGTCTGTGAGTTCTGAAGGAAAAGTAATACATCATCAGCATAAAGACTTATTTTATGCTCAATATTTTGGGATTAATTACTCACAAACGGGTAAGAAAAGGTAGTATTGCCAGACCATACATGATCAAAACAGGGAGCGGAGGTGGTTCAGCTGCAAGGTGTGAATGTCTGACTATAGTTTGTAAAAAGCGGGTAAGATAAGGTGCGAATGCCCGACAATGTATGATCAAAAGAGGGAGCGGAGGTTTTTGGCTACAAGAAGATTTGAATGTCCATCAATAATTGCTTTAAAACATGAAAGAAAATTTTCGAATATCAAACCGCACATGATCATAAGCGGGAGAGGAGTTGTTCAGCTGCAAGAAGGTGTGAATGTCCACCCATAATTACTGAAAAATAGGTAAGAAAAGGTGAAAATGCCCAACCATACATCATCAAAAGCAGGAGTGGATGTGTTCGGCTACAAGAAGGTTTGAATGTCCGACCATAGTTTGTAAAAAGCGGGTAAGAAAAGGTTCGAATGCCCGAACATAGACCATCAAAAGAGGGAGCGGAGGTGTTCCGCTGTAAGAAGGTGTAAATGTCCGACCATAGTTGGTAAAAAGCGGGTAAGAAAAGGTTAAAATACCCGACTGTACACAATCAATAGCGGGAGCGGAGTTGTTTGGCTACAAGAAGGTGTGAAAGTCCGACCACGGTTTGTAAAAAGTGGGTAAGAAAAGGTTCGAATGCCCGAATATATACCATCAAAAGTGGAAGTGGATGTGTTCGGCTGCAAGAAGGTGTGAACGTCCGACCAAAGTTTGTAAAAAGCAGTTAAGAAAAGGTTCGAATATCCAACCAAACATAATCAAAAGCGGGAGCAGAGCTGTTCGACTGCAAGTAGGTGTGAATGTCAGATCATAATTTGCAAAAAGCTGATGAGAAAGGGTGAGAATGCCCGGCTATACACCATCAAATGCGGGAGCGGAAGTGTTCGGCTGTGAGTAGGTGTGAATGTCCAACCATAATTGCTGAAAAATGTGTTAGAAGAGACTAGAATGCCGGCCAAGACATCATCAAATGCGGGAGCGGAGTTGTTCGGCTGTGAGTAGGTGTGAATCTCCGAGCATAGTTTGTAAAATGGGGGTAAGAATAGGTTCGAATGCCCGAACATACACTACCAAAACAGGGAGCTGAGGTGGCTCAGCTGCAAGGTGTGAATGTCTGACTATAGTTTGTAAATAAGGTGCGAATGCCCAACAATGTATAATCAAAAGAGGGAGCGGAGGTTTTCGGCTACAAGAAGGTTTGAATGTCCGACCATAGTTTGTAAAAAGCGGGTAAGAAAAGGTTCAAATGCCTGACTAATAACCATCAAAAGCGGGAGCAGAGGTGTTCCGCTGTAAGACGGTGTGAATGTCCGACCATATTTGGTAAAAAGCGGGTAAGAAAAGGTTAAAATACCCGACTGTACACAATCAATAGCGGGAGAGGAGGTGTTCAGCTGCAAGAAGGTGTGAATGTCCACCCATAATTACTGAAAAATGGGTAAGAAAAGGTGCGAATGCCAAACCATACATTATCAAAAGCAGGTGTGAATGTCAGATCATAATTTGCAAAAAGCTGATGAGAAAGGGTGAGAATGCCCGACTATACACCATCAAATGCGGGAGCGGAGTTGTTCGGCTGTGAGTAAGTGTGAATCTCCTACCATAATTGCTGAAAAATGTGTTAGAAAAGGTAAGAATGCCGGTCCATACATCATCAAAAGCGGGAGAGGTGGTGTTCGGCTGCAAGTAGGTGTGAATGTCCAGCCATAATTACGAACAAACGGGTAAGAAAAGGTAGTATTGCCAGACCATACATGATCAAAACAGGGAGCGGAGGTGGTTCAGCTGCAAGAAGGTGTGAATGTCCGACTAAAGTTCAAATATATTAACAAAAGCGGGAGGAGAGGTCTTCGGATGAGAGTGGTTGAGAATTTCCAACCATAATCTATAAAATGCGGTGAAAAAAAAGGTGTGATAGAACACTAAAAGGTGGAGCGGAAGTGTTCGGCTGCAAGAAGGTGTGAATGTCCGACTATATTTGGTGAAAAGCAGGTGAAGCAAGGTCTGAATGCCCAACCTTACATCATCAAAAGCGAGATCAGAGGTGTTTGGCTGCATGAAGGCCATAGTTTGCCAAAAGCGGGTAAGCTGCGAATGACCGACTAAATATCAACAAAAGGTCTTCGGATGCAAGTGGGTGTGAATATCCCACCATACAAGTATGTTGGAGAGGAAGCTGTGAACATCCGACCATAGTTGGCAAAAAGCGGGTGAGAAAAGGTGCGAATGTCCAACCATACATGATCAAAACAGGGAGCGGAGGTGTTTGGCTGTGACAAGGTGTAAATGTCCACCCAAAATTAATGAAAAGCGGGCAACAAGTAGGTTTGAATGCCCAACCATACATCATCAAAAGCAGGAGTGGATGTGTTCGGCTACAAGAAGGTTTGAATGTCCGAGCATAGTTTGTAAAAAGCGAGTAAGAAAAGGGTCGAATGCCCAAACATACACCATCAAAAGAGGGAGCGGAGGTGTTCCGCTGTAAGAAAGTGTGAATGTCCGACCATAGTTGGTAAAAAACGGGTAAGAAAAGGTTAAAATACCCGACTGTACACAATCAATAGCGGGAGCGGATGTGTTTGGCTACAAGAATGTGTGACAGTCCGACGATGGTTTGTAAAAAACGGGTAAGAAAAGGTGCAAATGCCCGACAATGTATGATCAAAAGAGGGAGCGGAGGTTTTCGGCTACAAGAAGGTTTGAATGTCCGACCATAGTTTGTAAAAAGCGGGTAAGAAAAGGTTCAAATGCCTGACTATACACCATCAAAAGCGGGAGCGGAGGTGTTCGGCTACAAGAAGGTGTGAAAGTTCAACCATGGTTTGTAAAAAGCTGCTAAGAAAAGGTTCGAATGCCCGAATATATACCATCAAAAGCGGAAGCGGAGGTGTTCGGCTGCAAGAAGGTGTGAACGTCCGACCAAAGTTTGCAAAAAGCAGTTAAGAAAAGGTTCGAATGCCCGAATATATACCATCAAAAGCGGGAGCAGAGCTGTTCGACTGCAAGTAGGTGTGAATGTCCAGCCATAATTACTGACAAACGGGTAAGAAAAGGTAGTATTGCCAGACCATACATGATCAAAACAGGGAGCTGAGGTGGTTCAGCTGCAAGGTGTGAATGTCTGACTATAGTTTGTAAAAAGCGGGTAAGACAAGGTGCGAATGCCCGACAATGTATGATCAAAAGAGGGAGTGGAGGTCTTCGGCTGCAAGATCTGAATGTCCAACCATAATTTCTAGAAACCGGGTAAGAAAAGGCTCGAAAGCCCGACTATACACAATCAAAAGCGGGAGCGGGAGGTTTTCAGCTGCAAATCCTTCACTCAAACCAAGTGAAAACTGCTTTGTCCTTCATATTTATCAATGTCTAGATCGACTTCAACAAAGAACAACATTGTACTTTGCAGTAAAGAAAGAGCAAATCAAAAGGTTTAGGAATCCGAGAATAAGCTTATTTTCATGAGTTCTGCACGATTATTGATTTTACTATAAATGAATGCTTTCACTCAAACTATGTTAAAACTGCTTTGTCCTTCATATTTATCAATGTCTAGATTGACTTCAACAAAGAACAACACTGGATTTTGCAGTAGAAGAAAGAGAAACACTGAAGGATCAGTAATCCGAGAATAAGCTTATTTTCATACGTTCTGCATGATTTGGGATTTTATGTATAAAATGAATTCCTTCATTCAAACCAAGTTAAAACTGCTTTGTCCTTCATATTTCTCAATGTCTAGATCGACTTCAACAAAGAACAACATTGTATTTTGCAGTAGAAGAAAAAGCAACACTGAAGGATCAGGAATCCGAGAATAAGCTTCTTTTCATACGTTCTGCATGATTTGGGATTTTATGTATAAAATGAATTCCTTCACTCAAACCAAGTGAAAACTGCTTTGTCCTTCATATTTATCAATGTCTAGATTTACTTCAACAAAGAACAACATTGTATTTTGCAGTAGTAGAAAGAGCAACACTTGAAGGAACAGGAATCCGAGAATAAGCTTATTTTCATACGTTCTGCATGAGTTGGGATTTTATGTATAAAATGAATTCCTTTACTCAAACTATGTTAAAACTGCTTTGTCCTTCATATTTATCAATGTCTAGATTGACTTCAACAAAGAACAACATTGTATTTTGCAGTAGAAGAAAGAGCAACACTGAAGGATCAGCAATCCGAAAACACGCTTATTTTCATACGTTCTGCTTGATTTGGGATTTTGCTATAAAATTAATTCCTTCACTCAAACAAAGTGGAAACTGCTTTGTCCTTCATATTTATCAATGTCTATATCGATTTCAACAAAGAACAAGGCTGTATTTTGCAGTATAGGAAAGAGCAACACTGGAGGATCAGGAATCCGAGAATAAGCTTACTTTCATGAGTCCTGCACGATTTCGGATTTTCCTATAAAATGAATTGCTTTGCTCAAACCAAGTTAAAATTGCTTTGTCCTTCATAGTTATCCATGTGTAAAATGTATCAAGCATAAAGTTCCTCATATTACCCTGAATGAGAAAGAAGCATCCCTTTGGTTGAGCAATACGTTCCTTTTGCGGAGTTATGCATGATTTCGGATTTTGCTATAAAATTCATTCCTTCACACCTTTTTTTTTCACCACATTTTATAGATTATGGTTGGAAATTTCAACCACTCTAATCCGAAGACCTCTCCTCCCGCTTTTGTTAATATATTTGAACTTTAGTTGGACATTCACCCCTTTTTGCAGCTAAACCACCTCCGCTCCCTGTTTTGATCATGTATGGTCTGGCAATACTACATTTTCTTACCCGTTTGTGAGTAATTATGGCTGGATATTCACACCTACTTGCAGCTGAACACAATCTCTCTCGCTTTTAATTATGTTTGGATATTCGAACCTTTTCTTTACTGCTTTTTGCCAACTTTGGTCGGACGTTCACACCTTCTTGCAGCCGAACACCTCCGCTTCCGCTTTTGATGGTATATATTCGGGCATTCGAACCTTTTCTTACCAGCTTTTTACAAACGATGGTTGGACTTTCACACCTTCTTGTAGCCGAACAACTCCGCTCCCGCTATTGATTGTGTACAGTCGGGTATTTTAACCTTTTCTTACCCGCTTTTTACAAACTATGGTCGGACATTCAAACCTTCTTGTAGCCGAAAACCTCTGCTCCCTCTTTTGATTATACATTGTCGGGCATTCGCATCTTATCGTACCCGCTTTTTACAAACTATAGTCAGACATTCACACCTTGGTGCTGAACCACCTCGGCTCCCTGTTTTGATCATGTATGGTCTGGCAATACTACCTTTTCTTACCCGTTTGTGAGTAATTATGGCAGGACATTCACACCTACTTGCAGTCGAACAGCTCTGCTCCCGCTTTTGATTATGTTTGGTTGGATATTCGAACCTTTTCTTAACTGCTTTTTACAAACTTTGGTCGGACGTTCACACCTTCTTGCAGCCGAACACATCCACTTCCGCTTTTGATGGTATATATTCGGGCATTCGAACCTTTTCTTACCAGCTTTTTACAAACCATGGTTGGACTTTCACACCTTCTTGTAGCCGAACAACTCCGCTCCCCCTATTGATTGTGTACAGTCGGGTATTTTAACCTTTTCTTACCCGCTTTTTACCAACTATGGTCGGACATTCACACCTTCTTACAGCGGAACACCTCCGCTCCCTCTTTTGATGGTGTATGTTTGGGCATTCGAACCTTTTCTTACCCGCTTTTTACAAACTATGCTCGGACATTCAAACCTTCTTGTAGCCGAACACATCCACTCCTGCTTTTGATGATGTATGCTTGGGCATTCAAACCTACTTTTTGCCCGCTTTTCATTAATTTTGGGTGGACATTCACACCTCCGCTCCCTGTTTTGATCATGTATGGTTGGACATTCGCACCTTGTCTCATCCGCTTTTTGCAAACTATGGTCGGCTGTTCACAGCTTCCTCTCCACCATACTTGTATGGTGGGATATTCACACCCACTTGCATCCGAAGACCTTTTGTTGATATTTAGTCGGTCATTCGCAGCTTACCCGCTTTTTACAAACTATAGTCAGACATTCACACCTTGGTGCTGAACCACCTCAGCTCCCTGTTTTGATCATGTATGGTCTGGCAATACTACCTTTTCTTACCCGTTTGTGAGTAATTATGGCTGGACATTCACAACTACTTGCAGTCGAACAGCTCTGCTCCCGCTTTTGATTATGTTTGGTTGGATATTCGAACCTTTTCTTAACTGCTTTTTACAAACTTTGGTCGGACGTTCACACCTTCTTGCAGCCGAACACCTCCGCTTCCGCTTTTGATGGTATATATTCGGGCATTCGAACCTTTTCTTACCAGCTTTTTACAAACCATGGTTGGACTTTCACACCTTCTTGTAGCCAAACAACTCCGCTCCCGCTATTGATTGTGTACAGTCGGGTATTTTAACCTTTTCTTACCCGCTTTTTACCAACTATGGTCGGACATTCACACCGTCTTACAGCGGAACATCTCCGCTCCCGCTTTTGATGGTGTATTGTCAGGCATTTGAACCTTTTCTTACCCGCTTTTTACAAACTATGGTCGGACATTCCAACCTTCTTGTAGCCAAAAACCTCCGCTCCCTCTTTTGATCATACATTGTCGGGCATTCGCATCTTTTCTTACCCGCTTTTTACAAACCATAGTCGGACTTTCACATCTTTTAGTAGCCGAACAACTCCGCTCCCGCTATTGATTGTGTACAGTCGGGTATTTTAACCTTTTCTTACCCGCTTTTTACCAACTATGGTCGGACATTCACACCTTCTTACAGCGGAACACCTCCGCTCCCTCTTTTGATGGTGTATGTTCGGGCAGTCAAACCTTTTCTTACCTGCTTTTTACAAACTATGGTCAGACATTCAACCCTTCTTGGAGCCAAACACATCCACTCCTGCTTTTGATTATGTATAGTTGGGCATTCGCACCTTTTCTTACCCATTTTTCAGTAATTATGGGTGTACATTCACACCTTCTTGCAGCCGAACACCTCCGCTCCCTCTTTTGATCATACATTTTCGGGCATTCGCACTTTTTCTTACCCGCTTTTTACAAACCATGGTCGGACTTTCACACCTTTTAGTAGCCGAACAACTCCGCACCCGCTACTGATTGTGTACAGTCGGGTATTTTAACCTTTTCTTACCCGTTTTTTACCAACTATGGTCGGACATTCACACCTTCTTACAGCGGAACACCTCCGCTCCCTCCTTTGATGGTGTATGTTCGGGCATTCGAACCTTTTCTTACCCGCTTTTTACAAACTATGGTCAGACGTTCAAACCTTCTTGAAGCCGAACATATCCACTCCTGCTTTTGATGATGTATGGTTGGGCATTCGAACCTACTTGTTGCCCGCTTTTCATTAATTATGGGTGGACATTCACACCTTGTCTCAGCCAAACACCTCCGCTCCCTGTTTTGATCATGTATGGTTTGACATTCGCACCTTTGCTTACCTTCTTTTTATACTGATTGCTCAAGATTAAGTTGTTCTTTCTCAAACTACAAAATTATTTTTAATTGTTGAAACTTGATTTGAAGTGGATAAATAAGGAAGACAAACAGTTTTAAGTCAGGCTGATAGCAATTAATTTCATAGCAAAATCTGTATTTCGTCATTTGTCGAGAGATGCTTATTGCTGAAGAAGTTCTTTCTCATTCTAAAAAGTACAACGTTGTTTATCATTGAAACTTGATTAGACATGAATAAATATGAAGGACAAAGCAGTCTTAACTTGGTTTGAGTTAAGGAATTCGTTTTATAGGAGAATCCGAATTCGTGCATAACTCGTAAAATAGAGCTTATTTTCGGAATTCTAAAGAATGAGTCTGGTTCTTTCTCATAATACAAAGTTTGTTGTTTATTGTTGAAACTTCATCAGACCGTTAGATATAGTCGGACTCACCTCGACGCACGGCTTGGGATCTGGAACCAGTACTCTTGAGAGGGGTTGGACTCTCTTCCACTCTGGAGTTGCCCGTGGTGAGAGGCGCAGAGCAGGTGTGGGCATACTTATTGCCCCCCGGCTGTGTGCCAGTACATTGGGGTTTACCCCAGTGAACGAGAGGGTAGCCTCTCTCCGCCTTTGGGTGGGGGGACGAGTCCTGACTGTTGTTTGTGCCTATGCGCCAAACAGCAGTTCAGAGTACCTACCCTTTTTGGAGTCTCTGGGGGAGGCACTGGAGAATGCTCCTACCGGAGACTCCCTCATTCTGCTGGGGGACTTCAATGCTCACGTGGGCAATGACAGTGAGACCTGGAGGGGTGTGATTGGGAGGAACGGCCCCCCCGATCTGAATCAGAGTGGTGTTATGTTGTTGGACTTCTGTGCCAGTCATAGACTGTCCATAACGAACACCATGTTCAGGCATAAGGGTGTCCATATGTGCACTTGGCACCAGGACACCCTTGGCCGCAGTTCGATGATCGACTTTGTGGTTGTATCATCGGACTTGCGGCCGTATGTCCTGGACACTCGGGTGAAGAGAGGGGCGGAGCTGTCAACTGATCACCACCTGGTGGTGAGTTGGCTCCGCTGGTGGGGGAGGATGCCGATCAGACCTGGCAGGCCCAAACGTATTGTGAGGGTCTGCTGGGAGCGTTTGTCAGAATCCCCCGTCAGAAGGAGCTTTAACTCCCTCCTCCGGCAGAGCTTCAACCATATTTGAGGTGGGGGACATTGAATGGGCCATGTTCCGTGACTCCATTGCCGAGGCAGCTGGTCGGAGTTGTGGCCGTAAGGTGGTCGGTGCCTGTCGTGGCGGCAACCCTCGAACCTGCTGGTGGACACCAGTGGTGAGGGAAGCCGTCAAGCTGAAGAAGGAGTCCTATCGGGCCTTTTTGGACAGTGGGACCCTGGAAGAAGCTGATAGGTACCGACGGGCCAGACGGGCCACGGCTTCGGCGGTTGCTGAGGCAAAAACTCGGGCCTGGGAGGAGTTCGGTGAGACCATGGAGAACGATTTCCGGACGGCCTAGAAAAGATTCTGGTCCACCATCCGGCGTCTCAGGGGGGGGGGAAGCGGCTCACAGTCAACACTGTTTACAGTGGGGACGGGGCTTTGCTGACCTCAACTAGGGATGTTGTGAGTCGGTGGGGGGAGTACTTCGAGGAACTCCTCAATCCTACCAACACGTGCTCGGAAGAGGCAGAGTCGGAGAGCTCGGAGACGGGGCCTCCCATTTCTGGGGCTGAGGTTGCCGAGGTGGTTAAAAAGCTCCTCGGTGGCAAGGCCCCGGGGGTGGATGAGGTCCGTCCTGAGTTTCTCAAGGCTCTGGATGTTGTAGGGCTGTCTTGGCTGACACGCCTCTGCAGTATCGCGTGGACATCGGGGACAGTGCCTCTGGACTGGCAGATTGGGGTGGTGGTCCCCCTCTTTAAAAAGGGGGACCGGAGGGTGTGTTCCAACTATAGGGGTATCACACTCCTCAGCCTCCCTGGTAAGGTCTATTCGGGGGTATTGGAGAGGAGGATCCGTCGGATAATCGAGCCTCGGATTCAGGAGATGCAGTGTGGCTTTCGTCCTGGCCGTGGAACAGTGGACCAGCTCTATACCCTCGGCAGGATCCTGGAGGGTGCATGGGAGTTCACCCAACCAGTCTACATGTGTTTTGTGGACTTGGAAAAAGCGTTCGACCGTGTCCCTCGTTGAGTCCTGTGGGGGGTGCTCCGGGAATATGGAGTGCCGGACCCCTTGATAGGGGCCGTTCGGTCTCTGTATGACCGGTGCCAGAGTTTGGTCCGCATTGCCGGCAGTAAGTCGGATACGTTTCCGGTGAGAGTTGGACTCCGTCAGGGCTGCCCTTTGTCACCGATTCTGTTCCTAACTTTTATGGACAGAATTTCTAGGCGGAGCCAGGGCGTTGAGGGTGTCCCATTTGGCGACCTCAGAATCGGGTCTCTGCTTTTTGCAGATGATGTGGTTCTGTTAGCGTCGTCAGGCCGTGACCTTCAGCTCTCACTGGAGTGATTCGCAGCCGAGTGTGAAGCGGCTGGGATGAGAATCAGCACCTCCAAATCCGAGACTATGGTTCTCAGCCGGAAAAGGGTGGAATGCTCTCTCCGGGTCGGGAATGAGATCCTTCCCCAAGAGGAGGAGTTCAAGTATCTCGGGGTCTTGTTCACGAGTGACGGACGAATGGAGCGGGAGATTGACGGGCGGATCGGTGCGGCGCCTGCAGTGTTGCAGGCTCTGCACCGACCCGTCGTTGTGAAGAGGGAGCTGAGCCAGAAGGCGAAGCTCTCTACTTACTGGTCAATCTACGTTCCCATCCTCACCTATGGTCACGAGTTGTGGGTAGTGACCGAAAGAACAAGATCGCGAATACAAGCGGCCGAAATGGGTTTCCTCCGCAGGGTGTCTGGGCTCTCCCTTAGAGATAAGGTGAGAAGCTCAGTCATCCGGGAGGGGCTCGGAGTAGAACCGCTGCTCCTCCGTATTGAGAGGAGTCAGATGAGGTGGCTCGGGCATCTGGTTAGGATGCCCCCTGGGCGCCTCCCTGGGGAGGTGTTCCGGGCACGTCGCCCTGGGAGGAGACCCCGGGGGAGACCCAGGACACGTTGGAGAGACTATGACTCTCGGCTGGCCTGGGAACGCCCCGGGGTCCCCCCGGAAGAGCTGGAGGAAGTGGCCGGGGACAGAGACGTCTGGGTTTCTCTGCTCAAGCTGCTGCCCCCGCGACCCGACCCCCGGATAAGCGGCAGATGATGGATGGATGGATGGATATATCCTCCACCAACCAGACTTACAACCCCCGACTAGGGTAGCAGAATTTCTAAGCATCTGTACCCCAAAACTACTATCAAAAATATATAAATTATTGTCTAAGATAGATGACACAATGTCTCTTCCATCCTCAAAATGGGAGGCAGATTTATCCATCAGTTCTGGTCATAGCTTCTAACCACAAATATGTTTGAACACCTTCATAAAGACTCGAAATCCTAATTTCCAGCTCATACAATACAAAATCCTTCATAGAACACACTATACAGGACAAAGGATGTTCAGGATGGGTCTAACACACTCAAACATCTGCTCACATTGCACAGATAACACACCTGATGATTATGCACACGCTTTGTGGTTTTTCTGCGCCTGTCCAGAAGTTCTGGCTTGAAGTCTGTGAGGACCTATCAACATGGCTAAAGTGTAGCATCCCTGCATGCCCCACACTGTGCATACTGGGTGACTTAGACAACATCAACATGGAAATTAACTCAGCACACATGGTTGTCACAGTGTTATGTATCGCAAAGAATGTTCTCATGAACTGGAAAGCGAAGAACAATCTGTGTATTAACCAGTTTAGAAATTTTCTTTTAGATTATATGAGCATGGAAACAATGTCTGCCTCCTCAAAACATCAATTGGCTGAATTTCATTCTCTCTGGTCCCCTCTGATTAGTTTTATCACATAGTGGTGGTGGTGGGTTGCTGGGTGATGGTGGGTCTCAGGCCCGGGCTGCTGCGACTGGTGTGACCGGGTGGTTTGTTTGTTTGTTTTTTGTAGAGGTCCTCCTGGGTGGGGTTGGGTTGAGTGGGGTGGGGCGGGATGGGTACCTTCTAGGGGTACAGTAGCTCCCGGAATATGGTCGCTGCAGGCCCCGAGCCTGGTGGACATCAGGCCCTCCTGCCCATTGTTGGCTCCCAGGTAGCGGAGATGCCTATTGCAGCCAGTCCCTGGCTGCCCTCTCTGGGGGAGAGTAGCTCCCCCGGTATATATCCCCATACCCCTCTCCCTTCTGGCTCCTGTACACAGCACACACTCACACATGAAGGGTTTTGGGGGCGTGTGTGTTCGGTGGGGTGTAGTGGATGGGGCCACGTAGGTGGTCCCCTTTGGTTGCACTCTGCAGTTCCCTGCCCCTGTTTTAATTACACCTTAGACATTACTACTTATCAAACACACTCACACACACACATTAGGTCTTGGGGGGTGGTTACACTGAGTGGCATCTGGTGGGCGGGGCTCTTTGGGTATGTAGGCTGCCCAGAGTGCCGCGCTCCCAGTTCTACAAGTTTGGCTGCCCCTCAATTTTAATTGCTCACTATTAGAAAATATTGAAGAGCCAGAAGGGTGAGGGGAGGGGTCTTCTTCGCGCACCCCTGCTTCCTGGTGTCTGCTCGGGGCAGGAGGGGCCAGGAGGATTAATTAATTGTTCTGCTGGTTCGGGGTCTGTGGTGGCTGGGGGGTTGCTGGCCTCCTGGTGTGCCCGCTGCACTACACCCCAGCAGAGTCGAGGGAGGTAGGATGTGTGGATGTGTGGATGTATGGGACGTGAAAGTGTGTGTGGTAATGATTGGGCCTGGATCTGGGACTTGCTGTCGCCTGGCCTGCCTGTGTTTCTCCCGATGGGGCATCAGCGTTGCCTCTCCCCACTGCTCGCGACTTCACCCACCTGTGGGCACGTCTTGACTCCCAGGGCACTTGGCCAGGGGCGCTGGGGCAGGCGCTGACCCACTTTGTGGCTGTCTGGGGCGCTTGGCCCTCCTGGGTATTGGGTGGGGCCTCTGCCGGGGGGTTTGGGGGCGCTCGGGCTCCTGGGGCCCAGGTCCAGTGCACGGCCCATGTCTGGGCGGCTGGGGCCTGGCGGGGTAGGTGGGCTGTTGCCCCTGGTTCCCGGAGTGCCTCTGCCCTATGCTTATGGGGGCTCTTTCCGGGGGCTTCCTCTGCAGTCTTCTGGGTGGATGCGTGGTTGCCCCTGCGGTGGGCTGCCTGGGTTCTGTGCTCTGTGGGGGCTGCTGGTGGCCTGGGTCTTGTGGCCCTCTCTGCCTGCTTCTGATTGCTTGGGGGGGGGGGGGGGGGGGGGGGGGCTGTGGATTGTGGCCCTGTACGCTTATACACTCATAACTAAGCACGGTTATCATGTAGGTCCTGTGCCATGGGTGTTGCATGTTCTCACACACACACACACACATTCATTAGTCCAGTAGCATGGTCACTAAGCAGTTGATGTATTATCATGTCGTCTCAGGTCATCTATATCCACAGCTGTGTTGTATGCGATTGCCGCTTCTTGTGCTTGTTTTTGTTTGTTTGTGTGTTTGTTTTTTCTCTGCTTGTCTGCTTTCAGGTGCTCCTGGTGGCGCTAAGGCTGGATTCCCCTCATAGGCCATGGATTGTTGTCTGTTTTGTTTTTTACAGGTGTAGCAGCTGGTTGTCTGGTTTTTGTTTCTATTTTTGTTCTGTTTCCTCTTCTTTCCTCTTCTTCTTTCCTTGTCCCCCGGTCCGATTCAGTTCAGTTCATGTCATATATTGTAAACAGAAATAAATAAATGGGCATCAAGGGGAGCTTTACATTTATAAAACTTCCCTTGGCAAAACAAATCTGTTTGGCATCAAAGGTATTCAGACTACAATTCTTCTGACATAATGCTGAACAGGACAAGGGGAAAAAAAAGTAAAGAAGACAGTTCTGCCGAAAGCCAGGGATAGACCTGTTCTAAGTTCTATACTTTTTAAAAGGGGCGTGTTTATCAACTATGGAATTAGAAGATTTACAAAAATGGTCAAGTGCTAGATCTTCATCTGGGATTTTAACAGTGTCATATAACTATTCAACAGATCAGTTAAAAAAAAGCCTGCTCATGGAGATGTTTCAGGATCTGGATACCAAGCGTGGACCTAATGTTTTCATTTTTGCAATTCTGATACAGGCTATTGAGCAGTGATAACTAACACCAAGTTCGGATACTGCGGATTTTCTACCTTTGATTTGTTAAGATTGAGCCAATCAGGGACAACCTTGAAGGATCTCTTTGGTTTTGTAGGATCAGTAATTACCTGAGAAAGGTTGATATTGGTACACACCTTTTTTAAATGATCAGAGGCAGAGTTCAACTTGTTTAAATTAAAATTGCCACACAGAGATTGGGTTTAGGCCACATGCACACAGAATGACATCAACAAATATAAGAAATATTAAACATTTACACATAGATTTTTGAATATATGTAGAGGAATGATACTTTGAAATGTGCTCATTGCGAAGTTATGATCAGTTGAGTAATGAAGGTTGAACTATTCTGGGAAAGAGGTTCTATTCCCAGCATCATGATGGACACTCCTGATATAGAAGGTTTCGCTAACGCATTGGAATTGTTTTACTATTTTCATATGCATGTGCAATGAAGAATTGCTTGCTGCTGATAAATGCAAAGAAGAACAGCTTACACATAGATGCTCACATATAGGCTGCTGAATGCAATGAAGACCTGCTTATCAAGTAAAGTTCAATGTCAATGTGTAATATTCAATTAGGATTTGCAAAACAGTGAAGTTAAACAATGAATGGGTCCATAGTCGGTATGAGAAGACTACAGGAATATTTACCTGGGTGTACGTTCAAACAGAGATGAGAAAATTGCGATAAATAATTGTTTGTTTGTTTGTTAGTATGTATATGAATGTTATGTGTATAAACTGTGTTGAGTTATAGTTACTCAGTAGTGTCTCAGTGAAACAACCGACAGGGGAAGCCTTGCAGTGACAACAAAAGATCAGTCAAGTTGCTCCAGTGTACTCCATACAAACTGGTTGGCTACTGAAGGGATAGAAAATGGGGAATACTTGTTTTAAAGCATACAAGGAATTAGATGGGAAAAATACATGTTTTAACGGGACCCAGACAATAATAAATATTCAGACAGATGGGAGAAGAAGTATAGTTTTGTAGGAAATCACAAATTATTACATAGAATTAGTGAAATCAATTGAAGAATGCCTTTCTGAAGAGCTGTTTACCACAGATGAGCAGCTTTGCGACCAAGCACATTGTAGATCGCTTTACTGCCAAAATGATCTAATTTAATGGATTGGTTTAGACATGCATAACAGCATTTTAAGAACAAAGAGAGAAACAAAAAGGGACAACGCTTCATGGTGGAAGGTGATGTATAAATAACTGTGTATATGATGAAGGGGGTGGCAACACCCATTCCGAAATCCCGCCATTCCGACATCCCGCTATTCCGACATCCCACCATTCCGACATACCACCATTCCGACATACCACCATTCCGACATGCAAACGTCCCACCATTCCGACATCCCACCATTGCGACATCCCGCTATTCTGACTTTCAAATGTCCCACCATTCCGACAAGGCTTTCCGTATAAGGAAATGTGTGTTACTCAACAGGTGAGTCCCTTCTTTCTGTTCATGCAATTTATATGTTTAACACATGTTTATAGACAAGCGTTATTAAAAACACAAAGTCTCGGCAACTGGAGGAGGAGAAGCAGTCCGCGGTGGTTTTCAATCACACACTCCAATGCCACTTGTTTCAACTTCCGAAAATGTAATCCAGGAAAAAAAGGCTTACAAACATGGACCAAAACGGCTCCATAACACGCACAAGAATCCAAAAGAAACGAAAGTTAACTAAAAGAAAGCAAATAAACAGTATGAAGTGGTCAAAATTGGTTTTACGCATGCCTATGTGCGTCTGGCACATGCGTCTTCGGGCTCTCCCACGTTGGTTTGTGGATGAAAGCTATATGTTCAGCTGTAATGTCATGTAAAAACAATCTCTACATGACATTTACTCCCAGGTGTGACCAGTTAGGTCCTTAAGATATCAACAGGCTGTATAAAGCTACAACCGTTGCGGCTGTGTGTTTGTGCCAAATGCGCAAAGCCCATCCGCGCTTCCCAAAATTGGAGTGAGTACTCATAAATCACGTGAATAACATGAATAAACGTTTTTACTGAATTTTGTTGTGTTTTATACGTTCTATGCTGTCATTTCTCTCTTCTCCTATTGGCAAGGCAAGGCAGAGTGCTCGCAACTGTGTCCTGTGCAGTAGCCGTGATATCTGTAATTGCAATTATTACTTTTGCATATGATGACAGCGTGCAAAAGACACATGGGCTCTGTGGAGAGCTCCGCTCCAGCTGGCTGCTGTTACAGCTCACTGACACTGTATTTCTGCTTAATCAGTTTCAGTCTCGCCAGAGTTACATTAATATCTGTATTTTTATATTTGAAATTCAGGGGATTTTGATAATAGATTATTAAAGTTTGTTTGCGAGGATGTGGCCTCTGCATGTGCAAAGCTTGTGCGCCAAACTTTAGGGTAAGAAAAGGTTCGAATGCCCGAACATACACTATCAAAACAGGGAGCTGAGGTGGCTCAGCTGCAAGGTGTGAATGTCTGACTATAGTTTGTAAATAAGGTGCGAATGCCCAACAATGTATAATCAAAAGAGGGAGCGGAGGTTTTCGGCTACAAGAAGGTTTGAATGTCCGACCAAAGTTTGTAAAAAGCAGTTAAGAAAAGGTTCGAATATCCAACCAAACATAATCAAAAGCGGGAGCAGAGCTGTTCGACTGCAAGTAGGTGTGAATGTCAGATCATAATTTGCAAAAAGCTGATGAGAAAGGGTGAGAATGCCCGGCTATACACCATCAAATGCGGGAGCGGAAGTGTTCGGCTGTGAGTAGGTGTGAATGTCCGACCATAATTGCTGAAAAATGTGTTAGAAGAGACTAGAATGCCGGACAATAGATAATCAAATGCGGGAGCGGAGTTGTTCGGCTGTGAGTAGGTGTGAATCTCCGAGCATAGTTTGTAAAAAGGGGGTAAGAATAGGTTCGAATGCCCGAACATACACTATCAAAACAGGGAGCTGAGGTGGCTCAGCTGCAAGGTGTGAATGTCTGACTATAGTTTGTAAATAAGGTGCGAATGCCCGACAATGTATAATCAAAAGAGGGAGCGGAGGTTTTCGGCTACAAAAAGGTTTGAATGTCCGACCATAGTTTGTAAAAAGCGGGTAAGAAAAGGTTCAAATGCCTGACTATACACCATCAAAAGCGGGAGCAGAGGTGTTCCGCTGTAAGACGGTGTGAATGTCCGACCATATTTGGTAAAAAGCGGGTAAGAAAAGGTTAAAATACCAAACTGTACACAATCAATAGCGGGAGAGGAGGTGTTCAGCTGCAAGATGGTGTGAATGTCCACCCATAATTACTGAAAAATGGGTAAGAAAAGGTGCGAATGCCCAACCATACATTATCAAAAGCAGGTGTGAATGTCAGATCATAATTTGCAAAAAGCTGATGAGAAAGGGTGAGAATGCCCGACTATACACCATCAAATGCGGGAGCGGAGTTGTTCGGCTGTGAGTAAGTGTGAATGTCCGACCATAATTGCTGAAAAATGTGTTAGAAAAGGTAAGAATGCCGGTCCATACATCATCAAAAGCGGGAGAGGTGGTGTTCGGCTGCAAGTAGGTGTGAATGTCCAGCCATAATTACTAACAAACGGGTAAGAAAAGGTAGGATTGCCAGACCATACATGATCAAAACAGGGAGCGGAGGTGGTTCAGCTGCAAGAAGGTGTGAATGTCCGACTAAAGTTCAAATATATTAACAAAAGCGGGAGGAGAGGTCTTCGGATGAGAGTGGTTGAGAATTTCCAACCATAATCTATAAAATGCGGTGAAAAAAAAAGGTGTGATAGAACAATAAAAGGTGGAGCGGAAGTGTTCGGCTGCAAGAAGGTGTGAATGTCCGACTATATTTTGTGAAAAGCAGGTGAAGCAAGGTCTGAATGCCCAACCTTACATCATCAAAAGCGAGATCAGAGGTGTTTGGCTGCATGAAGGCCATAGTTTGCCAAAAGCGGGTAAGCTGCGAATGACCGACTAAATATCAACAAAAGGTCTTCGGATGCAAGTGGGTGTGAATATCCCACCATACAAGTATGGTGGAGAGGAAGCTGTGAACAGCCGACCATAGTTAGCAAAAAGCGGGTGAGACAAGGTGCGAATGTCCAACCATACATGATCAAAACAGGGAGCGGAGGTGTTTGGCTGTGACAAGGTGTGAATGTCCACCCAAAATTAATGAAAATCGGGCAAAAAGTAGGTTTGAATGCCCAAGCATACATCATCAAAAGAAGGAGTGGATGTGTTCGGCTACAAGAAGGTTTGAATGTCCGAGCATAGTTTGTAAAAAGCGGGTAAGAAAAGGTTCGAATGCCCAAACATACACCATCAAAAGAGGGAGCGGAGGTGTTCCGCTGTAAGAAGGTGTGAATGTCCGACCATAGTTGGTAAAAAGTGGGTAAGAAAAGGTTAAAATACCCGACTGTACACAATCAATAGGGGGAGCGGAGTTGTTCGGCTACAAGAAGGTGTGAAAGTCCAACCATGGTTTGTAAAAAGCTGGTAAGAAAAGGTTCGAATGCCCGAATATATACCATCAAAAGCGGAAGTGGAGGTGTTCGGCTGCAAGAAGGTGTGAACGTCCGACCAAAGTTTGTAAAAAGCAGTTAAGAAAAGGTTCGAATATCCAACCAAACATAATCAAAAGCGGGAGCAGAGCTGTTCGACTGCAAGTAGGTGTGAATGTCCAGCCATAATTACTCACAAACGGGTAAGAAAAGGTAGTATTGCCAGACCATACATGATCAAAACAGGGAGCTGAGGTGGTTCAGCACCAAGGTGTGAATGTCTGACTATAGTTTGTAAAAAGCGGGTAAGATAAGGTGCGAATGCCCGACAATGTATAATCAAAAGAGGGAGCAGAGGTTTTCGGCTACAAGAAGGTTTGAATGTCCGACCATAGTTTGTAAAAAGCGGGTAAGAAAAGGTTCAAATGCCTGACTATACACCATCAAAAGCGGGAGCGGAGATGTTCCGCTGTAAGACGGTGTGAATGTCCGACCATAGTTGGTAAAAAGCGGGTAAGAAAAGGTTCAAATACCCGACTGTACACAATCAATAGCGGGAGCGGAGTTGTTCGGCTACAAGAAGGTGTGAAAGTCCAACCATCGTTTGTAAAAAGCTGGTAAGAAAAGGTTCGAATGCCCGAATATATACCATCAAAAGCGGAAGTGGAGGTGTTCGGCTGCAAGAAGGTGTGAACGTCCGACCAAAGTTGTCAAAAAGCAGTAAAGAAAAGGTTCGAATATCCAAACATAATTAAAAGCGAGAGAGATAGTGTTCAGCTGCAAGTAGGTGTGAATATCCAGCCATAATTACAAACAAACGGGTAAGAAAATGTAGTATTGCCAGACCATACATGATCAAAACAGGGAGCGGAGGTGGTTTAGCTGCAAAAAGGGGTGAATGTCCAACTAAAGTTCAAATATATTAACAAAAGCGGGAGGAGAGGTCTTCGGATTAGAGTGGTTGAAATTTCCAACCATAATCTATAAAATGCGGTGAAAAAAAAGGTGTGAAGAAATGAATTTTATAGCAAAATCCGAAATCATGCATAACTCCGCAAAAGGAACGTATTGCTCAACCAAAGGGGATGCTTCTTTCTCATTCAGGGTAATATGAGGAACTTTATGCTTGATACATTTTAGACATGGATAACTATGAAGGACAAAGCAATTTTAACTTGGTTTGAGCAAAGCAATTCATTTTATAGGAAAATCCGAAATCGTGCAGGACTCATGAAAGTAAGCTTATTCTCGGATTCCTGATCCTCCAGTGTTGCTCTTTCCTATACTGAAAAATACAGCCTTGTTCTTTGTTGAAATCGATATAGACATTGATAAATATGAAGGACAAAGCAGTTTCCACTTTGTTTGAGTGAAGGAAATAATTTTATACATAAAATCCCAAATCATGCAGAACGTATGAAAAGAAGCTTATTCTTGGATTCCTGATCCTTCAGTGTTGCTCTTTCTTCTACTGCAAAATACAATGTTGTTCTTTGTTGAAGTCGATCTAGACATTGATAAATATGAAGGACAAAGCAGTTTTAACTTGGTTTGAGTGAAGGAATTCATTTTATACATAAAATCCCAAATCATGCAGAACGTATGAAAATAAGCTTATTCTCGGATTACTGATCCTTCAGTGTTGCTCTTTCTTCTACTGCAAAATCCAGTGTTGTTCTTTGTTGAAGTCAATCTAGACATTGATAAATATGAAGGACAAAGCAGTTTTAACATAGTTTGAGTGAAGGCATTCATTTATAGTAAAATCAATAATCGTGCAGAACTCATGAAAATAAGCTTATTCTCGGATTCCTAAACCTTTTGATTTGCTCTTTCTTTACTGCAAAGTACAATGTTGTTCTTTGTTGAAGTCGATCTAGACATTGATAAATATGAAGGACAAAGCAGTTTTAACATAGTTTGAGTGAAGGCATTCATTTATAGTAAAATCAATAATCGTGCAGAACTCATGAAAATAAGCTTATTCTCGGATTCCTAAAACTTTTGATTTGCTCTTTCTTTACTGCAAAGTACAATGTTGTTCTTTGTTGAAGTCGATCTAGACTTTGATAAATATGAAGGACAAAGCAGTTTTCACTTGGTTTGAGTGAAGGATTTGCAGCTGAAAACCTCCCGCTCCCGCTTTTGATTGTGTATAGTCGGGCTTTCGAGCCTTTTCTTACCCGGTTTTTAGAAATTATGGTTGGACATTCAGACCTTGCAGCCGAAGACCTCCACTCCCTCTTTTGATCATACATTGTCGGGCATTCGCACCTTGTCTTACCCGCTTTTTACAAACTATAGTCAGACATTCACACCTTGCAGCTGAACCACCTCAGCTCCCTGTTTTGATCATGTATGGTCTGGCAATACTACCTTTTCTTACCCGTTTGTGAGTAAATATGGCTGGACATTCACACCTACTTGCAGTCGAACAGCTCTGCTCCCGCTTTTGATGGTATATATTCGGGCATTCGAACCTTTTCTTAACTGCTTTTTACAAACTTTGGTCGGACGTTCACACCTTCTTGCAGCCGAACATCTCCGCTTCCGCTTTTGATGGTATATATTCGGGCATTCGAACCTTTTCTTAGCAGCTTTTTACAAACCATGGTTGAAATTTCACACCTTCTTGTAGCCGAACACCTCCGCTCCCGCTTTTGATGGCGTATAGTCAGGCATTTGCACCTTTTCTTACCCGCTTTTTACAAACTATGGTCGGACATTCAAACCTTCTTGTAGCCGAAAACCTCCGCTCCCTCTTTTGATCATACATTGTCGGGCATTCGCACCTTTTCTTACCCGTTTTTTACAAACCATGGTCGGACTGTCACACCTTCTTACAGCGGAACACCTCCGCTCCCTCTTTTGATGGTGTATGTTTGGGCATTCGAACCTTTTCTTACCCGCTTTTTACAAACTATGCTCGGACATTCAAACCTTCTTGTAGCCGAACACATCCACTCCTGCTTTTGATGATGTATGGTTGGGCATTCAAACCTACTTGTTGCCTCCTTTTCATTAATTTTGGGTGGACATTCACACCTTGTCACAGCCAAACACCTCCGCTCCCTGTTTTGATTATGTATGGTTGGACATTCGCACCTTTTCTCACCCGCTTTTTGCCAACTATGGTCGGCTCTTCACAGCTTCCTCTCCACCATACTTGTATGGTGGGATATTCACACCCACTTGCATCCGAAGACCTTTTGTTGATATTTAGTCGGTCATTCGCAGCTTACCCGCTTTTGGCAAACTATGGCCTTCATGCAGCCAAACACCTCTGATCTCGCTTTTGATGATGTAAGGTTGGGCATTCAGACCTTGCTTCACCTGCTTTTCACCAAATATAGTCGGACATTCACACCTTCTTGCAGCCGAACACTTCCGCTCCACCTTTTAGTGTTCTATCACACCTTTTTTTTCACCGCATTTTATAGATTATGGTTGGAAATTCTCAACCACTCTCATCCGAAGACCTCTCCTCCCGCTTTTGTTAATATATTTGAACTTTAGTCGGACATTCACACCTTCTTGCAGCTGAACCACCTCCGCTCCCTGTTTTGATCATGTATGGTCTGGCAATACTACCTTTTCTTACCCGTTTGTTAGTAATTATGGCTGGACATTCACACCTACTTGCAGCCGAACACCACCTCTCCCGCTTTTGATGATGTATGGACCGGCATTCTTACCTTTTCTAACACATTTTTCAGCAATTATGGTTGGAGATTCACACTTACTCACAGCCGAACAACTCCGCTCCCGCATTTGATGGTGTATAGTCGGGCATTCTCACCCTTTCTCATCAGCTTTTTGCAAATTATGATCTGACATTCACACCTGCTTTTGATAATGTATGGTTGGGCATTCGCACCTTTTCTTACCCATTTTTCAGTAATTATGGGTGGACATTCACACCATCTTGCAGCTGAACACCTCCTCTCCCGCTATTGATTGTGTACAGTCGGGTATTTTAACCTTTTCTTACCCGCTTTTTACCAAATATGGTCGGACATTCACACCGTCTTACAGCGGAACACCTCTGCTCCCGCTTTTGATGGTGTATAGTCAGGCATTTGAACCTTTTCTTAACTGCTTTTTACAAACTATGGTCGGACAATCAAACCTTCTTGTAGCCGAAAACCTCCGCTTCCTCTTTTGATTATACATTGTTGGGCATTCGCACCTTATTTACAAACTATAGTCAGACATTCACACCTTGCAGCTGAGCCACCTCAGCTCCCTGTTTTGATAGTGTATGTTCGGGCATTCGAACCTATTCTTACCCCCTTTTTACAAACTATGTTCGGAGATTCACACCTACTCACAGCCGAACAACTCCGCTCCCGCATTTGATGATGTCTTGTCCGGCATTCTAGTCTCTTCTAACACATTTTTCAGCAATTATGGTCGGACATTCACACCTACTCACAGCCGAACACTTCCGCTCCCGCATTTGATGGTGTATAGCCGGGCATTCTCACCCTTTCTCATCAGCTTTTTGCAAATTATGATCTGACATTCACACCTACTTGCAGTCGAACAGCTCTGCTCCCGCTTTTGATTATGTTTGGTTGGATATTCGAACCTTTTCTTAACTGCTTTTTACAAACTTTGGTCGGACATTCACACCTACTTGCAGCCGAACACATCCACTTCCACTTTTGATGGTATATATTCGGGCATTCGAACCTTTTCTTACCCGCTTTTTACAAACCGTGGTCGGACTTTCACACCTTCTTGTAGCCAAACAACTCCGCTCCCGCTATTGATTGTGTACAGTCGGGTATTTTAACCTTTTCTTACCCGCTTTTTACCAACTATGGTCGGACATTTACACCTTCTTACAGCAGAACACCTCCGCTCCCTCTTTTGATGGTCTATGTTCGGGCATTCGAACCTTTTCTTACCCGCTTTTTACAAACTATGGTCGGACATTCAAACCTTCTTGTAGCCGAACACATCCACTCCTGCTTTTGATGATGTATGGTTGGGCATTTTCACCTTTTCTTACCCATTTTTCAGTAATTATGGGTGGACATTCACACCTTCTTGCAGCTGAACAACTCCTCTCCCGCTTATGATCATGTGCGGTTTGATATTCGAAAATTTTCTTTCATGTTTTAAAGCAATTATTGATGGACATTCAAATCTTCTTGTAGCCGAACACATCCACTCCTGCTTTTGATGATGTATGGTTTGGCATTCGCACCCTTTTTTTACCCATTTTTCAGGAATTTTGGGTGGACATTCAGACCTTCTTGCAGCCGAAAACCTCCGCTCCCTCTTTTGATCATACATTGTCGGGCATTCGCACCTTATCTTACCCGCTTTTTACAAACTATAGTCAGACATTCACACCTTGCAGCTGAACCACCTCCGCTCCCTGTTTTGATCATGTATGGTCTGGCAATACTACCTTTTCTTACCCGTTTGTGAGTAATTAATCCCAAAATATTGAGCATAAAATAAGTCTTTATGCTGATGATGTATTACTTTTCCTTCAGAACTCACAGACGTCTCTCAGTCACACGATCACACTCATAAATAAATTCTCAGCACTTTCTGACTACTCTATCAACTGGTCTAAGACCACAGTTCTGCCCATTAACTGTAGGGTCCATAATATACCTGCGATCACTTTACAGTCAGGAAATATTAGATATTTAGGCATAAACATTTCCTCCAGGCTCTCAGAGCTAACAAAGCTAAATTATGTGCAATTATTAAAGACAGTAGAGGACGATCGCTCGTTGGAAGTCCTTACCTATATCACTTATGGGGAGAGTTACATCCATTAAAATGATGATACTACCAAAAGTTAACTATTTGTTCTCAATGATCCCCATAAAACCATCTGCTACTTGGTTTAAGTCACTAGATTCATGCATCTCCAAATTTCTGTGGAAAAACAAACCACCACGTATTAGTTTAAAAACCCTACAGAAGACCAAGGACAGTGGTGGATTAGATTTACCTCATTTTCAGCACTATTCCTTAAACAATAGGTTACAATATATATCAAAATGGTTTAAACCTTGTTGTTGTCACAGTTCCCAGAGACGTTGTAATCGTTGAGGATTCTATATTCACCCCCTCATTAGAGGCACGTAATGCAGATTGATGACACTGAATCTTCTTCTCTGTTCATTGCTGGCATCATTCCCAGCATCGTAAGTGTTCGTGGCATTGTTAGCCTCTTCTTCTGGATCTTGATATCGAGAATCCTTTTGTATTTCTGGTTTGTCAGTCCTCTGTCTTCGTTCACCGGAGTCTTTGTCTTTTTGTCCTTGAGTTTGGTGATTTTTTCTTCTTTTGATGCCTTGACACAATGTGACAGGTGATACCACGTGGGAGATCCTGTAACTTGGATTGCTGTCCCTGTGCTGCGAAATGGCTGTGCTGCTCAAATGGTCTCTCCTTCATCATGGTTACATGCTGCCATTCCGACATCTCGCCATTCCGACATGGGTCTCCAATTGTCGGAATGGCGACACTTAATTTTTTATCAAACGTCCCACCATTCCGACACTTTTTTCCTCCTATGGTCGGAATGGCGGTATGTTTTTTGTTTTTTTTTAACATTCCGACAGTTCCTTTTAATAGCCTATTTTTTACCCAAAACATTTTGCACTAATGATATGCCGGCGCAAATACGCCCTAAAGTCTGGCGCACAAGCTTTGCACATGCAGAGGCCACATCCTCGCAAACAAACTTTAATAATCTATTATCAAAATCCCCTGAATTTCAAATATAAAAATACAGATATTAATGTAACTCTGGCGAGACTGAAACTGATTAAGCAGAAATACAGTGTCAGTGAGCTGTCACAGCAGCCAGCTGGAGCGGAGCTCTCCACAGAGCCCATGCGTCTTTTGCACGCTGTCATCATATGCAAAAGTAATAATTGCAATTACAGATATCACGGCTACTGCACAGGACACAGTTGCGAGCACTCTGCCTTGCCTTGCCAATAGGAGAAGAGAGAAATGACAGCATAGAACGTATAAAACACAACAAAATGCAGTAAAAACGTTTATTCAGGTTATTCACGTGATTTATGAGTACTCACTCCAATTTTGGGAAGCGCGGATGGGTTTTGCGCATTTGGCACAAACACACAGCCGCAACGGTTGTAGCTTTATACAGCCTGTTGATATCTTAAGAACCTAACTGGTCACACCTGGGAGTAAATGTCATGTAGAGATTGTTTTTACATGACATTACAGCTGAACATATAGCTTTCATCCACAAACCAACGTGGGAGAGCCCGAAGACGCATGTGCCAGACGCACATAGGCATGCGTAAAACCAATTTTGACCACTTCATACTGTTTATTTGCTTTCTTTTAGTTAACTTTCGTTTCTTTTGGATTCTTGTGCGTGTTATGGAGCCGTTTTGGTCCATGTTTGTAAGCCTTTTTTTCCTGGATTAAATTTTCGGAAGTTGAAACAAGTGGCATTGGAGTGTGTGATTGAAAACCACCGCGGACTGCTTCTCCTCCTCCAGTTGCCGAGACTTTGTGTTTTTAATAACGCTTGTCTATAAACATGTGTTAAACATATAAATTGCATGAACAGAAAGAAGGGACTCACCTGTTGAGTAACACACATTTCCTTATACGGAAAGCCTTGTCGGAATGGTGGGACATTTGAACGTCAGAATAGCGGGATGTCGCAATGGTGGGATGTCGGAATGGTGGGACGTTTGCATGTCGGAATGGTGGTATGTCGGAATGGTGGGATGTCGGAATGGTGGGATGTCGGAATAGCGGGATGTCGGAATGGCTGGATTTCGGAATGGGTGTTGCCACCCCCTTCATCATATACACAGTTATTTATACATCACCTTCCACCATGAAGCGTTGTCCCTTTTTGTTTCTCTCTTTTTTCTTAAAATGCTGTTATGCATGTCTAAACCAATCCATTAAATTAGATCATTTTGGCAGTAAAGCGATCTACAATGTGCTTGGTCGCAAAGCTGCTCATCTATGGTAAACAGCTCTTCAGAAAGGCATTCTTCAATTGATTTCACTAATTCTATGTAATAATTTTGTGATTTCCTACAAAACTACACTTCTTCTCCCATCTGTCTGAGTATTTAATATTGTCTGGGTCCCGTTAAAACATGTATTTTTCCCATCTAATTCCTTGTTTGCTTTAAAACAAGTATTCCCCATTTTCTATCCCTTCAGTAGCCAACCAGTTTGTATGGAGTACACTGGAGCAACTTGACTGATCAGTAAAACACTGCTTTTGTTGTCACCGCAAGGCTTCCCCCGTCGGTTGTTTCACTGAGACACTACTGAGTAACTATAACTCAACACAGTTTATACACATAACATTCATATACATACTAACAAACAAACAAACAATTATTTATCGCAATTTTCTCATCTCTGTTTGAACGTACACCCAGGTAAATATTCCTGTAGTCTTCTCATACCGACTATGGACCCATTCATTGTTTAACTTCACTGTTTTGCAAATCCTAATTGAATATTACACATTGACATTGAACTTTACTTGATAAGCAGGTCTTCATTGCATTCAGCAGCCTATATGTGAGCATCTATGAGTAAGCTGTTCTTCTTTGCATTTATCAGCAGCAAGCAATTCTTCATTGCACATGCATATGAAAATAGTAAAACAATTCCAATGCGTTAGCGAAACCTTCTATATCAGGAGTGTCCATCATGATGCTGGGAATAGAACCTCTTTCCCAGAATAGTTCAACCTTCATTACTCAACTGATCATAACTCCGCAACTCCAATCAAAGTATCATTCCTCTACATATATTCAAAAATCTATGTGTAAATGTTTAATATTTCTTATATTTGTTGATGTCATTCTGTGTGCATGTGGCCTAAACCCATGGCAATTTTAATTTAAACAAGTTGAACTCTGCCTCTGATCATTTAAAAAAGGTGTGTACCAATATCAACCTTTCTCAGGTAATTACTGATCCTACAAAACCAAAGAGATCCTTCAAGGTTGTCCCTGATTGGCTCAATCTTAACAAATCAAAGGTAGAAAATCCGCAGTATCTGAACTTGGTGTTAGTTATCACTGCTCAATAGCCTGTATCAGAATTGCAAAAATGAAAACATTAGGTCCACGCTTGGTATCCAGATCCTGAAACATCTCCATGAGCAGGCTTTTTTTTAACTGATCTGTTGAATAGTTATATGACACTGTTAAAATCCCAGATGAAGATCTAGCACTTGACCATTTTTGTAAATCTTCTAATTCCATAGTTGATAAACACGCCCCTTTTAAAAAGTATAGAACTTAGAACAGGTCTATCCCTGGCTTTCGGCAGAACTGTCTTCTTTACTTTTTTTTCCCCTTGTCCTGTTCAGCATTATGTCAGAAGAATTGTAGTCTGAATACCTTTGATGCCAAACAGATTTGTTTTGCCAAGGGAAGTTTTATAAATGTAAAGCTCCCCTTGATGCCCATTTATTTATTTCTGTTTACAATATATGACATGAACTGAACTGAACCGGACCGGGGGACAAGGAAAGAAGAAGAGGAAAGAAGAGGAAACAGAACAAAAATAGAAACAAAAACCAGACAACCAGCTGCTACACCTGTAAAAAACAAAACAGACAACAATCCATGGCCTATGAGGGGAATCCAGCCTTAGCGCCACCAGGAGCACCTGAAAGCAGACAAGCAGAGAAAAAACAAACACACAAACAAACAAAAACAAGCACAAGAAGCGGCAATCACATACAACACAGCTGTGGATATAGATGACCTGAGACGACATGATAATACATCAACTGCTTAGTGACCATGCTACTGGACTAATGAATGTGTGTGTGTGTGTGTGAGAACATGCAACACCCATGGCACAGGACCTACATGATAACCGTGCTTAGTTATGAGTGTATAAGCGTACAGGGCCACAATCCACAGCCCCCCCCCAAGCAATCAGAAGCAGGCAGAGAGGGCCACAAGACCCAGGCCACCAGCAGCCCCCACAGAGCACAGAACCCAGGCAGCCCACCGCAGGGGCAACCACGCATCCACCCAGAAGACTGCAGAGGAAGCCCCCGGAAAGAGCCCCCATAAGCATAGGGCAGAGGCACTCCGGGACCTGGGCCCCAGGAGCCCGAGCGCTCCCAAACCCCCCGGCAGAGGCCCCACCCAATACCCAGGAGGGCCAAGCGCCCCAGACAGCCACAAAGTGGGTCAGCGCCTGCCCCAGCGCCCCTGGCCAAGTGCCCTGGGAGTCAAGACGTGCCCACAGGTGGGTGAAGTCGCGAGCAGTGGGGAGAGGCAACGCTGATGCCCCATCGGGAGAAACAGGCAGGCCAGGCGACAGCAAGTCCCAGATCCAGGCCCAATCATTACCACACACACTTTCACGTCCCATACATCCACACATCCACACATCCTACCTCCCTCGACTCTGCTGGGGTGTAGTGCAGCGGGCACACCAGGAGGCCAGCAACCCCCCAGCCACCACAGACCCCGAACCAGCAGAAAAATTAATTAATCCTCCTGGCCCCTCCTGCCCCGAGCAGACACCAGGAAGCAGGGGTGTGCGAAGAAGACCCCTCCCCTCACCCTTCTGGCTCTTCAATATTTTCTAATAGTGAGCAATTAAAATTGAGGGGCAGCCAAACTTGTAGAACTGGGAGCGCGGCACTCTGGGCAGCCTACATACCCAAAGAGCCCCGCCCACCAGATGCCACTCAGTGTAACCACCCCCCAAGACCTAATGTGTGTGTGTGAGTGTGTTTGATAAGAGGTAATGTCTAAGGTGTAATTAAAAAAGGGGCAGGGAACTGCAGAGTGCAACCAAAGGGGACCACCTACGTGGCCCCATCCACTACATCACGTCATCTATCTTAGACAATAATTTATATATTTTTGATAGTAGTTTTGGGGTACAGATGCTTAGAAATTCTGCTACCCTAGTCGGGGGTTGTAAGTCTGGTTGGTGGAGGATATATCCATCCATCCATCCATCATCTGCCGCTTATCCGGGGGTCGGGTCGCGGGGGCAGCAGCTTGAGCAGAGAAACCCAGACGTCTCTGTCCCCGGCCACTTCCTCCAGCTCTTCCGGGGGGACCCCGAGGCGTTCCCAGGCCAGCCGAGAGACATAGTCTCTCCAACGTGTCCTGGGTCTCCCCCGGGGTCTCCTCCCAGTGGGAAGTGCCCGGAACACCTCCCCAGGGAGGCGCCCAGGGGGCATCCTAACCAGATGCCCGAGCCACCTCATCTGACTCCTCTCAATGCGGAGGAGCAGCGGTTCTACTCCGAGCCCCTCCCGGATGACTGAGCTTCTCACCCTATCTCTAAGGGAGAGCCCAGACACCCTGCGGAGGAAACCCATTTCGGCCACTTGTATTCGCGATCTTGTTCTTTCGGTCACTACCCACAACTCGTGACCATAGGTGAGGATGGGAACGTAGATTGACCAGTAAGTAGAGAGCTTCGCCTTCTGGCTCAGCTCTCTCTTCACAGCGACGGGTCGGTGCAGAGCCTGCAACACTGCAGGCGCCGCACCGATCCGTCCGTCAATCTCCCGCTCCATTCGTTCGTCACTCGTGAACAAGACCCCGAGATACTTGAACTCCTCCTCTTGGGGAAGGATCTCATTCCCGACCCGGAGAGAGCATTCCACCCTTTTCCGGCTGAGAACCATAGTCTCGGATTTGGAGGTGCTGATTCTCATCCCAGCCGCTTCACACTCGGCTGCGAATCACTCCAGTGAGAGCTGAAGGTCACGGCCTGACGACGCTAACAGAACCACATCATCTGCAAAAAGCAGAGACCCGATTCTGAGGTCGCCAAATGGGACACCCTCAACGCCCTGGCTCCGCCTAGAAATTCTGTCCATAAAAGTTAGGAACAGAATCGGTGACAAAGGGCAGCCCTGACGGAGTCCAACTCTCACCGGAAACGTATCCGACTTACTGCCGGCAATGCGGACCAAACTCTGGCACCGGTCATACAGAGACCGAACGGCCCCTATCAAGGGGTCCGGCACTCCATATTCCCGGAGCACCCCCCACAGGACTCCACGAGGGACACGGTCGAACGCTTTCTCCAAGTCCACAAAACACATGTAGACTGATTGGGCGAACTCCCATGCACCCTCCAGGATCCTGCCGAGGGTATAGAGCTGGTCCACTGTTCCACGGCCAGGACGAAAGCCACACTGCATCTCCTGAATCCGAGGCTCGATTATCCGACGGATCCTCCTCTCCAATACCCCCGAATAGACCTTACCAGGGAGGCTGAGGAGTGTGATACCCCTATAGTTGGAACACACCCTCCGGTCCCCCTTTTTAAAGAGGGGGACCACCACCCCAATCTGCCAGTCAAGAGGCACTGTCCACGATGTCCACGCGATACTGCAGAGGCGTGTCAGCCAAGACAGCCCTACAACATCCAGAGCCTTGAGAAACTCAGGACGGACCTCATCCACCCTTGCCTTGCCACCGAGGAGCTTTTTAACCACCTCGGCAACCTCAGCCCCAGAAATGGGAGGCCCCGTCTCCGAGCTCACCGACTCTGCCTCTTCCGAGCACGTGTTGGTAGGATTGAGGAGTTCCTCGAAGTACTCCCCCCACCGACTCACAACATCCCGAGTTGAGGTCAGCAAAGCCCCGTGTTGACTGTGAGCCGCTTCCCCCCCCTGAGACGCCGGATGGTGGACAAGAATCTTTTCGAGGCCGTCCGGAAATCGTTCTCCATGGTCTCACCGAACTCCTCCCAGGCCCGAGTTTTTGCCTCAGCAACCGCCGAAGCCGCGGCCCGTCTGGCCCGTCGGTACCTATCAGCTTCTTCCAGGGTCCCACTGGCCAAAAAGGCCCGATAGGACTCCTTCTTCAGCTTGACGGCTTCCCTCACCACTGGTGTCCACCAGCAGGTTCGAGGGTTGCCGCCACGACAGGCACCGACCACCTTACGGCCACAACTCCGACCAGCTGCCTCGGCAATGGAGTCACGGAACATGGCCCATTCAATGTCCCCCACCTCAAATATGGTTGAAGCTCTGCCGGAGGTGGGAGTTAAAGCTCCTTCTGACGGGGGATTCTGACAAACGCTCCCAGCAGACCCTCACAATACGTTTGGGCCTGCCAGGTCTGATCGGCATCCTCCCCCACCAGCGGAGCCACCTCACCACCAGGTGGTGATCAGTTGACAGCTCCGCCCCTCTCTTCACCCGAGTGTCCAGGACATACGGCCGCAAGTCCGATGATACAACCACAAAGTCGATCATCGAACTGCGGCCAAGGGTGTCCTGGTGCCAAGTGCACATATGGACACCCTTATGCCTGAACATGGTGTTCGTTATGGACAGTCTATGACTGGCACAGAAGTCCAACAACATAACACCACTCTGATTCAGATCGGGGGGGCCGTTCCTCCCAATCACACCCCTCCAGGTCTCACTGTCATTGCCCACGTGAGCATTGAAGTCCCCCAGCAGATTGAGGGAGTCTCCGGTAGGAGCATTCTCCAGTGCCTCCCCCAGAGACTCCAAAAAGGGTAGGTACTCTGAACTGCTGTTTGGCGCATAGGCACAAACAACAGTCAGGACTCGTCCCCCCACCCAAGGCGGAGGGAGGCTACCCTCTCGTTCACTGGGGTAAACCCCAATGTACTGGCACACAGCCGGGGGGCAATAAGTATGCCCACACCTGCTCTGCGCCTCTCACCACGGGCAACTCCAGAGTGGAAGAGAGTCCAACCCCTCTCAAGAGTACTGGTTCCAGATCCCAAGCCGTGCGTCGAGATGAGTCCGACTATATCTAACGGTCTGATGAAGTTTCAACAATAAACCACAAACTTTGTATTATGAGAAAGAACCAGACTCATTCTTCAGGAATCCGAAAATAAGCTCTATTTTACGAGTTATGCACGAATTCGGATTCTCCTATAAAACGAATTCCTTAACTCAAACCAAGTTAAGACTGCTTTGTCCTTCATATTTATTCATGTCTAATCAAGTTTCAATGATAAACAACGTTGTACTTTGTAGAATGAGAAAGAACTTCTTCAGCAATAAGCATCTCTCGACAAATGACGAAATACAGATTTTGCTATAAAATTAATTGCTATCAGCCTGACTTAAAACTGTTTGTCTTCCTTATTTATCCACTTCAAATCAAGTTTCAACAATAAAAAAAATTTTGTAGTTTGAGAAAGAACAACTTAATCTTGAGCAATCAGTATAAAAAGAGGGTAAGCAAAGGTGCGAATGTCAAACCATACATGATCAAAACAGGGAGCGGAGGTGTTTGGCTGAGACAAGGTGTGAATGTCCACCCATAATTAATGAAAAGCGGGCAACAAGTAGGTTCGAATGCCCAACCATACATCATCAAAAGCAGGAGTGGATATGTTCGGCTACAAGAAGGTTTGAACGTCTGACCATAGTTTGTAAAAAGCGGGTAAGAAAAGGTTCGAATGCCCGAACATGCACCATCAAAGGAGGGAGCGGAGGTGTTCCGCTGTAAGAAGGTGTGAATGTCCGCCCGTAGTTGGTAAAAAACGGGTAAGAAAAGGTTAAAATACCCGACTGTACACAATCAGTAGCGGGTGCGGAGTTGTTCGGCTACTAAAAGGTGTGAAAGTCCGACCATGGTTTGTAAAAAGCGGGTAAGAAAAGGTGCGAATGCCCGAAAATGTATGATAAAAAGAGGGAGCGGAGGTGTTTGGCTGCAAGAAGGTGTGAATGTACACCCATAATTACTGAAAAATGGGTAAGAAAAGGTGCGAATGCCCAACTATACATAATCAAAAGCAGGAGTGGATGTGTTCGGCTCCAAGAAGGGTTGAACGTCTGACCATAGTTTGTAAAAAGCAGGTAAGAAAAGGTTTGACTGCCCGAACATACACCATCAAAAGAGGGAGCGGAGGTGTTCCGCTGTGAGAAGGTGTGAATGTCCGACCATAGTTGGTAAAAAGCGGGTAAGAAAAGGTTAAAATACCCGACTGTGCACAATCAATAGCGGGAGCGGAGTTGTTCGGCTACTAAAAGATGTGAAAGTCCGACTATGGTGTGTAAAAAGCGGGTAAGAAAAGGTGCTAATGCCCGACAATGTATGATCAAAAGAGGGAGTGGAGGTTTTCGGCTGTAAGAAGGTCTGAATGTCCAACTATAATTTGTAAAAACCGGGTAAGAAAAGGCTTGAAAGCCCGACTATACACCATCATAAGCGGGAGAGGAGGTGTTCAGCTGCAAGAAGGTGTGAATGTCCACCCATAATTACTGAAAAATGGGTAAGAAAAGGTGCGAATGCCCAAACATACATCATCAAAAGCAGGAGTGGATGTGTTGGGCTACAAGAAGGTTTGAAAGTCCGACCATGGTTGTAAAAAACGGGTAAGAAAAGGTGCGAATGCCCGACAATGTATGATCAAAAGAGGGAGCGGAGATTTTTGGCTACAAGAAGGTTTAAATGTCCGACCATAGTTTGTAAAAAGCGGGTAAGAAAAGGTTCAAATGCCTGACAATACACCATCAAAAGCGGGAGCGGAGGTGTTCCGCTGTAAGACGGTGTGAATGTCCGACCATAGTTGGTAAAAAGCGGGTAAGAAAAGGTTAAAATACCCGACTGTGCACAATCAATAGCGGGAGCGGAGTTGTTCGGCTACTAAAAGATGTGAAAGTCCGACTATGGTGTGTAAAAAGCGGGTAAGAAAAGGTGCTAATGCCCGACAATGTATGATCAAAAGAGGGAGTGGAGGTTTTCGGCTGTAAGAAGGTCTGAATGTCCAACTATAATTTGTAAAAACCGGGTAAGAAAAGGCTTGAAAGCCCGACTATACACCATCATAAGCGGGAGAGGAGGTGTTCAGCTGCAAGAAGGTGTGAATGTCCACCCATAATTACTGAAAAATGGGTAAGAAAAGGTGCGAATGCCCAAACATACATCATCAAAAGCAGGAGTGGATGTGTTGGGCTACAAGAAGGTTTGAAAGTCCGACCATGGTTGTAAAAAACGGGTAAGAAAAGGTGCGAATGCCCGACAATGTATGATCAAAAGAGGGAGCGGAGATTTTTTGCTACAAGAAGGTTTGAATGTCCGACCATAGTTTGTAAAAAGCGGGTAAGAAAAGGTTCAAATGCCTGACAATACACCATCAAAAGCGGGAGCGGAGGTGTTCCGCTGTAAGATGGTGTGAATGTCCGACCATAGTTGGTAAAAAGCGGGTAAGAAAAGGTTAAAATACCTGACTGTACACAATCAATAGCGGGAGAGGAGGTGTTCGGCTACAAGAAGGTGTGAAAGTCCAACCATGGTTTGTAAAAAGCTGGTAAGAAAAGGTTCGAATGCCCGAATATATACCATCAAAAGCGGAAGCGGAGGTGTTCGGCTGCAAGAAGGTGTGAACGTCCGACCAAAGTTTGTAAAAAGCAGTTAAGAAAAGGTTCGAATATCCAACCAAACATAATCAAAAGCGGGAGCAGAGCTGTTCGACTGCAAGTAGGTGTGAATGTCCAGCCATAATTACTCACAAACGGGTAAGAAAAGGTAGTATTGCCAGACCATACATGATCAAAACAGGGAGCTGAGGTGGTTCAGCACCAAGGTGTGAATGTCTGACTATAGTTTGTATAAAGCGGGTAAGATAAGGTGCGAATGCCCGACAATGTATGATCAAAAGAGGGAGCGGAGGTTTTTGGCTACAAGAAGGTTTGAATGTCCGACCATAGTTTGTAAAAAGCGGATAAGAAAAGGTTCAAATGCCTGACTATACACCATCAAAAGAGGGAGCGGAGGTTTTTGGCTACAAGAAGGTTTGAATGTCCGACCATAGTTTGTAAAAAGCGGATAAGAAAAGGTTCAAATGCCTGACTATACACCATCAAAAGCGGGAGCGGAGGTGTTCCGCTGTAAGACGGTGTGAATGTCCGACCATAGTTGGTAAAAAGCGGGTAAGAAAAGGTTAAAATACCCGACTGTACACAATCAATAGGGGGAGCGGAGTTGTTCGGCTACAAGAAGGTGTGAAAGTCCAACCATGGTTTGTAAAAAGCTGGTAAGAAAAGGTTCGAATGCCCGAATATATACCATCAAAAGCGGAAGCGGAGGTGTTCGGCTGCAAGAAGGTGTGAACGTCCGACCAAAGTTTGTAAAAAGCAGTTAAGAAAAGGTTCGAATATCCAACCAAACATAATCAAAAGCGGGAGCAGAGCTGTTCGACTGCAAGTAGGTGTGAATGTCAGATCATAATTTGCAAAAAGCTGATGAGAAAGGGTGAGAATGCCCGACTATACACCATCAAATGCGGGAGCGGAAGTGTTCGGCTGTGAGTAGGTGTGAATGTCCGACCATAATTGCTGAAAAATGTGTTAGAAGAGACTAGAATGCCGGACAATACATCATCAAATGCGGGAGCGGAGTTGTTCGCCTGTGAGTAGGTGTGAATCTCCGAGCATAGTTTGTAAAAAGGGGGTAAGAATAGGTTCGAATGCCCGAACATACACTATCAAAACAGGGAGCTGAGGTGGCTCAGCTGCAAGGTGTGAATGTCTGACTATAGTTTGTAAATAAGGTGCGAATGCCCAACAATGTATAATCAAAAGAGGGAGCGGAGGTTTTCGGCTACAAGAAGGTTTGAATGTCCGACCATAGTTTGTAAAAAGCGGGTAAGAAAAGGTTCAAATGCCTGACTATACACCATCAAAAGCGGGAGCAGAGGTGTTCCGCTGTAAGACGGTGTGAATGTCCGACCATATTTGGTAAAAAGCGTGTAAGAAAAGGTTAAAATACCCGACTGTACACAATCAATAGCGGGAGAGGAGGTGTTCAGCTGCAAGAAGGTGTGAATGTCCACCCATAATTCCTGAAAAATGGGTAAGAAAAGGTGCGAATGCCCAACCATACATTATCAAAAGCAGGTGTGAATGTCAGATCATAATTTGCAAAAAGCTGATGAGAAAGGGTGAGAATGCCCGACTATACACCATCAAATGCGGGAGCGGAGTTGTTCGGCTGTGAGTAAGTGTGAATCTCCGACCATAATTGCTGAAAAATGTGTTAGAAAAGGTAAGAATGCCGGTCCATACATCATCAAAAGCGGGAGAGGTGGTGTTCGGCTGCAAGTAGGTGTGAATGTCCAGCCATAATTACTAACAAACGGGTAAGAAAAGGCAGTATTGCCAGACCATACATGATCAAAACAGGGAGCGGAGGTGGTTCAGCTGCAAGAAGGTGTGAATGTCCGACTAAAGTTCAAATATATTAACAAAAGCGGGAGGAGAGGTCTTCGGATGAGAGTGGTTGAGAATTTCCAACCATAATCTATAAAATGCGGTGAAAAAAAAGGTGTGATAGAACACTAAAAGGTGGAGCGGAAGTGTTCAGCTGCAAGAAGGTGTGAATGTCCGACTATATTTGGTGAAAAGCAGGTGAAGCAAGGTCTGAATGCCCAACCTTACATCATCAAAAGCGAGATCAGAGGTGTTTGGCTGCATGAAGGCCATAGTTTGCCAAAAGCGGGTAAGCTGCGAATGACCGGCTAAATATCAACAAAAGGTCTTCGGATGCAAGTGGGTGTGAATATCCCACCATACAAGTATGGTGGAGAGGAAGCTGTGAACATCCGACCATAGTTGGCAAAAAGCGGGTGAGAAAAGGTGCGAATGTCCAACCATACATGATCAAAACAGGGAGCGGAGGTGTTTGGCTGTGACAAGGTGTGAATGTCCACCCAAAATTAATGAAAAGCGGGCAACAAGTAGGTTTGAATGCCCAACCATACATCATCAAAAGCGGGAGTGGATGTGTTCGGCTACAAGGTTTGAATGTCCGAGCATAGTTTGTAAAAAGCGGGTAAGAAAAGGTTCGAATGCCCAAACATACACCATCAAAAGAGGGAGCGGATGTGTTCCGCTGTAAGAAGGTGTGAATGTCCGACCATAGTTGGTAAAAAACGGGTAAGAAAAGGTTAAAATACCCGACTGTACACAATCAATAGCGGGAGCGGATGTGTTTGGCTACAAGAATGTGTGACAGTCCGACCATGGTTTGTAAAAAACGGGTAAGAAAAGGTGCGAATGCCCGACAATGTATGATCAAAAGAGGGAGCGGAGGTTTTCGGCTACAAGGTTTGAATGTAAGACCATAGTTTGTAAAAAGCGGGTAAGAAAAGGTTCAAATGCCTGACTATACACCATCAAAAGCGGGAGCGGAGGTGTTCCGCTGTAAGACGGTGTGAATGTCCGACCATAGTTGGTAAAAAGCGGGTAAGAAAAGGTTAAAATACCTGACTGTACACAATCAATAGCGGGAGCGGAGTTGTTCGGCTACAAGAAGGTGTGAAAGTTCAACCATGGTTTGTAAAAAGCTGCTAAGAAAAGGTTCGAATGCCCGAATATATACCATCAAAAGCGGAAGCGGAGGTGTTCGGCTGCAAGAAGGTGTGAACGTCCGACCAAAGTTTGCAAAAAGCAGTTAAGAAAAGGTTCGAATGCCCGAATATATACCATCAAAAGCGGGAGCAGAGCTGTTCGACTGCAAGTAGGTGTGAATGTCCAGCCATAATTACTCACAAACGGGTAAGAAAAGGTAGTATTGCCAGACCATACATGATCAAAACAGGGAGTGGAGGTGGTTCAGCTGCAAGGTGTGAATGTCTGACTATAGTTTGTAAAAAGCGGGTAAGACAAGGTGCGAATGCCCGACAATGTATGATCAAAAGCGGGAGCGAGAGGTTTTCAGCTGCAAATCCTTCACTCAAACCAAGTGAAAACTGCTTTGTCCTTCATATTTATCAATGTCTAGATCGACTTCAACAAAGAACAACATTGTACTTTGCAGTAAAGAAAGAGCAAATCAAAAGTTTTAGGAATCCGAGAATAAGCTTATTTTCATGAGTTCTGCGCGATTATTGATTTTACTATAAATGAACGCCTTCACTCCAACTATGTTAAAACTGCTTTGTCCTTCATATTTATCAATGTCTAGATTGACTTCAACAAAGAACAACACTGGATTTTGCAGTAGAAGAAAGAGCAACACTGAAGGATCAGTAATCCGAGAATAAGCTTATTTTCATACGTTCTGCATGATTTGGGATTTTATGTATAAAATGAATTCCTTCACTCAAACCAAGTTAAAACTGCTTTGTCCTTCATATTTATCAATGTCTAGATGGACTTCAACAAAGAACAACATTGTATTTTGCATTAGAAGAAATAGCAAATCAAAAGTTTTAGGAATCCGAGAATAAGCTTATTTTCATGAGTTCTGCACGATTATTGATTTTACTATAAATGAACGCCTTCACTCCAACTATGTTAAAACTGCTTTGTCCTTCATATTTATCAATGTCTAGATTGACTTCAACAAAGAACAACACTGGATTTTGCAGTAGAAGAAAGAGCAACACTGAAGGATCAGTAATCCGAAAATAAGCTTATTTTCATACGTTCTGCATGATTTGGGATTTTATGTATAAAATGAATTCCTTCACTCAAACCAAGTTAAAACTGCTTTGTCCTTCATATTTATCAATGTCTAGATCGACTTCAACAAAGAACAACATTGTATTTTGCAGTAGAAGAAAAAGCAACACTGAAGGATCAGGAATCCGAGAATAAGCTTATTTTCATACGTTTTGCATGATTTGGGATTTTATGTATAAAATGAATTCCTTCACTCAAACCAAGTGAAAACTGCTTTGTCCTTCATATTTATCAATGTCTAGATTTATTTCAACAAAGAACAACATTGTATTTTGCAGTAGTAGAAATAGCAACACTGAAGGATCAGGAATCCGAGAATAAGCTTATTTTCATACGTTCTGCTTGATTTGGGATTTTGCTATAAAATTAATTCCTTCACTCAATCAAAGTGGAAACTGCTTTGTTCTTCATATTTATCAATGTCTATATAAATTTCAACAAAGAACAAGGCTGTATTTTTCATTATAGGAAAGAGCAACACTGGAGGATCAGGAATCCAAGAAAAAGCTTACTTTCATGAGTCCTGCACGATTTCGGATTTTCCTATAAAATGAATTGCTTTGCTCAAACCAAGTTAAAATTGCTTTGTCCTTCATAGTTATCCATGTCTAAAATGTATCAAGCATAAAGTTCCTCATATTACCCTGAATGAGAAAGAAGCATCCCTTTGGTTGAGCAATACGTTCCTTTTGCGGAGTTATGCATGATTTCGGATTTTGCTATAAAATTCATTCCTTCACACCTTTTTTTTTCACCACATTTTATAGATTATGGTTGGAAATTCTCAACCACTCTAATCCGAAGACCTCTCCTCCCGCTTTTGTTAATATATTTGAACTTTAGTTGGACATTCACCCCTTTTTGCAGCTAAACCACCTCCGCTCCCTGTTTTGATCATGTATGGTCTGGCAATACTACATTTTCTTACCCGTTTCTGAGTAATTATGGCTGGATATTCACACCTACTTGCAGCTGAACACAATCTCTCTCGCTTTTAATTATGTTTGGATATTCGAACCTTTTCTTTACTGCTTTTTGCCAACTTTGGTCAGACGTTCACACCTTCTTGCAGCCGAACACCTCCGCTTCCGCTTTTGATGGTATATATTCGGGCATTCGAACCTTTTCTTACCAGCTTTTTACAAACGATGGTTGGACTTTCACACCTTCTTGTAGCCGAACAACTCCGCTCCCGCTATTGATTGTGTACAGTCGGGTATTTTAACCTTTTCTTACCCGCTTTTTACCAACTATGGTCGGACATTCAAACCGTCTTACAGCGGAACATCTCCGCTCCCGCTTTTGATGGTGTATAGTCAGGCATTTGAACCTTTTCTTACCCGCTTTTTACAAACTATGGTTGGACATTCAAACCTTCTTGTAGCCGAAAACCTCTGCTCCCTCTTTTGATTATACAATGTCGGGCATTCGCACCTTATCTTACCCGCTTTGTACAAACTATAGTCAGACATTCACACCTTGATGCTGAACAACCTCAGCTCCCTGTTTTGATCATGTATGGTCTGGCAATACTACCTTTTCTTACCCGTTTGTGAGTAATTATGGCTGGACATTCACACCTACTTGCAGTCGAACAGCTCTGCTCCCGCTTTTGATTATGTTTGGTTGGATATTCGAACCTTTTCTTACCAGCTTTTTACAAACCATGGTTGGACTTTCACACCTTCTTGTAGCCGAACAACTCCGCTCCCCCTATTGATTGTGTACAGTCGGGTATTTTAACCTTTTCTTACCCGCTTTTTACCAACTATGGTCGGACATTCACACCGTCTTACAGCGGAGCACCTCCGCTCCCGCTTTTGATGGTGTATAGTCAGGCATTTGAACCTTTTCTTACCCGCTTTTTACAAACTATGGTCGGATATTCAAACCTTCTTGTAGCCAAAAACCTCCGCTCCCTCTTTTGATCATACATTGTCGGGCATTCGCACCTTTTCTTACCCGTTTTTTACAAACCATGGTCGGACTTTCACACATTCTTGTAGCCAAACACATCCACTCCCGCTATTGATTGTGTACAGTCGGGTATTTTAACCTTTTCTTACACACTTTTTACCAACTATGGTCGGACATTCATACCTTCTTACAGCGGAACACCTCCGCTCCCTCTTTTGATGGTGTATGTTTGGGCATTCGAACCTTTTCTTACCCGCTTTTTACAAACTATGCTCGGACATTCAAACCTTCTTCTAGCCGAACACATCCACTCCTTCTTTTGATGATGTATGCTTGGGCATTCAAACCTAGTTTTTTGCCCGCTTTTCATTAATTTTGGGTGGACATTCACACCTTGTCACAGCCAAACACCTCCGCTCCCTGTTTTGATCATGTATGGTTGGACATTCGCACCTTTTCTCACCCGCTTTTTGCAAACTATGGTTGGCTGTTCACAGCTTCCTCTCCACCATACTTGTATCGTGGGATGTTCACACCCAGTTGCATCCGAAGACCTCCGCCCCCACTTTTGTTGATATTTAGTTGGTCATTCGCAGCTTACCCGCTTTTGGCAAACTATGGCCTTCTTGCAGCCAAACACCTCTGATCTCGCTTTTGATGATGTAAGGTTGGGCATTCAGACCTTGCTTCACCTGCTTTTCACCAAATATAGTCGGACATTCACACCTTCTTGCAGCCGAACACTTCCGCTCCACCTTTTAGTGTTCTATCACACCTTTTTTTCACCGAATTTTATAGATTATGGTTGGAAATTCTCAACCACTCTCATCCGAAGACCTCTCCTCCCGCTTTTGTTAATATATTTGAACTTTAGTCGGACATTCACACCTTCTTGCAGCTGAACCACCTCCGCTCCCTGTTTTGATCATGTATGGTCTGGCAATACAACCTTTTCTTACCCGTTTGTGAGTAATTATGGCTGGACATTCACACTTACTTGCAGCCGAACACCACCTCTCTCGCTTTTGATGATGTATGGACCGGCATTCTTACCTTTTCTAACACATTTTTCAGAAATTACAGTCTGAGATTCACACCTACTCACAGCCGAACAACTCCGCTCCCGCATTTGATGGTGTGCAGTCGGACATTCTCACCCTTTCTCATAAGCTTTTTGCAAATTATGATCTGACATTCACACCTACTTGCAGTGGAAAAGCTATGCTCCCACTTTTGATTATGTTTGGTTGGATATTCAAACCTTTTCTTAACTGCTTTTTACAAACTTTGGTTGGACGTTCACACCTTCTTGTAGCCGAACACATCCACTCCTGCTTTTGATGATGTATGGTTGGGCATTCGCACCTTTTTTTTACCCATTTTTCAGGAATTATGGGTGGACATTCACACCTTCTTGCAGCTGAACACCTCTCCTTCTTATGATCATGTGCGGATGATATTCGAAAATTTTCTTTCATGTTTTAAAGCAATTATTGATGGACATTCAGACCTTCTTGCAGCTGAACCACTCTGCTCGCGCTTTTGATGGTGTATAGTCGGTCTTTCGAGCCTTTCCTTCCCGGTTTTTACAAATTATGGTTGGACATTCAGACCTTCTTCAGCCGAACACCTCCGCTCCCTCTTTTGATCATACATTGTCTGGCATTCGAACCTTTTCTCACCAGCTTTTTACAAACCATGGTTGGACTTTCACACCTTCTTGTAGCCGAACAACTCCGCTCCCGCTATTGATTGTGTACAGTCGGGTATTTTAACCTTTTCTTACCTGCTTTTTACTACCTATGGTCGGACATTCACACCGTCTTACAGCGGAACACCTCCGCTCCCTGTTTTGATCATGTATGGTCTGGCAATACAACCTTTTCTTACCCGTTTGTGAGTAATTATGGCTGGACATTCACACTTACTTGCAGCCGAACACCACCTCTCTCGCTTTTGATGATGTATGGACCGGCATTCTTACCTTTTCTAACACATTTTTCAGAAATTACAGTCTGAGATTCACACCTACTCACAGCCGAACAACTCCGCTCCCGCATTTGATGGTGTGCAGTCGGACATTCTCACCCTTTCTCATAAGCTTTTTGCAAATTATGATCTGACATTCACACCTACTTGCAGTGGAAAAGCTATGCTCCCGCTTTTGATTATGTTTGGTTGGATATTCAAACCTTTTCTTAACTGCTTTTTACAAACTTTGGTTGGACGTTCACACCTTCTTGTAGCCGAACACATCCACTCCTGCTTTTGATGATGTATGGTTTGGCATTCGCACCTTTTTTTTACCCATTTTTCAGGAATTATGGGTGGACATTCACACCTTCTTGCAGCTGAACACCTCTCCTTCTTATGATCATGTGCGGATGATATTCGAAAATTTTCTTTCATGTTTTAAAGCAATTATTGATGGACATTCAGACCTTCTTGCAGCTGAACCACTCTGCTCGCGCTTTTGATGGTGTATAGTCGGTCTTTCGAGCCTTTCCTTCCCGGTTTTTACAAATTATGGTTGGACATTCAGACCTTCTTGCAGCCGAACACCTCCGCTCCCTCTTTTGATCATACATTGTCTGGCATTCGAACCTTTTCTCACCAGCTTTTTACAAACCATGGTTGGACTTTCACACCTTCTTGTAGCCGAACAACTCCGCTCCCGCTATTGATTGTGTACAGTCGGGTATTTTAACCTTTTCTTACCTGCTTTTTACCAACTATGGTCGGACATTCACACCGTCTTACAGCGGAACACCTCCGCTCCGCGCTTTTGATGGTGTATAGTCAGGCATTTGAACCTTTTCTTACCCGCTTTTTATAAACTATGGTCGGACATTCAAACCTTCTTGTAGCCGAAAACCTCCGCTCTCTCTTTTGATTATACAATGTTGGGCATTCGCACCTTATCTTACCCGCTTTTTACAAACTATAGTCAGACATTCACACCTTGCAGCTGAACAACCTCAGCTCCCTGTTTTGATCATGTATGGTCTGGCAATACTACCTTTTCTTACAAGTTTGTGAGTAATTATGGCTGGACATTCACACCTACTTGCAGTCGAAAAGCTGTGCTCCCGCTTTTGATTATGTTTGGTTGGATATTCGAAACTTTTCTTAACTGCTTTTTACAAACTTTGGTCGGACGTTCACACCTTCTTGCAGCCGAACACCTCCGCTTCCGCTTTTGATGGTATATATTCGGGCATTCGAACCTTTTCTTAGCAGCTTTTTACAAACCATGGTTGAACTTTCACACCTTCTTGTAGCCGAACAACTCCGCTCCCGCTATTTATTGTGTACAGTCGGGTATTTTAACCTTTTCTTACCCACTTTTTACCAACTATGGTCGGACATTCACACCGTCTTACAGTGGAACACCTCCGCTCCCGCTTTTGATGGTGTATAGTCAGGCATTTGAACCTTTTCTTACCCGCTTTTTTTTTTTTATGGTCGGACATTCAAACCTTCTTGTAGCCGAAAACCTCCGCTTCCTCTTTTGATCATACATTGTCGGGCATTCGCACCTTTTCTTACCCGTTTTTTACAAACCATGGTCGGACTGTCACACATTCTTGTAGCCAAACACATCCGCTCCCGCTATTGATTGTGTACAGTCGGGTATTTTAACCTTTTCTTACCCGTTTTTTACCAACTATGGTCGGACATTCACACCTTCTTACAGCGGAACACCTCCGCTCCCTCTTTTGATAGTGTATGTTCGGGCATTCGAATCTATTCTTACCCCCTTTTTACAAAATATGCTCGGAGATTCACACCTACTCAAAGCCGAACAACTCCGCTCCCGCATTTGATGGTGTATAGTCGGGCATTCTCACCCTTTCTCATCAGCTTTTTGCAAATTATGATCTGACATTCACACCTACTTGCAGTCGAACAGCTCTGCTCCCGCTTTTGATTATGTTTGGTTGGATATTCGAAACTTTTCTTAACTGCTTTTTACAAACTTTGGTAGGACGTTCAAACTTTCAAGCAGCCGAACACCTCCGCTTCTGCTTTTGATGTTGTATATTCGGGCATACAAACCTTTTCTTACCCACTTTTTACAAACCATGGTCAGACTTTCACTCTTTGTTGCTGAACAACTCCGCTCCCTCTTTTGATTGTGTACAGTCGGGTATTTTCACCTTTTCTTACCTGCTTTTTACAAACTTTGGTCGGACATTCAAACCTTCTTGTAGCCGAACACATCCACTCCTGTTTTTGATGATGTATGGTTGGGCATTCGCACCTTTTCTTACCCATTTTTCAGTAATTATTGGTGGACATTCAGACCTTCTTGCAGCTGAACACCTCTGCTCCCTCTTTTGATCATACATTGTCGGGCATTCGCACCTTGTCTTACCCGCTTTTTACAAACTTTAGTCAGACATTCACACCTTGCAGCTGAACCACCTCCGCTCCCTGTTTTGATCATGTATGATCATGCAATACTACCTTTTCTTACCCATTTGTGAGTAATTATGGCTGGACATTCACACCTACTTGCAGCCGAACACCACCTCTCCCGCTTTTGATGATGTAATGTCCGGCATTCTAGTCTCTTCTAACACATTTTTCAGCAATTATGGTCGGACATTCACACCTACTCACAGCCGAACACTTCCGCTCCCGCATTTGATGGTGTATAGCCGGGCATTCTCACCCTTTCTCATCAGCTTTTTGCAAATTATGATCTGACATTCACACCTACTTGCAGTCGAACAGCTCTGCTCCCGCTTTTGATTATGTTTGGTTGGATATTTGAACCTTTTCTTAACTGCTTTTTACAAACTTTGGTCGGACGTTCACACCTTCTTGCAGCCGAACACCTCCACTTCCACTTTTGATGGTATATATTCGGGCATTCGAACCTTTTCTTACCCGCTTTTTACAAACCGTGGTCGGACTTTCACACCTTCTTGTAGCCGAACAACTCCGCTCCCGCTATTGATTGTGTACAGTCGGGTATTTTAACCTTTTCTTACCCGCTTTTTACCAACTATGGTCGGACATTTACACCTTCTTACAGCGGAACACCTCCGCTCCCTCCTTTGATGGTCTATGTTTGGGCATTCGAACCTTTTCTTACCCGCTTTTTACAAACTATGGTCGGACATTCAAACCTTCTTCTAGCCGAACACATCCACTCCTGCTTTTGATGATGTATGGTTTGGCATTCGCACCCTTTTCTTACCCATTTTCAGCAATTATGGGTGGACATTCAGACCTTCTTGCAGCCGAAAACCTCCGCTCCCTCTTTTGATCATGCATTGTCGGGCATTCGCACCTTGTCTTACCCGCTTTTTATAAACTTTAGTTGGACATTCACACCTTCTTGCAGCTGAACGACCTCCGCTCCCTTTTTTGATCATGTATAGTCTGGCAATACTACCTTTTCTTACCCGTTTGTGAGTAATTAATCCCAAAATATTGAGCATAAAATAAGTCTTTATGCTGATGATGTATTACTTTTCCTTCAGAACTCACAGACGTCTCTCACTCACACGATCACACTCATAAATAAATTCTCAACACTTTCTGCCCATTAACTGTAGGGTCCATAATATACCTGCGATCACTTTACAGTCAGGAAATATTAGATATTTAGGCATAAACATTTCCTCCAGGCTCTCAGAGCTAACAAAGCTAAATTATGTGCAATTATTAAAGACAGTAGAGGACGATCTCTCGTTGGAAGTCCTTACCTATATCACTTATGGGGAGAATTACATCCATTAAAATGATGATACTACCAAAAGTTAACTATTTGTTCTCAATGATCCCCATAAAACCATCTGCTACTTGGTTTAAGTAACTAGATTCATGCATCTCCAAATTTCTGTGGAAAAACAAACCACCACGTATTAGTTTAAAAACCCTACAGAAGACCAAGGACAATGGTGGATTAGATTTACCTCATTTTCAGCACTATTCCTTAGCCAATAGGTTACAATATATATCAAAATGGTTTAAACCTTGTTTTTGTCACAGTTCCCAGAGACGTTGTAATCGTTGAGGATTCTATATTCACCCCCTCATTAGAGGCACGTGTTGCAGATTGATGACACTGAATCTTCTCCTCTGTTCATTGCTGGCATCATTCCCAGCATCGTAAGTGTTCGTGGCATTGTTAGCCTCTTCTTCTGGATCTTGATATCGAGAATCCTTTTGTATTTCTGGTTTGTCAGTACTCTCTCTTCGTTCACCGGCGTCTTCGTCTTTTTGTCCTTGAGTTTGGTGATTTTTTCTTCTTTTGATGCCTTGACACAATGTGACAGGTGATACCACGTGGGAGATCCTGTAACTTGGACTGCTGTCCCTGTGCAGCGAAATGGCTGTGCTGCTCAAATGGTCTCTCCTTCATCATGGTTACATGCTGCCATTCCGACATCTCGCCATTCCGACATGGGTCTCCAATTGTCGGAATGGCGACACTTAATTTTTTATCAAACGTCCCACCATTCCGACACTTTTTTCCTCCTATGGTCGGAATGGCGGTATGTTTTTTGTTTTTTTGAACATACCGCCATTCCGACAGTTCCTTTTAATAGCCTATTTTTTACCCAATACATTTTGCACTAATGATATGCCGGCGCAAATACGCCCTAAAGTTTGGCGCACAAGCTTTGCACATGCAGAGGCCACAGCCTCGCAAACAAACTTTAATAATCTATTATCAAAATCCCCTGAATTTCAAATATAAAAATACAGATATTAATGTAACTCTGGCGAGACTGAAACTGATTAAGCAGAAATACAGTGTCAGTGAGCTGTCACAGCAGCCAGCTGGAGCGGAGCTCTCCACAGAGCCCATGCGTCTTTTGCACGCTGTCATCATATGCAAAAGTAATAATTGCAATAACAGATATCACGGCTACGGCACAGGACACAGTTGCGAGCACTCTGCCTTGCCTTGCCAATAGGAGAAGAGAGAAATGACAGCATAGAACGTATAAAACACAACAAAATGCAGTAAAACCGTTTATTCATGTTATTCACGTGATTTATGAGTACTCGCTCCAATTTTGGGAAGCGCGGATGGGCTTTGTGCATTTCTCACAAACACACAGCCGTTGCGCAAGGCTTTATACAGCCTGTTGATATCTTAAGGACGTAACTGGTCACACCTGGGAGTAAATGTCATGTAGAGATTGTTTTTACATGACATTACAGCTGAACATATAGCTTTCATCCACAAACCAATGTGGGAGAGCCCGAAGACGCATGTGCCAGACGCACATAGGCATGCGTAAAACCAATTTTGACCACTTCATACTGTTTATTTGCTTTCTTTTAGTTAATTTTCGTTTCTTTTGGATTCTTGTGCGTGTTATGGAGCCGATTTGGTTCATGTTTGTAAGCCTTTTTTTCCTGGATTAAATTTTCGGAAGTTGAAACAAGTGGCATTGGAGTGTGTGATTGAAAACCACCGCGGACTGCTTCTCCTCCTCCAGTTGCCGAGACTTTGTGTTTTTAATAACGCTTGTCTATAAACATGTGTTAAACATATAAATTGCATGAACAGAAAGAAGGGACTCACCTGTTGAGTAACACACATTTCCTTATACAGAAAGCCTTGTCGGAATGGTGGGACATTTGAACGTCGGAATGGTGGGACGTTTGCATGTCGGAATGGTGGTATGTCGGAATGGTGGTATGTCGGAATGGTGGGATGTCGGAATAGCGGGATGTCGGAATGGCGGGATTTCGGAATGGGTGTTGCCACCCCCTTCATCATATACACTTTTATTTATACATCACCTTCCACCATGAAGCGTTGTCCCTTTTTGTTTCTCTCTTTGTTCTTAAAATGCTGTTATGCATGTCTAAACCAATCCATTAAATTAGATCATTTTGGCAGTAAAGCGATCTACAATGTGCTTGGTCGCAAAGCTGCTCATCTGTGGTAAACAGCTCTTCAGAAAGGCATTCTTCAATTGATTTCACTAATTCTATGTAATAATTTTGTGATTTCCTACAAAACTACACTTCTTCTCCCATCTGTCTGAGTATTTAATATTGTCTGGGTCCCGTTAAAACATGTATTTTTCCCATCTAATTCCTTGTTTGCTTTAAAACAAGAATTCCCCATTTTCTATCCCTTCAGTATCCAACCAGTTTGTATGGAGTACACTGGAGCAACTTGACTGATCAGTAAAACACTGCTTTTGTTGTCACCGCAAGGCATCCCCCGTCGGTTGTTTCACTGAGACACTACTGAGTAACTATAACTCAACACAGTTTATACACATAACATTCATATACATACTAACAAACAAACAAACAATTATTTATCGCGATTTTCTCATCTCTGTTTGAACGTACACCCAGGTAAATATTCCTGTAGTCTTCTCATACCGACTATGGACCCATTCATTGTTTAACTTCACTGTTTTGCAAATCCTAATTGAATATTACACATTGACATTGAACTTTACTGGATAAGCAGGTCTTCATTGCATTCAGCAACCTATATGTGAGCATCTATGTGTAAGCTGTTCTTCTTTGCATTTATCAGCAGCAAGCAATTCTTCATTGCACATGCATATGAAAATAGTAAAACAATTCCAATGCGTTAGCGAAACCTTCTATATCAGGAGTGTCCATCATGATGCTGGGAATAGAACCTCTTTCCCATATAGTTCAACCTTCATTACTCAACTGATCATAACTCCGCAATGAGCACATTTCAAAGTATCATTCCTCTACATGTATTCAAAAATCTATGTGTAAATGTTTAATATTTCTTATATTTGTTGATGTCATTCTGTGTGCATGTGGCCTAAACCCAATCTCTGTGTGGCAATTTTAATTTAAACAAGTTGAACTCTGCCTCTGATCATTTAAAAAAGGTGTGTACCAATATCAACCTTTCTCAGGTAATTACTACATGATAACCGTGCTTAGTTATGAGTGTATAAGCGTACAGGGCCACAATCCACAGCCCCCCCCAAGCAATCAGAAGCAGGCAGAGAGGGCCACAAGACCCAGGCCACCAGCAGCCCCCACAGAGCACAGAACCCAGGCAGCCCACCGCAGGGGCAACCACGCATCCACCCAGAAGACTGCAGAGGAAGCCCCCGGAAAGAGCCCCCATAAGCATAGGGCAGAGGCCCTCCGGGAGCCAGGGGCAACAGCCCACCGACCCCGCCAGGCCCCAGCCGCCCAGACATGGGCCGTGCACTGGACCCGGGCCCCAGGGGCCCGAGCGCCCCCAAACCCCCCGGCAGAGGCCCCACCCAATACCCAGGAGGGCAAAGCGCCCCAGACAGCCACAAAGTGGGTCAGCGCCTGCCCCAGCGCCCCTTGCCAAGTGCCCTGGGAGTCAAGACGTGCCCACAGGTGGGTGAAGTTGCGAGCAGTGGGGAGAGGCAACGCTGACGCCCCATCGGGAGAAGCACAGGCAGGCCAGGCGACAGCAAGTCCCAGATCCAGGCCCAATCATTACCACACACACTTTCACGTCCCATACATCCACACATCCACACGTCCTACCTCCCTCGACTCTGCTGGGGTGTAGTGCAGCGGGCACACCAGGGGGCCAGCAACCCCTCAGCCACCACAGACCCCGAACCAGCAGAACAATTAATTAATCCTCCTGGCCCCTTCTGCCCCGAACAGACACCAGGAAGCAGGGGTGTGCGAAGAAGACCCCTCCCCTCACCCTTCTGGCTCTTCAATATTTTCTAATAGTGAGCAATTAAAATTGAGGGGCAGCCAAACTTGTAGAACTGGGAGCGCGGCACTCTGGGCAGCCTACATACCCAAAGAGCCCCGCCCACCAGATGCCACTCAGTGTAACCACCCCCCAAGACCTAATGTGTGTGTGTGAGTGTGTTTGATAAGTAGTAATGTCTAAGGTGTAATTAAAACAGGGGCAGGGAACTGCAGAGTGCAACCAAAGGGGACCACCTACGTGGCCCCATCCACTACACCCCACCGAACACACACGCCCCCAAAACCCTTCATGTGTGAGTGTGTGCTGTGTACAGGAGCCAGAAGGGAGAGGGGTATGGGGATATATACCGGGGGAGCTACTCTCCCCCAGAGAGGGCAGCCAGGGACTGGCTGTAATAGGCATCCCTGCTACCTGGGAGCCAACAATGGGCAGGAGGGCCTGATGTCCACCAGGCTCGGGGCCTGCAGCGACCATATTCCGGGAGCTACTGTACCCCCAGAAGGTACCCATCCCGCCCCACCCCACTCAACCCAACCCCACCCCGGAGGACCTCTACAAAAAACAAACAAACAACATAAAAAAACAATCAAACAAACCACCCGGTCACACCAGTTGCAGCAGCCCGGGCCTGAGACCCACCATCACCCAGCAACCCACGACCACCACTATGTGATAAAACTAATCAGAGGGGACCAGAGAGAATGAAATTCAGCCAATTGATGTTTTGAGGAGGCAGACATTGTTTCCATGCTAATATAATCTAAAAGAAAATTTCTAAACTGGTTAATACACAGATTGTTCTTCGCTTTCCAGTTCATGAGAATAGTTTTCTTTGCGATACATAACACTGTGACAACCATGTGTGCTGAGTTCATTTCCATGTTGATGTTGTCTAAGTCACCCAGTATGCACAGTGAGGGGCATGCAGGGATGCTACACTTTAGCCATGTTGATAGGTCCTCACAGACTTCAAGCCAGAACTTCTGGACAGGCGCAGAAAACCACAAAGCGTGTGCATAATAATCAGGTGTGTTTTCTGTGCAATGTGAGCAGATGTTTGAGTGTGTTAGACCCATCCTGAACATCCTTTGTCCTGTATAGTGTGTTCTATGAAGGATTTTGTATTGTATGAGCTGTAAATTAGGATTTCGAGTCTTTATGAAGGTGTTCAAACATATTTGTGGTTAGAAGTTATGACCAGAACTGATGAATAAATCTGCCTCCCATTTTGAGGATGGAAGAGACATTGTGTCATCTATCTTAGACAATAATTTATATATTTTTGATAGTAGTTTTGGGGTACAGATGCTTAGAAATTCTGCTACCCTAGTCGGGGGTTGTAAGTCTGGTTGGTGGAGGATATATCCATCCATCCATCCATCATCTGCCGCTTATCCGGGGGTCGGGTCGCGGGGGCAGCAGCTTGAGCAGAGAAACCCAGACGTCTCTGTCCCCGGCCACTTCCTCCAGCTCTTCCGGGGGGACCCCGAGGCGTTCCCAGGCCAGCCGAGAGACATAGTCTCTCCAACGTGTCCTGGGTCTCCCCCGGGGTCTCCTCCCAGTGGGACGTGCCCGGAACACCTCCCAGGGAGGCGCCCAGGGGGCATCCTAACCAGATGCCCGAGCCACCTCATCTGACTCCTCTCAATGTGGAGGAGCAGCAGTTCTACTCCGAGCCCCTCCCGGATGACTGAGCTTCTCACCCTATCTCTAAGGGAGAGCCCAGACACCCTGCGGAGGAAACCCATTTCGGCCGCTTGTATTCGCGATCTTGTTCTTTCGGTCACTACCCACAACTCGTGACCATAGGTGAGGATGGGAACGTAGATTGACCAGTAAGTAGAGAGCTTCGCCTTCTGGCTCAGCTCCCTCTTCACAACGACAGGTCGGTGCAGAGCCTGCAACACTGCAGGCGCCGCACCGATCCGCCCGTCAATCTCCCGCTCCATTCGTCCGTCACTCGTGAACAAGACCCCGAGATACTTGAACTCCTCCTCTTGGGGAAGGATCTCATTCCCGACCCGGAGAGAGCATTCCACCCTTTTCCGGCTGAGAACCATAGTCTCGGATTTGGAGGTGCTGATTCTCATCCCAGCCGCTTCACACTCGGCTGCGAATCACTCCAGTGAGAGCTTAAGGTCACGGCCTGATGACGCTAACAGAACCACATCATCTGCAAAAAGCAGAGACCCGATTCTGAGGTCGCCAAATGGGACACCCTCAACGCCCTGGCTCCGCCTAGAAATTCTGTGACAGAATCGGTGACAAAGGGCAGCCCTGACGGAGTCCAACTCTCACCGGAAACGTATCCGACTTACTGCCAGCAATGCGGACCAAACTCTGGCACCGGTCATACAGAGACCGAACGGCCCCTATCAAGGGGTCCGGCACTCCATATTCCCGGAGCACCCCCCACAGGACTCCACGAGGGACACGGTCGAACGCTTTCTCCAAGTCCACAAAACACATGTAGACTGGTTGGGCGAACTCCCATGCACCCTCCAGGATCCTGCCGAGGGTATAGAGCTGGTCCACTGTTCCACGGCCATGACGAAAGCCACACTGCATCTCCTGAATCCGAGGCTCGATTATCCGACGGATCCTCCTCTCCAATACCCCCGAATAGACCTTACCAGGGAGGCTGAGGAGTGTGATACCCCTATAGTTGGAACACACCCTCCGGTCCCCCTTTTTAAAGAGGGGGACCACCACCCCAATCTGCCAGTTCAGAGGCACTGTCCCCGATGTCCACGCGATACTGCAGAGGCGTGTCAGCCAAGACAGCCCTACAACATCCAGAGCCTTGAGAAACTCAGGACGGACCTCATCCACCCCCGGGGCCTTGCCACCGAGGAGCTTTTTAACCACCTCGGCAACCTCAGCCCCAGAAATGGGAGGCCCCGTCTCCGAGCTCTCCGACTCTGCCTCTTCCGAGCACGTGTTGGTAGGATTGAGGAGTTCCTCGAAGTACTCCCCCCACCGACTCACAACATCCCTAGTTGAGGTCAGCAAAGCCCCGTCCCCACTGTAAACAGTGTTGACTGTGAGCCGCTTCCCCCCCCCTGAGACGCCGGATGGTGGACCAGAATCTTTTCGAGGCCGTCCGGAAATCGTTCTCCATGGTCTCACCGAACTCCTCCCAGGCCCGAGTTTTTGCCTCAGCAACTGCCGAAGCCGTGGCCCGTCTGGCCCGTCGGTACCTATCAGCTTCTTCCAGGGTCCCACTGGCCAAAAAGGCCCGATAGGACTCCTTCTTCAGCTTGATGGCTTCCCTCACCACTGGTGTCCACCAGCAGGTTCGAGGGTTGCCGCCACGACAGGCACCGACCACCTTACGGCCACAACTCCGACCAGCTGCCTCAGCAATGGAGTCACGGAACATGGCCCATTCGGACTCAATGTCCCCCACCTCAAATATGGTTGAAGCTCTGCCGGAGGTGGGAGTTAAAGCTCCTTCTGACGGGGGATTCTGACAAACGCTCCCAGCAGACCCTCACAATACGTTTGGGCCTGCCAGGTCTGATCGGCATCCTCCCCCACCAGCGGAGCCAACTCACCACCAGGTGGTGATCAGTTGACAGCTCCGCCCCTCTCTTCACCCGAGTGTCCAGGACATACGGCCGCAAGTCCGATGATACAACCACAAAGTCGATCATCGAACTGCGGCCAAGGGTGTCCTGGTGCCAAGTGCACATATGGACACCCTTATGCCTGAACATGGTGTTCGTTATGGACAGTCTATGACTGGCACAGAAGTCCAACAACATAACACCACTCTGATTCAGATCGGGGGGACATTTCCTCCCAATCACACCCCTCCAGGTCTCACTCTCATTGCCCACGTGAGCATTGAAGTCCCCCAGCAGAATGAGGGAGTCTCCGGTAGGAGCATTCTCCAGTGCCTCCCCCAGAGACTCCAAAAAGGGTAGGTACTCTGAACTGCTGTTTGGCGCATAGGCACAAACAACAGTCAGGACTCGTCCCCCCACCCAAAGGCGGAGGGAGGCTACCCTCTCGTTCACTGGGGTAAACCCCAATGTACTGGCACACAGCCGGGGGGCAATAAGTATGCCCACACCTGCTCTGCGCCTCTCACCACGGGCAACTCCAGAGTGGAAGAGAGTCCAACCCCTCTCAAGAGTACTGGTTCCAGATCCCAAGCCGTGCGTCGAGGTGAGTCCGACTATATCTAACGGTCTGATGAAGTTTCAACAATAAACAACAAACTTTGTATTATGAGAAAGAACCAGACTCATTCTTCAGGAATCCGAAAATAAGCTCTATTTTACGAGTTATGCACGAATTCGGATTCTCCTATAAAACGAATTCCTTAACTCAAACCAAGTTAAGACTGCTTTGTCCTTCATATTTATTCATGTCTAATCAAGTTTCAATGATAAACAACGTTGTACTTTGTAGAATGAGAAAGAACTTCTTCAGCAATAAGCATCTCTCGACAAATGACGAAATACAGATTTTGCTATAAAATTAATTGCTATCAGCCTGACTTAAAACTGTTTGTCTTCCTTATTTATCCACTTCAAATCAAGTTTCAACAATTAAAAAAATTTTGTAGTTTGAGAAAGAACAACTTAATCTTGAGCAATCAGTATAAAAAGAGGGTAAGCAAAGGTGCGAATGTCAAACCATACATGATCAAAACAGGGAGCGGAGGTGTTTGGCTGAGACAAGGTGTGAATGTCCACCCATAATTAATGAAAAGCGGGCAACAAGTAGGTTCGAATGCCCAACCATACATCATCAAAAGCAGGAGTGGATATGTTCGGCTACAAGAAGGTTTGAACGTCTGACCATAGTTTGTAAAAAGCGGGTAAGAAAAGGTTCGAATGCCCGAACATACACCATCAAAGGAGGGAGCGGAGGTGTTCCGCTGTAAGAAGGTGTGAATGTCCGACCATAGTTGGTAAAAAACGGGTAAGAAAAGGTTAAAATACCCGACTGTACACAATCAGTAGCGGGTGCAGAGTTGTTCGGCTACTAAAAGGTGTGAAAGTCCGACCATGGTTTGTAAAAAGCGGGTAAGAAAAGGTGCGAATGCCCGAAAATGTATGATCAAAAGAGGGAGCGGAGGTGTTCGGCTGCAAGAAGGTGTGAATGTACACCCATAATTACTGAAAAATGGGTAAGAAAAGGTGCGAATGCCCAACTATACATAATCAAAAGCAGGAGTGGATGTGTTCGGCTACAAGAAGGTGTGAACGACCAACCAAAGTTTGTAAAAAGCAGTTAAGAAAAGGTTTGAATATCCAACCAAACATAATCAAAAGCGGGAGCATAGCTTTTCGACTGCAAGTAGGTGTGAATGTCAGATCATAATTTGCAAAAAGCTGATGAGAAAGGGTGAGAATGTCCGACTGCACACCATCAAATGCGGGAGCGGAGTTATTCGGCTGTGAGTAGGTGTGAATCTCCGACCGTAATTTCTGAAAAATGTGTCAGAAAAGGTAAGAATGCCGGTCCATACATCATCAAAAGCGAGAGAGGTGGTGTTCGGCTGCAAGTAGGTGTGAATGTCCAGCCATAATTACTCACAAACGGGTAAGAAAAGGTAGTATTGCCAGACCATACATGATCAAAACAGGGAGCGGAGGTGGTTCAGCTGCAAGAAGGTGTGAATGTCCGACTAAAGTTCAAATATATTAACAAAAGCGGGAGGAGAGGTCTTCGGATGAGAGTGGTTGAGAATTTCCAACCATAATCTATAAAATTCGGTGAAAAAAAGGTGTGATAGAACACTAAAAGGTGGAGCGGAAGTGTTCGGCTGCAAGAAGGTGTGAATGTCCGACTATATTTGGTGAAAAGCAGGTGAAGCAAGGTCTGAATGCCCAACCTTACATTATCAAAAGCGAGATCAGAGGTGTTTGGCTGCAAGAAGGCCATAGTTTGCCAAAAGCGGGTAAGCTGCGAATGACCAGCTAAATATCAACAAAAGTGGGGGCGGAGGTCTTCGGATGCAACTGGGTGTGAACATCCCTCCATACAAGTATGGTGGAGAGGAAGCTGTGAACAGCCGACCATAGTTTGCAAAGAGCGGGTGAGACAAGGTGCGAATGTCCAACCATACATGATCAAAACAGGGAGCGGAGGTGTTTGGCTGTGACAAGGTGTGAATGTCCACCCAAAATTAATGAAAAGCGGGCAAAAAGTAGGTTTGAATGCCCAAGCATACATCATCAAAAGAAGGAGTGGATGTGTTCGGCTACAAGAAGGTTTGAATGTCCGAGCATAGTTTGTAAAAAGCGGGTAAGAAAAGGTTCGAATGCCCAAACATACACCATCAAAAGAGGGAGCGGAGGTGTTCCGCTGTAAGAAGGTGTGAATGTCCGACCATAGTTGGTAAAAAGTGGGTAAGAAAAGGTTAAAATACCCGACTGTACACAATCAATAGGGGGAGCGGAGTTGTTCGGCTACAAGAAGGTGTGAAAGTCCAACCATGGTTTGTAAAAAGCTGGTAAGAAAAGGTTCAAATGCCCGAATATATACCATCAAAAGCGGAAGCGGAGGTGTTCGGCTGCAAGAAGGTGTGAACGTCCGACCAAAGTTTGTAAAAAGCAGTTAAGAAAAGGTTCGAATATCCAACCAAACATAATCAAAAGCGGGAGCAGAGCTGTTCGACTGCAAGTAGGTGTGAATGTCCAGCCATAATTACTCACAAACGGGTAAGAAAAGGTAGTATTGGCAGACCATACATGATCAAAACAGGGAGCTGAGGTGGTTCAGCACCAAGGTGTGAATGTCTGACTATAGTTTGTAAAAAGCGGGTAAGATAAGGTGCGAATGCCCGACAATGTATAATCAAAAGAGGGAGCAGAGGTTTTCGGCTACAAGAAGGTTTGAATGTCCGACCATAGTTTGTAAAAAGCGGGTAAGAAAAGGTTCAAATGCCTGACTATACACCATCAAAAGCGGGAGCGGAGATGTTCCGCTGTAAGACGGTGTGAATGTCCGACCATAGTTGGTAAAAAGCGGGTAAGAAAAGGTTAAAATACCCGACTGTACACAATCAATAGCGGAAGCGGAGTTGTTCGGCTACAAGAAGGTGTGAAAGTCCAACCATCGTTTGTAAAAAGCTGGTAAGAAAAGGTTCGAATGCCAGAATATATACCATCAAAAGCGGATGCGGAGGTGTTCGGCTGCAAGAAGGTGTGAACGTCCGACCAAAGTTGGCAAAAAGCAGTAAAGAAAAGGTTCGAATATCCAAACATAATTAAAAGCGAGAGAGATTGTGTTCAGCTGCAAGTAGGTGTGAATATCCAGCCATAATTTCTCACAAACGGGTAAGAAAATGTAGTATTGCCAGACCATACATGATCAAAACAGGGAGCGGAGGTGGTTTAGCTGCAAAAAGGGGTGAATGTCCAACTAAAGTTCAAATATATTAACAAAAGCGGGAGGAGAGGTCTTCGGATTAGAGTGGTTGAAATTTTCAACCATAATCTATAAAATGCGGTGAAAAAAAAAGGTGTGAAGGAATGAATTTTATAGCAAAATCCGAAATCATGCATAACTCCGCAAAAGGAACGTATTGCTCAACCAAAGGGATGCTTCTTTCTCATTCAGGGTAATATGAGGAACTTTATGCTTGATACATTTTAGACATGGATAACTATGAAGGACAAAGCAATTTTAACTTGGTTTGAGCAAAGCAATTCATTTTATAGGAAAATCCGAAATCGTGCAGGACTCATGAAAGTAAGCTTATTCTCGGATTCCTGATCCTCCAGTGTTGCTCTTTCCTATACTGCAAAATACAGCCTTGTTCTTTGTTGAAATCGATATAGACATTGATAAATATGAAGGACAAAGCAGTTTCCACTTTGTTTGAGTGAAGGAATTAATTTTATAGCAAAATCCCAAATCAAGCAGAAAGTATGAAAATAAGCTTGTTTTCGGATTCCTCATCCTTCAGTGTTGCTATTTCTTCTACTGCTAAATACAATGTTGTTCTTTGTTGACGTCAATCTAGACATTGATAAATATGAAGGACAAAGCAGTTTTAACAGTTTGAGTAAAGGAATTCATTTTATACATAAAATCCCAAATCATGCAGAACGTATGAAAATAAGCTTATTCTCGGATTCCTGTTCCTTCAAGTGCTGCTCGTTCTACTACTGCAAAATACAATGTTGTTCTTTGTTGAAGTAAATCTAGACATTGATAAATATGAAGGACAAAGCAGTTTCCACTTTGTTTGAGTGAAGGAATTAATTTTATAGCAAAATCCCAAATCAAGCAGAACGTATGACAATAAGCTTGTTTTCGGATTCCTGATCCTTCAGTGTTGCTATTTCTTCTACTGCAAAATACATTGTTGTTCTTTGTTGAAGTCAATCTAGACATTGATAAATATGAAGGACAAAGCAGTTTTAACATAGTTTGAGTAAAGGAATTCATTTTATACATAAAATCCCAAATCATGCAGAACGTATGAAAATAAGCTTATTCTCGGATTCCTGTTCCTTCAAGTGTTGCTCTTTCTACTACTGCAAAATACAATGTTGTTCTTTGTTGAAGTAAATCTAGACATTGATAAATATGAAGGACAAAGCAGTTTTCACTTGGTTTGAGTGAAGGATTTGCAGCTGAAAACCTCCCGCTCCCGCTTTTGATTGTGTATAGTCGGGCTTTCGAGCCTTTTCTTACCCGGTTTTTAGAAATTATGGTTGGACATTCAGACCTTGCAGCCGAAGACCTCCACTCCCTCTTTTGATCATACATTGTCGGGCATTCGCACCTTGTCTTACCCGCTTTTTACAAACTATAGTCAGACATTCACACCTTGCAGCTGAACCACCTCAGCTCCCTGTTTTGATCATGTATGGTCTGGCAATACTACCTTTTCTTACCCGTTTGTGAGTAATTATGGCTGGACATTCACACCTACTTGCAGTCGAACAGCTCTGCTCCCGCTTTTGATGGTATATATTCGGGCATTCGAACTTTTTCTTAGCAGCTTTTTACAAACCATGGTTGAACTTTCACACCTTCTTGTAGCCGAACAACTCCGCTTCCGCTATTGATTGTGTACAGTCGGGTATTTTAACCTTTTCTTACCCGCTTTTTTTTTTTATGGTCGGACATTCAAACCTTCTTGTAGCCGAAAACCTCCGCTCCCTCTTTTGATCATACATTGTCGGGCATTCGCACCTTTTCTTACCCGTTTTTTACAAACCATGGTCGGACTGTCACACATTCTTGTAGCCAAACACATCCGCTCCCGCTATTGATTGTGTACAGTCGGGTATTTTAACCTTTTCTTACCCGTTTTTTACCAACTATGGTCGGACATTCACACCTTCTTACAGCGGAACACCTCCGCTCCCTCTTTTGATACTGTATGTTCGGGCATTCGAATCTATTCTTACCCCCTTTTTACAAAATATGCTCGGAGATTCACACCTACTCACAGCCGAACAACTCCGCTCCCGCATTTGATGATGTATAGTCGGGCATTCTCACCCTTTCTCATCAGCTTTTTGCAAATTATGATCTGACATTCACACCTACTTGCAGTCGAACAGCTCTGCTCCCGCTTTTGATTATGTTTGGTTGGATATTCGAAACTTTTCTTAACTGCTTTTTACAAACTTTGGTAGGACGTTCAAACTTTCAAGCAGCCGAACACCTCCGCTTCTGCTTTTGATGTTGTATATTCGGGCATACAAACCTTTTCTTACCCACTTTTTACAAACCATGGTCAGACTTTCACTCTTTGTTGCTGAACAACTCCGCTCCCTCTTTTGATTGTGTACAGTCAGGTATTTTAACCTTTTCTTACCTGCTTTTTACAAACCATGGTCGGACTTTCAAACCTTCTTGTAGCCCAACACATCCACTCCTGCTTTTGATGATGTATGTTTGGGCATTCGCACCTTTTCTTACCCATTTTTCAGTAATTATGGGTGGACATTCACACCTTCTTGCAGCTGAACACCTCCTCTCCCGCTTATGATGGTGTATAGTCGGGCTTTCAAGCCTTTTCTTACCCGGTTTTTACAAATTATAGTTGGACATTCAGACCTTCTTACAGCCGAAAACCTCCACTCCCTCTTTTGATCATACATTGTCGGGCATTAGCACCTTTTCTTACCCGCTTTTTACAAACCATAGTCGGACTTTCACATCTTTTAGTAGCCGAACAACTCCGCTCCCGCTATTGATTGTGTACAGTCGGGTATTTTAACCGTTTCTTACCCGCTTTTTACCAACTATGGTCGAACATTCACACCTTCTCACAGCGGAACACCTCCGCTCCCTCTTTTGATGGTGTATGTTCGGGCAGTCAAACCTTTTCTTACCTGCTTTTTACAAACTATGGTCAGACATTCAACCCTTCTTGGAGCCGAACACATCCACTCCTGCTTTTGATTATGAATAGTTGGGCATTCGCACCTTTTCTTACCCATTTTTCAGTAATTATGGGTGTACATTCACACCTTCTTGCAGCCGAACACCTCCGCTCCCTCTTTTGATCATACATTTTCGGGCATCAGCACCTTTTCTTACCCGCTTTTTACAAACCATGGTCGGACTTTCACACCTTTTAGTAGCCTAACAACTCCGCACCCGCTACTGATTGTGTACAGTCGGGTATTTTAACCTTTTCTTACCCGTTTTTTACCAACTACGGTCGGACATTCACACCTTCTTACAGCGGAACACCTCCGCTCCCTCCTTTGATGGTGTATGTTCGGGCATTCGAACCTTTTCTTACCCGCTTTTTACAAACTATGGTCAGACGTTCAAACCTTCTTGTAGCCGAACATATCCACTCCTGCTTTTGATGATGTATGGTTGGGCATTCGAACCTACTTGTTGCCCGCTTTTCATTAATTATGGGTGGACATTCACACCTTGTCTAGCCAAACACCTCCGCTCCCTGTTTTGATCATGTATGGTTTGACATTCGCACCTTTGCTTACCCTCTTTTTATACTGATTGCTCAAGATTAAGTTGTTCTTTCTCAAACTACAAAATTTTTTTAATTGTTGAAACTTGATTTGAAGTGGATAAATAAGGAAGACAAACAGTTTTAAGTCAGGCTGATAGCAATTAATTTTATAGCAAAATCTGTATTTCGTCATTTGTCGAGAGATGCTTATTGCTGAAGAAGTTCTTTCTCATTCTACAAAGTACAACGTTGTTTATCATTGAAACTTGATTAGACATGAATAAATATGAAGGACAAAGCAGTCTTAACTTGGTTTGAGTTAAGGAATTCGTTTTATAGGAGAATCCGAATTCGTGCATAACTCGTAAAATAGAGCTTATTTTCGGATTCCTGAAGAATGAGTCTGGTTCTTTCTCATAATACAAAGTTTGTTGTTTATTGTTGAAACTTCATCAGACCGTTAGATATAGTCGGACTCACCTCGACGCACGGCTTGGGATCTGGAACCAGTACTCTTGAGAGGGGTTGGACTCTCTTCCACTCTGGAGTTGCCCGTGGTGAGAGGCGCAGAGCAGGTGTGGGCATACTTATTGCCCCCCGGCTGTGTGCCAGTACATTGGGGTTTACCCCAGTGAACGAGAGGGTAGCCTCCCTTCGCCTTGGGTGGGGGGACTAGTCCTGACTGTTGTTTGTGCCTATGCGCCAAACAGCAGTTCAGAGTACCTACCCTTTTTGGAGTCTCTGGGGGAGGCACTGGAGAATGCTCCTACCGGAGACTCCCTCATTCTGCTGGGGGACTTCAATGCTCACGTGGGCAATGAGAGTGAGACCTGGAGGGGTGTGATTGGGAGGAACGGCCCCCCCGATCTGAATCAGAGTGGTGTTATGTTGTTGGACTTCTGTGCCAGTCATAGACTGTCCATAACGAACACCATGTTCAGGCATAAGGGTGTCCATATGTGCACTTGGCACCAGGACACCCTTGGCCGCAGTTCGATGATCGACTTTGTGGTTGTATCATCGGACTTGCGGCCGTATGTCCTGGACACTCGGGTGAAGAGAGGGGCGGAGCTGTCAACTGATCACCACCTGGTGGTGAGTTGGCTCCACTGGTGGGGGAGGATGCCGATCAGACCTGGCAGGCCCAAACGTATTGTGAGGGTCTGCTGGGCGCGTTTGTCAGAATCCCCCGTCAGAAGGAGCTTTAACTCCCACCTCCGGCAGAGCTTCAACCATATTTGAGGTGGGGGACATTGAATGGGCCATGTTCCGTGACTCCATTGCCGAGGCAGCTGGTCGGAGTTGTGGCCGTAAGGTGGTCGGTGCCTGTCGTGGCGGCAACCCTCGAACCTGCTGGTGGACACCAGTGGTGAGGGAAGCCGTCAAGCTGAAGAAGGAGTCCTATCGGGCCTTTTTGGCCAGTGGGACCCTGGAAGAAGCTGATAGGTACCGACGGGCCAGACGGGCCGCGGCTTCGGCGGTTGCTGAGGCAAAAACTCGGGCCTGGGAGGAGTTCGGTGAGACCATGGAGAACGATTTCCGGACGGCCTCGAAAAGATTCTGGTCCACCATCCGGCGTCTCAGGGGGGGGGGGGAAGCGGCTCACAGTCAACACTGTTTACAGTGGGGACGGGGCTTTGCTGACCTCAACTCGGGATGTTGTGAGTCGGTGGGGGGAGTACTTCGAGGAACTCCTCAATCCTACCAACACGTGCTCGGAAGAGGCAGAGTCGGAGAGCTCGGAGACGGGGCCTCCCATTTCTGGGGCTGAGGTTGCCGAGGTGGTTAAAAAGCTCCTCGGTGGCAAGGCCCCGGGGGTGGATGAGGTCCGTCCTGAGTTTCTCAAGGCTCTGGATGTTGTAGGGCTGTCTTGGCTGACACGCCTCTGCAGTATCGCGTGGACATCGGGGACAGTGCCTCTGGACTGGCAGATTGGGGTGGTGGTCCCCCTCTTTAAAAAGGGGGACCGGAGGGTGTGTTCCAACTATAGGGGTATCACACTCCTCAGCCTCCCTGGTAAGGTCTATTCGGGGGTATTGGAGAGGAGGATCCGTCGGATAATCGAGCCTCGGATTCAGGAGATGCAGTGTGGCTTTCGTCCTGGCCGTGGAACAGTGGACCAGCTCTATACCCTTGGCAGGATCCTGGAGGGTGCATGGGAGTTCGCCCAACCAGTCTACATGTGTTTTGTGGACTTGGAGAAAGCGTTCGACCGTGTCCCTTGTGGAGTCCTGTGGGGGGTGCTCCAGGAATATGGAGTGCCGGACCCCTTGATAGGGGCCGTTCGGTCTCTGTATGACCGGTGCCAGAGTTTGGTCCGCATTGCCGGCAGTAAGTCGGATACGTTTCCGGTGAGAGTTGGACTCCGTCAGGGCTGCCCTTTGTCACCGATTCTGTTCCTAACTTTTATGGACAGAATTTCTAGGCGGAGCCAGGGCGTTGAGGGTGTCCCATTTGGCGACCTCAGAATCGGGTCTCTGCTTTTTGCAGATGATGTGGTTCTGTTAGCGTCGTCAGGCCGTGACCTTCAGCTCTCACTGGAGTGATTCGCAGCCGAGTGTGAAGCGGCTGGGATGAGAATCAGCACCTCCAAATCCGAGACTATGGTTCTCAGCCGGAAAAGGGTGGAATGCTCTCTCCGGGTCGGGAATGAGATCCTTCCCCAAGAGGAGGAGTTCAAGTATCTCGGGGTCTTGTTCACGAGTGACGGACGAATGGAGCGGGAGATTGACGGGCGGATCGGTGCGGCGCCTGCAGTTTTGCAGGCTCTGGGGGAGACCCAGGACACGTTGGAGAGACTATGTCTCTCGGCTGGCCTGGGAACGCCTCGGGGTCCCCCCGGAAGAGCTGGAGGAAGTGGCCGGGGACAGAGACGTCTGGGTTTCTCTGCTCAAGCTGCTGCCCCCGCGACCCGACCCCCGGATAAGCGGCAGATGATGGATGGATGGATGGATATATCCTCCACCAACCAGACTTACAACCCCCGACTAGGGTAGCAGAATTCCTAAGCATCTGTACCCCAAAACTACTATCAAAAATATATAAATTATTGTCTAAGATAGATGACGTGATGTAGTGGATGGGGCCACGTAGGTGGTCCCCTTTGGTTGCACTCTGCAGTTCCCTGCCCCTGTTTTAATTACACCTTAGACATTACTACTTATCAAACACACTCACACACACACATTAGGTCTTGGGGGGTGGTTACACTGAGTGGCATCGGGTGGGCGGGGCTCTTTGGGTATGTAGGCTGCCCAGAGTGCCGCGCTCCCAGTTCTACAAGTTTGGCTGCCCCTCAATTTTAATTGCTCACTATTAGAAAATATTGAAGAGCCAGAAGGGTGAGGGGAGGGGTCTTCTTCGCACACCCCTGCTTCCTGGTGTCTGCTCGGGGCAGGAGGGGCCAGGAGGATTAATTAATTTTTCTGCTGGTTCGGGGTCTGTGGTGGCTGGGGGGTTGCTGGCCTCCTGGTGTGCCCGCTGCACTACACCCCAGCAGAGTCGAGGGAGGTAGGATGTGTGGATGTGTGGATGTATGGGACGTGAAAGTGTGTGTGGTAATGATTGGGCCTGGATCTGGGACTTGCTGTCGCCTGGCCTGCCTGTGTTTCTCCCGATGGGGCATCAGCGTTGCCTCTCCCCACTGCTCGCGACTTCACCCACCTGTGGGCACGTCTTGACTCCCAGGGCACTTGGCCAGGGGCGCTGGGGCAGGCGCTGACCCACTTTGTGGCTGTCTGGGGCGCTTGGCCCTCCTAGGTATTGGGTGGGGCCTCTGCCAGGGGGTTTGGGGACGCTCGGGCTCCTGGGGCCCAGGTCCCGGAGTGCCTCTGCCCTATGCTTATGGGGGCTCTTTCCGGGGGCTTCCTCTGCAGTCTTCTGGGTGGATGCGTGGTTGCCCCTGCGGTGGGCTGCCTGGGTTCTGTGCTCTGTGGGGGCTGCTGGTGGCCTGGGTCTTGTGGCCCTCTCTGCCTGCTTCTGATTGCTTGGGGGGGGCTGTGGATTGTGGCCCTGTACGCTTATACACTCATAACTAAGCACGGTTATCATGTAGGTCCTGTGCCATGGGTGTTGCATGTTCTCACACACACACACACACATTCATTAGTCCAGTAGCATGGTCACTAAGCAGTTGATGTATTATCATGTCGTCTCAGGTCATCTATATCCACAGCTGTGTTGTATGCGATTGCCGCTTCTTGTGCTTGTTTTTGTTTGTTTGTTTTTTCTCTGCTTGTCTGCTTTCAGGTGCTCCTGGTGGCGCTAAGGCTGGATTCCCCTCATAGGCCATGGATTGTTGTCTGTTTTGTTTTTTACAGGTGTAGCAGCTGGTTGTCTGGTTTTTGTTTCTATTTTTGTTCTGTTTCCTCTTCTTTCCTCTTCTTCTTTCCTTGTCCCCCGGTCCGGTTCAGTTCAGTTCATGTCATATATTGTAAACAGAAATAAATAAATGGGCATCAAGGGGAGCTTTACATTTATAAAACTTCCCTTGGCAAAACAAATCTGTTTGGCATCAAAGGTATTCAGACTACAATTCTTCTGACATAATGCTGAACAGGACAAGGGGAAAAAAAGTAAAGAAGACAGTTCTGCCGAAAGCCAGGGATAGACCTGTTCTAAGTTCTATACTTTTTAAAAGGGGCGTGTTTATCAACTATGGAATTAGAAGATTTACAAAAATGGTCAAGTGCTAGATCTTCATCTGGGATTTTAACAGTGTCATATAACTATTCAACAGATCAGTTAAAAAAAAGCCTGCTCATGGAGATGTTTCAGGATCTGGATACCAAGCGTGGACCTAATGTTTTCATTTTTGCAATTCTGATACAGGCTATTGAGCAGTGATAACTAACACCAAGTTCAGATACTGCGGATTTTCCACCTTTGATTTGTTAAGATTGAGCCAATCAGGGACAACCTTGAAGGATCTCTTTGGTTTTGTAGGATCAGTAATTACCTGAGAAAGGTTGATATTGGTACACACCTTTTTTAAATGATCAGAGGCAGAGTTCAACTTGTTTAAATTAAAATTGCCACACAGAGATTGGGTTTAGGCCACATGCACACAGAATGACATCAACAAATATAAGAATTTTGAATATATGTAGAGGAATGATACTTTGAAATGTGCTCATTGCGGAGTTATGATCAGTTGAGTAATGAAGGTTGAACTATTCTGGGAAAGAGGTTCTATTCCCAGCATCATGATGGACACTCCTGATATAGAAGGTTTCGCTAACGCATTGGAATTGTTTTACTATTTTCATATGCATGTGCAATGAAGAATTGCTTGCTGCTGATAAATGCAAAGAAGAACAGCTTACACATAGATGCTCACATATAGGCTGCTGAATGCAATGAAGACCTGCTTATCAAGTAAAGTTCAATGTCAATGTGTAATATTCAATTAGGATTTGCAAAACAGTGAAGTTAAACAATGAATGGGTCCATAGTAGGTATGAGAAGACTACAGTAATATTTACCTGGGTGTACGTTCAAACAGAGATGAGAAAATTGTGATAAATAATTGTTTGTTTGTTTGTTAGTATGTATATGAATGTTATGTGTATAAACTGTGTTGAGTTATAGTTACTCAGTAGTGTCTCAGTGAAACAACCGACGGGGGAAGCCTTGCGGTGACAACAAAAGCAGTGTTTTACTGATCAGTCAAGTTGCTCCAGTGTACTCCATACAAACTGGTTGGCTACTGAAGGGATAGAAAATGGGGAATACTTGTTTTAAAGCAAACAAGCTATTCAAACCTTCTTGTAGCCGAAAACCTCCGCTCCCTCTTTTGATTATACATTTTTGGGCATTCGCACCTTATTTACAAACTATAGTCAGACATTCACACCTTGCAGCTGAGCCACCTCAGCTCCCTGTTTTGATAGTGTATGTTCGGGCATTCGAACCTATTCTTACCCCCTTTTTACAAACTATGCTCGGAGATTCACACCTACTCACAGCCGAACAACTCCGCTCCCGCATTTGATGATGTCTTGTCCGGCATTCTAGTCTCTTCTAACACATTTTTCAGCAATTATGGTCGGACATTCACACCTACTCACAGCCGAACACTTCCGCTCCCGCATTTGATGGTGTATAGCCGGGCATTCTCACCCTTTCTCATCAGCTTTTTGCAAATTATGATCTGACATTCACACCTACTTGCAGTCGAACAGCTCTACTCCCGCTTTTGATTATGTTTGGTTGGATATTCGAACCTTTTCTTAACTGCTTTTTACAAACTTTGGTCGGACGTTCACACCTTCTTGCAGCCGAACACATCCACTTCCACTTTTGATGGTATATATTCGGGCATTCAAACCTTTTCTTACCAGCTTTTTACAAACCATGGTTGGACTTTCACACCTTCTTGTAGCCGAACAACTCCGCTCCCCCTATTGATTGTGTACAGTCGGGTATTTTAACCTTTTCTTACCGACTTTTTACCAACTATGGTCGGACATTCACACCGTCTTACAGCGGAACACCTCCACTCCCTCTTTTGATGGTGTATGTTTGGGCATTCGAACCTTTTCTTACCCGCTTTTTACAAACTATGCTCGGACATTCAAACCTTCTTGTAGCCGAACACATCCACTCCTTCTTTTGATGATGTATGCTTGGGCATTCAAACCTACTTTTTGCCCGCTTTTCATTAATTTTGGGTGGACATTCACACCTTGTCACAGCCAAACACCTCCGCTCCCTGTTTTGATCATGTATGGTTGGACATTCGCACCTTGTCTCAACCCGCTTTTTGCAAACTATGGTCGGCTGTTCACAGCTTCCTCTCCACCATACTTGTATGGTGGGATATTCACACCCACTTGCATCCGAAGACCTTTTGTTGATATTTAGTCGGTCATTCGCAGCTTACCCGCTTTTGGCAAACTATGGCCTTCATGCAGCCAAACACCTCTGATCTCGCTTTTGATGATGTAAGGTTGGGCATTCAGACCTTGCTTCACCTGCTTTTCATCAAATATAGTCGGACATTCACACCTTCTTGCAGCCGAACACTTCCGCTCCACCTTTTAGTGTTCTATCACACCTTTTTTTTCACCGCATTTTATAGATTATGGTTGGAAATTCTCAACCACTCTCATCCGAAGACCTCTCCTCCCGCTTTTGTTAATATATTTGAACTTTAGTCGGACATTCACACCTTCTTGCAGCTGAACCACCTCCGCTCCCTGTTTTGATCATGTATGGTCTGGCAATACTACCTTTTCTTACCCGTTTGTTAGTAATTATGGCTGGACATTCACACCTACTTGCAGCCGAACACCACCTCTCCCGCTTTTGATGATGTATGGACCGGCATTCTTACCTTTTCTAACACATTTTTCAGCAATTATGGTCGGAGATTCACACTTACTCACAGCCGAACAACTACGCTCCCGCATTTGATGTTGTATAGTCGGGCATTCTCACCCTTTCTCATCAGCTTTTTGCAAATTATGATCTGACATTCACACCTGCTTTTGATAATGTATGGTTGGGCATTCGCACCTTTTCTTACCCATTTTTCAGGAATTATGGGTGGACATTCACACCTTCTTGCAGCTGAACACCTCCTCTCCCGCTATTGATTGTGTACAGTCGGGTATTTTAACCTTTTCTTACCCGCTTTTTACCAAATATGGTCGGACATTCACACCGTCTTACAGCGGAACACCTCTGCTCCCGCTTTTGATGGTGTATAGTCAGGCATTTGAACCTTTTCTTACCCGCTTTTTACAAACTATGGTCGGACATTCAAACCTTCTTGTAGCCGAAAACCTCCGCTCCCTCTTTTGATTATACATTGTTGGGCATTCGCACCTTATTTACAAACTATAGTCAGACATTCACACCTTGCAGCTGAGCCACCTCAGCTCCCTGTTTTGATAGTGTATGTTCGGGCATTCGAACCTATTCTTACCCCCTTTTTACAAACTATGCTCGGAGATTCACACCTACTCACAGCCGAACAACTCCGCTCCCGCATTTGATGATGTATTGTCCGGCATTCTAGTCTCTTCTAACACATTTTTCAGCAATTATGGTCGGACATTCACACCTACTCACAGCCGAACACTTCCGCTCCCGCATTTGATGGTGTATAGCCGGGCATTCTCACCCTTTCTCATCAGCTTTTTGCAAATTATGATCTGACATTCACACCTACTTGCAGTCGAACAGCTCTGCTCCCGCTTTTGATTATGTTTGGTTGGATATTCGAACCTTTTCTTAACTGCTTTTTACAAACTTTGGTCGGACGTTCACACCTTCTTGCAGCCGAACCCATCCACTTCCACTTTTGATGGTATATATTCGGGCATTCGAACCTTTTCTTACCCGCTTTTTACAAACCGTGGTCGGACTTTCACACCTTCTTGTAGCCAAACAACACCGCTCCCGCTATTGATTGTGTACAGTCGGGTATTTTAACCTTTTCTTACCCGCTTTTTACCAACTATGGTCGGACATTTACACCTTCTTACAGCGGAACACCTCAGCTCCCTCTTTTGATGGTCTATGTTCGGGCATTCGAACCTTTTCTTACCCGCTTTTTACAAACTATGGTCGGACATTCAAACCTTCTTGTAGCCGAACACATCCACTCCTGCTTTTGATGATGTATGGTTGGGCATTTTCACCTTTTCTTACCCATTTTTCAGTAATTATGGGTGGACATTCACACCTTCTTGCAGCTGAACAACTCCTCTCCCGCTTATGATCATGTGCGGTTTGATATTCGAAAATTTTCTTTCATGTTTTAAAGCAATTATTGATGGACATTCAAATCTTCTTGTAGCCGAACACATCCACTCCTGCTTTTGATGATGTATGGTTTAGCATTCGCACCCTTTCTTTACCCATTTTTCAGGAATTTTGGGTGGACATTCAGACCTTCTTGCAGCCGAAAACCTCCGCTCCCTCTTTTGATCATACATTGTCGGGCATTCGCACCTTATCTTACCCGCTTTTTACAAACTATAGTCAGACATTCACACCTTGCAGCTGAACCACCTCCGCTCCCTGTTTTGATCATGTATGGTCTGGCAATACTACCTTTTCTTACCCGTTTGTGAGTAATTAATCCCAAAATATTGAGCATAAAATAAGTCTTTATGCTGATGATGTATTACTTTTCCTTCAGAACTCACAGACGTCTCTCAGTCACACGATCACACTCATAAATAAATTCTCAGCACTTTCTGACTACTCTATCAACTGGTCTAAGACCACAGTTCTGCCCATTAACTGTAGGGTCCATAATATACCTGCGATCATTTACAGTCAGGAAATATTAGATATTTAGGCATAAACATTTCCTCCAGGCTCTCAGAGCTAACAAAGCTAAATTATGTGCAATTATTAAAGACAGTAGAGGACGATCTCTCGTTGGAAGTCCTTACCTATATCACTTATGGGGAGAGTTACATCCATTAAAATGATGATACTACCAAAAGTTAACTATTTGTTCTCAATGATCCCCATAAAACCATCTGCTACTTGGTTTAAGTCACTAGATTCATGCATCTCCAAATTTCTGTGGAAAAACAAACCACCACGTATTAGTTTAAAAACCCTACAGAAGACCAAGGACAATGGTGGATTAGATTTACCTCATTTTCAGCACTATTCCTTAGACAATAGGTTACAATATATATCAAAATGGTTTAAACCTTGTTGTTGTCACAGTTCCCAGAGACGTTGTAATCGTTGAGGATTCTATATTCACCCCCTCATTAGAGGCACGTAATGCAGATTGATGACACTGAATCTTCTTCTCTGTTCATTGCTGGCATCATTCCCAGCATCGTAAGTGTTCGTGGCATTGTTAGCCTCTTCTTCTGGATCTTGATATCGAGAATCCTTTTGTATTTCTGGTTTGTCAGTCCTCTGTCTTCGTTCACCGGAGTCTTTGTCTTTTTGTCCTTGAGTTTGGTGATTTTTTCTTCTTTTGATGCCTTGACACAATGTGACAGGTGATACCACGTGGGAGATCCTGTAACTTGGACTGCTGTCCCTGTGCTGCGAAATGGCTGTGCTGCTCAAATGGTCTCTCCTTCATCATGGTTACATGCTGCCATTCCGACATCTCGCCATTCTGACATGGGTCTCCATTTGTCGGAATGGCGACACTTAATTTTTTATCAAACGTCCCACCATTCCGACACTTTTTTCCTCCTATGGTCGGAATGGCGGTATGTTTTTTGTTTTTTTTAACATACCGCCATTCCGACAGTTCCTTTTAATAGCCTATTTTTTACCCAAAACATTTTGCACTAATGATATGCCGGCGCAAATACGCCCTAAAGTTTGGCGCACAAGCTTTGCACATGCAGAGGCCACAGCCTCGCAAACAAACTTTAATAATCTATTATCAAAATCCCCTGAATTTCAAATATAAAAATACAGATATTAATGTAACTCTGGCGAGACTGAAACTGATTAAGCAGAAATACAGTGTCAGTGAGCTGTCACAGCAGCCAGCTGGAGCGGAGCTCTCCACAGAGCCCATGCGTCTTTTGCACGCTGTCATCATATGCAAAAGTAATAATTGCAATTACAGATATCACGGCTACTGCACAGGACACAGTTGCAAGCACTCTGCCTTGCCTTGCCAATAGGAGAAGAGAGAAATGACAGCATAGAACGTATAAAACACAACAAAATTCAGTAAAAACGTTTATTCATGTTATTCACGTGATTTATGAGTACTCACTCCAATTTTGGGAAGCGCGGATGGGCTTTGCGCATTTGGCACAAACACACAGCCGCAACGGTTGTAGCTTTATACAGCCTGTTGATATCTTAAGGACCTAACTGGTCACACCTGGGAGTAAATGTCATGTAGAGATTGTTTTTACATGACATTACAGCTGAACATATAGCTTTCATCCACAAACCAACGTGGGAGAGCCCGAAGACGCATGTGCCAGACGCACATAGGCATGCGTAAAACCAATTTTGACCACTTCATACTGTTTATTTGCTTTCTTTTAGTTAACTTTCGTTTCTTATATACGTCAGAATAGCGGGATGTCGCAATGGTGGGATGTCGGAATGGTGGGACGTTTGCATGTCGGAATGGTGGTATGTCGGAATCGTGGTATGTCGGAATGGTGGGATGTCGGAATAGCGGGATGTCGGAATGGCGGGATTTCGGAATGGGTGTTGCCACCCCCTTCATCATATACACAGTTATTTATACATCACCTTCCACCATGAAGCGTTGTCCCTTTTTGTTTCTCTCTTTGTTCTTAAAATGCTGTTATGCATGTCTAAACCAATCCATTAAATTAGATCATTTTGGCAGTAAAGCGATCTACAATGTGCTTGGTCGCAAAGCTGCTCATCTGTGGTAAACAGCTCTTCAGAAAGGCATTCTTCAATTGATTTCACTAATTCTATGTAATAATTTTGTGATTTCCTACAAAACTACACTTCTTCTCCCATCTGTCTGAGTATTTAATATCGTCTGGGTCCCGTTAAAACATGTATTTTTCCCATCTAATTCCTTGTTTGCTTTAAAACAAGTATTCCCCATTTTCTATCCCTTCAGTAGCCAACCAGTTTGTATGGAGTACACTGGAGCAACTTGACTGATCAGTAAAACACTGCTTTTGTTGTCACCGCAAGGCTTCCCCCGTCGGTTGTTTCACTGAGACACTACTGAGTAACTATAACTCAACACAGTTTATACACATAACATTCCTATACATACTAACAAACAAACAAACAATTGTTTATCGCAGTTTTCTCATCTCTGTTTGAACGTACACCCAGGTAAATATTCCTGTAGTCTTCTCATACCGACTATGGACCCATTCATTGTTTAACTTCACTGTTTTGCAAATCCTAATTGAATATTACACATTGACATTGAACTTTACTTGATAAGCAGGTCTTCATTGCATTCAGCAGCCTATATGTGAGCATCTATGTGTAAGCTGTTCTTCTTTGCATTTATCAGCAGCAAGCAATTCTTCATTGCACATGCATATGAAAATAGTAAAACAATTCCAATGCGTTAGCGAAACCTTCTATATCAGGAGTGTCCATCATGATGCTGGGAATAGAACCTCTTTCCCAGAATTGTTCAACCTTCATTACTCAACTGATCATAACTCCGCAATGAGCACATTTCAAAGTATCATTCCTCTACATATATTCAAAAATCTATGTGTAAATGTTTAATATTTCTTATATTTGTTGATGTCATTCTGTGTGCATGTGGCCTAAACCCAATCTCTGTGTGGCAATTTTAATTTAAACAAGTTGAACTCTGCCTCTGATCATTTAAAAAAGGTGTGTACCAATATCAACCTTTCTCAGGTAATTACTGATCCTACAAAACCAAAGAGATCCTTCAAGGTTGTCCCTGATTGGCTCAATCTTAACAAATCAAAGGTAGAAAATCCGCAGTATCCGAACTTGGTGTTAGTTATCACTGCTCAATAGCCTGTATCAGAATTGCAAAAATGAAAACATTAGGTCCACGCTTGGTATCCAGATCCTGAAACATCTCCATGAGCAGGCTTTTTTTTAACTGATCTGTTGAATAGTTATATGACACTGTTAAAATCCCAGATGAAGATCTAGCACTTGACCATTTTTGTAAATCTTCTAATTCCATAGTTGATAAACACGCCCCTTTTAAAAAGTATAGAACTTAGAACAGGTCTATCCCTGGCTTTCGGCAGAACTGTCTTCTTTACCTTTTTTTCCCCTTGTCCTGTTCAGCATTATGTCAGAAGAATTGTAGTCTGAATACCTTTGATTCCAAACAGATTTGTTTTGCCAAAGGAAGTTTTATAAATGTAAAGCTCCCCTTGATGCCTATATATTTATTTCTGTTTACAATATATGACATGAACTGAACTGAACCGGACCGGGGGACAAGGAAAGAAGAAGAGGAAAGAAGAGGAAACAGAACAAAAATAGAAACAAAAACCAGGCAACCAGCTGCTACACCTGTAAAAAACAAAACAGACAACAATCCATGGCCTATGAGGGGAATCCAGCCTTAGCGCCACCAGGAGCACCTGAAAGCAGACAAGCAGAGAAAAAACAAACACACAAAAAAACAAAAACAAGCACAAGAAGCGGCAATCGCATACAACACAGCTGTGGATATAGATGACCTGAGACGACATGATAATACATCAACTGCTTAGTGACCATGCTACTGGACTAATGAATGTGTGTGTGTGTGTGTGAGAACATGCAACACCCATGGCGCAGGACCTACATGATAACCGTGCTTAGTTATGAGTGTATAAGCGTACAGGGCCACAATCCACAGCCCCCCCCCCAAGCAATCAGAAGCAGGCAGAGAGGGCCACAAGACCCAGGCCACCAGCAGGCCCCACAGAGCACAGAACCCAGACAGCCCACCGCAGGGGCAACCACGCATCCACCCAGAAGACTGCAGAGGAAGCCCCCGTAAAGAGCCCCCATAAGCATAGGGCAGAGGCACTCCGGGAACCAGGGGTAACAGCCCACCGACCCCGCCAGGCCCCAGCCGCCCAGACATGGGCCGTGCACTGGACCTGGGCCCCAGGAGCCCGAACGCCCCCAAACCCCCCAGCAGAGGCCCCACCCAATACCCAGGAGGGCCAAGCGCCCCAGACAGCCACAAAGTGGGTCAGCGCATGCCCCAGCGCCCCTGGCCAAGTGCCCTGGGAGTCAAGACGTGCCCACAGGTGGGTGAAGTCGCTAGCAGTGGGGAGAGGCAACACTGATGCCCCATCGGGAGAAACACAGGCAGGCCAGGCGACAGCAAGTCCCAGATCCAGGCCCAATCATTACCACACACACTTTCACGTCCCATACATCCACACATCCACACATCCTACCTCCCTCGACTCTGCTGGGGTGTAGTGCAGCGGGCACACCAGGAGGCCAGCAACCCCCCAGCCACCACAGACCCCGAACCAGCAGAACAATTAATTAATCCTCCTGGCCCCTCCTGCCCCGAGCAGACACCAGGAAGCAGGGGTGTGCGAAGAAGACCCCTCCCCTCACCCTTCTGGCTCTTCAATATTTTCTAATAGTGAGCAATTAAAATTGAGAGGCAGCCAAACTTGTAGAACTGGGAGCGCGGCACTCTGGGCAGCCTACATACCCAAAGAGCCCCGCCCACCAGATGCCACTCAGTGTAACCACCCCCCAAGACCTAATGTGTGTGTGTGAGTGTGTTTGATAAGTAGTAATGTCTAAGGTGTAATTAAAACAGGGGCAGGGAACTGCAGAGTGCAACCAAAGGGGACCACCTACGTGGCCCCATCCACTACACCCCACCGAACACACACGCCCCCAAAACCCTTCATGTGTGAGTGTGTGCTGTGTACAGGAGCCAGAAGGGAGAGGGGTATGGGGATATATACCGGGGGAGCTACTCTCCTCCAGAGAGGGCAGCCAGGGACTGGCTGCCATAGGCATCCCCGCTACCTGGGAGCCAACAATGGGCAGGAGGGCCTGATGTCCACCAGGCTCGGGGCCTGCAGCGACCATATTCCGGGAGCTACTGTACCCCCAGAAGGTACCCATCCCGCCCCACCCCACTCAACCCAACCCCACCCAGGAGGACCTCTACAAAAAACAAACAAACAACATCAAAAAACAAACAAACAAACCACCCGGTCACACCAGTCGCAGCAGCCCGGGCCTGAGACCCACCATCACCCAGCAACCCACCACCACCACTATGTGATAAAACTAATCAGAGGGGACCAGAGAGAATGAAATTCAGCCAATTGATGTTTTGAGGAGGCAGACATTGTTTCCATGCTAATATAATCTAAAAGAAAATTTCTAAACTGGTTAATACACAGATTGTTCTTCGCTTTCCAGTTCATGAGAATAGTTTTCTTAGCGATACATAACACTGTGACAACCATGTGAGCTGAGTTAATTTCCATGTTGATGTTGTCTAAGTCACCCAGTATGCACAGTGTGGGGAATGCAGGGATGCTACACTTTAGCCATGTTGATAGGTCCTCACAGACTTCAAGCCAGAACTTCTGGACAGGTGCAGAAAACCACAAAGCGTGTGCATAATCATCAGGTGTGTTATCTTTGCAATGTGAGCAGATGTTTGACTGTGTTAGACCCATCCTGAACATCCTTTGTCCTGTATAGTGTGTTCTATGAAGGATTTTGTATTGTATGAGCTGTAAATTAGGATTTCGAGTCTTTATGAAGGTGTTCAAACATATTTGTGGTTAGAAGCTATGACCAGAACTGATGGATAAATCTGCCTCCCATTTTGAGGATGGAAGAGACATTGTGTCATCTATCTTAGACAATAATTTATATATTTTTGATAGTAGTTTTGGGGTACAGATGCTTAGAAATTCTGCTACCCTAGTCGGGGGTTGTAAGTCTGGTTGGTGGAGGATATATCCATCCATCCATCCATCATCTGCCGCTTATCCGGGGGTCGGGTCGCGGGGGCAGCAGCTTGAGCAGAGAAACCCAGACGTCTCTGTCCCCGGCCACTTCCTCCAGCTCTTCCGGGGGGACCCCGAGGCGTTCCGAGGCCAGCCGAGAGACATAGTCTCTCCAACGTGTCCTGGGTCTCCCCCGGGGTCTCCTCCCAGTGGGACGTGCCCGGAACACCTCCCCAGGGAGGCGCCCAGGGGGCATCCTAACCAGATGCCCGAGCCACCTCATCTGACTCCTCTCAATGCAGAGGAGCAGCGGTTCTACTCCGAGCCCCTCCCGGATGACTGAGCTTCTCACCCTATCTCTAAGGGAGAGCCCAGACACCCTGCGGAGGAAACCCATTTCGGCCGCTTGTATTCGCGATCTTGTTCATTCGGTCACTACCCACAACTCGTGACCATAGGTGAGGATGGGAACGTAGATTGACCAGTAAGTAGAGAGCTTCGCCTTCTGGCTCAGCTCCCTCTTCACAACGACGGGTCGGTGCAGACCCTGCAACACTGCAGGCGCCGCACCGATCCGCCCGTCAATCTCCCGCTCCATTCGTCCGTCACTCGTGAACAAGACCCCGAGATACTTGAACTCCTCCTCTTGGGGAAGGATCTCATTCCCGACCCGGAGAGAGCATTCCACCCTTTTCCGGCTGAGAACCATAGTCTCGGATTTGGAGGTGCTGATTCTCATCCCAGCCGCTTCACACTCGGCTGCGAATCACTCCAGTGAGAGCTGAAGGTCACGGCCTGACGACGCTAACAGAACCACATCATCTGCAAAAAGCAGAGACCCGATTCTGAGGTCGCCAAATGGGACACCCTCAACGCCCTGGCTCCGCCTAGAAATTCTGTCCATAAAAGTTAGGAACAGAATCGGTGACAAAGGGCAGCCCTGACGGAGTCCAACTCTCACCGGAAACGTATCCGACTTACTGCCGGCAATGTGGACCAAACTCTGGCACCGGTCATACAGAGACCGAACGGCCCCTATCAAGGGGTCCGGCACTCCATATTCCCGGAGCACCCCCAACAGGACTCCACGAGGGACACGGTCGAACGTTTTCTCCAAGTCCACAAAACACATGTAGACTGGTTGGGCGAACTCCCATGCACCCTCCAGGATCCTGCCGAGGGTATAGAGCTGGTCCACTGTTCCACGGCCAGGACGAAAGCCACACTGCATCTCCTGAATCCGAGGCTCGATTATCCGACGGATCCTCCTCTCCAATACCCCCGAATAGACCTTACCAGGGAGGCTGAGGAGTGTGATACCCCTATAGTTGGAACACACCCTCCGGTCCCCCTTTTTAAAGAGGGGGACCACCACCCCAATCTGCCAGTCCAGAGGCACTGTCCCCGATGTCCACGCGATACTGCAGAGGCGTGTCAGCCAAGACAGCCCTACAACATCCAGAGCCTTGAGAAACTCAGGACGGACCTCATCCACCCCCGGGGCCTTGCCACCGAGGAGCTTTTTAACCACCTCGGCAACCTCAGCCCCAGAAATGGGAGGCCCCGTCTCCGAGCTCTCCGACTCTGCCTCTTCCGAGCACGTGTTGGTAGGATTGAGGAGTTCCTCGAAGTACTCCCCCCACCGACTCACAACATCCCTAGTTGAGGTCAGCAAAGCCCCGTCCCCACTGTAAACAGTGTTGACTGTGAGCTGCTTCCCCCCCCCTGAGACTCCGGATGGTGGACCAGAATCTTTTCGAGGCCGTCCGGAAATCGTTCTCCATGGTCTCACCGAACTCCTCCCAGGCCCGAGTTTTTGCCTAAGCAACCGCCGAAGCCATGGCCCGTCTGGCCCGTCGGTACCTATCAGCTTCTTCCAGGGTCCCACTGGCCAAAAAGGCCCGATAGGACTCCTTCTTCAGCTTGACGGCTTCCCTCACCACTGGTGTCCACCAGCAGGTTGGAGGGTTGCCGCCACGACAGGCACCGACCACCTTACGGCCACAACTCCGACCAGCTGCCTCGGCAATGGAGTCACGGAACATGGCCCATTCGGACTCAATGTCCCCCACCTCAAATATGGTTGAAGCTCTGCCGGAGGTGGGAGTTAAAGCTCCTACTGACGGGGGATTCTGACAAACACTCCCAGCAGACCCTCCCAATACGTTTGGGCCTGCCAGGTCTGATTGGCATCCTCCCCCACCAGCGGAGCCAACTCACCACCAGGTGTTGATCAGTTGACAGCTCCGCCCCTCTCTTCACCCGAGTGTCCAGGACATACGGCCGCAAGTCCGATGATACAACCACAAAGTCGATCATCGAACTGCGGCCAAGGGTCCTGGTGCCAAGTGCACATATGGACACCCTTATGCCTGAACATGGTGTTCGTTATGGACAGTCTATGACTGGCACAGAAGTCAAACAACATAACACCACTCTGATTCAGATCGGGGGGGCCGTTCCTCCCAATCACACCCCTCCAGGTCTCACTGTCATTGCCCACGTGAGCATTGAAGTCCCCCAGCAGAATGAGGGAGTCTCCGGTAGGAGCATTCTCCAGTGCCTCCCCCAGAGACTCCAAAAAGGGTAGGTACTCTGAACTGCTGTTTGGCGCATAGGCACAAACAACAGTCAGGACTCGTCCCCCCACCCAAGGCGGAGGGAGGCTACCCTCTCGTTCACTGGGGTAAACCCCAATGTACTGGCACACAGCCGGGGGGCAATAAGTATTCCCACACCTGCTCTGCGCCTCTCACCACGGGCAACTCCAGAGTGGAAGAGAGTCCAACCCCTCTCAAGAGTACTGGTTCCAGATCCCAAGCCGTGCGTCGAGGTGAGTCCGACTATATCTAACGGTCTGATGAAGTTTCAACAATAAACAACAAACTTTGTATTATGAGAAAGAACCAGACTCATTCTTCAGGAATCCGAAAATAAGCTCTATTTTACGAGTTATGCACGAATTCGGATTCTCCTATAAAACGAATTCCTTAACTCAAACCAAGTTAAGACTGCTTTGTCCTTCATATTTATTCATGTCTAATCAAGTTTCAATGATAAACAACGTTGTACTTTGTAGAATGAGAAAGAACTTCTTCAGCAATAAGCATCTCTCGACAAATGACGAAATACAGATTTTGCTATAAAATTAATTGCTATCAGCCTGACTTAAAACTGTTTGTCTTCCTTATTTATCCACTTCAAATCAAGTTTCAACAATTAAAAAAATTTTGTAGTTTGAGAAAGAACAACTTAATCTTGAGCAATCAGTATAAAAAGCGGGTAAGAAAAGGTGCGAATGCCCGAAAATGTATGATCAAAAGAGGGAGCGGAGGTGTTTGGCTGCAAGAAGGTGTGAATATACACCCATAATTACTGAAAAATGGGTAAGAAAAGGTGCGAATGCCCAACTATACATAATCAAAAGCAGGAGTGGATGTGTTCGGCTCCAAGAAGGGTTGAATGTCTGACCATAGTTTGTAAAAAGCAGGTAAGAAAAGGTTTGACTGCCCGAACATACACCATCAAAAGAGGGAGCGGAGGTGTTCCGCTGTAAGAAGGTGTGAATGTCCGACCATAGTTGGTAAAAAGCGGGTAAGAAAAGGTTAAAATACCCGACTGTACACAATCAATAGCGGGAGCGGAGTTGTTCGGCTACTAAAAGATGTGAAAGTCCGACTATGGTTTGTAAAAAGTGGGTAAGAAAAGGTGCTAATGCCTGACAAGGTATGATCAAAAGCAGGAGCGGAGGTGTTCAGCTGCAAGAAGGTCTAAATGTCCATCAATAATTGCTAGAAAACATGAAAGAAAATTTTCGAAAATCAAACCGCACATGATCATAAGTGGGAGAGGAGGTGTTCAGCTGCAAGAAGGTGTGAATGTCCACCCATTATTCCTGACAAATGGGTAAAAAAAAGGTGCGAATGCCCAACCATACATCATCAAAAGCAGGAGTGGATGTGTTCGGCTACAAGAAGGTCTGAACGTCCAACCAAAGTTTGTAAAAAGCAGTTAAGAAAAGGTTCGAATATCCAACCAAACATAATCAAAAGCGGGAGCATAGCTTTTCGACTGCAAGTAGGTGTGAATGTCAGATCATAATTTGCAAAAAGCTGATGAGAAAGGGTGAGAATGTCCGACTGCACACCATCAAATGCGGGAGCGGAGTTGTTCGGCTGTGAGTAGGTGTGAATCTCCGACCGTAATTTCTGAAAAATGTGTTAGAAAAGGTAAGAATGCCGGTCCATACATCATCAAAAGCAAGAGAGGTGGTGTTCGGCTCCAAGTAGGTGTGAATGTCCAGCCATAATTACTCACAAATGGGTAAGAAAACGTAGTATTGCCAGACCATACATGATCAAAACAGGGAGCGGAGGTGGTTCAGCTGCAAGAAGGTGTGAATGTCCGACTAAAGATCAAATATATTAACAAAAGCGGGAGGAGAGGTCTTCGGATGAGAGTGGTTGAGAATTTCCAACCATAATCTATAAAATTCGGTGAAAAAAAGGTGTGATAGAACACAAAAAGGTGGAGCGGAAGTGTTCGGCTGCAAGAAGGTGTGAATGTCCGACTTTATTTGGTGAAAAGCAGGTGAAGCAAGGTCTGAATGCCCAACCTTATATTATCAAAAGCGAGATCAGAGGTGTTTGGCTGCAAGAAGGCCATAGTTTGCCAAAAGCGGGTAAGCTGCGAATGACCAACTAAATATCAACAAAAGTGGGGGCGGAGGTCTTCGGATGCAACTGGGTGTGAACATCCCACCATACAAGTATGGTGGAGAGGAAGCTGTGAACAGCCGACCATAGTTTGCAAAAAGGGGGTGAGACAAGGTGCGAATGTCCAACCATACATGATCAAAACAGGGAGCGGAGGTGTTTGGCTTTGACAAGGTGTGAATGTCCACCCAAAATTAATGAAAAGCGGGCAAAAAGTAGGTTTGAATGCCCAAGCATACATCATCAAAAGAAGGAGTGGATGTGTTCGGCTACAAGAAGGTTTGAATGTCCGAGCATAGTTTGTAAAAAGCGGGTAAGAAAAGGTTCGAATGCCCAAACATACACCATCAAAAGAGGGAGCGGAGGTGTTCCGCTGTAAGAAGGTGTGAATGTCCGACCATAGTTGGTAAAAAGTGGGTAAGAAAAGGTTAAAATACCCGACTATACACAATCAATAGGGGGAGCGGAGTTGTTCGGCTACAAGAAGGTGTGAAAGTCCAACCATGGTTTGTAAAAAGCTGGTAAGAAAAGGTTCGAATGCCCGAATATATACCATCAAAAGCGGAAGCGGAGGTGTTCGGCTGCAAGAAGGTGTGAACGTCCGACCAAAGTTGGCAAAAAGCAGTAAAGAAAAGGTTCGAATATCCAAACATAATTAAAAGCGAGAGAAATTTTGTTCAGCTGCAAGTAGGTGTGAATATCCAGCCATAATTACTCACAAACGGGTAAGAAAATGTAGTATTGCCAGACCATACATGATCAAAACAGGGAGCGGAGGTGGTTTAGCTGCAAAAAGGGGTGAATGTCCAACTAAAGTTCAAATATATTAACAAAAGCGGGAGGAGAGGTCTTCGGATTAGAGTGGTTGAAATTTCCAACCATAATCTATAAAATGCGGTGAAAAAAAAAAGGTGTGAAGGAATGAATTTTATAGCAAAATCCGAAATCATGCATAACTCCGCAAAAGGAACGTATTGCTCAACCAAAGGGATGCTTCTTTCTCATTCAGGGTAATATGAGGAACTTTATGCTTGATACATTTTAGACATGGATAACTATGAAGGACAAAGCAATTTTAACTTGGTTTGAGCAAAGCAATTCATTTTATAGGAAAATCCGAAATCGTGCAGGACTCATGAAAGTAAGCTTATTCTCGGATTCCTGATCCTCCAGTGTTGCTCTTTCCTATACTGCAAAATACAGCCTTGTTCTTTGTTGAAATCGATATAGACATTGATAAATATGAAGGACAAAGCAGTTTCCACTTTGTTTGAGTGAAGGAATTAATTTTATAGCAAAATCCCAAATCAAGCAGAACGTATGAAAATAAGCTTGTTTTCGGATTCCTGATCCTTCAGTCTTGCTATTTCTTCTACTGCAAAATACAATGTTGTTCTTTGTTGAAGTCAATCTAGACATTGATAAATATGAAGGACAAAGCAGTTTTAACTTGGTTTGAGTGAAGGAATTCATTTTATACATAAAATCCCAAATCATGCAGAACGTATGAAAATAAGCTTATTCTCGGATTACTGATCCTTCAGTGTTGCTCTTTCTTCTACTGCAAAATCCAGTGTTGTTCTTTGTTGAAGTCAATCTAGACATTGATAAATACGAAGGACAAAGCAGTTTTAACATAGTTTGAGTGAAGGCATTCATTCATAGTAAAATCAATAATCGTGCAGAACTCATGAAAATAAGCTTATTCTCGGATTCCTAAATTTTTTGATTTGCTCTTTCTTTACTGCAAAGTACAATGTTGTTCTTTGTTGAAGTCGATCTAGACATTGATAAATATGAAGGACAAAGCAGTTTTCACTTGGTTTGAGTGAAGGATTTGCAGCTGAAAACCTCCCGCTCCCGCTTTTGATTGTGTATAGTCGGGCTTTCGAGCCTTTTCTTACCCGGTTTTTAGAAATTATGGTTGGACATTCAGACCTTGCAGCCGAAGACCTCCACTCCCTCTTTTGATCATACATTGTCGGGCATTCGCACCTTGTCTTACCCGCTTTTTACAAACTATAGTCAGACATTCACACCTTGCAGCTGAACAACCTCAGCTCCCTGTTTTGATCATGTATGGTCTGGCAATACTACCTTTTCTTACCCGTTTGTGAGTAATTATGGCTGGACATTCACACCTACTTGCAGTCGAACAGCTCTGCTCCCGCTTTTGATGGTATATATTCGGGCATTCGAACCTTTTCTTAGCAGCTTTTTACAAACCATGGTTGAACTTTCACACCGTCTTACAAGCAGAACACCTCTGCTCCCGCTTTTGATGGTGTATAGTCAGGCATTTGAACCTTTTCTTACCCGCTTTTTACAAACTATGGTCGGACATTCAAACCTTCTTGTAGCCGAAAACCTCCCCTCCCTCTTTTGATTATACATTGTTGGGCATTCGCACCTTATTTACAAACTATAGTCAGACATTCACACCTTGCAGCTGAGCCACCTCAGCTCCCTGTTTTGATAGTGTATGTTCGGGCATTCGAACCTATTCTTACCCCCTTTTTACAAACTATGCTCGGAGATTCACACCTACTCACAGCCGAACAACTCCGCTCCCGCATTCTCTTCTAACACATTTTTCAGCAATTATGGTCGGACATTCACACCTACTCACAGCCGAACACTTCCGCTCCCGCATTTGATGGTGTATAGCCGGGCATTCTCACCCTTTCTCATCAGCTTTTTGCAAATTATGATCTGACATTCACACCTACTTGCAGTCGAACAGCTCTGCTCCCGCTTTTGATTATGTTTGGTTGGATATTCGAACCTTTTCTTAACTGCTTTTTACAAACTTTGGTCGGACGTTCACACCTTCTTGCAGCCGAACACATCCACTTCCACTTTTGATGGTATATATTCGGGCATTCGAACCTTTTCTTAGCAGCTTTTTACAAACCGTGGTCGGACTTTCACACCTTCTTGTAGCCAAACAACTCCGCTCCCGCTATTGATTGTGTACAGTCGGGTATTTTAACCTTTTCTTACCCGCTTTTTACCAACTATGGTCGGACATTTACACCTTCTTACAGCGGAACACCTCCGCTCCCTCTTTTGATGGTCTATGTTCGGGCATTCGAACCTTTTCTTACCCGCTTTTTACAAACTATGGTCGGACATTCAAACCTTCTTGTAGCCAAACACATCAACTCCTGCTTTTGATGATGTATGGTTGGGCATTTTCACCTTTTCTTACCCATTTTTCAGTAATTATGGGTGGACATTCACACCTTCTTGCAGCTGAACAACTCCTCTTCCGCTTATGATCATGTGCGGTTTGATATTCGAAATTTTTCTTTCATGTTTTAAAGCAATTATTGATGGACATTCAAATCTTCTTGTAGCCGAACACATCCACTCCTGCTTTTGATGATGTATGGTTTGGCATTCGCACCCTTTTTTTACCCATTTTTCAGGAATTTTGGGTGGACATTCAGACCTTCTTGCAGCCGAAAACCTCCGCTGCCTCTTTTGATCATACATTGTCAGGCATTCGCACCTTATCTTACCCGCTTTTTACAAACTATAGTCAGACATTCACACCTTGCAGCTGAACCACCTCCGCTCCCTGTTTTGATCATGTATGGTCTGGCAATACTACCTTTTCTTACCCGTTTGTGAGTAATTAATCCCAAAATATTGAGCATAAAATAAGTCTTTATGCTGATGATGTGTTACTTTTCCTTCAGAACTCACAGACGTCTCTCAGTCACACGATCACACTCATAAATAAATTCTCAGCACTTTCTGACTACTCTATCAACTGGTCTAAGACCACAGTTCTGCCCATTAACTGTAGGGTCCATAATATACCTGCGATCACTTTACAGTCAGGAAATATTAGATATGGCATAAACATTTCCTCCAGGCTCTCAGAGCTAACAAAGCTAAATTATGTGCAATTATTAAAGACAGTAGAGGACGATCTCTCGTTGGAAGTCCTTACCTATATCACTTATGGGGAGAGTTACATCCATTAAAATGATGATTCTACCAAAAGTTAACTATTTGTTCTCAATGATCCCCATAAAACCATCTGCTACTTGGTTTAAGTCACTAGATTCATGCATCTCCAAATTTCTGTGGAAAAACAAACCACCACGTATTAGTTTAAAAACCCTACAGAAGACCAAGGACAGTGGTGGATTAGATTTACCTCATTTTCAGCACTATTCCTTAGACAATAGGTTACAATATATATCAAAATGGTTTAAACCTTGTTGTTGTCACAGTTCCCAGAGACGTTGTAATCGTTGAGGATTCTATATTCACCCCCTCATTAGAGGCACGTAATGCAGATTGATGACACTGAATCTTCTTCTCTGTTCATTGCTGGCATCATTCCCAGCATCGTAAGTGTTCGTGGCATTGTTAGCCTCTTCTTCTGGATCTTGATATCGAGAATCCTTTTGTATTTCTGGTTTGTCAGTCCTCTGTCTTCGTTCACCGGAGTCTTTGTCTTTTTGTCCTTGAGTTTGGTGATTTTTTCTTCTTTTGATGCCTTGACACAATGTGACAGGTGATACCACGTGGGAGATCCTGTAACTTGGACTGCTGTCCCTGTGCTGCGAAATGGCTGTGCTGCTCAAATGGTCTCTCCTTCATCATGGTTACATGCTGCCATTCCGACATCTCGCCATTCCGACATGGGTCTCCAATTGTCGGAATGGCGACACTTAATTTTTTATCAAACGTCCCACCATTCCGACACTTTTTTCCTCCTATGGTCGGAATGGCGGTATGTTTTTTTTTTTTTTTTAACATACCGCCATTCCGACAGTTCCTTTTAATAGCCTATTTTTTACCCAAAACATTTTGCACTAATGATATGCCGGCGCAAATACGCCCTAAAGTTTGGCGCACAAGCTTTGCACATGCAGAGGCCACAGCCTCGCAAACAAACTTTAATAATCTATTATCAAAATCCCCTGAATTTCAAATATAAAAATACAGATATTAATGTAACTCTGGCGAGACTGAAACTGATTAAGCAGAAATACAGTGTCAGTGAGCTGTCACAGCAGCCAGCTGGAGCGGAGCTCTCCACAGAGCCCATGCGTCTTTTGCACGCTGTCATCATATGCAAAAGTAATAATTGCAATTACAGATATCACGGCTACTGCACAGGACACAGTTGCGAGCACTCTGCCTTGCCTTGCCAATAGGAGAAGAGAGAAATGACAGCATAGAACGTATAAAACACAACAAAATTCAGTAAAAACGTTTATTCATGTTATTCACGTGATTTATGAGTACTCACTCCAATTTTGGGAAGCGCGGATGGGCTTTGCGCATTTGGCACAAACACACAGCCGCAACGGTTGTAGCTTTATACAGCCTGTTGATATCTTAAGGACCTAACTGGTCACACCTGGGAGTAAATGTCATGTAGAGATTGTTTTTACATGACATTACAGCTGAACATATAGCTTTCATCCACAAACCAACGTGGGAGAGCCCGAAGACGCATGTGCCAGACGCACATAGGCATGCGTAAAACCAATTTTGACCACTTCATACTATTTATTTGCTTTCTTTTAGTTAACTTTCGTTTCTTTTGGATTCTTGTGCGTGTTATGGAGCCGTTTTGGTCCATATTTGTAAGCCTTTTTTTCCTGGATTAAATTTTCGGAAGTTGAAACAAGTGGCATTGGAGTGTGTGATTGAAAACCACCGCGGACTGCTTCTCCTCCTCCAGTTGCCGAGACTTTGTGTTTTTAATAACGCTTGTCTATAAACATGTGTTAAACATATAAATTGCATGAACAGAAAGAAGGGACTCACCTGTTGAGTAACACACATTTCCTTATACGGAAAACCTTGTCGGAATGGTGGGACATTTGAACGTCAGAATAGCGGGATGTCGCAATGGTGGGATGTCGGAATGGTGGGACGTTTGCATGTCGGAATGGTGGTATGTCGGAATGGTGGTATGTTGGAATGGTGGGATGTCGGAATAGCGGGATGTCGGAATGGCGGGATTTCGGAATGGGTGTTGCCACCCCCTTCATCATATACACAGTTATTTATACATCACCTTCCACCATGAAGCGTTGTCCCTTTTTGTTTCTCTCTTTGTTCTTAAAATGCTGTTATGCATGTCTAAACCAATCCATTAAATTAGATCATTTTGGCAGTAAAGCGATCTACAATGTGCTTGGTCGCAAAGCTGCTCATCTGTGGTAAACAGCTCTTCAGAAAGGCATTCTTAAATTGATTTCACTAATTCTATGTAATAATTTTGTGATTTCCTACAAAACTACACTTCTTCTCCCATCTGTCTGAGTATTTAATATTGTCTGGGTCCCGTTAAAACATGTATTTTTCCCATCTAATTCCTTGTTTGCTTTAAAACAAGTATTCCCCATTTTCTATCCCTTCAGTAGCCAACCAGTTTGTATGGAGTACACTGGAGCAACTTGACTGATCAGTAAAACACTGCTTTTGTTGTCACCGCAAGGCTTCCCCCGTCGGTTGTTTCACTGAGACACTACTGAGTAACTATAACTCAACACAGTTTATACACATAACATTCCTATACATACTAACAAACAAACAAACAATTATTTATCGCAATTTTCTCATCTCTGTTTGAACGTACACCCAGGTAAATATTCCTGTAGTCTTCTCATACCGACTATGGACCCATTCATTGTTTAACTTCACTGTTTTGCAAATCCTAATTGAATATTACACATTGACATTGAACTTTACTTGATAAGCAGGTCTTCATTGCATTCAGCAGCCTATATGTGAGCATCTATGTGTAAGCTGTTCTTCTTTGCATTTATCAGCAGCAAGCAATTCTTCATTGCACATGCATATGAAAATAGTAAAACAATTCCAATGCGTTAGCGAAACCTATATCAGGAGTGTCCATCATGATGCTGGGAATAGAACCTCTTTCCTAGAATAGTTCAACCTTCATTACTCCGCAATGAGCACATTTCAAAGTATCATTCCTCTACATGTATTCAAAAATCTATGTGTAAATGTTTAATATTTCTTATATTTGTTGATGTCATTCTGTGTGCATGTGGCCTAAACCCAATCTCTGTGTGGCAATTTTAATTTAAACAAGTTGAACTCTGCCTCTGATCATTTAAAAAAGGTGTGTACCAATATCAACCTTTCTCAGGTAATTACTGATCCTACAAAACCAAAGAGATCCTTCAAGGTTGTCCCTGATTGGCTCAATCTTAACAAATCAAAGGTAGAAAATCCGCAGTATCTGAACTTGGTGTTAGTTATCACTGCTCAATAGCCTGTATCAGAATTGCAAAAATGAAAACATTAGGTCCACGCTTGGTATCCAGATCCTGAAACATCTCCATGAGCAGGCTTTTTTTTTAACTGATCTGTTGAATAGTTATATGACACTGTTAAAATCCCAGATGAAGATCTAGCACTTGACCATTTTTGTAAATCTTCTAATTCCATAGTTGATAAACACGCCCCTTTTAAAAAGTGTAGAACTTAGAACAGGTCTATCCCTGGCTTTCGGCAGAACTGTCTTCTTTACTTTTTTTTCCCCTTGTCCTGTTCAGCATTATGTCAGAAGAATTGTAGTCTGAATACCTTTGATGCCAAACAGATTTGTTTTGCCAAGGGAAGTTTTATAAATGTAAAGCTCCCCTTGATGCCCATTTATTTATTTCTGTTTACAATATATGACATGAACTGAACTGAACCGGACCGGGGGACAAGGAAAGAAGAAGAGGAAAGAAGAGGAAACAGAACAAAAATAGAAACAAAAACCAGACAACCAGCTGCTACACCTGTAAAAAACAAAACAGACAACAATCCATGGCCTATGAGGGGAATCCAGCCTTAGCGCCACCAGGAGCACCTGAAAGCAGACAAGCAGAGAAAAAACAAACACACAAACAAACAAAAACAAGCACAAGAAGCGGCAATCGCATACAACACAGCTGTGGATATAGATGACCTGAGACAACATGATAATACATCAACTGCTTAGTGACCATGCTACTGGACTAATGAATGTGTGTGTGTGTGTGTGAGAACATGCAACACCCATGGCGCAGGACCTACATGATAACCGTGCTTAGTTATGAGTGTATAAGCGTACAGGGCCACAATCCACAGCCCCCCCCCCAAGCAATCAGAAGCAGGCAGAGAGGGCCACAAGACCCAGGCCACCAGCAGCCCCCACAGAGCACAGAACCCAGGCAGCCCACCGCAGGGGCAACCACGCATCCACCCAGAAGACTGCAGAGGAAGCCCCCGGAAAGAGCCCCCATAAGCATAGGGCAGAGGCACTCCGGGAACCAGGGGTAACAGCCCACCGACCCCGCCAGGCCCCAGCCGCCCAGACATGGGCCGTGCACTGGACCTGGGCCCCAGGAGCCCGAGCGCCCCCAAACCCCCCGGCAGAGGCCCCACCCAATATCCAGGAGGGCCAAGCGCCCCAGACAGCCACAAAGTGGGTCAGCGCCTGCCCCAGCGCCCCTGGCCAAGTGCCCTGGGAGTCAAGACGTGCCCACAGGTGGGTGAAGTCGCGAGCAGTGGGGAGAGGCAACGCTGATGCCCCATCGGGAGAAACACAGGCAGGCCAGGCGACAGCAAGTCCCAGATCCAGGCCCAATCATTACCACACACACTTTCACGTCCCATACATCCACACATCCACATATCCTACCTCCCTCGACTCTGCTGGGGTGTAGTGCAGCGGGCACACCAGGAGGCCAGCAACCCCCCAGCCACCACAGACCCCGAACCAGCAGAACAATTAATTAATCCTCCTGGCCCCTCCTGCCCCGAGCAGACACCAGGAAGCAGGGGTGTGCGAAGAAGACCCCTCCCCTCACCTTTCTGGCTCTTCAATATTTTCTAATAGTGAGCAATTAAAATTGAGGGGCAGCCAAACTTGTAGAACTGGGAGCGCGGCACTCTGGGCAGCCTACATACCCAAAGAGCCCCGCCCACCAGATGCCACTCAGTGTAACCACCCCCCAAGACCTAATGTGTGTGTGTGAGTGTGTTTGATAAGTAGTAATGTCTAAGGTGTAATTAAAACAGGGGCAGGGAACTGCAGAGTGCAACCAAAGGGGACCACCTACGTGGCCCCATCCACTACACCCCACCGAACACACAGGCCCCCAAAACCCTTCATGTGTGAGTGTGTGCTGTGTACAGGAGCCAGAAGGGAGAGGGGTATGGGGATATATACCGGGGGAGCTACTCTCCCCCAGAGAGGGCAGCCAGGGACTGGCTGCAATAGGCATCCCCGCTACCTGGGAGCCAACAATGGGCAGGAGGGCCTGATGTCCACCAGGCTCGGGGCCTGCAGCGACCATATTCTGGGAGCTACTGTACCCCCAGAAGGTACCCATCCCGCCCCACCCCACTCAACCCAACCCCACCCAGGAGGACCTCTACAAAAAACAAACAAACAACATAAAAAAACAAACAAACAAACCACCCGGTCACACCAGTCGCAGCAGCCCGGGCCTGAGACCCACCATCACCCAGCAACCCACCACCACCACTATGTGATAAAACTAATCAGAGGGGACCAGAGAGAATGAAATTCAGCCAATTGATGTTTTGAGGAGGCAGACATTGTTTCCATGCTAATATAATCTACAAGAAAATTTCTAAACTGGTTAATACACAGATTGTTCTTCGCTTTCCAGTTCATGAGAATAGTTTTCTTTGCGATACATAACACTGTGACAACCATGTGTGCTGAGTTAATTTCCATGTTGATGTTGTCTAAGTCACCCAGTATGCACAGTGTGGGGCATGCAGGGATGCTACACTTTAGCCATGTTGATAGGTCCTCACAGACTTCAAGCCAGAACTTCTGGACAGGCGCAGAAAAACCACAAAGCGTGTGCATAATCATCAGGTGTGTTATCTGTGCAATGTGAGCAGATGTTTGAGTGTGTTAGACCCATCCTGAACATCCTTTGTCCTGTATAGTGTGTTCTATGAAGGATTTTGTATTGTATGAGCTGTAAATTAGGATTTCGAGTCTTTATGAAGGTGTTCAAACATATTTGTGGTTAGAAGCTATGACCAGAACTGATGGATAAATCTGCCTCCCATTTTGAGGATGGAAGAGACATTGTGTCATCTATCTTAGACAATAATTTATATATTTTTGATAGTAGTTTTGGGGTACAGATGCTTAGAAATTCTGCTACCCTAGTCGGGGGTTGTAAGTCTGGTTGGTGGAGGATATATCCATCCATCCATCCATCATCTGCCGCTTATCCGGGGGTCGAGTCGCGGGGGCAGCAGCTTGAGCAGAGAAACCCAGACGTCTCTGTCCCCGGCCACTTCCTCCAGCTCTTCCGGGGGGACCCCGAGGCGTTCCCAGGCCAGCCGAGAGACATAGTCTCTCCAACGTGTCCTGGGTCTCCCCCGGGGTCTCCTCCCAGTGGGACGTGCCCGGAACACCTCCCCAGGGAGGCGCCCAGGGGGCATCCTAACCAGATGCCCGAGCCACCTCATCTGACTCCTCTCAATGCGGAGGAGCAGCGGTTCTACTCCGAGCCCCTCCCGGATGACTGAGCTTCTCACCCTATCTCTAAGGGAGAGCCCGTCAATCTCCCGCTCCATTCGTCCGTCACTCGTGAACAAGACCCCGAGATACTTGAACTCCTCCTCTTGGGGAAGGATCTCATTCCCGACCCGGAGAGAGCATTCCACCCTTTTCCGGCTGAGAACCATAGTCTCGGATTTGGAGGTGCTGATTCTCATCCCAGCCGCTTCACACTCGGCTGCGAATCACTCCAGTGAGAGCTGAAGGTCACGGCCTGACGACGCTAACAGAACCACATCATCTGCAAAAAGCAGAGACCCGATTCTGAGGTCGCCAAATGGGACACCCTCAACGCCCTGGCTCCGCCTAGAAATTCTGTCCATAAAAGTTAGGAACAGAATCGGTGACAAAGGGCAGCCCTGACGGAGTCCAACTCTCACCGGAAACGTATCCGACTTACTGCCGGCAATGCGGACCAAACTCTGGCACCGGTCATACAGAGACCGAACGGCCCCTATCAAGGGGTCCGGCACTCCATATTCCCGGAGCACCCCCCACAGGACTCAACGAGGGACACGGTCGAACGCTTTTTCCAAGTCCACAAAACACATGTAGACTGGTTGGGTGAACTCCCATGCACCCTCCAGGATCCTGCCGAGGGTATAGAGCTGGTCCACTGTTCCACGGCCAGGACAAAAGCCACACTGCATCTCCTGAATCCGAGGCTCGATTATCCGACGGATCCTCCTCTCCAATACCCCCGAATAGACCTTACCAGGGAGGCTGAGGAGTGTGATACCCCTATAGTTGGAACACACCCTCCGGTCCCCCTTTTTAAAGAGGGGGACCACCACCCCAATCTGCCAGTCCAGAGGCACTGTCCCCGATGTCCACGCGATACTGCAGAGGCGTGTCAGCCAAGACAGCCCTACAACATCCGGAGCCTTGAGAAACTCAGGTCGGACCTCATCCACCCCAGGGGCCTTGCCACCGAGGAGCTTTTTAACCACCTCGGCAACCTCAGCCCCAGAAATGGGAGGCCCCGTCTCCGAGCTCTCCGACTCTGCCTCTTCTGAGCACGTGTTGGTAGGATTGAGGAGTTCCTCGAAGTACTCCCCCCACCGACTCACAACATCCCTAGTTGAGGTCAGCAAAGCCCCGTCCCCACTGTAAACAGTGTTGACTGTGAGCCGCTTCCCCCCCCCCCGAGACGCCGGATGGTGGACCAGAATCTTTTCGAGGCCGTCCGGAAATCGTTCTCCATGGTCTCACCGAACTCCTCCCAGGCCCGAGTTTTTGCCTCAGCAACCGCCGAAGCCGCGGCCCGTCTGGCCCGTCGGTACCTATCAGCTTCTTCCAGGGTCCCACTGGCCAAAAAGGACCGATAGGACTCCTTCTTCAGCTTGACGGCTTCCCTCACCACTGGTGTCCACCAGCAGGTTGGAGGGTTGCCGCCACGACAGGCACCGACCACCTTACGGCCACAACTCCGACCAGCTGCCTCGGCAATGGAGTCACGGAACATGACCCATTCGGACTCAATGTCCCCCACCTCAAATATGGTTGAAGCTCTGCCGGAGGTGGGAGTTAAAGCTCCTGACGGGGGATTCTGACAAACGCTCCCAGCAGACCCTCACAATACGTTTGGGCCTGCCAGGTCTGATCGGCATCCTCCCCCACCAGCGGAGCCAACTCACCACCAGGTGTTGATCAGTTGACAGCTCCGCCCCTCTCTTCACCCGAGTGTCCAGGACATACGGCCGCAAGTCCGATGATACAACCACAAAGTCGATCATCGAACTGCGGCCAAGGGTCCTGGTGCCAAGTGCACATATGGACACCCTTATGCCTGAACATGGTGTTCGTTATGGACAGTCTATGACTGGCACAGAAGTCCAACAACATAACACCACTCTGATTCAGATCGGGGGGGGCCGTTCCTCCCAATCACACCCCTCCAGGTCTCACTGTCATTGCCCACGTGAGCATTGAAGTCCCCCAGCAGAATGAGGGAGTCTCCGGTAGGAGCATTCTCCAGTGCCTCCCCCAGAGACTCCAAAAAGGGTAGGTACTCTGAACTGCTGTTTGGCGCATAGGCACAAACAACAGTCAGGACTCGTCCCCCCACCCAAGGTGGAGGGAGGCTACCCTCTCGTTCACTGGGGTAAACCCCAATGTACTGGCACACAGCCGGGGGGCAATAAGTATGCCCACACCTGCTCTGCGCCTCTCACCACGGGCAACTCCAGAGTGGAAGAGAGTCCAACCCCTCTCAAGAGTACTGGTTCCAGATCCCAAGCCGTGCGTCGAGGTGAGTCCGACTATATCTAACGGTCTGATGAAGTTTCAACAATAAACAACAAACTTTGTATTATGAGAAAGAACCAGACTCATTCTTCAGGAATCCGAAAATAAGCTCTATTTTACGAGTTATGCACGAATTCGGATTCTCCTATAAAACGAATTCCTTAACTCAAACCAAGTTAAGACTGCTTTGTCCTTCATATTTATTCATGTCTAATCAAGTTTCAATGATAAACAACGTTGTACTTTGTAGAATGAGAAAGAACTTCTTCAGCAATAAGCATCTCTCGACAAATGACGAAATACAGATTTTGCTATAAAATTAATTGCTATCAGCCTGACTTAAAACTGTTTGTCTTCCTTATTTATCCACTTCAAATCAAGTTTCAACAATTAAAAAAATTTTGTAGTTTGAGAAAGAACAACTTAATCTTGAGCAATCAGTATAAAAAGAGGGTGGGCAAAGGTGCGAATGTCAAACCATACATGATCAAAACAGGGAGCGGAGGTGTTTGGCTGAGACAAGGTGTGAATGTCCACCCATAATTAATGAAAAGCGGGCAACAAGTAGGTTCGAATGCCCAACCATACATCATCAAAAGCAGGAGTGGATATGTTCGGCTACAAGAAGCTTTGAACGTCTGACCATAGTTTGTAAAAAGCGGGTAAGAAAAGGTTCGAATGCCCGAACATACACCATTAAAGGAGGGAGCGGAGGTGTTCCGCTGTAAGAAGGTGTGAATGTCCGACCATAGTTGGTAAAAAGCGGGTAAGAAAAGGTTAAAATACCCGACTGTACACAATCAATAGCGGGAGCGGAGTTGTTCGGCTACTAAAAGATGTGAAAGTCCGACTATGGTTTGTAAAAAGCGGGTAAGAAAAGGTGCTAATGCCCGACAATGTATGATCAAAAGAGGGAGCGGAGGTTTTCGGCTACAAGAAGGTTTGAATGTCCGACCATAGTTTGTAAAAAGCGGGTAAGAAAAGGTTCAAATGCCTGACTATACACCATCAAAAGCGGGAGCGGAGGTGTTCCGCTGTAAGACGGTGTGAATGTCCGACCATATTTGTTAAAAAGCGGGTAAGAAAAGGTTAAAATACCTGACTGTACACAATCAATAGCGGGAGCGGAGTTGTTCGGCTACAAGAAGGTGTGAAAGTTCAACCATGGTTTGTAAAAAGCTGCTAAGAAAAGGTTCGAATGCCCGAATATATACCATCAAAAGCGGAAGCTGAGGTGTTCGGCTGCAAGAAGGTGTGAACGTCCGACCAAAGTTTGCAAAAAGCAGTTAAGAAAAGGTTCGAATGCCCGAATATATACCATCAAAAGCGAGAGCAGAGCTGTTCGACTGCAAGTAGGTGTGAATGTCCAGCCATAATTACTCACAAACGGGTAAGGAAAGGTAGTATTGCCAGACCATACATGATCAAAACAGGGAGCGGAGGTGGTTCAGCTGCAAGGTGTGAATGTCTGACTATAGTTTGTAAAAAGCGGGTAAGACAAGGTGCGAATGCCCGACAATGTATGATCAAAAGAGGGAGTGGAGGTCTTCGGCTGCAAGGTCTGAATGTCCAACCATAATTTCTAAAAACCGGGTAAGAAAAGGCTCGAAAGCCCGACTATACACAATCAAAAGCGGGAGCGGGAGGTTTTCAGCTGCAAAACCTTCACTCAAACCAAGTGAAAACTGCTTTGTCCTTCATATTTATCAATGTCTAGATCGACTTCAACAAAGAACAACATTGTACTTTGCAGTAAAGAAAGAGCAAATCAAAAGTTTTAGGAATCCGAGAATAAGCTTATTTTCATGAGTTCTGCACGATTATTGATTTTACTATAAATGAATGCCTTCACTCAAACTATGTTAAAACTGCTTTGTCCTTCATATTTATCAATGTCTAGATTGACTTCAACAAAGAACAACACTGGATTTTGCAGTAGAAGAAAGAGCAACACTGAAGGATCAGTAATCCGAGAATAAGCTTATTTTCATACGTTCTGCATGATTTGGGATTTTATGTATAAAATGAATTCCTTCACTCAAACCAAGTTAAAACTGCTTTGTCCTTCATATTTATCAATGTCTAGATCGACTTCAACAAAGAACAACATTGTATTTTGCAGTAGAAGAAAAAGCAACACTGAAGGATCAGGAATCCGAGAATAAGCTTATTTTCATACGTTCTGCATGATTTGGGATTTTATGTATAAAATGAATTCCTTCACTCAAACCAAGTGAAAACTGCTTTGTCCTTCATATTTATCAATGTCTAGATATACTTCAACAAAGAACAACATTGTATTTTGCAGTAGAAGAAATAGCAACACTGAAGGATCAGGAATCCGAAAACAAGCTTATTTTCATACGTTCTGCTTGATTTGGGATTTTGCTATAAAATTAATTCCTTCACTCAAACAAAGTGGAAACTGCTTTGTCCTTCATATTTATCAATGTCTATATCGATTTCAACAAAGAACAAGGCTTTATTTTGCAGTATAGGAAAGAGCAACACTGGAGGATCAGGAATCCGAGAATAAGCTTACTTTCATGAGTCCTGCACGATTTCGGATTTTCCTATAAAATGAATTGCTTTGCTCAAACCAAGTTAAAATTGCTTTGTCCTTCATAGTTATCCATGTCTAAAATGTATCAAGCATAAAGTTCCTCATATTACCCTGAATGAGAAAGAAGCATCCGTTTGGTTGAGCAATACGTTCCTTTTGCGGAGTTATGCATGATTTCGGATTTTGCTATAAAATTCATTCCTTCACACCTTTTTTTTTTCACCGCATTTTATAGATTATGGTTGGAAATTCTCAACCACTCTAATCCGAAGACCTCTCCTCCTGCTTTTGTTAATATATTTGAACTTTAGTTGGACATTCACCCCTTTTTGCAGCTAAACCACCTCCGCTCCCTTTGATCATGTACGGTCTGGCAATACTACATTTTCTTACCCGTTTGTGAGTAATTATGGCTGGATATTCACACCTACTTGCAGCTGAACACAATCTCTCTCGCTTTTAATTATGTTTGGATATTCGAACCTTTTCTTTACTGCTTTTTGCGAACTTTGGTCGGACGTTCACACCTTCTTGCAGCCGAACACCTCCGCTTCCGCTTTTGATGGTATATATTCGGGCATTCGAACCTTTTCTTACCAGCTTTTTACAAACGATGGTTGGACTTTCACACCTTCTTGTAATCGAACAACTCCGCTCCCGCTATTGATTGTGTACAGTCGGGTATTTTAACCTTTTCTTACCCACTTTTTACCAACTATGGTCGGACATTCACACCGTCTTACAGCGGAACATCTCCGCTCCCGCTTTTGATGGTGTATAGTCAGGCATTTGAACCTTTTCTTACCCGCTTTTTACAAACTATGGTCGGACATTCAAACCTTCTTGTAGCCGAAAACCTCTGCTCCCTCTTTTGATTATACATTGTCGGGCATTCGCACCTTATCTTACCCGCTTTTTACAAACTATAGTCAGACATTCACACATTGGTGCCGAACCACCTCAGCTCCCTGTTTTGATCATGTATGGTCTGGCAATACTACCTTTTCTTACCCGTTTGTGAGTAATTATGGCTGGACATTCACACCTACTTGCAGTCGAACAGCTCTGCTCCCGCTTTTGATTATGTTTGGTTGGATATTCGAACCTTTTCTTAACAGCTTTTTACAAACTTTGGTCGGACGTTCACACCTTCTTGCAGCCGAACACCTCCGCTTCCGCTTTTGATGGTATATATTCGGGCATTCGAACCTTTTCTTAGCAGCTTTTTACAAACCATGGTTGGACTTTCACACCTTCTTGTAGCCGAACAACTCCGCTCCCGCTATTGATTGTGTACAGTCGGGTATTTTAACCTTTTCTTACCCACTTTTTACCAACTATGGTCGGACATTCACACCGTCTTACAGCGGAACACCTCCGCTCCCGCTTTTGATGGTGTATTGTCAGGCATTTGAACCTTTTCTTACCCGCTTTTTACAAACTATGGTCGGACATTCAAACCTTCTTGTAGCCAAAAACCTCCGCTCCCTCTTTTGATCATACATTGTCGGGCATTCGCACCTTTTCTTACCCGTTTTTTACAAACCATGGTCGGACTTTAAAACCTTCTTGTAGCCCAACACATCCACTCCTGCTTTTGATGATGTATGTTTGGGCATTCGCACCTTTTCTTACCCATTTTTCAGTAATTATGGGTGGACATTCACACCTTCTTGCAGCTGAACACCTCCTCTCCCGCTTATGATGGTGTATAGTTGGGCTTTCAAGCCTTTTCTTACCCGGTTTTTACAAATTATAGTTGGACATTCAAACCTTCTTACAGCCGAAAACCTCCACTCCCTCTTTTGATCATACATTGTCGGGCATTAGCACCTTTTCTTACCCGCTTTTTACAAACCATAGTCGGACTTTCACATCTTTTAGTAGCCGAACAACTCCGCTCCCGCTATTGATTGTGTACAGTCGGGTATTTTAACCTTTTCTTACCCGCTTTTTACCAACTATGGTCGGACATTCACACCTTCTTACAGCGGAACACCTCCGCTCCCTCTTTTGGTGGTGTATGTTCGGGCAGTCAAACCTTTTCTTACCTGCTTTTTACAAACTATGGTCAGACATTCAACCCTTCTTGGAGCCGAACACATCCACTCCTGCTTTTGATTATGTATAGTTGGGCATTCGCACCTTTTCTTACCCATTTTTCAGTAATTATGGGTGTACATTCACACCTTCTTGCAGCCGAACACCTCCGCTCCCTCTTTTGATCATACATTTTCGGGCATTCGCACCTTTTCTTACCCGCTTTTTACAAACCATGGTTGGACTTTCACACCTTTTAGTAGCCGAACAACACCGCACCCGCTACTGATTGTGTACAGTCGGGTATTTTAACCTTTTCTTACCCGTTTTTTACCAACTATGGTCGGACATTCACACCTTCTTACAGCGGAACACCTCCGCTCCCTCCTTTGATGTATTTCTGTATTTCGTCATTTGTCGAGAGATCCTTATTGCTGAAGAAGTTCTTTCTCATTCTACAAAGTCCAACGTTGTTTATCATTGAAACTTGATTAGACATGAATAAGTATGAAGGACAAAGCAGTCTTAACTTGGTTTGAGTTAAGGAATTCGTTTTATAGGAGAATCCGAATTCGTGCATAACTCGTAAAATAGAGCTTATTTTCGGATTCCTGAAGAATGAGTCTGGTTCTTTCTCATAATACAAAGTTTGTTGTTTATTGTTGAAACTTCATCAGACCGTTAGATATAGTCGGACTCACCTCGACGCACGGCTTGGGATCTGGAACCAGTACTCTTGAGAGGGGTTGGACTCTCTTCCACTCTGGAGTTGCCCGTGGTGAGAGGCGCAGAGCAGGTGTGGGCATACTTATTGCCCCCCGGCTGTGTGCCAGTACATTGGGGTTTACCCCAGTGAACGAGAGGGTAGCCTCCCTCCGCCTTGGGTGGGGGGACGAGTCCTGACTGTTGTTTGTGCCTATGTGCCAAACAGCAGTTCAGAGTACCTACCCTTTTTGGAGTCTCTGGGGGAGGCACTGGAGAATGCTGCTACCGGAGACTCCCTCATTCTGCTGGGGGACTTCAATGCTCACGTGGGCAATGACAGTGAGACCTGGAGGGGTGTGATTGGGAGGAACGGCCCCCCCGATCTGAATCAGAGTGGTGTTATGTTGTTGGACTTCTGTGCCAGTCATAGACTGTCCATAACGAACACCATGTTCAGGCATAAGGGTGTCCATATGTGCACTTGGCACCAGGACACCCTTGGCCGCAGTTCGATGATCGACTTTGTGGTTGTATCATCGGACTTGCGGCCGTATGTCCTGGACACTCGGGTGAAGAGAGGGGCGGAGCTGTCAACTGATCACCACCTGGTGGTGAGTTGGCTCCGCTGGTGGGGGAGGATGCCGATCAGACCTGGCAGGCCCAAACTTATTGTGAGGGTCTGCTGGGAGCGTTTGTCAGAATCCCCCGTCAGAAGGAGCTTTAACTCCCACCTCCGGCAGAGCTTCAACCATATTTGAGGTGGGGGACATTGAATGGGCCATGTTCCGTGACTCCATTGCCGAGGCAGCTGGTCGGAGTTGTGGCCGTAAGGTGGTCGGTGCCTGTCGTGGCGGCAACCCTCCAACCTGCTAGTGGACACCAGTGGTGAGGGAAGCCGTCAAGCTGAAGAAGGAGTCCTATCGGGCCTTTTTGGCCAGTGGGACCCTGGAAGAAGCTGATAGGTAGCGACGGGCCAGACGGGCCGCGGCTTCGGCGGTTGCTGAGGCAAAAACTCGGGCCTGGGAGGAGTTCGGTGAGACCATGGAGAACGATTTCCGGACGGCCTCGAAAAGATTCTGGTCCACCATCCGGCGTCTCAGGGGGGGGAAGCGGCTCACAGTCAACACTGTTTACAGTGCGGACGGGGCTTTGCTGACCTCAACTAGGGATGTTGTGAGTCGGTGGGGGGAGTACTTCGAGGAACTCCTCAATCCTACCAACACGTGCTCGGAAGAGGCAGAGTCGGAGAGCTCGGAGACGGGGCCTCCCATTTCTGGGGCTGAGGTTGCCGAGGTGGTTAAAAAGCTCCTCGGTGGCAAGGCCCCGGGGGTGGATGAGGTCCGTCCTGAGTTTCTCAAGGCTCTGGATGTTGTAGGGCTGTCTTGGCTGACACGCCTCTGCAGTATCGCGTGGACATCGGGGACAGTGCCTCTGAACTGGCAGATTGGGGTGGTGGTCCCCCTCTTTAAAAAGGGGGACCGGAGGGTGTGTTCCAACTATAGGGGTATCACACTCCTCAGCCTCCCTGGTAAGGTCTATTCGGGGGTATTGGAGAGGAGGATCCGTCGGATAATCGAGCCTCGGATTCAGGAGATGCAGTGTGGCTTTCGTCCTGGCCGTGGAACAGTGGACCAGCTCTATACCCTCGGCAGGATCCTGGAGGGTGCATGGGAGTTCGCCCAACCAGTCTACATGTGTTTTGTGGACTTGGAGAAAGCGTTCGACCGTGTCCCTCGTGGAGTCCTGTTGGGGGTGCTCCGGGAATATGGAGTGCCGGACCCCTTGATAGGGGCCGTTCGGTCTCTGTATGACCGGTGCCAGAGTTTGGTCCGCATTGCCGGCAGTAAGTCGGATACGTTTCCGGTGAGAGTTGGACTCCGTCAGGGCTGCCCTTTGTCACCGATTCTGTTCCTAACTTTTATGGACAGAATTTCTAGGCGGAGCCAGGGCGTTGAGGGTGTCCCATTTGGCGACCTCAGAATCGGGTCTCTGCTTTTTGCAGATGATGTGGTTCTGTTAGCGTCGTCAGGCCGTGACCTTCAGCTCTCACTGGAGTGATTCGCAGCCGAGTGTGAAGCGGCTGGGATGAGAATCAGCACCTCCAAATCCGAGACTATGGTTCTCAGCCGGAAAAGGGTGGAATGCTCTCTCCGGGTCGGGAATGAGATCCTTCCCCAAGAGGAGGAGTTCAAGTATCTCGGGGTCTTGTTCACGAGTGACGGACGAATGGAGCGGGAGATTGACGGGCGGATCGGTGCGGCGCCTGCAGTGTTGCAGGCTCTGCACCGACCCGTCGTTGTGAAGAGGGAGCTGAGCCAGAAGGCGAAGCTCTCTACTTACTGGTCAATCTACGTTCCCATCCTCACCTATGGTCACGAGTTGTGGGTAGTGACCGAAAGAACAAGATCGCGAATACAAGCGGCCGAAATGGGTTTCCTCCGCAGGGTGTCTGGGCTCTCCGTTAGAGATAGGGTGAGAAGCTCAGTCATCCGGGAGGGGCTCGGAGTAGAACCGCTGCTCCTCCGCATTGAGAGGAGTCAGATGAGGTGGCTCGGGCATCTGGTTAGGATGCCCCCTGGGCGCCTCCCTGGGGAGGTGTTCCGGGCACGTCCCACTGGGAGGAGACCCCGGGGGAGACCCAGGACACGTTGGAGAGACTATGTCTCTCGGCTGGCCTGGGAACGCCTCGGGGTCCCCCCGGAAGAGCTGGAGGAAGTGGCCGGGGACAGAGACGTCTGGGTTTCTCTGCTCAAGCTGCTGCCCCCGCGACCCGACCCCCGGATAAGCGGCAGATGATGGATGGATGGATGGATATATCCTCCACCAACCAGACTTACAACCCCCGACTAGGGTAGCAGAATTTCTAAGCAGCTGTACCCCAAAACTACTATCAAAAATATATAAATTATTGTCTAAGATAGATGACACAATGTCTCTTCCATCCTCAAAATGGGAGGCAGATTTATCCATCAGTTCTGGTCATAGCTTCTAACCACAAATATGTTTGAACACCTTCATAAAGACTCGAAATCCTAATTTACAGTTCATACAATACAAAATCCTTCATAGAACACACTATACAGGACAAAGGATGTTCAGGATGGGTCTAACACACTCAAACATCTGCTCACATTGCACAGATAACACACCTGATGATTATGCACACGCTTTGTGGTTTTCTGCGCCTGTCCAGAAGTTTTGGCTTGAAGTCTGTGAGGACCTGTCAACATGGCTAAAGTGTAGCATCCCTGCATGCCCCACACTGTGCATACTGGGTGACTTAGACAACATCAACATGGAAATTAACTCAGCACACATGGTTTTCACAGTGTTATGTATCGCAAAGAAAACTATTCTCATGAACTGGAAAGCGAAGAACAATCTGTGTATTAACCAGTTTAGAAATTTTCTTTTAGATTATATTAGCATGGAAACAATGTCTGCCTCCTCAAAACATCAATTGGCTGAATTTCATTCTCTCTGGTCCCCTCTGATTAGTTTTATCACATAGTGGTGGTGGTGGGTTGCTGGGTGATGGTGGGTCTCAGGCCCAGGCTGCTGCAACTGGTGTGACCGGGTGGTTTGTTTGTTTGTTTTTTGTAGAGGTCCTCCTGGGTGGGGTTGGGTTGAGTGGGGTTGGGGCGGGATGGGTACCTTCTGGGGGTACAGTAGCTCCCGGAATATGGTCGCTGCAGGCCCCGAGCCTGGTGGACATCAGGCCCTCCTGCCCATTGTTGGCTCCCAGGTAGCGGGGATGCCTATTGCAGCCAGTCCCTGGCTGCCCTCTCTGGGGGAGAGTAGCTCCCCCGGTATATATCCCCATACCCCTCTCCCTTCTGGCTCCTGTACACAGCACACACTCACACATGAAGGGTTTTGGGGGCGTGTGTGTTCGGTGGGGTGTAGTGGATGGGGCCACGTAGGTGGTCCCCTTTGGTTGCACTCTGCAGTTCCCTGCCCCTGTTTTAATTACACCTTAGACATTACTACTTATCAAACACACTCACACACACACATTATGTCTTGGGGGGTGGTTACACTGAGTGGCATCTGGTGGGCGGGGCTCTTTGGGTATGTAGGCTGCCCAGAGTGCCGCGCTCCCAGTTCTACAAGTTTGGCTGCCCCTCAATTTTAATTGCTCACTATTAGAAAATATTGAAGAGCCAGAAGGGTGAGGGGAGGGGTCTTCTTCGCACACCCCTGCTTCCTGGTGTCTGCTCGGGGCAGGAGGGGCCAGGAGGATTAATTAATTGTTCTGCTGGTTCGGGGTCTGTGGTGGCTGGGGGGTTGCTGGCCTCCTGGTGTGCCCGCTGCACTACACCCCAGCAGAGTCGAGGGAGGTAGGATGTGTGGATGTATGGGACGTGAAAGTGTGTGTGGTAATGATTGGGCCTGGATCTGGGACTTGCTGTCGCCTGGCCTGCCTGTGTTTCTCCCGATGGGGCATCAGCGTTGCCTCTCCCCACTGCTCGCGACTTCACCCACCTGTGGGCACGTCTTGACTCCCAGGGCACTTGGCCAGGGGCGCTGGGGCAGGCGCTGACCCACTTTGTGGCTGTCTGGGGCGCTTGGCCCTCCTGGGTATTGGGTGGGGCCTCTGCCGGGGGGTTTGGGGGCGCTCGGGCTCCTGGGGCCCAGGTCCAGTGCACGGCCCATGTCTGGGCGGCTGGGGCCTGGCGGGGTAGGTGGGCTGTTGCCCCTGGTTCCCGGAGTGCCTCTGCCCTATGCTTATGGGGGCTCTTTCCGGGGGCTTCCTCTGCAGTCTTCTGGGTGGATGCGTGGTTGCCCCTGCGGTGGGCTGCCTGGGTTCTGTGCTCTGTGGGGGCTGCTGGTGGCCTGGGTCTGGTGGCCCTCTCTGCCTGCTTCTGATTGCTTGGGGGGGGGCTGTGGATTGTGGCCCTGTACGCTTATACACTCATAACTAAGCACGGTTATCATGTAGGTCCTGTGCCATGGGTGTTGCATGTTCTCACACACACACACACACACATTCATTAGTCCAGTAGCATGGTCACTAAGCAGTTGATGTATTATCATGTCGTCTCAGGTCATCTATATCCACAGCTGTGTTGTATGCGATTGCCGCTTCTTGTGCTTGTTTTTGTTTGTTTGTGTGTTTGTTTTTTCTCTGCTTGTCTGCTTTCAGGTGCTCCTGGTGGCGCTAAGGCTGGATTCCCCTCATAGGCCATGGATTGTTGTCTGTTTTGTTTTTTACAGGTGTAGCAGCTGGTTGTCTGGTTTTTGTTTCTATTTTTGTTCTGTTTCCTCTTCTTTCCTCTTCTTCTTTCCTTGTCCCCCGGTCCGGTTCAGTTCAGTTCATGTCATATATTGTAAACAGAAATAAATAAATTGGCATCAAGGGGAGCTTTACATTTATAAAACTTCCCTTGGCAAAACAAATCTGTTTGGCATCAAAGGTATTCAGACTACAATTCTTCTGACATAATGCTGAACAGGACAAGGGGAAAAAAAAGTAAAGAAGACAGTTCTGCCGAAAGCCAGGGATAGACCTGTTCTAAGTTCTATACTTTTTAAAAGGGGCGTGTTTATCAACTATGGAATTAGAAGATTTACAAAAATGGTCAAGTGCTAGATCTTCATCTGGGATTTTAACAGTGTCATATAACTATTCAACAGATCAGTTAAAAAAAAGCCTGCTCATGGAGATGTTTCAGGATCTGGATACCAAGCGTGGACCTAATGTTTTCATTTTTGCAATTCTGATACAGGCTATTGAGCAGTGATAACTAACACCAAGTTCGGATACTGCGGATTTTCTACCTTTGATTTGTTAAGATTGAGCCAATCAGGGACAACCTTGAAGGATCTCTTTGGTTTTGTAGGATCTGTAATTACCTGAGAAAGGTTGATATTGGTACACACCTTTTTTAAATGATCAGAGGCAGAGTTCAACTTGTTTAAATTAAAATTGCCACACAGAGATTGGGTTTAGGCCACATGCACACAGAATGACATCAACAAATATAAGAAATATTAAACATTTACACATAGATTTTTGAATATATGTAGAGGAATGATACTTTGAAATGTGCTCATTGCGGAGTTATGATCAGTTGAGTAATGAAGGTTGAACTATATGGGAAAGAGGTTCTATTCCCAGCATCATGATGGACACTCCTGATATAGAAGGTTTCGCTAACGCATTGGAATTGTTTTACTATTTTCATATGCATGTGCAATGAAGAATTGCTTGCTGCTGATAAATGCAAAGAAGAACAGCTTACACATAGATGCTCACATATAGGCTGCTGAATGCAATGAAGACCTGCTTATCAAGTAAAGTTCAATGTCAATGTGTAATATTCAATTAGGATTTGCAAAACAGTGAAGTTAAACAATGAATGGGTCCATAGTCGGTATGAGAAGACTACAGGAATATTTACCTGGGTGTACGTTCAAACAGAAATGAGAAAATTGCGATAAATAATTGTTTGTTTGTTTGTTAGTATGTATAGGAATGTTATGTGTATAAACTGTGTTGAGTTATAGTTACTCAGTAGTGTCTCAGTGAAACAACCGACGGGGGAAGCCTTGCGGTGACAACAAAAGCAGTGTTTTACTGATCAGTCAAGTTGCTCCAGTGTACTCCATACAAACTGGTTGGCTACTGAAGGGATAGAAAATGGGGAATACTTGTTTTAAAGCAAACAAGGAATTAGATGGGAAAAATACATGTTTTAACGGGACCCAGACAATATTAAATACTCAGACAGATGGGAGAAGAAGTGTAGTTTTGTAGGAAATCACAAAATTATTACATAGAATTAGTGAAATCAATTGAAGAATGCCTTTCTGAAGAGCTGTTTACCACAGATGAGCAGCTTTGCGACCAAGCACATTGTAGATCGCTTTACTGCCAAAATGATCTAATTTAATGGATTGGTTTAGACATGCATAACAGCATTTTAAGAACAAAGAGAGAAACAAAAAGGGACAACGCTTCATGGTGGAAGGTGATGTATAAATAACTGTGTATATGATGAAGGGGGTGGCAACACCCATTCCGAAATCCCGCCATTCCGACATCCCGCTATTCCGACATCCCACCATTCCGACATACCACCATTCCGACATACCACCATTCCGACATGCAAACGTCCCACCATTCCGACATCCCACCATTGCGACATCCCGCTATTCTGACGTTCAAATGTCCCACCATTCCGACAAGGCTTTCCGTATAAGGAAATGTGTGTTACTCAACAGGTGAGTCCCTTCTTTCTGTTCATGCAATTTATATGTTTAACACATGTTTATAGACAAGCGTTATTAAAAACACAAAGTCTCGGCAACTGGAGGAGGAGAAGCAGTCCGCGGTGGTTTTCAATCACACACTCCAATGCCACTTGTTTCAACTTCCGAAAATTTAATCCAGGAAAAAAAGGCTTACAAACATGGACCAAAACGGCTCCATAACACGCACAAGAATCCAAAAGAAACGAAAGTTAACTAAAAGAAAGCAAATAAACAGTATGAAGTGGTCAAAATTGGTTTTACGCATGCCTATGTGCGTCTGGCACATGCGTCTTCGGGCTCTCCCACGTTGGTTTGTGGATGAAAGCTATATGTTCAGCTGTAATGTCATGTAAAAACAATCTCTACATGACATTTACTCCCAGGTGTGACCAGTTAGGTCCTTAAGATATCAACAGGCTGTATAAAGCTACAACCGTTGCGGCTGTGTGTTTGTGCCAAATGCGCAAAACCCATCCGCGCTTCCCAAAATTGGAGTGAGTACTCATAAATCACGTGAATGACATGAATAAACGTTTTTACTGCATTTTGTTGTGTTTTATACGTTCTATGCTGTCATTTCTCTCTTCTCCTATTGGCAAGGCAAGGCAGAGTGCTTGCAACTGTGTCCTGTGCAGTAGCCGTGATATCTGTAATTGCAATTATTACTTTTGCATATGATGACAGCGTGCAAAAGACGCATGGGCTCTGTGGAGAGCTCCGCTCCAGCTGGCTGCTGTGACAGCTCACTGACACTGTATTTCTGCTTAATCAGTTTCAGTCTCGCCAGAGTTACATTAATATCTGTATTTTTATATTTGAAATTCAGGGGATTTTGATAATAGATTATTAAAGTTTGTTTGCGAGGCTGTGGCCTCTGCATGTGCAAAGCTTGTGCGCCAGACTTTAGGGCGTATTTGCGCCGGCATATCATTAGTGCAAAATGTTTTGGGTAAAAAATAGGCTATTAAAAGGAACTGTCGGAATGGCGGTATGTTAAAAAAAACAAAACACATACCGCCATTCCGACCATAGGAGGAAAAAAGTGTCGGAATGGTGGGACGTTTGATAAAAAATTAAGTGTCGCCATTCCGACAATTGGAGACCCATGTCGGAATGGCGAGATGTCGGAATGGCAGCATGTAACCATGATGAAGGAGAGACCATTTGAGCAGCACAGCCATTTCGCAGCACAGGGACAGCAATCCAAGTTACAGGATCTCCCACGTGGTATCACCTGTCACATTGTGTCAAGGCATCAAAAGAAGAAGAAATCACCAAACTCAAGGACAAAAAGACAAAGACTCCGGTGAACGAAGACAGAGGACTGACAAACCAGAAATACAAAAGGATTCTCGATATCAAGATCCAGAAGAAGAGGCTAACAATGCCACGAACACTTACGATGCTGGGAATGATGCCAGCAATGAACAGAGAAGAAGATTCAGTGTCATCAATCTGCATTACGTGCCTCTAATGAGGGGGTGAATATAGAATCCTCAACGATTACAACGTCTCTGGGAACTGTGACAACAACAAGGTTTAAACCATTTTGATATATATTGTAACCTATTGTCTAAGGAATAGTGCTGAAAATGAGGTAAATCTAATCCACCACTGTCCTTGGTCTTCTGTAGGGTTTTTAAACTAATACGTGGTGGTTTGTTTTTCCACAGAAATTTGGAGATGCATGAATCTAGTGACTTAAACCAGATCATTGAGAACAAATAGTTAACTTTTGGTAGTATCATCATTTCAATGGATGTAACTCTCCCCATAAGTGATATAGGTAAGGACTTCCAACAAGAGATCGTCCTCTACTGTCTTTAATAATTGCACATAATTTAGCTTTGTTAGCTCTGAGAGCCTGGAGGAAATGTTTATGCCTAAATATCTAATATTTCCTGACTGTAAAGTGATCGCAGGTATATTATGGACCCTACAGTTAATGGGCAGAACTGTGGTCTTAGACCAGTTGATAGAGTAGTCAGAAAGTGCTGAGAATTTATTTATGAGTGTGATCGTGTGACTGAGAGACGTCTGTGAGTTCTGAAGGAAAAGTAATACATCATCAGCATAAAGACTTATTTTATGCTCAATATTTTGGGATTAATTACTCACAAACGGGTAAGAAAAGGTAGTATTGCCAGACCATACATGATCAAAACAGGGAGCGGAGGTGGTTCAGCTGCAAGGTGTGAATGTCTGACTATAGTTTGTAAAAAGCGGGTAAGATAAGGTGCGAATGCCCGACAATGTATGATCAAAAGAGGGAGCGGAGGTTTTTGGCTACAAGAAGGTTTGAATGTCCGACCATAGTTTGTAAAAAGCGGGTAAGAAAAGGTTACCATACATCATCAAAAGCAGGAGTGGATGTGTTCGGCTACAAGAAGATTTGAATGTCCATCAATAATTGCTTTAAAACATGAAAGAAAATTTTCGAATATCAAACCGCACATGATCATAAGCGGGAGAGGAGTTGTTCAGCTGCAAGAAGGTGTGAATGTCCACGCATAATTACTGAAAAATGGGTAAAAAAAGGTGAAAATGCCCAACCATACATCATCAAAAGCAGGAGTGGATGTGTTCGGCTACAAGAAGGTTTGAATGTCCGACCATAGTTTGTAAAAAGCGGGTAAGAAAAGGTTCGAATGCCCAAACATAGACCATCAAAAGAGGGAGCGGAGGTGTTCCGCTGTAAGAAGGTGTAAATGTCCGACCATAGTTGGTAAAAAGCGGGTAAGAAAAGGTTAAAATACCCGACTGTACACAATCAATAGCGGGAGCGGAGTTGTTTGGCTACAAGAAGGTGTGAAAGTCCGACCACGGTTTGTAAAAAGCGGGTAAGAAAAGGTTCGAATGCCCGAATATATACCATCAAAAGTGGAAGTGGATGTGTTCGGCTGCAAGAAGGTGTGAACGTCCGACCAAAGTTTGTAAAAAGCAGTTAAGAAAAGGTTCGAATATCCAACCAAACATAATCAAAAGCGGGAGCAGAGCTGTTCGACTGCAAGTAGGTGTGAATGTCAGATCATAATTTGCAAAAAGCTGATGAGAAAGGGTGAGAATGCCCGGCTATACACCATCAAATGCGGGAGCGGAAGTGTTCGGCTGTGAGTAGGTGTGAATCTCCGACCATAGTTTGTAAAAAGGGGGTAAGAATAGGTTCGAATGCCCGAACATACACTATCAAAACAGGGAGCTGAGGTGGCTCAGCTGCAAGGTTTGAATGTCTGACTATAGTTTGTAAATAAGGTGCGAATGCCCAACAATGTATAATCAAAAGAGGGAGCGGAGGTTTTCGGCTACAAGAAGGTTTGAATGTCCGACCATAGTTTGTAAAATGCGGGTAAGAAAAGGTTCAAGCGACTGACTATACACCATCAAAAGCGGGAGCAGAGGTGTTCCGCTGTAAGACGGTGTGAATGTCCGACCATATTTGGTAAAAAGCGGGTAAGAAAAGGTTAAAATACCCGACTGTACACAATCAATAGCGGGAGAGGAGGTGTTCAGCTGCAAGAAGGTGTGAATGTCCACCCATAATTACTGAAAAATGGGTAAGAAAAGGTGCGAATGCCCAACCATACATTATCAAAAGCAGGTGTGAATGTCAGATCATAATTTGCAAAAAGCTGATGAGAAAGGGTGAGAATGCCCGACTATACACCATCAAATGCGGGAGCGGAGTTGTTCGGCTGTGAGTAAGTGTGAATCTCCGACCATAATTGCTGAAAAATGTGTTAGAAAAGGTAAGAATGCCGGTCCATACATCATCAAAAGCGGGAGAGGTGGTGTTCAGCTGCAAGTAGGTGTGAATGTCCAGCCATAATTACTAACAAACGGGTAAGAAAAGGTAGTATTGCCATACCATATATGATCAAAACAGGGAGCGGAGGTGGTTCAGCTGCAAGAAGGTGTGAATGTCCGACTAAAGTTCAAATATATTAACAAAAGCGGGAGGAGAGGTCTTCGGATGAGAGTGGTTGAGAATTTCCAACCATAATCTATAAAATGCGGTGAAAAAAAGGTGTGATAGAACACTAAAAGGTGGAGCGGAAGTGTTCGGCTGCAAGAAGGTGTGAATGTCCTCCTATATTTGGTGAAAAGCAGGTGAAGCAAGGTCTGAATGCCCAACCTTACATCATCAAAAGCGAGATCAGAGGTGTTTGGCTGCATGAAGGCCATAGTTTGCCAAAAGCGGGTAAGCTGCGAATGACCGACTAAATATCAACAAAAGGTCTTCGGATGCAAGTGGGTGTGAATATCCCACCATACAAGTATGTTGGAGAGGAAGCTGTGAACAGCCGACCATAGTTGGCAAAAAGCGGGTGAGAAAAGGTGCGAATGTCCAACCATACATGATCAAAACAGGGAGAGGAGGTGTTTGGCTGTGACAAGGTGTGAATGTCCACCCAAAATTAATGAAAAGCGGGCAACAAGTAGGTTTGAATGCCCAACCATACATCATCAAAAGCAGGAGTGGATGTGTTCGGCTACAAGAAGGTTTGAATGTCCGAGCATAGTTTGTAAAAAGCGGGTAAGAAAAGGTTCGAATGCCCAAACATACACCATCAAAAGAGGGAGCGGAGGTGTTCCGCTGTAAGAAGGTGTGAATGTCCGACCATAGTTGGTAAAACACGGGTAAGAAAAGGTTAAAATACCCGACTGTACACAATCAATAGCGGGAGAGGAGGTGTTTGGCTACAAGAATGTGTGACAGTCCGACCATGGTTTGTAAAAAACGGGTAAGAAAAGGTGCGAATGCCCGACAATGTATGATCAAAAGAGGGAGCGGAGGTTTTCGGCTACAAGAAGGTTTGAATGTCCGACCAAAGTTTGCAAAAAGCAGTTAAGAAAAGGTTCGAATGCCCGAATATATACCATCAAAAGCGGGAGCAGAGCTTTTTCGACTGCAAGTAGGTGTGAATGTCCAGCCATAATTACTCACAAACGGGTAAGGAAAGGTAGTATTGCCAGACCATACATGATCAAAACAGGGAGCTGAGGTGGTTCAGCTTCAAGGTGTGAATGTCTGACTATAGTTTGTAAAAAGCGGGTAAGACAAGGTGCGAATGCCCGACAATGTATGATCAAAAGAGGGAGTGGAGGTCTTCGGCTGCAAGGTCTGAATGTCCAACCATAATTTCTAAAAACCGGGTAAGAAAAGGCTCGAAAGCCCGACTATACACAATCAAAAGCGGGAGCGGGAGGTTTTCAGCAGCAAATCCTTCACTCAAACCAAGTGAAAACTGCTTTGTCCTTCATATTTATCAATGTCTAGATCGACTTCAACAAAGAACAACATTGTACTTTGCAGTAAAGAAAGAGCAAATCAAAAGTTTTAGGAATCCGAGAATAAGCTTATTTTCATGAGTTCTGCACGATTATTGATTTTACTATAAATGAATGCCTTCACTCAAACTATGTTAAAACTGCTTTGTCCTTCATATTTATCAATGTCTAGATCGACTTCAACAAAGAACAACATTGTATTTTGCAGTAGAAGAAAAAGCAACACTGAAGGATCAGGAATCCGAGAATAAGTTTATTTTCATACGTTCTGCATGATTTGGGATTTTATGTATAAAATGAATTCCTTCACTCAAACCAAGTGAAAACTTCTTTGTCCTTCATATTTATCAATGTCTAGATTTACTTCAACAAAGAACAACATTGTATTTTGCAGTAGAAGAAATAGCAACACTGAAGGATCAGGAATCCGAAAACAAGCTTATTTTCATACGTTCTGCTTGATTTGGGATTTTGCTATAAAATTAATTCCTTCACTCAAACAAAGTGGAAACTGCTTTGTCGTTCATATTTATCAATGTCTATATCGATTTAAAAAAAGAACAAGGCTGTATTTTGCAGTATAGGAAAGAGCAACACTGGAGGATCAGGAATCCGAGAATAAGCTTACTTTCATGAGTCCTGCACGATTTCGGATTTTCCTATAAAATGAATTGCTTTGCTCAAACCAAGTTAAAATTGCTTTGTCCTTCATAGTTATCCATGTCTAAAGTGTATCAAGCATAAAGTTCCTCATATTACCCTGAATGAGAAAGAAGCATCCCTTTGGTTGAGCAATACGTTCCTTTTGCGGAGTTATGCATGATTTCGCATTTTGCTATAAAATTCATTCCTATTGATTGTGTACAGTCGGGTATTTTAACCTTTTCTTACCCACTTTTTACCAACTATGGTCGGACATTCACACCGTCTTACAGCGGAACATCTCCGCTCCCGCTTTTGATGGTGTATAGTCAGGCATTTGAACCTTTTCTTACCCGCTTTTTACAAACTATGGTCGGACATTCAAACCTTCTTGTAGCCGAAAACCTCTGCTCCCTCTTTTGATTATACATTGTCGGGCATTCGCACCTTATCTTACCCGCTTTTTACAAACTATAGTCAGACATTCACACATTGGTGCTGAACCATCTCAGCTCCCTGTTTTGATCATGTATGGTCTGGCAATACTACCTTTTCTTACCCGTTTGTGAGTAATTATGGCTGGACATTCACACCTACTTGCAGTCGAACAGCTGTGCTCCCGCTTTTGATTATGTTTGGTTGGATATTCGAACCTTTTCTTAACTGCTTTTTACAAACTTTGGTCGGACGTTCACACCTTCTTGCAGCCGAACACCTCCGCTTCCGCTTTTGATGGTATATATTCGGGCATTCGAACCTTTTCTTACCAGCTTTTTACAAACCATGGTTGGACTTTCACACCTTCTTGTAGCCGAACAACTCCGCTCCCCCTATTGATTGTGTACAGTCAGGTATTTTAACCTTTTCTTACCCGCTTTTTACCAACTATGGTCGGACATTCACACCGTCTTACAGCGGAACACCTCCGCTCCCGCTTTTGATGGTGTATAGTCAGGCATTTAAACCTTTTCTTACCCGCTTTTTACAAACTATGGTCGGACATTCAAACCTTCTTGTAGCCAAAAACCTCCGCACCCTCTTTTGATCATACATTGTCGGGTATTCGCACCTTTTCTTACCCGTTTTTTACAAACCATGGTCGGACTTTCACACATTCTTGTAGCCAAACACATCCGCTCCCGCCATTGATTGTGTACAGTCGGGTATTTTAACCTTTTCTTACCTGCTTTTTACAAACTATGGTCGGACATTCAAACCTTCTTGTAGCCAAAAACCTCCGCTCCCTCTTTTGATCATACATTGTCGGGCATTCGCACCTTTTCTTACCCGTTTTTTACAAACTATGGTCGGACTTTCAAACCTTCTTGTAGCCCAACACATCCACTCCTGCTTTTGATGATGTATGTTTGGGCATTCGCACCTTTTCTTACCCATTTTTCAGTAATTATGGGTGGACATTCACACCTTCTTGCAGATGAACACCTCCTCTCCCGCTTATGATGGTGTATAGTCGGGCTTTCAAGCCTTTTCTTACCCGGTTTTTACAAATTATAGTTGGACATTCAGACCTTCTTACAGCCGAAAACCTCCACTCCCTCTTTTGATCATACATTGTCGGGCATTAGCACCTTTTCTTACCCGCTTTTTACAAACCATAGTCGGACTTTCACATCTTTTAGTAGCCGAACAACTCCGCTCCCGCTATTGATTGTGTACAGTCGGGTATTTTAACCTTTTCTTACCCGCTTTTTACCAACTATGGTCGGACATTCACACCTTCTTACAGCGGAACACCTCCGCTCCCTCTTTTGATGGTGTATGTTCGGGCAGTCAAACCTTTTCTTACCTGCTTTTTACAAACTATGGTCAGACATTCAACCCTTCTTGCAGCCGAACACATCCACTCCTGCTTTTGATTATGTATAGTTAGGCATTCGAACCTTTTCTTACCCGCTTTTTACAAACCATAGTCGGACTTTCACATCTTTTAGTAGCCGAACAACTCCGCTCCCACTATTGATTGTGTACAGTCGGGTATTTTAACCTTTTCTTACCCACTTTTTACCAACTATGGTCGGACATTCACACCTTCTGACAGCGGAACACCTCCGCTCCCTCCTTTGATGGTGTATGTTCGGGCATTTGAACCTTTTCTTACCCGCTTTTTACAAACTATGGTCAGACGTTCAAACCTTCTTGTAGCCGAACATATCCACTCCTGCTTTTGATGATGTATGGTTGGGCATTCGAACCTACTTGTTGCCCGCTTTTCATTAATTATGGATGGACATTCACACCTTGTCTCAGCCAAACACCTCCGCTCCCTGTTTTGATCATGTATGGTTTGACATTCGCACCTTTGCTTACCTTCTTTTTATACTGATTGCTCAAGATTAAGTTGTTCTTTCTCAAACTACAATTTTTTTTTAATTGTTGAAACTTGATTTGAAGTGGATAAATAAGGAAGACAAACAGTTTTAAGTCAGGCTGATAGCAATTAATTTTATAGCAAAATCTGTATTTCGTCATTTGTCGAGAGATGCTTATTGCTGAAGAAGTTCTTTCTCATTCTACAAAGTACAACGTTGTTTATCATTGAAACTTGATTAGACATGAATAAATATGAAGGACAAAGCAGTCTTAACTTGGTTTGAGTTAAGGAATTCGTTTTATAGGAGAATCCGAATTCGTGCATAACACGTAAAATAGAGCTTATTTTCGGATTCCTAAAGAATGAGTCTGGTTCTTTCTCATAATACAAAGTTTGTTGTTTATTGTTGAAACTTCATCAGACCGTTAGATATAGTCGGACTCACCTCGATGCACGGCTTGGGATCTGGAACCAGTACTCTTGAGAGGGGTTGGACTCTCTTCCACTCTGGAGTTGCCCGTGGTGAGAGGCGCAGAGCAGGTGTGGGCATACTTATTGCCCCCCGGCTGTGTGCCAGTACATTGGGGTTTACCCCAGTGAACGAGAGGGTAGCCTCCCTCCGCCTTGGGTGGGGGGACGAGTCCTGACTGTTGTTTGTGCCTATGCGCCAAACAGCAGTTCAGAGTACCTACCCTTTTTGGAGTCTCTGGGGGAGGCACTGGAGAATGCTCCTACCGGAGACTCCCTCATTCTGCTGGGGGACTTCAATGCTCACGTGGGCAATGACAGTGAGACCTGGAGGGTTGTGATTGGGAGGAACGGCCCCCCCGATCTGAATCAGAGTGGTGTTATGTTGTTGGACTTCTGTGCCAGTCATAGACTGTCCATAACGAACACCATGTTCAGGCATAAGGGTGTCCATATGTGCACTTGGCACCAGGACACCCTTGGCCGCAGTTCGATGATCGACTTTGTGGTTGTATCATCGGACTTGCGGCCGTATGTCCTGGACACTCGGGTGAAGAGAGGGGCGGAGCTGTCAACTGATCACCACCTGGTGGTGAGTTGGCTCCGCTGGTGGGGGAGGATGCCGATCAGACCTGGCAGGCCCAAACGTATTGTGAGGGTCTGCTGGGAGCGTTTGTCAGAATCCCCCGTCAGAAGGAGCTTTAACTCCCACCTCCGGCAGAGCTTCAACCATATTTGAGGTGGGGGACATTGAATGGGCCATGTTCCGTGACTCCATTGCCGAGGCAGCTGGTCGGAGTTGTGGCCGTAAGGTGGTCGGTGCCTGTCGTGGCGGCCACCCTCGAACCTGCTGGTGGACACCAGTGGTGAGGGAAGCCGTCAAGCTGAAGAAGGAGTCCTATCGGGCCTTTTTGGCCAGTGGGACCCTGGAAGAAGCTGATAGGTAGTGACGGGCCAGACGGGCCATGGCTTCGGCGGTTGCTGAGGCAAAAACTCGGGCCTGGGAGGAGTTCGGTGAGACCATGGAGAACGATTTCCGGACGGCCTCGAAAAGACTCTGGTCCACCATCCGGCGTCTCAGGGGGGGGAAGCGGCTCACAGTCAACACTGTTTACAGTGCGGACGGGGCTTTGCTGACCTCAACTAGGGATGTTGTGAGTCGGTGGGGGGAGTACTTCGAGGAACTCCTCAATCCTACCAACACGTGCTCGGAAGAGGCAGAGTCGGAGAGCTCGGAGACGGGGCCTCCCATTTCTGGGGCTGAGGTTGCCGAGGTGGTTAAAAAGCTCCTCGGTGGCAAGGCCCCGGGGGTGGATGAGGTCCGTCCTGAGTTTCTCAAGGCTCTGGATGTTGTAGGGCTGTCTTGGCTGACACGCCTCTGCAGTATCGCGTGGACATCGGGGACAGTGCCTCTGAACTGGCAGATTGGGGTCGTGGTCCCCCTCTTTAAAAAGGGGGACCGGAGGGTGTGTTCCAACTATAGGGGTATCACACTCCTCAGCCTCCCTGGTAAGGTCTATTCGGGGGTATTGGAGAGGAGGATCCGTCGGATAATCGAGCCTCGGATTCAGGAGATGCAGTGTGGCTTTCGTCCTGGCCGTGGAACAGTGGACCAGCTCTATACCCTCGTCAGGATCCTGGAGGGTGCATGGGAGTTCGCCCAACCAGTCTACATGTGTTTTGTGGACTTGGAGAAAGCGTTCGACCGTGTCCCTCGTGGAGTCCTGTGGGGGGTGCTCCGGGAATATGGAGTGCCGGACCCCTTGATAGGGGCCGTTCGGTCTCTGTATGACCGGTGCCAGAGTTTGGTCCGCATTGCCGGCAGTAAGTCGGATACGTTTCCGGTGAGAGTTGGACTCCGTCAGGGCTGCCCTTTGTCACCGATTCTGTTCCTAACTTTTATGGACAGAATTTCTAGGCGGAGCCAGGGCGTTGAGGGTGTCCCATTTGGCGACCTCAGAATCGAGTCTCTGCTTTTTGCAGATGATGTGGTTCTGTTAGCGTCGTCAGGCCGTGACCTTCAGCTCTCACTGGAGTGATTCGCAGCCGAGTGTGAAGCGGCTGGGATGAGAATCAGCACCTCCAAATCCGAGACTATGGTTCTCAGCCGGAAAAGGGTGGAATGCTCTCTCCGGGTCGGGAATGAGATCCTTCCCCAAGAGGAGGAGTTCAAGTATCTTGGGGTCTTGTTCACGAGTGACGGACGAATGGAGCGGGAGATTGACGGGCGGATCGGTGCGGCGCCTGCAGTGTTGCAGGCTCTGCACCGACCCGTCGTTGTGAAGAGGGAGCTGAGCCAGAAGGCGAAGCTCTCTACTTACTGGTCAATCTACGTTCCCATCCTCACCTATGGTCACGAGTTGTGGGTAGTGACCGAAAGAACAAGATCGCAAATACAAGCGGCCGAAATGGGTTTCCTCCGCAGGGTGTCTGGGCTCTCCCTTAGAGATAGGGTGAGAAGCTCAGTCATCCGGGAGGGGCTCGGAGTAGAACCGCTGCTCCTCCGCATTGAGAGGAGTCAGATGAGGTGGCTCGGGCATCTGGTTAGGATGCCCCCTGGGCGCCTCCCTGGGGAGGTGTTCCGGGCACGTCCCACTGGGAGGAGACCCCGGGGGAGACCCAGGACACGTTGGAGAGACTATGTCTCTCGGCTGGCCTGGGAACGCCTCGGGGTCCCCCCGGAAGAGCTGGAGGAAGTGGCCGGGGACAGAGACGTCTGGGTTTCTCTGCTCAAGCTGCTGCCCCCGCGACCCGACCCCCGGATAAGCGGCAGATGATGGATGGATGGATGGATATATCCTCCACCAACCAGACTTACAACCCCCGACTAGGGTAGCAGAATTTCTAAGCAGCTGTACCCCAAAACTACTATCAAAAATATATAAATTATTGTCTAAGATAGATGACACAATGTCTCTTCCATCCTCAAAATGGGAGGCAGATTTATCCATCAGTTCTGGTCATAGCTTCTAACCACAAATATGTTTGAACACCTTCATAAAGACTCGAAATCCTAATTTACAGCTCATACAATACAAAATCCTTCATAGAACACACTATACAGGACAAAGGATGTTCAGGATGGGTCTAACACACTCAAACATCTGCTCACATTGCACAGATAACACACCTGATGATTATGCACACGCTTTGTGGTTTTCTGCGCCTGTCCAGAAGTTCTGGCTTGAAGTCTGTGAGGACCTGTCAACATGGCTAAAGTGTAGCATCCCTGCATGCCCCACACTGTGCATACTGGGTGACTTAGACAACATCAACATGGAAATTAACTCAGCACACATGGTTGTCACAGTGTTATGTATCGCAAAGAAAACTATTCTCATGAACTGGAAAGCGAAGAACAATCTGTGTATTAACCAGTTTAGAAATTTTCTTTTAGATTATATTAGCATGGAAACAATGTCTGCCTCCTCAAAACATCAATTGGCTGAATTTCATTCTCTCTGGTCCCCTCTGATTAGTTTTATCACATAGTGGTGGTGGTGGGTTGCTGGGTGATGGTGGGTCTCAGGCCCAGGCTGCTGCAACTGGTGTGACCGGGTGGTTTGTTTGTTGGTTTTTTGTAGAGGTCCTCCTGGGTGGGGTTGGGTTGAGTGGGGTTGGGGCGGGATGGGTACCTTCTGGGGGTACAGTAGCTCCCGGAATATGGTCGCTGCAGGCCCCGAGCCTGGTGGACATCAGGCCCTCCTGCCCATTGTTGGCTCCCAGGTAGCGGGGATGCCTATTGCAGCCAGTCCCTGGCTGCCCTCTCTGGGGGAGAGTAGCTCCCCCGGTATATATCCCCATACCCCTCTCCCTTCTGGCTCCTGTACACAGCACACACTCACACATGAAGGGTTTTGGGGGCGTGTGTGTTCGGTGGGGTGTAGTGGATGGGGCCACGTAGGTGGTCCCCTTTGGTTGCACTCTGCAGTTCCCTGCCCCTGTTTTAATTACACCTTAGACATTACTACTTATCAAACACACTCACACACACACATTATGTCTTGGGGGGTGGTTACACTGAGTGGCATCTGGTGGGCGGGGCTCTTTGGGTATGTAGGCTGCCCAGAGTGCCGCGCTCCCAGTTCTACAAGTTTGGCTGCCCCTCAATTTTAATTGCTCACTATTAGAAAATATTGAAGAGCCAGAAGGGTGAGGGGAGGGGTCTTCTTCGCACACCCCTGCTTCCTGGTGTCTGCTCGGGGCAGGAGGGGCCAGGAGGATTAATTAATTGTTCTGCTGGTTCGGGGTCTGTGGTGGCTGGGGGGTTGCTGGCCTCCTGGTGTGCCCGCTGCACTACACCCCAGCAGAGTCGAGGGAGGTAGGATGTGTGGATGTGTGGATGTATGGGACGTGAAAGTGTGTGTGGTAATGATTGGGCCTGGATCTGGGACTTGCTGTCGCCTGGCCTGCCTGTGTTTCTCCCGATGGGGCATCAGCGTTGCCTCTCCCCACTGCTCGCGACTTCACCCACCTGTGGGCACGTCTTGACTCCCAGGGCACTTGGCCAGGGGCGCTGGGGCAGGCGCTGACCCACTTTGTGGCTGTCTGGGGCGCTTGGCCCTCCTGGGTATTGGGTGGGGCCTCTGCCGGGGGGTTTGGGGGCGCTCGGGCTCCTGGGGCCCAGGTCCCGGAGTGCCTCTGCCCTATGCTTATGGGGGCTCTTTCCGGGGGCTTCCTCTGCAGTCTTCTGGGTGGATGCGTGGTTGCCCCTGCGGTGGGCTGCCTGGGTTCTGTGCTCTGTGGGGGCTGCTGGTGGCCTGGGTCTTGTGGCCCTCTCTGCCTGCTTCTGATTGCTTGGGGGGGGGGGCTGTGGATTGTGGCCCTGTACGCTTATACACTCATAACTAAGCACGGTTATCATGTAGGTCCTGTGCCATGGGTGTTGCATGTTCTCACACACACACACACACATTCATTAGTCCAGTAGCATGGTCACTAAGCAGTTGATGTATTATCATGTCGTCTCAGGTCATCTATATCCACAGCTGTGTTGTATGCGATTGCCGCTTCTTGTGCTTGTTTTTGTTTGTTTGTGTGTTTGTTTTTTCTCTGCTTGTCTGCTTTCAGGTGCTCCTGGTGGCGCTAAGGCTGGATTCCCCTCATAGGCCATGGATTGTTGTCTGTTTTGTTTTTTACAGGTGTAGCAGCTGGTTGTCTGGTTTTTGTTTCTATTTTTGTTCTGTTTCCTCTTCTTTCCTCTTCTTCTTTCCTTGTCCCCCGGTCCGGTTCAGTTCAGTTCATGTCATATATTGTAAACAGAAATAAATAAATTGGCATCAAGGGGAGCTTTACATTTATAAAACTTCCCTTGGCAAAACAAATCTGTTTGGCATCAAAGGTATTCAGACTACAATTCTTCTGACATAATGCTGAACAGGACAAGGGGAGAAAAAAGTAAAGAAGACAGTTCTGCCGAAAGCCAGGGATAGACCTGTTCTAAGTTCTATACTTTTTAAAAGGGGCGTGTTTATCAACTATGGAATTAGAAGATTTACAAAAATGGTCAAGTGCTAGATCTTCATCTGGGATTTTAACAGTGTCATATAACTATTCAACAGATCAGTTAAAAAAAAGCCTGCTCATGGAGATGTTTCAGGATCTGGATACCAAGCGTGGACCTAATGTTTTCATTTTTGCAATTCTGATACAGGCTATTGAGCAGTGATAACTAACACCAAGTTCGGATACTGCGGATTTTCTACCTTTGATTTGTTAAGATTGAGCCAATCAGGGACAACCTTGAAGGATCTCTTTGGTTTTGTAGGATCTGTAATTACCTGAGAAAGGTTGATATTGGTACACACCTTTTTTAAATGATCAGAGGCAGAGTTCAACTTGTTTAAATTAAAATTGCCACACAGAGATTGGGTTTAGGCCACATGCACACAGAATGACATCAACAAATATAAGAAATATTAAACATTTACACATAGATTTTTGAATATATGTAGAGGAATGATACTTTGAAATGTGCTCATTGCGGAGTTATGATCAGTAGAGTAATGAAGGTTGAACTATTCTGGGAAAGAGGTTCTATTCCCAGCATCATGATGGACACTCCTGATATAGAAGGTTTCGCTAACGCATTGGAATTGTTTTACTATTTTCATATGCATGTGCAATGAAGAATTGCTTGCTGCTGATAAATGCAAAGAAGAACAGCTTACACATAGATGCTCACATATAGGCTGCTGAATGCAATGAAGACCTGCTTATCAAGTAAAGTTCAATGTCAATGTGTAATATTCAATTAGGATTTGCAAAACAGTGAAGTTAAACAATGAATGGGTCCATAGTCGGTATGAGAAGACTACAGGAATATTTACCTGGGTGTACGTTCAAACAGAGATGAGAAAATTGCGATAAATAATTGTTTGTTTGTTTGTTAGTATGTATAGGAATGTTATGTGTATAAACTGTGTTGAGTTATAGTTACTCAGTAGTGTCTCAGTGAAACAACCGACGGGGGAAGCCTTGCGGTGACAACAAAAGCAGTGTTTTACTGATCAGTCAAGTTGCTCCAGTGTACTCCATACAAACTGGTTGGCTACTGAAGGGATAGAAAATGGGGAATACTTGTTTTAAAGCAAACAAGGAATTAGATGGGAAAAATACATGTTTTAACGGGACCCAGACAATATTAAATACTCAGACAGATGGGAGAAGAAGTGTAGTTTTGTAGGAAATCACAAAATTATTACATAGAATTAGTGAAATCAATTGAAGAATGCCTTTCTGAAGAGCTGTTTACCACAGATGAGCAGCTTTGCGACCAAGCACATTGTAGATCGCTTTACTGCCAAAATGATCTAATTTAATGGATTGGTTTAGACATGCATAACAGCATTTTAAGAACAAAGAGAGAAACAAAAAGGGACAACGCTTCATGGTGGAAGGTGATGTATAAATAACTGTGTATATGATGAAGGGGGTGGCAACACCCATTCCGAAATCCCGCCATTCCGACATCCCGCTATTCCGACATCCCACCATTCCGACATACCACCATTCCGACATACCACCATTCCGACATGCAAACGTCCCACCATTCCGACATCCCACCATTGCGACATCCCGCTATTCTGACGTTCAAATGTCCCACCATTCCGACAAGGCTTTCCGTATAAGGAAATGTGTGTTACTCAACAGGTGAGTCCCTTCTTTCTGTTCATGCAATTTATATGTTTAACACATGTTTATAGACAAGCGTTATTAAAAACACAAAGTCTCGGCAACTGGAGGAGGAGAAGCAGTCCGCGGTGGTTTTCAATGCCACTTGTTTCAACTTCCGAAAATTTAATCCAGGAAAAAAAGGCTTACAAACATGGACCAAAACGGCTCCATAACACGCACAAGAATCCAAATGAAACGAAAGTTAACTAAAAGAAAGCAAATAAACAGTATGAAGTGGTCAAAATTGGTTTTACGCATGCCTATGTGCGTCTGGCACATGCGTCTTCGGGCTCTCCCACGTTGGTTTGTGGATGAAAGCTATATGTTCAGCTGTAATGTCATGTAAAAACAATCTCTACATGACATTTACTCCCAGGTGTGACCAGTTAGGTCCTTAAGATATCAACAGGCTGTATAAAGCTACAACCGTTGCGGCTGTGTGTTTGTGCCAAATGCGCAAAACCCATCCGCGCTTCCCAAAATTGGAGTGAGTACTCATAAATCACGTGAATAACATGAATAAACGTTTTTACTGCATTTTGTTGTGTTTTATACGTTCTATGCTGTCATTTCTCTCTTCTCCTATTGGCAAGGCAAGGCAGAGTGCTTGCAACTGTGTCCTGTGCAGTAGCCGTGATATCTGTAATTGCAATTATTACTTTTGCATATGATGACAGCGTGCAAAAGACGCATGGGCTCTGTGGAGAGCTCCGCTCCAGCTGGCTGCTGTGACAGCTCACTGACACTGTATTTCTGCTTAATCAGTTTCAGTCTCGCCAGAGTTACATTAATATCTGTATTTTTATATTTGAAATTCAGGGGATTTTGATAATAGATTATTAAAGTTTGTTTGCGAGGCTGTGGCCTCTGCATGTGCAAAGCTTGTGCGCCAGACTTTAGGGCGTATTTGCGCCGGCATATCATTAGTGCAAAATGTTTTGGGTAAAAAATAGGCTATTAAAAGGAACTGTCGGAATGGCGGTATGTTAAAAAAAACAAAAAACATACCGCCATTCCGACCATAGGAGGAAAAAAGTGTCGGAATGGTGGGACGTTTGATAAAAAATTAAGTGTCGCCATTCCGACAATTGGAGACCCATGTCGGAATGGCGAGATGTCGGAATGGCAGCATGTAACCATGATGAAGGAGAGACCATTTGAGCAGCACAGCCATTTCGCAGCACAGGGACAGCAATCCAAGTTACAGGATCTCCCACGTGGTATCACCTGTCACATTGTGTCAAGGCATCAAAAGAAGAAAAAATCACCAAACTCAAGGACAAAAAGACAAAGACTCCGGTGAACGAAGACAGAGGACTGACAAACCAGAAATACAAAAGGATTCTCGATATCAAGATCCAGAAGAAGAGGCTAACAATGCCACGAACACTTACGATGCTGGGAATGATGCCAGCAATGAACAGAGAAGAAGATTCAGTGTCATCAATCTGCATTACGTGCCTCTAATGAGGGGGTGAATATAGAATCCTCAACGATTACAACGTCTCTGGGAACTGTGACAACAACAAGGTTTAAACCATTTTGATATATATTGTAACCTATTGTCTAAGGAATAGTGCTGAAAATGAGGTAAATCTAATCCACCACTGTCCTTGGTCTTCTGTAGGGTTTTTAAACTAATACGTGGTGGTTTGTTTTTCCACAGAAATTTGGAGATGCATGAATCTAGTGACTTAAACCAGATCATTGAGAACAAATAGTTAACTTTTGGTAGTATCATCATTTCAATGGATGTAACTCTCCCCATAAGTGATATAGGTAAGGACTTCCAACGAGAGATCGTCCTCTACTGTCTTTAATAATTGCACATAATTTAGCTTTGTTAGCTCTGAGAGCCTGGAGGAAATGTTTATGCCTAAATATCTAATATTTCCTGACTGTAAAGTGATCGCAGGTATATTATGGACCCTACAGTTAATGGGCAGAACTGTGGTCTTAGACCAGTTGATAGAGTAGTCAGAAAGTGCTGAGAATTTATTTATGAGTGTGATCGTGTGACTGAGAGACGTCTGTGAGTTCTGAAGGAAAAGTAATACATCATCAGCATAAAGACTTATTTTATGCTCAATATTTTGGGATTAATTACTCACAAACGGGTAAGAAAAGGTAGTATTGCCAGACCATACATGATCAAAACAGGGAGCGGAGGTGGTTCAGCTGCAAGGTGTGAATGTCTGACTATAGTTTGTAAAAAGCGGGTAAGATAAGGTGCGAATGCCCGACAATGTATGATCAAAAGAGGGAGCGGAGGTTTTTGGCTACAAGAAGGTTTGAATGTCCGACCATAGTTTGTAAAAAGCGGGTAAGAAAAGGTTACCATACATCATCAAAAGCAGGAGTGGATGTGTTCGGCTACAAGAAGATTTGAATGTCCATCAATAATTGCTTTAAAACATGAAAGAAAATTTTCGAATATCAAACCGCACATGATCATAAGCGGGAGAGGAGTTGTTCAGCTGCAAGAAGGTGTGAATGTCCACCCATAATTACTGAAAAATGGGTAAAAAAAGGTGAAAATGCCCAACCATACATCATCAAAAGCAGGAGTGGATGTGTTCGGCTACAAGAAGGTTTGAATGTCCGACCATAGTTTGTAAAAAGCGGGTAAGAAAAGGTTCGAATGCCCGAACATAGACCATCAAAAGAGGGAGCGGAGGTGTTCCGCTGTAAGAAGGTGTAAATGTCCGACCATAGTTGGTAAAAAGCGGGTAAGAAAAGGTTAAAATACCCGACTGTACACAATCAATAGCGGGAGCGGAGTTGTTTGGCTACAAGAAGGTGTGAAAGTCCGACCACGGTTTGTAAAAAGCGGGTAAGAAAAGTTTCGAATGCCCGAATATATACCATCAAAAGTGGAAGTGGATGTGTTCGGCTGCAAGAAGGTGTGAACGTCCGACCAAAGTTTGTAAAAAGCAGTTAAGAAAAGGTTCGAATATCCAACCAAACATAATCAAAAGCGGGAGCAGAGCTGTTCGACTGCAAGTAGGTGTGAATGTCAGATCATAATTTGCAAAAAGCTGATGAGAAAGGGTGAGAATGCCCGGCTATACACCATCAAATGCGGGAGCGGAAGTGTTCGGCTGTGAGTAGGTGTGAATCTCCGACCATAGTTTGTAAAAAGGGGGTAAGAATAGGTTCGAATGCCCGAACATACACTATCAAAACAGGGAGCTGAGGTGGCTCAGCTGCAAGGTTTGAATGTCTGACTATAGTTTGTAAATAAGGTGCGAATGCCCAACAATGTATAATCAAAAGAGGGAGCGGAGGTTTTCAGCTACAAGAAGGTTTGAATGTCCGACCATAGTTTGTAAAATGCGGGTAAGAAAAGGTTCAAGCGACTGACTATACACCATCAAAAGCGGGAGCAGAGGTGTTCCGCTGTAAGACGGTGTGAATGTCCGACCATATTTGGTAAAAAGCGGGTAAGAAAAGGTTAAAATACCCGACTGTACACAATCAATAGCGGGAGAGGAGGTGTTCAGCTGCAAGAAGGTGTGAATGTCCACCCATAATTACTGAAAAATGGGTAAGAAAAGGTTCGAATGCCCAACCATACATTATCAAAAGCAGGTGTGAATGTCAGATCATAATTTGCAAAAAGCTGATGAGAAAGGGTGAGAATGCCCGACTATACACCATCAAATGCGGGAGCGGAGTTGTTCGGCTGTGAGTAAGTGTGAATCTCCGACCATAATTGCTGAAAAATGTGTTAGAAAAGGTAAGAATGCCGGTCCATACATCATCAAAAGCGGGAGAGGTGGTGTTCAGCTGCAAGTAGGTGTGAATGTCCAGCCATAATTACTAACAAACGGGTAAGAAAAGGTAGTATTGCCATACCATATATGATCAAAAAAGGGAGCGGAGGTGGTTCAGCTGCAAGAAGGTGTGAATGTCCGACTAAAGTTCAAATATATTAACAAAAGCGGGAGGAGAGGTCTTCGGATGAGAGTGGTTGAGAATTTCCAACCATAATCTATAAAATGCGGTGAAAAAAAGGTGTGATAGAACACTAAAAGGTGGAGCGGAAGTGTTCGGCTGCAAGAAGGTGTGAATGTCCTCCTATATTTGGTGAAAAGCAGGTGAAGCAAGGTCTGAATGCCCAACCTTACATCATCAAAAGCGAGATCAGAGGTGTTTGGCTGCATGAAGGCCATAGTTTGCCAAAAGCGGGTAAGCTGCGAATGACCGACTAAATATCAACAAAAGGTCTTCGGATGCAAGTGGGTGTGAATATCCCACCATACAAGTATGTTGGAGAGGAAGCTGTGAACAGCCGACCATAGTTGGCAAAAAGCGGGTGAGAAAAGGTGCGAATGTCCAACCATACATGATCAAAACAGGGAGAGGAGGTGTTTGGCTGTGACAAGGTGTGAATGTCCACCCAAAATTAATGAAAAGCGGGCAACAAGTAGGTTTGAATGCCCAACCATACATCATCAAAAGCAGGAGTGGATGTGTTCGGCTACAAGAAGGTTTGAATGTCCGAGCATAGTTTGTAAAAAGCGGGTAAGAAAAGGTTCGAATGCCCAAACATACACCATCAAAAGAGGGAGCGGAGGTGTTCCGCTGTAAGAAGGTGTGAATGTCCGACCATAGTTGGTAAAACACGGGTAAGAAAAGGTTAAAATACCCGACTGTACACAATCAATAGCGGGAGAGGAGGTGTTTGGCTACAAGAATGTGTGACAGTCCGACCATGGTTTGTAAAAAACGGGTAAGAAAAGGTGCGAATGCCCGACAATGTATGATCAAAAGAGGGAGCGGAGGTTTTCGGCTACAAGAAGGTTTGAATGTCCGACCAAAGTTTGCAAAAAGCAGTTAAGAAAAGGTTCGAATGCCCGAATATATACCATCAAAAGCGGGAGCAGAGCTTTTTCGACTGCAAGTAGGTGTGAATTTCCAGCCATAATTACTCACAAACGGGTAAGGAAAAGTAGTATTGCCAGACCATACATGATCAAAACAGGGAGCTGAGGTGGTTCAGCTTCAAGGTGTGAATGTCTGACTATAGTTTGTAAAAAGCGGGTAAGACAAGGTGCGAATGCCCGACAATGTATGATCAAAAGAGGGAGTGGAGGTCTTCGGCTGCAAGGTCTGAATGTCCAACCATAATTTCTAAAAACCGGGTAAGAAAAGGCTCGAAAGCCCGACTATACACAATCGAAAGCGGGAGCGGGAGGTTTTCAGCAGCAAATCCTTCACTCAAACCAAGTGAAAACTGCTTTGTCCTTCATATTTATCAATGTCTAGATCGACTTCAACAAAGAACAACATTGTACTTTGCAGTAAAGAAAGAGCAAATCAAAAGTTTTAGGAATCCGAGAATAAGCTTATTTTCATGAGTTCTGCACGATTATTGATTTTACTATAAATGAATGCCTTCACTCAAACTATGTTAAAACTGCTTTGTCCTTCATATTTATCAATGTCTAGATTGACTTCAACAAAGAACAACACTGGATTTTGCAGTAGAAGAAAGAGCAACACTGAAGGATCAGTAATCCGAGAATAAGCTTATTTTCATACGTTCTGCATGATTTGGGATTTTATGTATAAAATGAATTCCTTCACTCAAACCAAGTTAAAACTGCTTTGTCCTTCATATTTATCAATGTCTAGATCGACTTCAACAAAGAACAACATTGTATTTTGCAGTAGAAGAAAAAGCAACACTGAAGGATCAGGAATCCGAGAATAAGTTTATTTTCATACGTTCTGCATGATTTGGGATTTTATGTATAAAATGAATTCCTTCACTCAAACCAAGTGAAAACTTCTTTGTCCTTCATATTTATCAATGTCTAGATTTACTTCAACAAAGAACAACATTGTATTTTGCAGTAGAAGAAATAGCAACACTGAAGGATCAGGAATCCGAAAACAAGCTTATTTTCATACGTTCTGCTTGATTTGGGATTTTGCTATAAAATTAATTCCTTCACTCAAACAAAGTGGAAACTGCTTTGTCCTTCATATTTATCAATGTCTATATCGATTTAAAAAAAGAACAAGGCTGTATTTTGCAGTATAGGAAAGAGCAACACTGGAGGATCAGGAATCCGAGAATAAGCTTACTTTCATGAGTCCTGCACGATTTCGGATTTTCCTATAAAATGAATTGCTTTGCTCAAACCAAGTTAAAATTGCTTTGTCCTTCATAGTTATCCATGTCTAAAATGTATCAAGCATAAAGTTCCTCATATTACCCTGAATGAGAAAGAAGCATCCCTTTGGTTGAGCAATACGTTCCTTTTGCGGAGTTATGCATGATTTCTGATTTTGCTATAAAATTCATTCCTATTGATTGTGTACAGTCGGGTATTTTAACCTTTTCTTACCCACTTTTTACCAACTATGGTCGGACATTCACACCGTCTTACAGCGGAACATCTCCGCTCCCGCTTTTGATGGTGTATAGTCAGGCATTTGAACCTTTTCTTACCCGCTTTTTACAAACTATGGTCGGACATTCAAACCTTCTTGTAGCCGAAAACCTCTGCTCCCTCTTTTGATTATACAATGTCGGGCATTCGCACCTTATCTTACCCGCTTTTTACAAACTATAGTCAGACATTCACACATTGGTGCTGAACCACCTCAGCTCCCTGTTTTGATCATGTATGGTCTGGCAATACTACCTTTTCTTACCCGTTTGTGAGTAATTATGGCTGGACATTCACACCTACTTGCAGTCGAACAGCTGTGCTCCCGCTTTTGATTATGTTTGGTTGGATATTCGAACCTTTTCTTAACTGCTTTTTACAAACTTTGGTCGGACGTTCACACCTTCTTGCAGCCGAACACCTCCGCTTCCGCTTTTGATGGTATATATTCGGGCATTCGAACCTTTTCTTACTAGCTTTTTACAAACCATGGTTGGACTTTCACACCTTCTTCTAGCCGAACAACTCCGCTCCCCCTATTGATTGTGTACAGTTAGGTATTTTAACTTTTTCTTACCCGCTTTTTACCAACTATGGTCGGACATTCACACCGTCTTACAGCGGAACACCTCCGCTCCCGCTTTTGATGGTGTATAGTCAGGCATTTAAACCTTTTCTTACCCGCTTTTTACAAACTATGGTCGGACATTCAAACCTTCTTGTAGCCAAAAACCTCCGCACCCTCTTTTGATCATACATTGTCGGGTATTCGCACCTTTTCTTACCCGTTTTTTACAAACCATGGTTGGACTTTCACACATTCTTGTAGCCAAACACATCCGCTCCCGCCATTGATTGTGTACAGTCGGGTATTTTAACCTTTTCTTACCTGCTTTTTACAAACTATGGTCGGACATTCAAACCTTCTTGTAGCCAAAAACCTCCGCTCCCTCTTTTGATCATACATTGTCGGGCATTCGCACCTTTTCTTACCCGTTTTTTACAAACTATGGTCGGACTTTCAAACCTTCTTGTAGCCCAACACATCCACTCCTGCTTTTGATGATGTATGTTTGGGCATTCGCACCTTTTCTTACCCATTTTTCAGTAATTATGGGTGGACATTCACACCTTCTTGCAGATGAACACCTCCTCTCCCGCTTATGATGGTGTATAGTCGGGCTTTCAAGCCTTTTCTTACCCGGTTTTTACAAATTATAGTTGGACATTCAGACCTTCTTACAGCCGAAAACCTCCACTCCCTCTTTTGATCATACATTGTCGGGCATTAGCACCTTTTCTTACCCGCTTTTTACAAACCATAGTCGGACTTTCACATCTTTTAGTAGCCGAACAACTCCGCTCCCGCTATTGATTGTGTACAGTCGGGTATTTTAACCTTTTCTTACCCACTTTTTACCAACTATGGTCGGACATTCACACCTTCTTACAGCGGAACACCTCCGCTCCCTCTTTTGATGGTGTATGTTCGGGCAGTCAAACCTTTTCTTACCTGCTTTTTACAAACTATGGTCAGACATTCAACCCTTCTTGCAGCCGAACACATCCACTCCTGCTTTTGATTATGTATAGTTAGGCATTCGCACCTTTTCTTACCCGCTTTTTACAAACCATAGTCGGACTTTCACATCTTTTAGTAGCCGAACAACTCCGCTCCCGCTATTGATTGTGTACAGTCGGGTATTTTAACCTTTTCTTACCCGCTTTTTACCAACTATGGTCGGACATTCACACCTTCTTACAGCGGAACACCTCCGCTCCCTCCTTTGATGGTGTATGTTCGGGCATTTGAACCTTTTCTTACCCGCTTTTTACAAACTATGGTCAGACGTTCAAACCTTCTTGTAGCCGAACATATCCACTCCTGCTTTTGATGATGTATGGTTGGGCATTCGAACCTACTTGTTGCCCGCTTTTCATTAATTATGGATGGACATTCACACCTTGTCTCAGCCAAACACCTCCGCTCCCTGTTTTGATCATGTATGGTTTGACATTCGCACCTTTGCTTACCTTCTTTTTATACTGATTGCTCAAGATTAAGTTGTTCTTTCTCAAACTACAATTTTTTTTTAATTGTTGAAACTTGATTTGAAGTGGATAAATAAGGAAGACAAACAGTTTTAAGTCAGGCTGATAGCAATTAATTTTATAGCAAAATCTGTATTTCGTCATTTGTCGAGAGATGCTTATTGCTGAAGTTCTTTCTCATTCTACAAAGTACAACGTTGTTTATCATTGAAACTTGATTAGACATGAATAAATATGAAGGACAAAGCAGTCTTAACTTGGTTTGAGTTAAGGAATTCGTTTTATAGGAGAATCCGAATTCGTGCATAACACGTAAAATAGAGCTTATTTTCGGATTCCTAAAGAATGAGTCTGGTTCTTTCTCATAATACAAAGTTTGTTGTTTATTGTTGAAACTTCATCAGACCGTTAGATATAGTCGGACTCACCTCGATGCACGGCTTGGGATCTGGAACCAGTACTCTTGAGAGGGGTTGGACTCTCTTCCACTCTGGAGTTGCCCGTGGTGAGAGGCGCAGAGCAGGTGTGGGCATACTTATTGCCCCCCGGCTGTGTGCCAGTACATTGGGGTTTACCCCAGTGAACGAGAGGGTAGCCTCCCTCCGCCTTGGGTGGGGGGACGAGTCCTGACTGTTGTTTGTGCCTATGCGCCAAACAGCAGTTCAGAGTACCTACCCTTTTTGGAGTCTCTGGGGGAGGCACTGGAGAATGCTCCTACCGGAGACTCCCTCATTCTGCTGGGGGACTTCAATGCTCACGTGGGCAATGACAGTGAGACCTGGAGGGGTGTGATTGGGAGGAACGGCCCCCCCGATCTGAATCAGAGTGGTGTTATGTTGTTGGACTTCTGTGCCAGTCATAGACTGTCCATAACGAACACCATGTTCAGGCATAAGGGTGTCCATATGTGCACTTGGCACCAGGACACCCTTGGCCGCAGTTCGATGATCGACTTTGTGGTTGTATCATCGGACTTGCGGCCGTATGTCCTGGACACTCGGGTGAAGAGAGGGGCGGAGCTGTCAACTGATCACCACCTGGTGGTGAGTTGGCTCCGCTGGTGGGGGAGGATGCCGATCAGACCTGGCAGGCCCAAACGTATTGTGAGGGTCTGCTGGGAGCGTTTGTCAGAATCCCCCGTCAGAAGGAGCTTTAACTCCCACCTCCGGCAGAGCTTCAACCATATTTGATTTGGGGGACATTGAATGGGCCATGTTCCGTGACTCCATTGCCGAGGCAGCTGGTCGGAGTTGTGGCCGTAAGGTGGTCGGTGCCTGTCGTGGCGGCAACCCTCGAACCTGCTGGTGGACACCAGTGGTGAGGGAAGCCGTCAAGCTGAAGAAGGAGTCCTATCGGGCCTTTTTGGCCAGTGGGACCCTGGAAGAAGCTGATAGGTAGTGACGGGCCAGACGGGCCATGGCTTCGGCGGTTGCTGAGGCAAAAACTCGGGCCTGGGAGGAGTTCGGTGAGACCATGGAGAACGATTTCCGGACGGCCTCGAAAAGACTCTGGTCCACCATCCGGCGTCTCAGGGGGGGGAAGCGGCTCACAGTCAACACTGTTTACAGTGCGGACGGGGCTTTGCTGACCTCAACTAGGGATGTTGTGAGTCGGTGGGGGGAGTACTTCGAGGAACTCCTCAATCCTACCAACACGTGCTCGGAAGAGGCAGAGTCGGAGAGCTCGGAGACGGGGCCTCCCATTTCTGGGGCTGAGGTTGCCGAGGTGGTTAAAAAGCTCCTCGGTGGCAAGGCCCCGGGGGTGGATGAGGTCCGTCCTGAGTTTCTCAAGGCTCTGGATGTTGTAGGGCTGTCTTGGCTGAAACGCCTCTGCAGTATCGCGTGGACATCGGGGACAGTGCCTCTGAACTGGCAGATTGGGGTGGTGGTCCCCCTCTTTAAAAAGGGGGACCGGAGGGTGTGTTCCAACTATAGGGGTATCACACTCCTCAGCCTCCCTGGTAAGGTCTATTCGGGGGTATTGGAGAGGAGGATCCGTCGGATAATCGAGCCTCGGATTCAGGAGATGCAGTGTGGCTTTCGTCCTGGCCGTGGAACAGTGGATCAGCTCTATACCCTCGTCAGGATCCTGGAGGGTGCATGGGAGTTCGCCCAACCAGTCTACATGTGTTTTGTGGACTTGGAGAAAGCGTTCGACCGTGTCCCTCGTGGAGTCCTGTGGGGGGTGCTCCGGGAATATGGAGTGCCGGACCCCTTGATAGGGGCCGTTCGGTCTCTGTATGACCGGTGCCAGAGTTTGGTCCGCATTGCCGGCAGTAAGTCGGATACGTTTCCGGTGAGAGTTGGACTCCGTCAGGGCTGCCCTTTGTCACCGATTCTGTTCCTAACTTTTATGGACAGAATTTCTAGGCGGAGCCAGGGCGTTGAGGGTGTCCCATTTGGCGACCTCAGAATCGAGTCTCTGCTTTTTGCAGATGATGTGGTTCTGTTAGCGTCGTCAGGCCGTGACCTTCAGCTCTCACTGGAGTGATTCGCAGCCGAGTGTGAAGCGGCTGGGATGAGAATCAGCACCTCCAAATCCGAGACTATGGTTCTCAGCCGGAAAAGGGTGGAATGCTCTCTCCGGGTCGGGAATGAGATCCTTCCCCAAGAGGAGGAGTTCAAGTATCTCGGGGTCTTGTTCACGAGTGACGGACGAATGGAGCGGGAGATTGACGGGCGGATCGGTGTGGCGCCTGCAGTGTTGCAGGCTCTGCACCGACCCGTCGTTGTGAAGAGGGAGCTGAGCCAGAAGGCGAAGCTCTCTACTTACTGGTCAATATACGTTCCCATCCTCACCTATGGTCACGAGTTGTGGGTAGTGACCGAAAGAACAAGATCGCGAATACAAGCGGCCGAAATGGGTTTCCTCCGCAGGGTGTCTGGGCTCTCCCTTAGAGATAGGGTGAGAAGCTCAGTCATCCGGGAGGGGCTCGGAGTAGAACCGCTGCTCCTCCGCATTGAGAGGAGTCAGATGAGGTGGCTCGGGCATCTGGTTAGGATGCCCCCTGGGCGCCTCCCTGGGGAGGTGTTCCGGGCACGTCTCACTGGGAGGAGACCCCGGGGGAGACCCAGGACACGTTGGAGAGACTATGTCTCTCGGCTGGCCTGGGAACGCCTCGGGGTCCCCCCGGAAGAGCTGGAGGAAGTGGCTGGGGACAGAGACGTCTGGGTTTCTCTGCTCAAGCTGCTGCCCCCGCGACCCGACCCCCGGATAAGCGGCAGATGATGGATGGATGGATGGATATATCCTCCACCAACCAGACTTACAACCCCCGACTAGGGTAGCAGAATTTCTAAGCAGCTGTACCCCAAAACTACTATCAAAAATATATAAATTATTGTCTAAGATAGATGACACAATGTCTCTTCCATCCTCAAAATGGCAGGCAGATTTATCCATCAGTTCTGGTCATAGCTTCTAACCACAAATATGTTTGAACACCTTCATAAAGACTCGAAATCCTAATTTACAGCTCATACAATACAAAATCCTTCATAGAACACACTATACAGGACAAAGGATGTTCAGGATGGGTCTAACACACTCAAACATCTGCTCACATTGCACAGATAACACACCTGATGATTATGCACACGCTTTGTGGTTTTCTGCGCCTGTCCAGAAGTTCTGGCTTGAAGTCTGTGAGGACCTGTCAACATGGCTAAAGTGTAGCATCCCTGCATGCCCCACACTGTGCATACTGGGTGACTTAGACAACATCAACATGGAAATTAATTCAGCACACATGGTTGTCACAGTGTTATGTATCGCAAAGAAAACTATTCTCATGAACTGGAAAGCGAAGAACAATCTGTGTATTAACCAGTTTAGAAATTTTCTTTTAGATTATATTAGCATGGAAACAATGTCTGCCTCCTCAAAACATCAATTGGCTGAATTTCATTCTCTCTGGTCCCCTCTGATTAGTTTTATCACATAGTGGTGGTGGTGGGTTGCTGGGTGATGGTGGGTCTCAGGCCCAGGCTGCTGCAACTGGTGTGACCGGGTGGTTTGTTTGTTTGTTTTTTGTAGAGGTCCTCCTGGGTGGGGTTGGGTTGAGTGGGGTGGGGCGGGATGGGTACCTTCTGGGGGTACAGTAGCTCCCGGAATATGGTCGCTGCAGGCCCCGAGCCTGGTGGACATCAGGCCCTCCTGCCCATTGTTGGCTCCCAGGTAGCGGGGATGCCTATTGCAGCCAGTCCCTGGCTGCCCTCTCTGGGGGAGAGTAGCTCCCCCGGTATATATCCCCATACCCCTCTCCCTTCTGGCTCCTGTACACAGCACACACTCACACATGAAGGGTTTTGGGGGCGTGTGTGTTCGGTGGGGTGTAGTGGATGGGGCCACGTAGGTGGTCCCCTTTGGTTGCACTCTGCAGTTCCCTGCCCCTGTTTTAATTACACCTTAGACATTACTACTTATCAAACACACTCACACACACACATTAGGTCTTGGGGGGTGGTTACACTGAGTGGCATCTGGTGGGCGGGGCTCCTTGGGTATGTAGGCTGCCCAGAGTGCCGCGCTCCCAGTTCTACAAGTTTGGCTGCCCCTCAATTTTAATTGCTCACTATTAGAAAATATTGAAGAGCCAGAAGGGTGAGGGGAGGGGTCTTCTTCGCACACCCCTGCTTCCTGGTGTCTGCTCGGGGCAGGAGGGGCCAGGAGGATTACTTAATTGTTCTGCTGGTTCGGGGTCTGTGGTGGCTGGGGGGTTGCTGGCCTCCTGGTGTGCCCGCTGCACTACACCCCAGCAGAGTTGAGGGATATAGGATGTGTGGATGTATGGGACGTGAAAGTGTGTGTGGTAATGATTGGGCCTGGATCTGGGACTTGCTGTCGCCTGGCCTGCCTGTGTTTCTCCCGATGGGGCATCAGCGTTGCCTCTCCCCACTGCTCGCGACTTCACCCACCTGTGGGCACGTCTTGACTCCCAGGGCACTTGGCCAGGGGCGCTGGGGCAGGCGCTGACCCACTTTGTGGCTGTCTGGGGCGCTTGGCCCTCCTGGGTATTGGGTGGGGCCTCTGCCGGGGGGTTTGGGGGCGCTCGGGCTCCTGGGGCCCAGGTCCAGTGCACGGCCCATGTCTGGGCGGCTGGGGCCTGGCGGGGTCGGTGGGCTGTTGCCCCTGGTTCCCGGAGTGCCTCTGCCCTATGCTTATGGGGGCTCTTTCCGGGGGCTTCCTCTGCAGTCTTCTGGGTGGATGCGTGGTTGCCCCTTGGGTGGGCTGCCTGGGTTCTGTGCTCTGTGGGGGCTGCTGGTGGCCTGGGTCTTGTGGCCCTCTCTGCCTGCTTCTGATTGCTTGGGGGGGGGGGCTGTGGATTGTGGCCCTGTACGCTTATACACTCATAACTAAGCACGGTTATCATGTAGGTCCTGTGCCATGGGTGTTGCATGTTCTCACACACACACACACACATTCATTAGTCCAGTAGCATGGTCACTAAGCAGTTGATGTATTATCATGTCGTCTCGGGTCATCTATATCCACAGCTGTGTTGTATGCGATTGCCGCTTCTTGTGCTTGTTTTTGTTTGTTTGTGTGTTTGTTTTTTCTCTGCTTGTCTGCTTTCAGGTGCTCCTGGTGGCGCTAAGGCTGGATTCCCCTCATAGGCCATGGATTGTTGTCTGTTTTGTTTTTTACAGGTGTAGCAGCTGGTTGTCTGGTTTTTGTTTCTATTTTTGTTCTGTTTCCTCTTCTTTCCTCTTCTTCTTTCCTTGTCCCCCGGTCCGGTTCAGTTCAGTTCATGTCATATATTGTAAACAGAAATAAATAAATTGGCATCAAGGGGAGCTTTACATTTATAAAACTTCCCTTGGCAAAACAAATCTGTTTGGCATCAAAGGTATTCAGACTACAATTCTTCTGACATAATGCTGAACAGGACAAGGGGAGAAAAAAGTAAAGAAGACAGTTCTGCCGAAAGCCAGGGATAGACCTGTTCTAAGTTCTATACTTTTTAAAAGGGGCGTGTTTATCAACTATGGAATTAGAAGATTTACAAAAATGGTCAAGTGCTAGATCTTCATCTGGGATTTTAACAGTGTCATATAACTATTCAACAGATCAGTTAAAAAAAAGCCTGCTCATGGAGATGTTTCAGGATCTGGATACCAAGCGTGGACCTAATGTTTTCATTTTTGCAATTCTGATACAGGCTATTGAGCAGTGATAACTAACACCAAGTTCGGATACTGCGGATTTTCTACCTTTGATTTGTTAAGATTGAGCCAATCAGGGACAACCTTGAAGGATCTCTTTGGTTTTGTAGGATCTGTAATTACCTGAGAAAGGTTGATATTGGTACACACATTTTTTAAATGATCAGAGGCAGAGTTCAACTTGTTTAAATTAAAATTGCCACACAGAGATTGGGTTTAGGCCACATGCACACAGAATGACATCAACAAATATAAGAAATATTAAACATTTACACATAGATTTTTGAATATATGTAGAGGAATGATACTTTGAAATGTGCTCATTGCGGAGTTATGATCAGTAGAGTAATGAAGGTTGAACTATTCTGGGAAAGAGGTTCTATTCCCAGCATCATGATGGACACTCCTGATATAGAAGGTTTCGCTAACGCATTGGAATTGTTTTACTATTTTCATATGCATGTGCAATGAAGAATTGCTTGCTGCTGATAAATGCAAAGAAGAACAGCTTACACATAGATGCTCACATATAGGCTGCTGAATGCAATGAAGACCTGCTTATCAAGTAAAGTTCAATGTCAATGTGTAATATTCAATTAGGATTTGCAAAACAGTGAAGTTAAACAATGAATGGGTCCATAGTCGGTATGAGAAGACTACAGGAATATTTACCTGGGTGTACGTTCAAACAGAGATGAGAAAATTGCGATAAATAATTGTTTGTTTGTTTGTTAGTATGTATAGGAATGTTATGTGTATAAACTGTGTTGAGTTATAGTTACTCAGTAGTGTCTCAGTGAAACAACCGACGGGGGAAGCCTTGCGGTGACAACAAAAGCAGTGTTTTACTGATCAGTCAAGTTGCTCCAGTGTACTCCATACAAACTGGTTGGCTACTGAAGGGATAGAAAATGGGGAATACTTGTTTTAAAGCAAACAAGGAATTAGATGGGAAAAATACATGTTTTAACGGGACCCAGACAATATTAAATACTCAGACAGATGGGAGAAGAAGTGTAGTTTTGTAGGAAATCACAAAATTATTACATAGAATTAGTGAAATCAATTGAAGAATGCCTTTCTGAAGAGCTGTTTACCACAGATGAGCAGCTTTGCGACCAAGCACATTGTAGATCGCTTTACTGCCAAAATGATCTAATTTAATGTATTGGTTTAGACATGCATAACAGCATTTTAAGAACAAAGAGAGAAACAAAAAGGGACAACGCTTCATGGTGGAAGGTGATGTATAAATAACTGTGTATATGATGAAGGGGGTGGCAACACCCATTCCGAAATCCCGCCATTCCGACATCCCGCTATTCCGACATCCCACCATTCCGACATACCACCATTCCGACATACCACCATTCCGACATGCAAACGTCCCACCATTCCGACATCCCACCATTGCGACATCCCGCTATTCTGACGTTCAAATGTCCCACCATTCCGACAAGGCTTTCCGTATAAGGAAATGTGTGTTACTCAACAGGTGAGTCCCTTCTTTCTGTTCATGCAATTTATATGTTTAACACATGTTTATAGACAAGCGTTATTAAAAACACAAAGTCTCGGCAACTGGAGGAGGAGAAGCAGTCCGCGGTGGTTTTCAATCACACACTCCAATGCCACTTGTTTCAACTTCCGAAAATTTAATCCAGGAAAAAAAGGCTTACAAACATGGACCAAAACGGCTCCATAACACGCACAAGAATCCAAAAGAAACGAAAGTTAACTAAAAGAAAGCAAATAAACAGTATGAAGTGGTCAAAATTGGTTTTACGCATGCCTATGTGCGTCTGGCACATGCGTCTTCGGGCTCTCCCACGTTGGTTTGTGGATGAAAGCTATATGTTCAGCTGTAATGTCATGTAAAAACAATCTCTACATGACATTTACTCCCAGGTGTGACCAGTTAGGTCCTTAAGATATCAACAGGCTGTATAAAGCTACAACCGTTGCGGCTGTGTGTTTGTGCCAAATGCGCAAAACCCATCCGCGCTTCCCAAAATTGGAGTGAGTACTCATAAATCACGTGAATAACATGAATAAACGTTTTTTACTGCATTTTGTTGTGTTTTATACGTTCTATGCTGTCATTTCTCTCTTCTCCTATTGGCAAGGCAAGGCAGAGTGCTCGCAACTGTGTCCTGTGCAGTAGCCGTGATATCTGTAATTGCAATTATTACTTTTGCATATGATGACAGCGTGCAAAAGACGCATGGGCTCTGTGGAGAGCTCCGCTCCAGCTGGCTGCTGTGACAGCTCACTGACACTGTATTTCTACTTAATCAGTTTCAGTCTCGCCAGAGTTACATTAATATCTGTATTTTTATATTTGAAATTCAGGGGATTTTGATAATAGATTATTAAAGTTTGTTTGCGAGGCTGTGGCCTCTGCATGTGCAAAGCTTGTGCGCCAAACTTTAGGGCGTATTTGCGCCGGCATATCATTAGTGCAAAATGTTTTGGGTAAAAAATAGGCTATTAAAAGGAACTGTCGGAATGGCGGTATGTTAGAAAAAACAAAAAACATACCGCCATTCCGACCATAGGAGGAAAAAAGTGTCGGAATGGTGGGACGTTTGATAAAAAATTAAGTGTCGCCATTCCGACAATTGGAGACCCATGTCGGAATGGCGAGATGTCGGAATGGCAGCATGTAACCATGATGAAGGAGAGACCATTTGAGCAGCACAGCCATTTCGCAGCACAGGGACAGCAATCCAAGTTACAGGATCTCCCACGTGGTATCACCTGTCACATTGTGTCAAGGCATCAAAAGAAGAAAAAATCACCAAACTCAAGGACAAAAAGACAAAGACTCCGGTGAACGAAGACAGAGGACTGACAAACCAGAAATACAAAAGGATTCTCGATATCAAGATCCAGAAGAAGAGGCTAACAATGCCACGAACACTTACGATGCTGGGAATGATGCCAGCAATGAACAGAGAAGAAGATTCAGTGTCATCAATCTGCATTACGTGCCTCTAATGAGGGGGTGAATATAGAATCCTCAACAATTACAACGTCTCTGGGAACTGTGACAACAACAAGGTTTAAACCATTTTGATATATATTGTAACCTATTGTCTAAAGAAAAGTGCTGAAAATGAGGTAAATCTAATCCACCACTGTCCTTGGTCTTCTGTAGGGTTTTTAAACTAATACGTGGTGGTTTGTTTTTCCACAGAAATTTGGAGATGCATGAATCTAGTGACTTAAACCAGATCATTGAGAACAAATAGTTAACTTTTGGTAGTATCATCATTTTAATGGATGTAACTCTCCCCATAAGTGATATAGGTAAGGACTTCCAACGAGAGATCGTCCTCTACTGTCTTTAATAATTGCACATAATTTAGCTTTGTTAGCTCTGAGAGCCTGGAGGAAATGTTTATGCCTAAATATCTAATATTTCCTGACTGTAAAGTGATCGCAGGTATATTATGGACCCTACAGTTAATGGGCAGAACTGTGGTCTTAGACCAGTTGATAGAGTAGTCAGAAAGTGCTGAGAATTTATTTATGAGTGTGATCGTGTGACTGAGAGACGTCTGTGAGTTCTGAAGGAAAAGTAATACATCATCAGCATAAAGACTTATTTTATGCTCAATATTTTGGGATTAATTACTCACAAACGGGTAAGAAAAGGTAGTATTGCCAGACCATACATGATCAAAACAGGGAGCGGAGGTGGTTCAGCTGCAAGGTGTGAATGTCTGACTATAGTTTGTAAAAAGCGGGTAAGATAAGGTGCGAATGCCCGACAATGTATGATCAAAAGAGGGAGCGGAGGTTTTTGGCTACAAGAAGATTTGAATGTCCATCAATAATTGCTTTAAAACATGAAAGAAAATTTTCGAATATCAAACCGCACATGATCATAAGCGGGAGAGGAGTTGTTCAGCTGCAAGAAGGTGTGAATGTCCACCCATAATTACTGAAAAATAGGTAAGAAAAGGTGAAAATGCCCAACCATACATCATCAAAAGCAGGAGTGGATGTGTTCGGCTACAAGAAGGTTTGAATGTCCGACCATAGTTTGTAAAAAGCGGGTAAGAAAAGGTTCGAATGCCCGAACATAGACCATCAAAAGAGGGAGCGGAGGTGTTCCGCTGTAAGAAGGTGTAAATGTCCGACCATAGTTGGTAAAAAGCGGGTAAGAAAAGGTTAAAATACCCGACTGTACACAATCAATAGCGGGAGCGGAGTTGTTTGGCTACAAGAAGGTGTGAAAGTCCGACCACGGTTTGTAAAAAGTGGGTAAGAAAAGGTTCGAATGCCCGAATATATACCATCAAAAGTGGAAGTGGATGTGTTCGGCTGCAAGAAGTTGTGAACATCCGACCAAAGTTTGTAAAAAGCAGTTAAGAAAAGGTTCGAATATCCAACCAAACATAATCAAAAGCGGGAGCAGAGCTGTTCGACTGCAAGTAGGTGTGAATGTCAGATCATAATTTGCAAAAAGCTGATGAGAAAGGGTGAGAATGCCCGGCTATACACCATCAAATGCGGGAGCGGAAGTGTTCGGCTGTGAGTAGGTGTGAATGTCCAACCATAATTGCTGAAAAATGTGTTAGAAGAGACTAGAATGCCGGCCAAGACATCATCAAATGCGGGAGCGGAGTTGTTCGGCTGTGAGTAGGTGTGAATCTCCGAGCATAGTTTGTAAAATGGGGGTAAGAATAGGTTCGAATGCCCGAACATACACTACCAAAACAGGGAGCTGAGGTGGCTCAGCTGCAAGGTGTGAATGTCTGACTATAGTTTGTAAATAAGGTGCGAATGCCCAACAATGTATAATCAAAAGAGGGAGCGGAGGTTTTCGGCTACAAGAAGGTTTGAATGTCCGACCATAGTTTGTAAAAAGCGGGTAAGAAAAGGTTCAAATGCCTGACTATACACCATCAAAAGCGGGAGCAGAGGTGTTCCGCTGTAAGACGGTGTGAATGTCCGACCATATTTGGTAAAAAGCGGGTAAGAAAAGGTTAAAATACCCGACTGTACACAATCAATAGCGGGAGAGGAGGTGTTCAGCTGCAAGAAGGTGTGAATGTCCACCCATAATTACTGAAAAATGGGTAAGAAAAGGTGCGAATTCCAAACCATACATTATCAAAAGCAGGTGTGAATGTCAGATCATAATTTGCAAAAAGCTGATGAGAAAGGGTGAGAATGCCCGACTATACACCATCAAATGCGGGAGCGGAGTTGTTCGGCTGTGAGTAAGTGTGAATCTCCTACCATAATTGCTGAAAAATGTGTTAGAAAAGGTAAGAATGCCGGTCCATACATCATCAAAAGCGGGAGAGGTGGTGTTCGGCTGCAAGTAGGTGTGAATGTCCAGCCATAATTACGAACAAATGGGTAAGAAAAGGTAGTATTGCCAGACCATACATGATCAAAACAGGGAGCGGAGGTGGTTCAGCTGCAAGAAGGTGTGAATGTCCGACTAAAGTTCAAATATATTAACAAAAGCGGGAGGAGAGGTCTTCGGATGAGAGTGGTTGAGAATTTCCAACCATAATCTATAAAATGCGGTGAAAAAAAAGGTGTGATAGAACACTAAAAGGTGGAGCGGAAGTGTTCGGCTGCAAGAAGGTGTGAATGTCCGACTATATTTGGTGAAAAGCAGGTGAAGCAAGGTCTGAATGCCCAACCTTACATCATCAAAAGCGAGATCAGAGGTGTTTGGCTGCATGAAGGCCATAGTTTGCCAAAAGCGGGTAAGCTGCGAATGACCGACTAAATATCAACAAAAGGTCTTCGGATGCAAGTGGGTGTGAATATCCCACCATACAAGTATGGTGGAGAGGAAGCTGTGAACATCCGACCATAGTTGGCAAAAAGCGGGTGAGAAAAGGTGCGAATGTCCAACCATACATGATCAAAACAGGGAGCGGAGGTGTTTGGCTGTGACAAGGTGTGAATGTCCACCCAAAATTAATGAAAAGCGGGCAACAAGTAGGTTTGAATGCCCAACCATACATCATCAAAAGCAGGAGTGGATGTGTTCGGCTACAAGAAGGTTTGAATGTCCGAGCATAGTTTGTAAAAAGCGAGTAAGAAAAGGGTCGAATGCCCAAACATACACCATCAAAAGAGGGAGCGGAGGTGTTCCGCTGTAAGAAAGTGTGAATGTCCGACCATAGTTGGTAAAAAACGGGTAAGAAAAGGTTAAAATACCCGACTGTACACAATCAATAGCGGGAGCGGATGTGTTTGGCTACAAGAATGTGTGACAGTCCGACGATGGTTTGTAAAAAACGGGTAAGAAAAGGTGCGAATGCCCGACAATGTATGATCAAAAGAGGGAGCGGAGGTTTTCGGCTACAAGAAGGTTTGAATGTCCGACCATAGTTTGTAAAAAGCGGGTAAGAAAAGGTTCAAATGCCTGACTATACACCATCAAAAGCGGGAGCGGAGGTGTTCGGCTACAAGAAGGTGTGAAAGTTCAACCATGGTTTGTAAAAAGCTGCTAAGAAAAGGTTCGAATGCCCGAATATATACCATCAAAAGCGGAAGCGGAGGTGTTCGGCTGCAAGAAGGTGTGAACGTCCGACCAAAGTTTGCAAAAAGCAGTTAAGAAAAGGTTCGAATGCCCGAATATATACCATCAAAAGCGGGAGCAGAGCTGTTCGACTGCAAGTAGGTGTGAATGTCCAGCCATAATTACTCACAAACGGGTAAGAAAAGGTAGTATTGCCAGACCATACATGATCAAAACAGGGAGCTGAGGTGGTTCAGCTGCAAGGTGTGAATGTCTGACTATAGTTTGTAAAAAGCGGGTAAGACAAGGTGCGAATGCCCGACAATGTATGATCAAAAGAGGGAGTGGAGGTCTTCGGCTGCAAGATCTGAATGTCCAACCATAATTTCTAAAAACCGGGTAAGAAAAGGCTCGAAAGCCCGACTATACACAATCAAAAGCGGGAGCGGGAGGTTTTCAGCTGCAAATCCTTCACTCAAACCAAGTGAAAACTGCTTTGTCCTTCATGTTTATCAATGTCTAGATCGACTTCAACAAAGAACAACATTGTACTTTGCAGTAAAGAAAGAGCAAATAAAAAGGTTTAGGAATCCGAGAATAAGCTTATTTTCATGAGTTCTGCACGATTATTGATTTTACTATAAATGAATGCTTTCACTCAAACTATGTTAAAACTGCTTTGTCCTTCATATTTATCAATGTCTAGATTGACTTCAACAAAGAACAACACTGGATTTTGCAGTAGAAGAAAGAGAAACACTGAAGGATCAGTAATCCGAGAATAAGCTTATTTTCATACGTTCTGCATGATTTGGGATTTTATGTATAAAATGAATTCCTTCATTCAAACCAAGTTAAAACTGCTTTGTCCTTCATATTTATCAATGTCTAGATCGACTTCAACAAAGAACAACATTGTATTTTGCAGTAGAAGAAAAAGCAACACTGAAGGATCAGGAATCCGAGAATAAGCTTCTTTTCATACGTTCTGCATGATTTGGGATTTTATGTATAAAATGAATTCCTTCACTCAAACCAAGTGAAAACTGCTTTGTCCTTCATATTTATCAATGTCTAGATTTACTTCAACAAAGAACAACATTGTATTTTGCAGTAGTAGAAAGAGCAACACTTGAAGGAACAGGAATCCGAGAATAAGCTTATTTTCATACGTTCTGCATGAGTTGGGATTTTATGTATAAAATGAATTCCTTTACTCAAACTATGTTAAAACTGCTTTGTCCTTCATATTTATCAATGTCTAGATTGACTTCAACAAAGAACAACATTGTATTTTGCAGTAGAAGAAAGAGCAACACTGAAGGATCAGCAATCCGAAAACACGCTTATTTTCATACGTTCTGCTTGATTTGGGATTTTGCTATAAAATTAATCCCTTCACTCAAACAAAGTGGAAACTGCTTTGTCCTTCATATTTATCAATGTCTATATCGATTTCAACAAAGAACAAGGCTGTATTTTGCAGTATAGGAAAGAGCAACACTGGACGATCAGGAATCCGAGAATAAGCTTACTTTCATGAGTCCTGCACGATTTCGGATTTTCCTATAAAATTAATTGCTTTGCTCAAACCAAGTTAAAATTGCTTTGTCCTTCATAGTTATCCATGTCTAAAATGTATCAAGCATAAAGTTCCTCATATTACCCTGAATGAGAAAGAAGCATCCCTTTGGTTGAGCAATACGTTCCTTTTGCGGAGTTATGCATGATTTCGGATTTTGCTATAAAATTCATTCCTTCACACCTTTTTTTTTCACCACATTTTATAGATTATGGTTGGAAATTTCAACCACTCTAATCCGAAGACCTCTCCTCCCGCTTTTGTTAATATATTTGAACTTTAGTTGGACATTCACCCCTTTTTGCAGCTAAACCACCTCCGCTCCCTGTTTTGATCATGTATGGTCTGGCAATACTACATTTTCTTACCCGTTTGTGAGTAATTATGGCTGGATATTCACACCTACTTGCAGCTGAACACAATCTCTCTCGCTTTTAATTATGTTTGGATATTCGAACCTTTTCTTTACTGCTTTTTGCCAACTTTGGTCGGACGTTCACACCTTCTTGCAGCCGAACACCTCCGCTTCCGCTTTTGATGGTATATATTCGGGCATTCGAACCTTTTCTTACCAGCTTTTTACAAACGATGGTTGGACTTTCACACCTTCTTGTAGCCGAACAACTCCGCTCCCGCTATTGATTGTGTACAGTCGGGTATTTTAACCTTTTCTTACCCGCTTTTTACAAACTATGGTCGGACATTCAAACCTTCTTGTAGCCGAAAACCTCCGCTCCCTCTTTTGATTATACATTGTCGGGCATTCGCATCTTATCGTACTCGCTTTTTACAAACTATAGTCAGACATTCACACCTTGGTGCTGAACCACCTCGGCTCCCTGTTTTGATCATGTATGGTCTGGCAATACTACCTTTTCTTACCCGTTTGTGAGTAATTATGGCAGGACATTCACACCTACTTGCAGTCGAACAGCTCTGCTCCCGCTTTTGATTGTGTACAGTCGGGTATTTTAACCTTTTCTTACCCGCTTTTTACCAACTATGGTCGGACATTCACACCTTCTTACAGCGGAACACCTCCGCTCCCTCTTTTGATGGTGTATGTTTGGGCATTCGAACCTTTTCTTACCCGCTTTTTACAAACTATGCTTGGACATTCAAACCTTCTTGTAGCCGAACACATCCACTCCTGCTTTTGATGATGTATGCTTGGGCATTCAAACCTACTTTTTGCCCGCTTTTCATTAATTTTGGGTGGACATTCACACCTCCGCTCCCTGTTTTGATCATGTATGGTTGGACATTCGCACCTTGTCTCATCCGCTTTTTGCAAACTATGGTCGGCTGTTCACAGCTTCCTCTCCACCATACTTGTATGGTGGGATATTCACACCCACTTGCATCCGAAGACCTTTTGTTGATATTTAGTCGGTCATTCGCAGCTTACCCGCTTTTTACAAACTATAGTCAGACATTCACACCTTGGTGCTGAACCACCTCAGCTCCCTGTTTTGATCATGTATGGTCTGGCAATACTACCTTTTCTTACCCGTTTGTGAGTAATTATGGCTGGACATTCACACCTACTTGCAGTCGAACAGCTCTGCTCCCGCTTTTGATTATGTTTGGTTGGATATTCGAACCTTTTCTTAACTGCTTTTTACAAACTTTGGTCGGACGTTCACACCTTCTTGCAGCCGAACACCTCCGCTTCCGCTTTTGATGGTATATATTCGGGCATTCGAACCTTTTCTTACCAGCTTTTTACAAACCATGGTTGGACTTTCACACCTTCTTGTAGCCAAACAACTCCGCTCCCGCTATTGATTGTGTACAGTCGGGTATTTTAACCTTTTCTTACCCGCTTTTTACCAACTATGGTCGGACATTCACACCGTCTTACAGCGGAACATCTCCGCTCCCGCTTTTGATGGTGTATTGTCAGGCATTTGAACCTTTTCTTACCCGCTTTTTACAAACTATGGTCGGACATTCAAACCTTCTTGTAGCCAAAAACCTCCGCTCCCTCTTTTGATCATACATTGTCGGGCATTCGCATCTTTTCTTACCCGCTTTTTACAAACCATAGTCGGACTTTCACATCTTTTAGTAGCCGAACAACTCCGCTCCCGCTATTGATTGTGTACAGTCGGGTATTTTAACCTTTTCTTACCCGCTTTTTACCAACTATGGTCGGACATTCACACCTTCTTACAGCGGAACACCTCCGCTCCCTCTTTTGATGGTGTATGTTCGGGCAGTCAAACCTTTTCTTACCTGCTTTTTACAAACTATGGTCAGACATTCAACCCTTCTTGGAGCCAAACACATCCACTCCTGCTTTTGATTATGTATAGTTGGGCATTCGCACCTTTTCTTACCCATTTTTCAGTAATTATGGGTGTACATTCACACCTTCTTGCAGCCGAACACCTCCGCTCCCTCTTTTGATCATACATTTTCGGGCATTCGCACCTTTTCTTACCCGCTTTTTACAAACCATGGTCGGACTTTCACACCTTTTAGTAGCCGAACAACTCCGCACCCGCTACTGATTGTGTACAGTCGGGTATTTTAACCTTTTCTTACCCGTTTTTTACCAACTATGGTCGGACATTAACACCTTCTTACAGCGGAACACCTCCGCTCCCTCCTTTGATGGTGTATGTTCGGGCATTCGAACCTTTTCTTACCCGCTTTTTACAAACTATGGTCAGACGTTCAAACCTTCTTGAAGCCGAACATATCCACTCCTGCTTTTGATGATGTATGGTTGGGCATTCGAACCTACTTGTTGCCCGCTTTTCATTAATTATGGGTGGACATTCACACCTTGTCTCAGCCAAACACCTCCGCTCCCTGTTTTGATCATGTATGGTTTGACATTCGCACCTTTGCTTACCTTCTTTTTATACTGATTGCTCAAGATTAAGTTGTTCTTTCTCAAACTACAAAATTATTTTTAATTGTTGAAACTTGATTTGAAGTGGATAAATAAGGAAGACAAACAGTTTTAAGTCAGGCTGATAGCAATTAATTTTATAGCAAAATCTGTATTTCGTCATTTGTCGAGAGATGCTTATTGCTGAAGAAGTTCTTTCTCATTCTAAAAAGTACAACGTTGTTTATCATTGAAACTTGATTAGACATGAATAAATATGAAGGACAAAGCAGTCTTAACTTGGTTTGAGTTAAGGAATTCGTTTTATAGGAGAATCCGAATTCGTGCATAACTCGTAAAATAGAGCTTATTTTCGGAATTCTAAAGAATGAGTCTGGTTCTTTCTCATAATACAAAGTTTGTTGTTTATTGTTGAAACTTCATCAGACCGTTAGATATAGTCGGACTCACCTCGACGCACGGCTTGGGATCTGGAACCAGTACTCTTGAGAGGGGTTGGACTCTCTTCCACTCTGGAGTTGCCCGTGGTGAGAGGCGCAGAGCAGGTGTGGGCATACTTATTGCCCCCCGGCTGTGTGCCAGTACATTGGGGTTTACCCCAGTGAACGAGAGGGTAGCCTCTCTCCGCCTTTGGGTGGGGGGACGAGTCCTGACTGTTGTTTGTGCTTATGCGCCAAACAGCAGTTCAGAGTACCTACCCTTTTTGGAGTCTCTGGGGGAGGCACTGGAGAATGCTCCTACCGGAGACTCCCTCATTCTGCTGGGGGACTTCAATGCTCACGTGGGCAATGAGAGTGAGACCTGGAGGGGTGTGATTGGGAGGAACGGCCCCCCCGATCTGAATCAGAGTGGTGTTATGTTGTTGGACTTCTGTGCCAGTCATAGACTGTCCATAACGAACACCATGTTCAGGCATAAGGGTGTCCATATGTGCACTTGGCACCAGGACACCCTTGGCCGCAGTTCGATGATCGACTTTGTGGTTGTATCATCGGACTTGCGGCCGTATGTCCTGGACACTCGGGTGAAGAGAGGGGCGGAGCTGTCAACTGATCACCACCTGGTGGTGAGTTGGCTCCGCTGGTGGGGGAGGATGCCGATCAGACCTGGCAGGCCCAAACGTATTGTGAGGGTCTGCTGGGAGCGTTTGTCAGAATCCCCCGTCAGAAGGAGCTTTAACTCCCACCTCCGGCAGAGCTTCAACCATATTTGAGGTGGGGGACATTGAATGGGCCATGTTCCGTGACTCCATTGCCGAGGCAGCTGGTCGGAGTTGTGGCCGTAAGGTGGTCGGTGCCTGTCGTGGCGGCAACCCTCGAACCTGCTGGTGGACACCAGTGGTGAGGGAAGCCGTCAAGCTGAAGAAGGAGTCCTATCGGGCCTTTTTGGACAGTGGGACCCTGGAAGAAGCTGATAGGTACCGACGGGCCAGACGGGCCACGGCTTCGGCGGTTGCTGAGGCAAAAACTCGGGCCTGGGAGGAGTTCGGTGAGACCATGGAGAACGATTTCCGGACGGCCTAGAAAAGATTCTGGTCCACCATCCGGCGTCTCAGGGGGGGGGAAGCGGCTCACAGTCAACACTGTTTACAGTGGGGACGGGGCTTTGCTGACCTCAACTAGGGATGTTGTGAGTCGGTGGGGGGAGTACTTCGAGGAACTCCTCAATCCTACCAACACGTGCTCGGAAGAGGCAGAGTCGGAGAGCTCGGAGACGGGGCCTCCCATTTCTGGGGCTGAGGTTGCCGAGGTGGTTAAAAAGCTCCTCGGTGGCAAGGCCCCGGGGGTGGATGAGGTCCGTCCTGAGTTTCTCAAGGCTCTGGATGTTGTAGGGCTGTCTTGGCTGACACGCCTCTGCAGTATCGCGTGGACATCGGGGACAGTGCCTCTGGACTGGCAGATTGGGGTGGTGGTCCCCCTCTTTAAAAAGGGGGACCGGAGGTTGTGTTCCAACTATAGGGGTATCACACTCCTCAGCCTCCCTGGTAAGGTCTATTCGGGGGTATTGGAGAGGAGGATCCGTCGGATAATCGAGCCTCGGATTCAGGAGATGCAGTGTGGCTTTCGTCCTGGCCGTGGAACAGTGGACCAGCTCTATACCCTCGGCAGGATCCCGGAGGGTGCATGGGAGTTCACCCAACCAGTCTACATGTGTTTTGTGGACTTGGAAAAAGCGTTCGACCGTGTCCCTCGTTGAGTCCTGTGGGGGGTGCTCCGGGAATATGGAGTGCCGGACCCCTTGATAGGGGCCGTTCGGTCTCTGTATGACCGGTGCCAGAGTTTGGTCCGCATTGCCGGCAGTAAGTCGGATACGTTTCCGGTGAGAGTTGGACTCCGTCAGGGCTGCCCTTTGTCACCGATTCTGTTCCTAACTTTTATGGACAGAATTTCTAGGCGGAGCCAGGGCGTTGAGGGTGTCCCATTTGGCGACCTCAGAATCGGGTCTCTGCTTTTTGCAGATGATGTGGTTCTGTTAGCGTCGTCAGGCCGTGACCTTCAGCTCTCACTGGAGTGATTCGCAGCCGAGTGTGAAGCGGCTGGGATGAGAATCAGCACCTCCAAATCCGAGACTATGGTTCTCAGCCGGAAAAGGGTGGAATGCTCTCTCCGGGTCGGGAATGAGATCCTTCCCCAAGAGGAGGAGTTCAAGTATCTCGGGGTCTTGTTCACGAGTGACGGACGAATGGAGCGGGAGATTGACGGGCGGATCGGTGCGGCGCCTGCAGTGTTGCAGGCTCTGCACCGACCCGTCGTTGTGAAGAGGGAGCTGAGCCAGAAGGCGAAGCTCTCTACTTACTGGTCAATCTACGTTCCCATCCTCACCTATGGTCACGAGTTGTGGGTAGTGACCGAAAGAACAAGATCGCGAATACAAGCGGCCGAAATGGGTTTCCTCCGCAGGGTGTCTGGGCTCTCCCTTAGAGATAGGGTGAGAAGCTCAGTCATCCGGGAGGGGCTCGGAGTAGAACCGCTGCTCCTCCGTATTGAGAGGAGTCAGATGAGGTGGCTCGGGCATCTGGTTAGGATGCCCCCTGGGCGCCTCCCTGGGGAGGTGTTCCGGGCACGTCGCACTGGGAGGAGACCCCGGGGGAGACCCAGGACACGTTGGAGAGACTATGTCTCTCGGCTGGCCTGGGAACGCCCCGGGGTCCCCCCGGAAGAGCTGGAGGAAGTGGCCGGGGACAGAGACGTCTGGGTTTCTCTGCTCAAGCTGCTGCCCCCGCGACCCGACCCCCGGATAAGCGGCAGATGATGGATGGATGGATGGATATATCCTCCACCAACCAGACTTACAACCCCCGACTAGGGTAGCAGAATTTCTAAGCATCTGTACCCCAAAACTACTATCAAAAATATATAAATTATTGTCTAAGATAGATGACACAATGTCTCTTCCATCCTCAAAATGGGAGGCAGATTTATCCATCAGTTCTGGTCATAGCTTCTAACCACAAATATGTTTGAACACCTTCATAAAGACTCGAAATCCTAATTTCCAGCTCATACAATACAAAATCCTTCATAGAACACACTATACAGGACAAAGGATGTTCAGGATGGGTCTAACACACTCAAACATCTGCTCACATTGCACAGATAACACACCTGATGATTATGCACACGCTTTGTGGTTTTCTGTGCCTGTCCAGAAGTTCTGGCTTGAAGTCTGTGAGGACCTATCAACATGGCTAAAGTGTAGCATCCCTGCATGCCCCACACTGTGCATACTGGGTGACTTAGACAACATCAACATGGAAATTAACTCAGCACACATGGTTGTCACAGTGTTATGTATCGCAAAGAATGTTCTCATGAACTGGAAAGCGAAGAACAATCTGTGTATTAACCAGTTTAGAAATTTTCTTTTAGATTATATGAGCATGGAAACAATGTCTGCCTCCTCAAAACATCAATTGGCTGAATTTCATTCTCTCTGGTCCCCTCTGATTAGTTTTATCACATAGTGGTGGTGGTGGGTTGCTGGGTGATGGTGGGTCTCAGGCCCGGGCTGCTGCGACTGGTGTGACCGGGTGGTTTGTTTGTTTGTTTTTTGTAGAGGTCCTCCTGGGTGGGGTTGGGTTGAGTGGGGTGGGGCGGGATGGGTACCTTCTGGGGGTACAGTAGCTCCCGGAATATGGTCGCTGCAGGCCCCGAGCCTGGTGGACATCAGGCCCTCCTGCCCATTGTTGGCTCCCAGGTAGCGGGGATGCCTATTGCAGCCAGTCCCTGGCTGCCCTCTCTGGGGGAGAGTAGCTCCCCCGGTATATATCCCCATACCCCTCTCCCTTCTGGCTCCTGTACACAGCACACACTCACACATGAAGGGTTTTGGGGGCGTGTGTGTTCGGTGGGGTGTAGTGGATGGGGCCACGTAGGTGGTCCCCTTTGGTTGCACTCTGCAGTTCCCTGCCCCTGTTTTAATTACACCTTAGACATTACTACTTATCAAACACACTCACACACACACATTAGGTCTTGGGGGGTGGTTACACTGAGTGGCATCTGGTGGGCGGGGCTCTTTGGGTATGTAGGCTGCCCAGAGTGCCGCGCTCCCAGTTCTACAAGTTTGGCTGCCCCTCAATTTTAATTGCTCACTATTAGAAAATATTGAAGAGCCAGAAGGGTGAGGGGAGGGGTCTTCTTCGCGCACCCCTGCTTCCTGGTGTCTGCTCGGGGCAGGAGGGGCCAGGAGGATTAATTAATTGTTCTGCTGGTTCGGGGTCTGTGGTGGCTGGGGGGTTGCTGGCCTCCTGGTGTGCCCGCTGCAGTACACCCCAGCAGAGTCGAGGGAGGTAGGATGTGTGGATGTGTGGATTTATGGGACGTGAAAGTGTGTGTGGTAATGATTGGGCCTGGATCTGGGACTTGCTGTCGCCTGGCCTGCCTGTGTTTCTCCCGATGGGGCATCAGCGTTGCCTCTCCCCACTGCTCGCGACTTCACCCACCTGTGGGCACGTCTTGACTCCCAGGGCACTTGGCCAGGGGCGCTGGGGCAGGCGCTGACCCACTTTGTGGCTGTCTGGGGCGCTTGGCCCTCCTGGGTATTGGGTGGGGCCTCTGCCGGGGGGTTTGGGGGCGCTCGGGCTCCTGGGGCCCAGGTCCAGTGCACGGCCCATGTCTGGGCGGCTGGGGCCTGGCGGGGTAGGTGGGCTGTTGCCCCTGGTTCCCGGAGTGCCTCTGCCCTATGCTTATGGGGGCTCTTTCCGGGGGCTTCCTCTGCAGTCTTCTGGGTGGATGCGTGGTTGCCCCTGCGGTGACTTGCCTGGGTTCTGTGCTCTGTGGGGGCTGCTGGTGGCCTGGGTCTTGTGGCCCTCTCTGCCTGCTTCTGATTGCTTGGGGGGGGGCTGTGGATTGTGGCCCTGTACGCTTATACACTCATAACTAAGCACGGTTATCATGTAGGTCCTGTGCCATGGGTGTTGCATGTTCTCACACACACACACACACATTCATTAGTCCAGTAGCATGGTCACTAAGCAGTTGATGTATTATCATGTCGTCTCAGGTCATCTATATCCACAGCTGTGTTGTATGTGATTGCCGCTTCTTGTGCTTGTTTTTGTTTGTTTGTGTGTTTGTTTTTTCTCTGCTTGTCTGCTTTCAGGTGCTCCTGGTGGCGCTAAGGCTGGATTCCCCTCATAGGCCATGGATTGTTGTCTGTTTTTTTTTTTACAGGTGTAGCAGCTGGTTGTCTGGTTTTTGTTTCTATTTTTGTTCTGTTTCCTCTTCTTTCCTCTTCTTCTTTCCTTGTCCCCCGGTCCGGTTCAGTTCAGTTCATGTCATATATTGTAAACAGAAATAAATAAATGGGCATCAAGGGGAGCTTTACATTTATAAAACTTCCCTTGGCAAAACAAATCTGTTTGGCATCAAAGGTATTCAGACTACAATTCTTCTGACATAATGCTGAACAGGACAAGGGGAAAAAAAAGTAAAGAAGACAGTTCTGCCGAAAGCCAGGGATAGACCTGTTCTAAGTTCTATACTTTTTAAAAGGGGCGTGTTTATCAACTATGGAATTAGAAGATTTACAAAAATGGTCAAGTGCTAGATCTTCATCTGGGATTTTAACAGTGTCATATAACTATTCAACAGATCAGTTAAAAAAAAGCCTGCTCATGGAGATGTTTCAGGATCTGGATACCAAGCGTGGACCTAATGTTTTCATTTTTGCAATTCTGATACAGGCTATTGAGCAGTGATAACTAACACCAAGTTCAGATACTGCGGATTTTCTACCTTTGATTTGTTAAGATTGAGCCAATCAGGGACAACCTTGAAGGATCTCTTTGGTTTTGTAGGATCAGTAATTACCTGAGAAAGGTTGATATTGGTACACACCTTTTTTAAATGATCAGAGGCAGAGTTCAACTTGTTTAAATTAAAATTACCACACAGAGATTGGGTTTAGGCCACATGCACACAGAATGACATCAACAAATATAAGAAATATTAAACATTTACACATAGATTTTTGAATATATGTAGAGGAATGATACTTTGAAATGTGCTCATTGCGAAGTTATGATCAGTTGAGTAATGAAGGTTGAACTATTCTGGGAAAGAGGTTCTATTCCCAGCATCATGATGGACACTCCTGATATAGAAGGTTTCGCTAACGCATTGGAATTGTTTTACTATTTTCATATGCATGTGCAATGAAGAATTGCTTGCTGCTGATAAATGCAAAGAAGAACAGCTTACACATAGATGCTCACATATAGGCTGCTGAATGCAATGAAGACCTGCTTATCAAGTAAAGTTCAATGTCAATGTGTAATATTCAATTAGGATTTGCAAAACAGTGAAGTTAAACAATGAATGGGTCCATAGTCGGTATGAGAAGACTACAGGAATATTTACCTGGGTGTACGTTCAAACAGAGATGAGAAAATTGCGATAAATAATTGTTTGTTTGTTTGTTAGTATGTATATGAATGTTATGTGTATAAACTGTGTTGAGTTATAGTTACTCAGTAGTGTCTCAGTGAAACAACCGACAGGGGAAGCCTTGCGGTGACAACAAAAGCAGTGTTTTACTGATCAGTCAAGTTGCTCCAGTGTACTCCATACAAACTGGTTGGCTACTGAAGGGATAGAAAATGGGGAATACTTGTTTTAAAGCAAACAAGGAATTAGATGGGAAAAATACATGTTTTAACGGGACCCAGACAATATTAAATATTCAGACAGATGGGAGAAGAAGTATAGTTTTGTAGGAAATCACAAATTATTACATAGAATTAGTGAAATCAATTGAAGAATGCCTTTCTGAAGAGCTGTTTACCACAGATGAGCAGCTTTGCGACCAAGCACATTGTAGATCGCTTTACTGCCAAAATGATCTAATTTAATGGATTGGTTTAGACATGCATAACAGCATTTTAAGAACAAAGAGAGAAACAAAAAGGGACAACGCTTCATGGTGGAAGGTGATGTATAAATAACTGTGTATATGATGAAGGGGGTGGCAACACCCATTCCGAAATCCCGCCATTCCGACATCCCGCTATTCCGACATCCCACCATTCCGACATACCACCATTCCGACATACCACCATTCCGACATGCAAACGTCCCACCATTCCGACATCCCACCATCGCGACATCCCGCTATTCTGACGTTCAAATGTCCCACCATTCCGACAAGGCTTTCCGTATAAGGAAATGTGTGTTACTCAACAGGTGAGTCCCTTCTTTCTGTTCATGCAATTTATATGTTTAACACATGTTTATAGACAAGCGTTATTAAAAACACAAAGTCTCGGCAACTGGAGGAGGAGAAGCAGTCCGCGGTGGTTTTCAATCACACACTCCAATGCCACTTGTTTCAACTTCCGAAAATTTAATCCAGGAAAAAAAGGCTTACAAACATGGACCAAAACGGCTCCATAACACGCACAAGAATCCAAAAGAAACGAAAGTTAACTAAAAGAAAGCAAATAAACAGTATGAAGTGGTCAAAATTGGTTTTACGCATGCCTATGTGCGTCTGGCACATGCGTCTTCGGGCTCTCCCACGTTGGTTTGTGGATGAAAGCTATATGTTCAGCTGTAATGTCATGTAAAAACAATCTCTACATGACATTTACTCCCAGGTGTGACCAGTTAGGTCCTTAAGATATCAACAGGCTGTATAAAGCTACAACCGTTGCGGCTGTGTGTTTGTGCCAAATGCGCAAAGCCCATCCGCGCTTCCCAAAATTGGAGTGAGTACTCATAAATCACGTGAATAACATGAATAAACGTTTTTACTGAATTTTGTTGTGTTTTATACGTTCTATGCTGTCATTTCTCTCTTCTCCTATTGGCAAGGCAAGGCAGAGTGCTCGCAACTGTGTCCTGTGCAGTAGCCGTGATATCTGTAATTGCAATTATTACTTTTGCATATGATGACAGCGTGCAAAAGACACATGGGCTCTGTGGAGAGCTCCGCTCCAGCTGGCTGCTGTTACAGCTCACTGACACTGTATTTCTGCTTAATCAGTTTCAGTCTCGCCAGAGTTACATTAATATCTGTATTTTTATATTTGAAATTCAGGGGATTTTGATAATAGATTATTAAAGTTTGTTTGCGAGGATGTGGCCTCTGCATGTGCAAAGCTTGTGCGCCAAACTTTAGGGTAAGAAAAGGTTCGAATGCCCGAACATACACTATCAAAACAGGGAGCTGAGGTGGCTCAGCTGCAAGGTGTGAATGTCTGACTATAGTTTGTAAATAAGGTGCGAATGCCCAACAATGTATAATCAAAAGAGGGAGCGGAGGTTTTCGGCTACAAGAGGGTTTGAATGTCCGACCAAAGTTTGTAAAAAGCAGTTAAGAAAAGGTTCGAATATCCAACCAAACATAATCAAAAGCGGGAGCAGAGCTGTTCGACTGCAAGTAGGTGTGAATGTCAGATCATAATTTGCAAAAAGCTGATGAGAAAGGGTGAGAATGCCCGGCTATACACCATCAAATGCGGGAGCGGAAGTGTTCGGCTGTGATTAGGTGTGAATGTCCGACCATAATTGCTGAAAAATGTGTTAGAAGAGACTAGAATGCCGGACAATAGATAATCAAATGCGGGAGCGGAGTTGTTCGGCTGTGAGTAGGTGTGAATCTCCGAGCATAGTTTGTAAAAAGGGGGGTAAGAATAGGTTCGAATGCCCGAACATACACTATCAAAACAGGGAGCTGAGGTGGCTCAGCTGCAAGGTGTGAATGTCTGACTATAGTTTGTAAATAAGGTGCGAATGCCCAACAATGTATAATCAAAAGAGGGAGCGGAGGTTTTCGGCTACAAAAAGGTTTGAATGTCCGACCATAGTTTGTAAAAAGCGGGTAAGAAAAGGTTCAAATGCCTGACTATACACCATCAAAAGCGGGAGCAGAGGTGTTCCGCTGTAAGACGGTGTGAATGTCCGACCATATTTGGTAAAAAGCGGGTAAGAAAAGGTTAAAATACCAAACTGTACACAATCAATAGCGGGAGAGGAGGTGTTCAGCTGCAAGAAGGTGTGAATGTCCACCCATAATTACTGAAAAATGGGTAAGAAAAGGTGCGAATACCCAACCATACATTATCAAAAGCAGGTGTGAATGTCAGATCATAATTTGCAAAAAGCTGATGAGAAAGGGTGAGAATGCCCGACTATACACCATCAAATGCGGGAGCGGAGTTGTTCGGCTGTGAGTAAGTGTGAATCTCCGACCATAATTGCTGAAAAATGTGTTAGAAAAGGTAAGAATGCCGGTCCATACATCATCAAAAGCGGGAGAGGTGGTGTTCGGCTGCAAGTAGGTGTGAATGTCCAGCCATAATTACTAACAAACGGGTAAGAAAAGGTAGGATTGCCAGACCATACATGATCAAAACAGGGAGCGGAGGTGGTTCAGCTGCAAGAAGGTGTGAATGTCCGACTAAAGTTCAAATATATTAACAAAAGCGGGAGGAGAGGTCTTCGGATGAGAGTGGTTGAGAATTTCCAACCATAATCTATAAAATGCGGTGAAAAAAAAAGGTGTGATAGAACACTAAAAGGTGGAGCGGAAGTGTTCGGCTGCAAGAAGGTGTGAATGTCCGACTATATTTTGTGAAAAGCAGGTGAAGCAAGGTCTGAATGCCCAACCTTACATCATCAAAAGCGAGATCAGAGGTGTTTGGCTGCATGAAGGCCATAGTTTGCCAAAAGCGGGTAAGCTGCGAATGACCGACTAAATATCAACAAAAGGTCTTCGGATGCAAGTGGATGTGAATATCCCACCATACAAGTATGGTGGAGAGGAAGCTGTGAACAGCCGACCATAGTTAGCAAAAAGCGGGTGAGACAAGGTGCGAATGTCCAACCATACATGATCAAAACAGGGAGCGGAGGTGTTTGGCTGTGACAAGGTGTGAATGTCCACCCAAAATTAATGAAAATCGGGCAAAAAGTAGGTTTGAATGCCCAAGCATACATCATCAAAAGAAGGAGTGGATGTGTTCGGCTACAAGAAGGTTTGAATGTCCGAGCATAGTTTGTAAAAAGCGGGTAAGAAAAGGTTCGAATGCCCAAACATACACCATCAAAAGAGGGAGCGGAGGTGTTCCGCTGTAAGAAGGTGTGAATGTCCGACCATAGTTGGTAAAAAGTGGGTAAGAAAAGGTTAAAATACCCGACTGTACACAATCAATAGGGGGAGCGGAGTTGTTCGGCTACAAGAAGGTGTGAAAGTCCAACCATGGTTTGTAAAAAGCTGGTAAGAAAAGGTTCGAATGCCCGAATATATACCATCAAAAGCGGAAGTGGAGGTGTTCGGCTGCAAGAAGGTGTGAACGTCCGACCAAAGTTTGTAAAAAGCAGTTTAGAAAAGGTTCGAATATCCAACCAAACATAATCAAAAGCGGGAGCAGAGCTGTTCGACTGCAAGTAGGTGTGAATGTCCAGCCATAATTACTCACAAACGGGTAAGAAAAGGTAGTATTGCCAGACCATACATGATCAAAACAGGGAGCTGAGGTGGTTCAGCACCAAGGTGTGAATGTCTGACTATAGTTTGTAAAAAGCGGGTAAGATAAGGTGCGAATGCTCGACAATGTATAATCAAAAGAGGGAGCAGAGGTTTTCGGCTACAAGAAGGTTTGAATGTCCGACCATAGTTTGTAAAAAGCGGGTAAGAAAAGGTTCAAATGCCTGACTATACACCATCAAAAGCGGGAGCGGAGATGTTCCGCTGTAAGACGGTGTGAATGTCCGACCATAGTTGGTAAAAAGCGGGTAAGAAAAGGTTCAAATACCCGACTGTACACAATCAATAGCGGGAGCGGAGTTGTTCGGCTACAAGAAGGTGTGAAAGTCCAACCATCGTTTGTAAAAAGCTGGTAAGAAAAGGTTCGAATGCCCGAATATATACCATCAAAAGCGGAAGTGGAGGTGTTCGGCTGCAAGAAGGTGTGAACGTCCGACCAAAGTTGTCAAAAAGCAGTAAAGAAAAGGTTCGAATATCCAAACATAATTAAAAGCGAGAGAGATTGTGTTCAGCTGCAAGTAGGTGTGAATATCCAGCCATAATTACAAACAAACGGGTAAGAAAATGACCCAGGACACGCTGGAGAGACTATGTCTCTCGGCTGGCCTGGGAACGCCTCGGGGTCCCCCCGGAAGAGCTGGAGGAAGTGGCCGGGGACAGAGACGTCTGGGTTTCTCTGCTCAAGCTGCTGCCCCCGCGACCCGACCCCCGGATAAGCGGCAGATGATGGATGGATGGATGGGTAAGAAAATGTAGTATTGCCAGACCATACATGATCAAAACAGGGAGCGGAGGTGGTTTAGCTGCAAAAAGGGGTGAATGTCCAACTAAAGTTCAAATATATTAACAAAAGCGGGAGGAGAGGTCTTCGGATTAGAGTGGTTGAAATTTCCAACCATAATCTATAAAATGCGGTGAAAAAAAAAGGTGTGAAGAAATGAATTTTATAGCAAAATCCGAAATCATGCATAACTCCGCAAAAGGAACGTATTGCTCAACCAAAGGGGATGCTTCTTTCTCATTCAGGGTAATATGAGGAACTTTATGCTTGATACATTTTAGACATGGATAACTATGAAGGACAAAGCAATTTTAACTTGGTTTGAGCAAAGCAATTCATTTTATAGGAAAATCCGAAATCGTGCAGGACTCATGAAAGTAAGCTTATTCTCGGATTCCTGATCCTCCAGTGTTGCTCTTTCCTATACTGAAAAATACAGCCTTGTTCTTTGTTGAAATCGATATAGACATTGATAAATATGAAGGACAAAGCAGTTTCCACTTTGTTTGAGTGAAGGAAATAATTTTATACATAAAATCCCAAATCATGCAGAACGTATGAAAAGAAGCTTATTCTTGGATTCCTGATCCTTCAGTGTTGCTCTTTCTTCTACTGCAAAATACAATGTTGTTCTTTGTTGAAGTCGATCTAGACATTGATAAATATGAAGGACAAAGCAGTTTTAACTTGGTTTGAGTGAAGGAATTCATTTTATACATAAAATCCCAAATCATGCAGAACGTATGAAAATAAGCTTATTCTCGGATTACTGATCCTTCAGTGTTGCTCTTTCTTCTACTGCAAAATCCAGTGTTGTTCTTTGTTGAAGTCAATCTAGACATTGATAAATATGAAGGACAAAGCAGTTTTAACATAGTTTGAGTGAAGGCATTCATTTATAGTAAAATCAATAATCGTGCAGAACTCATGAAAATAAGCTTATTCTCGGATTCCTAAACCTTTTGATTTGCTCTTTCTTTACTGCAAAGTACAAAGTTGTTCTTTGTTGAAGTCGATCTAGACATTGATAAATATGAAGGACAAAGCAGTTTTAACATAGTTTGAGTGAAGGCATTCATTTATAGTAAAATCAATAATCGTGCAGAACTCATGAAAATAAGCTTATTCTCGGATTCCTAAAACTTTTGATTTGCTCTTTCTTTACTGCAAAGTACAATGTTGTTCTTTGTTGAAGTCGATCTAGACTTTGATAAATATGAAGGACAAAGCAGTTTTCACTTGGTTTGAGTGAAGGATTTGCAGCTGAAAACCTCCCGCTCCCGCTTTTGATTGTGTATAGTCGGGCTTTCGAGCCTTTTCTTACCCGGTTTTTAGAAATTATGGTTGGACATTCAGACCTTGCAGCCGAAGACCTCCACTCCCTCTTTTGATCATACATTGTCGGGCATTCGCACCTTGTCTTACCCGCTTTTTACAAACTATAGTCAGACATTCACACCTTGCAGCTGAACCACCTCAGCTCCCTGTTTTGATCATGTATGGTCTGGCAATACTACCTTTTCTTACCCGTTTGTGAGTAAATATGGCTGGACATTCACACCTACTTGCAGTCGAACAGCTCTGCTCCCGCTTTTGATGGTATATATTCGGGCATTCGAACCTTTTCTTAACTGCTTTTTACAAACTTTGGTCGGACGTTCACACCTTCTTGCAGCCGAACATCTCCGCTTCCGCTTTTGATGGTATATATTCGGGCATTCGAACCTTTTCTTAGCAGCTTTTTACAAACCATGGTTGAAATTTCACACCTTCTTGTAGCCGAACACCTCCGCTCCCGCTTTTGATGGCGTATAGTCAGGCATTTGCACCTTTTCTTACCCGCTTTTTACAAACTATGGTCGGACATTCAAACCTTCTTGTAGCCGAAAACCTCCGCTCCCTCTTTTGATCATACATTGTTTGGCATTCGCACCTTTTCTTACCCGTTTTTTACAAACCATGGTCGGACTGTCACACCTTCTTACAGCGGAACACCTCCTCTCCCTCTTTTGATGGTGTATGTTTGGGCATTCGAACCTTTTCTTACCCGCTTTTTACAAACTATGCTCGGACATTCAAACCTTCTTGTAGCCGAACACATCCACTCCTGCTTTTGATGATGTATGGTTGGGCATTCAAACCTACTTGTTGCCTCCTTTTCATTAATTTTGGGTGGACATTCACACCTTGTCACAGCCAAACACCTCCGCTCCCTGTTTTGATTATGTATGGTTGGACATTCGCACCTTTTCTCACCCGCTTTTTGCCAACTATGGTCGGCTCTTCACAGCTTCCTCTCCACCATACTTGTATGGTGGGATATTCACACCCACTTGCATCCGAAGACCTTTTGTTGATATTTAGTCGGTCATTCGCAGCTTACCCGCTTTTGGCAAACTATGGCCTTCATGCAGCCAAACACCTCTGATCTCGCTTTTGATGATGTAAGGTTGGGCATTCAGACCTTGCTTCACCTGCTTTTCACCAAATATAGTCGGACATTCACACCTTCTTGCAGCCGAACACTTCCGCTCCACCTTTTAGTGTTCTATCACACCTTTTTTTTCACCGCATTTTATAGATTATGGTTGGAAATTCTCAACCACTCTCATCCGAAGACCTCTCCTCCCGCTTTTGTTAATATATTTGAACTTTAGTCGGACATTCACACCTTCTTGCAGCTGAACCACCTCCGCTCCCTGTTTTGATCATGTATGGTCTGGCAATACTACCTTTTCTTACCCGTTTGTTAGTAATTATGGCTGGACATTCACACCTACTTGCAGCCGAACACCACCTCTCCCGCTTTTGATGATGTATGGACCGGCATTCTTACCTTTTCTAACACATTTTTCAGCAATTATGGTTGGAGATTCACACTTACTCACAGCCGAACAACTCCGCTCCCGCATTTGATGGTGTATAGTCGGGCATTCTCACCCTTTCTCATCAGCTTTTTGCAAATTATGATCTGACATTCACACCTGCTTTTGATAATGTATGGTTGGGTATTCGCACCTTTTCTTACCCATTTTTCAGTAATTATGGGTGGACATTCCAACCTTCTTGCAGCTGAACACCTCCTCTCCCGCTATTGATTGTGTACAGTCGGGTATTTTAACCTTTTCTTACCCGCTTTTTACCAAATATGGTCGGACATTCACACCGTCTTACAGCGGAACACCTCTGCTCCCGCTTTTGATGGTGTATAGTCAGGCATTTGAACCTTTTCTTACCCGCTTTTTACAAACTATGGTCGGACAATCAAACCTTCTTGTAGCCGAAAACCTCCGCTTCCTCTTTTGATTATACATTGTTGGGCATTCGCACCTTATTTACAAACTATAGTCAGACATTCACACCTTGCAGCTGAGCCACCTCAGCTCCCTGTTTTGATAGTGTATGTTCGGGCATTCGAACCTATTCTTACCCCCTTTTTACAAACTATGCTCGGAGATTCACACCTACTCACAGCCGAACAACTCCGCTCCCGCATTTGATGATGTCTTGTCCGGCATTCTAGTCTCTTCTAACACATTTTTCAGCAATTATGGTCGGACATTCACACCTACTCACAGCCGAACACTTCCGCTCCCGCATTTGATGGTGTATAGCCGGGCATTCTCACCCTTTCTCATCAGCTTTTTGCAAATTATGATCTGACATTCACACCTACTTTTAGTCGAACAGCTCTGCTCCCGCTTTTGATTATGTTTGGTTGGATATTCGAACCTTTTCTTAACTGCTTTTTACAAACTTTGGTCGGACATTCACACCTACTTGCAGCCGAACACATCCACTTCCACTTTTGATGGTATATATTCGGGCATTCGAACCTTTTCTTACCCGCTTTTTACAAACCGTGGTCGGACTTTCACACCTTCTTGTAGCCAAACAACTCCGCTCCCGCTATTGATTGTGTACAGTCGGGTATTTTAACCTTTTCTTACCCGCTTTTTACCAACTATGGTCGGACATTTACACCTTCTTACAGCAGAACACCTCCGCTCCCTCTTTTGATGGTCTATGTTCGGGCATTCGAACCTTTTCTTACCCGCTTTTTACAAACTATGGTCGGACATTCAAACCTTCTTGTAGCCGAACACATCCACTCCTGCTTTTGATGATGTATGGTTGGGCATTTTCACCTTTTCTTACCCATTTTTCAGTAATTATGGGTGGACATTCACACCTTCTTGCAGCTGAACAACTCCTCTCCCGCTTATGATCATGTGCGGTTTGATATTCGAAAATTTTCTTTCATGTTTTAAAGCAATTATTGATGGACATTCAAATCTTCTTGTAGCCGAACACATCCACTCCTGCTTTTGATGATGTATGGTTTGGCATTCGCACCCTTTTTTTACCCATTTTTCAGGAATTTTGGGTGGACATTCAGACCTTCTTGCAGCCGAAAACCTCCGCTCCCTCTTTTGATCATACATTGTCGGGCATTCGCACCTTGTCTTACCCGCTTTTTACAAACTATGGTCGGACATTCAAACCTTCTTCTAGCCGAACACATCCACTCCTGCTTTTGATGATGTATGGTTGGGCATTTTCACCTTTTCTTACCCATTTTTCAGTAATTATGGGTGGACATTCACACCTTCTTGCAGCTGAACAACTCCTCTCCCGCTTATGATCATGTGCGGTTTGATATTCGAAAATTTTCTTTCATGTTTTAAAGCAATTATTGATGGACATTCAAATCTTCTTGTAGCCGAACACATCCACTCCTGCTTTTGATGATGTATGGTTTGGCATCCGCACCCTTTTTTTACCCATTTTTCAGGAATTTTGGGTGGACATTCAGACCTTCTTGCAGCCGAAAACCTCCGCTCCCTCTTTTGATCATACATTGTCGGGCATTCGCACCTTATCTTACCCGGTTTTTACAAACTATAGTCAGACATTCACACCTTGCAGCTGAACCACCTCCGCTCCCTGTTTTGATCATGTATGGTCTGGCAATACTACCTTTTCTTACCCGTTTGTGAGTAATTAATCCCAAAATATTGAGCATAAAATAAGTCTTTATGCTGATGATGTATTACTTTTCCTTCAGAACTCACAGACGTCTCTCAGTCACACGATCACACTCATAAATAAATTCTCAGCACTTTCTGACTACTCTATCAACTGGTCTAAGACCACAGTTCTGCCCATTAACTGTAGGGTCCATAATATACCTGCGATCACTTTACAGTCAGGAAATATTAGATATTTAGGCATAAACATTTCCTCCAGGCTCTCAGAGCTAACAAAGCTAAATTATGTGCAATTATTAAAGACAGTAGAGGACGATCGCTCGTTGGAAGTCCTTACCTATATCACTTATGGGGAGAGTTACATCCATTAAAATGATGATACTACCAAAAGTTAACTATTTGTTCTCAATGATCCCCATAAAACCATCTGCTACTTGGTTTAAGTCACTAGATTCATGCATCTCCAAATTTCTGTGGAAAAACAAACCACCACGTATTAGTTTAAAAACCCTACAGAAGACCAAGGACAGTGGTGGATTAGATTTACCTCATTTTCAGCACTATTCCTTAGACAATAGGTTACAATATATATCAAAATGGTTTAAACCTTGTTGTTGTCACAGTTCCCAGAGACGTTGTAATCGTTGAGGATTCTATATTCACCCCCTCATTAGAGGCACGTAATGCAGATTGATGACACTGAATCTTCTTCTCTGTTCATTGCTGGCATCATTCCCAGCATCGTAAGTGTTCGTGGCATTGTTAGCCTCTTCTTCTGGATCTTGATATCGAGAATCCTTTTGTATTTCTGGTTTGTCAGTCCTCTGTCTTCGTTCACCGGAGTCTTTGTCTTTTTGTCCTTGAGTTTGGTGATTTTTTCTTCTTTTGATGCCTTGACACAATGTGACAGGTGATACCACGTGGGAGATCCTGTAACTTGGATTGCTGTCCCTGTGCTGCGAAATGGCTGTGCTGCTCAAATGGTCTCTCCTTCATCATGGTTACATGCTGCCATTCCGACATCTCGCCATTCCGACATGGGTCTCCAATTGTCGGAATGGCGACACTTAATTTTTTATCAAACGTCCCACCATTCCGACACTTTTTTCCTCCTATGGTCGGAATGGCGGTATGTTTTTTGTTTTTTTTTAACATTCCGACAGTTCCTTTTAATAGCCTATTTTTTACCCAAAACATTTTGCACTAATGATATGCCGGCGCAAATACGCCCTAAAGTCTGGCGCACAAGCTTTGCACATGCAGAGGCCACATCCTCGCAAACAAACTTTAATAATCTATTATCAAAATCCCCTGAATTTCAAATATAAAAATACAGATATTAATGTAACTCTGGCGAGACTGAAACTGATTAAGCAGAAATACAGTGTCAGTGAGCTGTTACAGCAGCCAGCTGGAGCGGAGCTCTCCACAGAGCCCATGCGTCTTTTGCACGCTGTCATCATATGCAAAAGTAATAATTGCAATTACAGATATCACGGCTACTGCACAGGACACAGTTGCGAGCACTCTGCCTTGCCTTGCCAATAGGAGAAGAGAGAAATGACAGCATAGAACGTATAAAACACAACAAAATGCAGTAAAAACGTTTATTCATGTTATTCACGTGATTTATGAGTACTCACTCCAATTTTGGGAAGCGCGGATGGGTTTTGCGCATTTGGCACAAACACACAGCCGCAACGGTTGTAGCTTTATACAGCCTGTTGATATCTTAAGAACCTAACTGGTCACACCTGGGAGTAAATGTCATGTAGAGATTGTTTTTACATGACATTACAGCTGAACATATAGCTTTCATCCACAAACCAACGTGGGAGAGCCCGAAGACGCATGTGCCAGACGCACATAGGCATGCGTAAAACCAATTTTGACCACTTCATACTGTTTATTTGCTTTCTTTTAGTTAACTTTCGTTTCTTTTGGATTCTTGTGCGTGTTATGGAGCCGTTTTGGTCCATGTTTGTAAGCCTTTTTTTCCTGGATTAAATTTTCGGAAGTTGAAACAAGTGGCATTGGAGTGTGTGATTGAAAACCACCGCGGACTGCTTCTCCTCCTCCAGTTGCCGAGACTTTGTGTTTTTAATAACGCTTGTCTATAAACATGTGTTAAACATATAAATTGCATGAACAGAAAGAAGGGACTCACCTGTTGAGTAACACACATTTCCTTATACGGAAAGCCTTGTCGGAATGGTGGGACATTTGAACGTCAGAATAGCGGGATGTCGCAATGGTGGGATGTCGGAATGGTGGGACGTTTGCATGTCGGAATGGTGGTATGTCGGAATGGTGGTATGTCGGAATGGTGGGATGTCGGAATAGCGGGATGTCGGAATGGCTGGATTTCGGAATGGGTGTTGCCACCCCCTTCATCATATACACAGTTATTTATACATCACCTTCCACCATGAAGCGTTGTCCCTTTTTGTTTCTCTCTTTTTTCTTAAAATGCTGTTATGCATGTCTAAACCAATCCATTAAATTAGATCATTTTGGCAGTAAAGCGATCTACAATGTGCTTGGTCGCAAAGCTGCTCATCTGTGGTAAACAGCTCTTCAGAAAGGCATTCTTCAATTGATTTCACTAATTCTATGTAATAATTTTGTGATTTCCTACAAAACTACACTTCTTCTCCCATCTGTCTGAGTATTTAATATTGTCTGGGTCCCGTTAAAACATGTATTTTTCCCATCTAATTCCTTGTTTGCTTTAAAACAAGTATTCCCCATTTTCTATCCCTTCAGTAGCCAACCAGTTTGTATGGAGTACACTGGAGCAACTTGACTGATCAGTAAAACACTGCTTTTGTTGTCACCGCAAGGCTTCCCCCGTCGGTTGTTTCACTGAGACACTACTGAGTAACTATAACTCAACACAGTTTATACACATAACATTCATATACATACTAACAAACAAACAAACAATTATTTATCGCAATTTTCTCATCTCTGTTTGAACGTACACCCAGGTAAATATTCCTGTAGTCTTCTCATACCGACTATGGACCCATTCATTGTTTAACTTCACTGTTTTGCAAATCCTAATTGAATATTACACATTGACATTGAACTTTACTTGATAAGCAGGTCTTCATTGCATTCAGCAGCCTATATGTGAGCATCTATGAGTAAGCTGTTCTTCTTTGCATTTATCAGCAGCAAGCAATTCTTCATTGCACATGCATATGAAAATAGTAAAACAATTCCAATGCGTTAGCGAAACCTTCTATATCAGGAGTGTCCATCATGATGCTGGGAATAGAACCTCTTTCCCAGAATAGTTCAACCTTCATTACTCAACTGATCATAACTCCGCAACTCCAATCAAAGTATCATTCCTCTACATATATTCAAAAATCTATGTGTAAATGTTTAATATTTCTTATATTTGTTGATGTCATTCTGTGTGCATGTGGCCTAAACCCATGGCAATTTTAATTTAAACAAGTTGAACTCTGCCTCTGATCATTTAAAAAAGGTGTGTACCAATATCAACCTTTCTCAGGTAATTACTGATCCTACAAAACCAAAGAGATCCTTCAAGGTTGTCCCTGATTGGCTCAATCTTAACAAATCAAAGGTAGAAAATCCGCTGTATCTGAACTTGGTGTTAGTTATCACTGCTCAATAGCCTGTATCAGAATTGCAAAAATGAAAACATTAGGTCCACGCTTGGTATCCAGATCCTGAAACATCTCCATGAGCAGGCTTTTTTTTAACTGATCTGTTGAATAGTTATATGACACTGTTAAAATCCCAGATGAAGATCTAGCACTTGACCATTTTTGTAAATCTTCTAATTCCATAGTTGATAAACACGCCCCTTTTAAAAAGTATAGAACTTAGAACAGGTCTATCCCTGGCTTTCGGCAGAACTGTCTTCTTTACTTTTTTTTCCCCTTGTCCTGTTCAGCATTATGTCAGAAGAATTGTAGTCTGAATACCTTTGATGCCAAACAGATTTGTTTTGCCAAGGGAAGTTTTATAAATGTAAAGCTCCCCTTGATGCCCATTTATTTATTTCTGTTTACAATATATGACATGAACTGAACTGAACCGGACCGGGGGACAAGGAAAGAAGAAGAGGAAAGAAGAGGAAACAGAACAAAAATAGAAACAAAAACCAGACAACCAGCTGCTACACCTGTAAAAAACAAAACAGACAACAATCCATGGCCTATGAGGGGAATCCAGCCTTAGCGCCACCAGGAGCACCTGAAAGCAGACAAGCAGAGAAAAAACAAACACACAAACAAACAAAAACAAGCACAAGAAGCGGCAATCACATACAACACAGCTGTGGATATAGATGACCTGAGACGACATGATAATACATCAACTGCTTAGTGACCATGCTACTGGACTAATGAATGTGTGTGTGTGTGTGTGAGAACATGCAACACCCATGGCACAGGACCTACATGATAACCGTGCTTAGTTATGAGTGTATAAGCGTACAGGGCCACAATCCACAGCCCCCCCCCAAGCAATCAGAAGCAGGCAGAGAGGGCCACAAGACCCAGGCCACCAGCAGCCCCCACAGAGCACAGAACCCAGGCAGCCCACCGCAGGGGCAACCACGCATCCACCCAGAAGACTGCAGAGGAAGCCCCCGGAAAGAGCCCCCATAAGCATAGGGCAGAGGCACTCCGGGACCTGGGCCCCAGGAGCCCGAGCGCCCCCAAACCCCCCGGCAGAGGCCCCACCCAATACCCAGGAGGGCCAAGCGCCCCAGACAGCCACAAAGTGGGTCAGCGCCTGCCCCAGCGCCCCTGGCCAAGTGCCCTGGGAGTCAAGACGTGCCCACAGGTGGGTGAAGTCGCGAGCAGTGGGGAGAGGCAACGCTGATGCCCCATCGGGAGAAACAGGCAGGCCAGGCGACAGCAAGTCCCAGATCCAGGCCCAATCATTACCACACACACTTTCACGTCCCATACATCCACACATCCACACATCCTACCTCCCTCGACTCTGCTGGGGTGTAGTGCAGCGGGCACACCAGGAGGCCAGCAACCCCCCAGCCACCACAGACCCCGAACCAGCAGAAAAATTAATTAATCCTCCTGGCCCCTCCTGCCCCGAGCAGACATCAGGAAGCAGGGGTGTGCGAAGAAGACCCCTCCCCTCACCCTTCTGGCTCTTCAATATTTTCTAATAGTGAGCAATTAAAATTGAGGGGCAGCCAAACTTGTAGAACTGGGAGCGCGGCACTCTGGGCAGCCTACATACCCAAAGAGCCCCGCCCACCAGATGCCACTCAGTGTAACCACCCCCCAAGACCTAATGTGTGTGTGTGAGTGTGTTTGATAAGAGGTAATGTCTAAGGTGTAATTAAAAAAGGGGCAGGGAACTGCAGAGTGCAACCAAAGGGGACCACCTACGTGGCCCCATCCACTACATCACGTCATCTATCTTAGACAATAATTTATATATTTTTGATAGTAGTTTTGGGGTACAGATGCTTAGAAATTCTGCTACCCTAGTCGGGGGTTGTAAGTCTGGTTGGTGGAGGATATATCCATCCATCCATCCATCATCTGCCGCTTATCCGGGGGTCGGGTCGCGGGGGCAGCAGCTTGAGCAGAGAAACCCAGACGTCTCTGTCCCCGGCCACTTCCTCCAGCTCTTCCGGGGGGACCCCGAGGCGTTCCCAGGCCAGCCGAGAGACATAGTCTCTCCAACGTGTCCTGGGTCTCCCCCGGGGTCTCCTCCCAGTGGGAAGTGCCCGGAACACCTCCCCAGGGAGGCGCCCAGGGGGCATCCTAACCAGATGCCCGAGCCACCTCATCTGACTCCTCTCAATGCGGAGGAGCAGCGGTTCTACTCCGAGCCCCTCCCGGATGACTGAGCTTCTCACCCTATCTCTAAGGGAGAGCCCAGACACCCTGCGGAGGAAACCCATTTCGGCCACTTGTATTCGCGATCTTGTTCTTTCGGTCACTACCCACAACTCGTGACCATAGGTGAGGATGGGAACGTAGATTGACCAGTAAGTAGAGAGCTTCGCCTTCTGGCTCAGCTCTCTCTTCACAGCGACGGGTCGGTGCAGAGCCTGCAACACTGCAGGCGCCGCACCGATCCGTCCGTCAATCTCCCGCTCCATTCGTTCGTCACTCGTGAACAAGACCCCGAGATACTTGAACTCCTCCTCTTGGGGAAGGATCTCATTCCCGACCCGGAGAGAGCATTCCACCCTTTTCCGGCTGAGAACCATAGTCTCGGATTTGGAGGTGCTGATTCTCATCCCAGCCGCTTCACACTCGGCTGCGAATCACTCCAGTGAGAGCTGAAGGTCACGGCCTGACGACGCTAACAGAACCACATCATCTGCAAAAAGCAGAGACCCGATTCTGAGGTCGCCAAATGGGACACCCTCAACGCCCTGGCTCCGCCTAGAAATTCTGTCCATAAAAGTTAGGAACAGAATCGGTGACAAAGGGCAGCCCTGACGGAGTCCAACTCTCACCGGAAACGTATCCGACTTACTGCCGGCAATGCGGACCAAACTCTGGCACCGGTCATACAGAGACCGAACGGCCCCTATCAAGGGGTCCGGCACTCCATATTCCCGGAGCACCCCCCACAGGACTCCACGAGGGACACGGTCGAACGCTTTCTCCAAGTCCACAAAACACATGTAGACTGATTGGGCGAACTCCCATGCACCCTCCAGGATCCTGCCGAGGGTATAGAGCTGGTCCACTGTTCCACGGCCAGGACGAAAGCCACACTGCATCTCCTGAATCCGAGGCTCGATTATCCGACGGATCCTCCTCTCCAATACCCCCGAATAGACCTTACCAGGGAGGCTGAGGAGTGTGATACCCCTATAGTTGGAACACACCCTCCGGTCCCCCTTTTTAAAGAGGGGGACCACCACCCCAATCTGCCAGTCAAGAGGCACTGTCCACGATGTCCACGCGATACTGCAGAGGCGTGTCAGCCAAGACAGCCCTACAACATCCAGAGCCTTGAGAAACTCAGGACGGACCTCATCCACCCTTGCCTTGCCACCGAGGAGCTTTTTAACCACCTCGGCAACCTCAGCCCCAGAAATGGGAGGCCCCGTCTCCGAGCTCTCCGACTCTGCCTCTTCCGAGCACGTGTTGGTAGGATTGAGGAGTTCCTCGAAGTACTCCCCCCACCGACTCACAACATCCGAGTTGAGGTCAGCAAAGCCCCGTCCCCACTGTAAACAGTGTTGACTGTGAGCCGCTTCCCCCCCCTGAGACGCCGGATGGTGGACAAGAATCTTTTCGAGGCCGTCCGGAAATCGTTCTCCATGGTCTCACCGAACTCCTCCCAGGCCCGAGTTTTTGCCTCAGCAACCGCCGAAGCCGCGGCCCGTCTGGCCCGTCGGTACCTATCAGCTTCTTCCAGGGTCCCACTGGCCAAAAAGGCCCGATAGGACTCCTTCTTCAGCTTGACGGTTTCCCTCACCACTGGTGTCCACCAGCAGGTTCGAGGGTTGCCGCCACGACAGGCACCGACCACCTTACGGCCACAACTCCGACCAGCTGCCTCGGCAATGGTGTCACGGAACATGGCCCATTCAATGTCCCCCACCTCAAATATGGTTGAAGCTCTGCCGGAGGTGGGAGTTAAAGCTCCTTCTGACGGGGGATTCTGACAAACGCTCCCAGCAGACCCTCACAATACGTTTGGGCCTGCCAGGTCTGATCGGCATCCTCCCCCACCAGCGGAGCCACCTCACCACCAGGTGGTGATCAGTTGACAGCTCCGCCCCTCTCTTCACCCGAGTGTCCAGGACATACGGCCGCAAGTCCGATGATACAACCACAAAGTCGATCATCGAACTGCGGCCAAGGGTGTCCTGGTGCCAAGTGCACATATGGACACCCTTATGCCTGAACATGGTGTTCGTTATGGACAGTCTATGACTGGCACAGAAGTCCAACAACATAACACCACTCTGATTCAGATCGGGGGGGCCGTTCCTCCCAATCACACCCCTCCAGGTCTCACTGTCATTGCCCACGTGAGCATTGAAGTCCCCCAGCAGATTGAGGGAGTCTCCGGTAGGAGCATTCTCCAGTGCCTCCCCCAGAGACTCCAAAAAGGGTAGGTGCTCTGAACTGCTGTTTGGCGCATAGGCACAAACAACAGTCAGGACTCGTCCCCCCACCCAAGGCGGAGGGAGGCTACCCTCTCGTTCACTGGGGTAAACCCCAATGTACTGGCACACAGCCGGGGGGCAATAAGTATGCCCACACCTGCTCTGCGCCTCTCACCACGGGCAACTCCAGAGTGGAAGAGAGTCCAACCCCTCTCAAGAGTACTGGTTCCAGATCCCAAGCCGTGCGTCGAGATGAGTCCGACTATATCTAACGGTCTGATGAAGTTTCAACAATAAACCACAAACTTTGTATTATGAGAAAGAACCAGACTCATTCTTCAGGAATCCGAAAATAAGCTCTATTTTACGAGTTATGCACGAATTCGGATTCTCCTATAAAACGAATTCCTTAACTCAAACCAAGTTAAGACTGCTTTGTCCTTCATATTTATTCATGTCTAATCAAGTTTCAATGATAAACAACGTTGTACTTTGTAGAATGAGAAAGAACTTCTTCAGCAATAAGCATCTCTCGACAAATGACGAAATACAGATTTTGCTATAAAATTAATTGCTATCAGCCTGACTTAAAACTGTTTGTCTTCCTTATTTATCCACTTCAAATCAAGTTTCAACAATAAAAAAAATTTTGTAGTTTGAGAAAGAACAACTTAATCTTGAGCAATCAGTATAAAAAGAGGGTAAGCAAAGGTGCGAATGTCAAACCATACATGATCAAAACAGGGAGCGGAGGTGTTTGGCTGAGACAAGGTGTGAATGTCCACCCATAATTAATGAAAAGCGGGCAACAAGTAGGTTCGAATGCCCAACCATACATCATCAAAAGCAGGAGTGGATATGTTCGGCTACAAGAAGGTTTGAACGTCTGACCATTGTTTGTAAAAAGCGGGTAAGAAAAGGTTCGAATGCCCGAACATACACCATCAAAGGAGGGAGCGGAGGTGTTCCGCTGTAAGAAGGTGTGAATGTCCGCCCGTAGTTGGTAAAAAACGGGTAAGAAAAGGTTAAAATACCCGACTGTACACAATCAGTAGCGGGTGCGGAGTTGTTCGGCTACTAAAAGGTGTGAAAGTCCGACCATGGTTTGTAAAAAGCGGGTAAGAAAAGGTGCGAATGCCCGAAAATGTATGATAAAAAGAGGGAGCGGAGGTGTTCGGCTGCAAGAAGGTGTGAATGTACACCCATAATTACTGAAAAATGGGTAAGAAAAGGTGCGAATGCCCAACTATACATAATCAAAAGCAGGAGTGGATGTGTTCGGCTCCAAGAAGGGTTGAACGTCTGACCATAGTTTGTAAAAAGCAGGTAAGAAAAGGTTTGACTGCCCGAACATACACCATCAAAAGAGGGAGCGGAGGTGTTCCGCTGTGAGAAGGTGTGAATGTCCGACCATAGTTGGTAAAAAGCGGGTAAGAAAAGGTTAAAATACCCGACTGTGCACAATCAATAGCGGGAGCGGAGTTGTTTGGCTACTAAAAGATGTGAAAGTCCGACTATGGTGTGTAAAAAGCGGGTAAGAAAAGGTGCTAATGCCCGACAATGTATGATCAAAAGAGGGAGTGGAGGTTTTCGGCTGTAAGAAGGTCTGAATGTCCAACTATAATTTGTAAAAACCGGGTAAGAAAAGGCTTGAAAGCCCGACTATACACCATCATAAGCGGGAGAGGAGGTGTTCAGCTGCAAGAAGGTGTGAATGTCCACCCATAATTACTGAAAAATGGGTAAGAAAAGGTGCGAATGCCCAAACATACATCATCAAAAGCAGGAGTGGATGTGTTGGGCTACAAGAAGGTTTGAAAGTCCGACCATGGTTGTAAAAAACGGGTAAGAAAAGGTGCGAATGCCCGACAATGTATGATCAAAAGAGGGAGCGGAGATTTTTGGCTACAAGAAGGTTTAAATGTCCGACCATAGTTTGTAAAAAGTGGGTAAGAAAAGGTTCAAATGCCTGACAATACACCATCAAAAGCGGGAGCGGAGGTGTTCCGCTGTAAGACGGTGTGAATGTCCGACCATAGTTGGTAAAAAGCGGGTAAGAAAAGGTTAAAATACCCGACTGTGCACAATCAATAGCGGGAGCGGAGTTTTTCGGCTACTAAAAGATGTGAAAGTCCGACTATGGTGTGTAAAAAGCGGGTAAGAAAAGGTGCTAATGCCCGACAATGTATGATCAAAAGAGGGAGTGGAGGTTTTCGGCTGTAAGAAGGTCTGAATGTCCAACTATAATTTGTAAAAACCGGGTAAGAAAAGGCTTGAAAGCCCGACTATACACCATCATAAGCGGGAGAGGAGGTGTTCAGCTGCAAGAAGGTGTGAATGTCCACCCATAATTACTGAAAAATGGGTAAGAAAAGGTGCGAATGCCCAAACATACATCATCAAAAGCAGGAGTGGATGTGTTGGGCTACAAGAAGGTTTGAAAGTCAGACCATGGTTGTAAAAAACGGGTAAGAAAAGGTGCGAATGCCCGACAATGTATGATCAAAAGAGGGAGCGGAGATTTTTGGCTACAAGAAGGTTTGAATGTCCGACCATAGTTTGTAAAAAGCGGGTAAGAAAAGGTTCAAATGCCTGACAATACACCATCAAAAGCGGGAGCGGAGGTGTTCCGCTGTAAGATGGTGTGAATGTCCGACCATAGTTGGTAAAAAGCGGGTAAGAAAAGGTGAAAATACCTGACTGTACACAATCAATAGCGGGAGAGGAGGTGTTCGGCTACAAGAAGGTGTGAAAGTCCAACCATGGTTTGTAAAAAGCTGCTAAGAAAAGGTTCGAATGCCCGAATATATACCATCAAAAGCGGAAGCGGAGGTGTTCGGCTGCAAGAAGGTGTGAACGTCCGACCAAAGTTTGTAAAAAGCAGTTAAGAAAAGGTTCGAATATCCAACCAAACATAATCAAAAGCGGGAGCAGAGCTGTTCGACTGCAAGTAGGTGTGAATGTCCAGCCATAATTACTCACAAACGGGTAAGAAAAGGTAGTATTGCCAGACCATACATGATCAAAACAGGGAGCTGAGGTGGTTCAGCACCAAGGTGTGAATGTCTGACTATAGTTTGTATAAAGCGGGTAAGATAAGGTGCGAATGCCCGACAATGTATGATCAAAAGAGGGAGCGGAGGTTTTTGGCTACAAGAAGGTTTGAATGTCCGACCATAGTTTGTAAAAAGCGGATAAGAAAAGGTTCAAATGCCTGACTATACACCATCAAAAGCGGGAGCGGAGGTGTTCCGCTGTAAGACGGTGTGAATGTCCGACCATAGTTGGTAAAAAGCGGGTAAGAAAAGGTTAAAATACCCGACTGTACACAATCAATAGGGGGAGCGGAGTTGTTCGGCTACAAGAAGGTGTGAAAGTCCAACCATGGTTTGTAAAAAGCTGGTAAGAAAAGGTTCGAATGCCCGAATATATACCATCAAAAGCGGAAGCGGAGGTGTTCGGCTGCAAGAAGGTGTGAACGTCCGACCAAAGTTTGTAAAAAGCAGTTAAGAAAAGGTTCGAATGCCCGAATATATACCATCAAAAGCGGAAGCGGAGGTGTTCGGCTGCAAGAAGGTGTGAACGTCCGACCAAAGTTTGTAAAAAGCAGTTAAGAAAAGGTTCGAATATCCAACCAAACATAATCAAAAGCGGGAGTAGAGCTGTTCGACTGCAAGTAGGTGTGAATGTCAGATCATAATTTGCAAAAAGCTGATGAGAAAGGGTGAGAATGCCCGACTATACACCATCAAATGCGGGAGCGGAAGTGTTCGGCTGTTAGTAGGTGTGAATGTCCGACCATAATTGCTGAAAAATGTGTTAGAAGAGACTAGAATGCCGGACAATACATCATCAAATGCGGGAGCGGAGTTGTTCGCCTGTGAGTAGGTGTGAATCTCCGAGTATAGTTTGTAAAAAGGGGGTAAGAATAGGTTCGAATGCCCGAACATACACTATCAAAACAGGGAGTTGAGGTGGCTCAGCTGCAAGGTGTGAATGTCTGACTATAGTTTGTAAATAAGGTGCGAATGCCCAACAATGTATAATCAAAAGAGGGAGCGGAGGTTTTCGGCTACAAGAAGGTTTGAATGTCCGACCATAGTTTGTAAAAAGCGGGTAAGAAAAGGTTCAAATGCCTGACTATACACCATCAAAAGCGGGAGCAGAGGTGTTCCGCTGTAAGACGGTGTGAATGTCCGACCATATTTGGTAAAAAGCGGGTAAGAAAAGGTTAAAATACCCGACTGTACACAATCAATAGCGGGAGAGGAGGTGTTCAGCTGCAAGAAGGTGTGAATGTCCACCCATAATTCCTGAAAAATGGGTAAGAAAAGGTGCGAATGCCCAACCATACATTATCAAAAGCAGGTGTGAATGTCAGATCATAATTTGCAAAAAGCTGATGAGAAAGGGTGAGAATGCCCGACTATACACCATCAAATGCGGGAGCGGAGTTGTTCGGCTGTGAGTAAGTGTGAATCTCCGACCATAATTGCTGAAAAATGTGTTAGAAAAGGTAAGAATGCCGGTCCATACATCATCAAAAGCGGGAGAGGTGGTGTTCGGCTGCAAGTAGGTGTGAATGTCCAGCCATAATTACTAACAAACGGGTAAGAAAAGGCAGTATTGCCAGACCATACATGATCAAAACAGGGAGCGGAGGTGGTTCAGCTGCAAGAAGGTGTGAATGTCCGACTAAAGTTCAAATATATTAACAAAAGCGGGAGGAGAGGTCTTCGGATGAGAGTGGTTGAGAATTTCCAACCATAATCTATAAAATGCGGTGAAAAAAAAGGTGTGATAGAACACTAAAAGGTGGAGCGGAAGTGTTCAGCTGCAAGAAGGTGTGAATGTCCGACTATATTTGGTGAAAAGCAGGTGAAGCAAGGTCTGAATGCCCAACCTTACATCATCAAAAGCGAGATCAGAGGTGTTTGGCTGCATGAAGGCCATAGTTTGCCAAAAGCGGGTAAGCTGCGAATGACCGGCTAAATATCAACAAAAGGTCTTCGGATGCAAGTGGGTGTGAATATCCCACCATACAAGTATGGTGGAGAGGAAGCTGTGAACAGCCGACCATAGTTGGCAAAAAGCGGGTGAGAAAAGGTGCGAATGTCCAACCATACATGATCAAAACAGGGAGCGGAGGTGTTTGGCTGTGACAAGGTGTGAATGTCCACCCAAAATTAATGAAAAGCGGGCAACAAGTAGGTTTGAATGCCCAACCATACATCATCAAAAGCAGGAGTGGATGTGTTCGGCTACAAGGTTTGAATGTCCGAGCATAGTTTGTAAAAAGCGGGTAAGAAAAGGTTCGAATGCCCAAACATACACCATCAAAAGAGGGAGCGGATGTGTTCCGCTGTAAGAAGGTGTGAATGTCCGACCATAGTTGGTAAAAAACGGGTAAGAAAAGGTTAAAATACCCGACTGTACACAATCAATAGCGGGAGCGGATGTGTTTGGCTACAAGAATGTGTGACAGTCCGACCATGGTTTGTAAAAAACGGGTAAGAAAAGGTGCGAATGCCCGACAATGTATGATCAAAAGAGGGAGCGGAGGTTTTCGGCTACAAGGTTTGAATGTACGACCATAGTTTGTAAAAAGCGGGTAAGAAAAGGTTCAAATGCCGGACTATACACCATCAAAAGCGGGAGCGGAGGTGTTCCGCTGTAAGACGGTGTGAATGTCCGACCATAGTTGGTAAAAAGCGGGTAAGAAAAGGTTAAAATACCTGACTGTACACAATCAATAGCGGGAGCGGAGTTGTTCGGCTACAAGAAGGTGTGAAAGTTCAACCATGGTTTGTAAAAAGCTGCTAAGAAAAGGTTCGAATGCCCGAATATATACCATCAAAAGCGGAAGCGGAGGTGTTCGGCTGCAAGAAGGTGTGAACGTCCGACCAAAGTTTGCAAAAAGCAGTTAAGAAAAGGTTCGAATGCCCGAATATATACCATCAAAAGCGGAAGCGGAGGTGTTCGGCTGCAAGAAGGTGTGAACGTCCGACCAAAGTTTGCAAAAAGCAGTTAAGAAAAGGTTCGAATGCCCGAATATATACCATCAAAAGCGGGAGCAGAGCTGTTCGACTGCAAGTAGGTGTGAATGTCCAGCCATAATTACTCACAAACGGGTAAGAAAAGGTAGTATTGCCAGACCATACATGATCAAAACAGGGAGTGGAGGTGGTTCAGCTGCAAGGTGTGAATGTCTGACTATAGTTTGTAAAAAGCGGGTAAGACAAGGTGCGAATGCCCGACAATGTATGATCAAAAGCGGGAGCGAGAGGTTTTCAGCTGCAAATCCTTCACTCAAACCAAGTGAAAACTGCTTTGTCCTTCATATTTATCAATGTCTAGATCGACTTCAACAAAGAACAACATTGTACTTTGCAGTAAAGAAAGAGCAAATGAAAAGTTTTAGGAATCCGAGAATAAGCTTATTTTCATGAGTTCTGCACGATTATTGATTTTACTATAAATGAACGCCTTCACTCCAACTATGTTAAAACTGCTTTGTCCTTCATGTTTATCAATGTCTAGATTGACTTCAACAAAGAACAACACTGGATTTTGCAGTAGAAGAAAGAGCAACACTGAAGGATCAGTAATCCGAGAATAAGCTTATTTTCATACGTTCTGCATGATTTGGGATTTTATGTATAAAATGAATTCCTTCACTCAAACCAAGTTAAAACTGCTTTGTCCTTCATATTTATCAATGTCTAGATGGACTTCAACAAAGAACAACATTGTATTTTGCAGTAGAAGAAATAGCAAATCAAAAGTTTTAGGAATCCGAGAATAAGCTTATTTTCATGAGTTCTGCACGATTATTGATTTTACTATAAATGAACGCCTTCACTCCAACTATGTTAAAACTGCTTTGTCCTTCATATTTATCAATGTCTAGATTGACTTCAACAAAGAACAACACTGGATTTTGCAGTAGAAGAAAGAGCAACACTGAAGGATCAGTAATCCGAAAATAAGCTTATTTTCATACGTTCTGCATGATTTGGGATTTTATGTATAAAATGAATTCCTTCACTCAAACCAAGTTAAAACTGCTTTGTCCTTCATATTTATCAATGTCTAGATTTATTTCAACAAAGAACAACATTGTATTTTGCAGTAGTAGAAATAGCAACACTGAAGGATCAGGAATCCGAGAATAAGCTTATTTTCATACGTTCTGCTTGATTTGGGATTTTGCTATAAAATTAATTCCTTCACTCAAACAAAGTGGAAACTGCTTTGTCCTTCAAATTTATCAATGTCTATATAAATTTCAACAAAGAACAAGGCTGTATTTTTCATTATAGGAAAGAGCAACACTGGAGGATCAGGAATCCAAGAAAAAGCTTACTTTCATGAGTCCTGCACGATTTCGGATTTTCCTATAAAATGAATTGCTTTGCTCAAACCAAGTTAAAATTGCTTTGTCCTTCATAGTTATCCATGTCTAAAATGTATCAAGCATAAAGTTCCTCATATTACCCTGAATGAGAAAGAAGCATCCCTTTGGTTGAGCAATACGTTCCTTTTGCGGAGTTATGCATGATTTCGGATTTTGCTATAAAATTCATTCCTTCACACCTTTTTTTCACCACATTTTATAGATTATGGTTGTAAATTCTCAACCACTCTAATCCGAAGACCTCTCCTCCCGCTTTTGTTAATATATTTGAACTTTAGTTGGACATTCACCCCTTTTTGCAGCTAAACCACCTCCGCTCCCTGTTTTGATCATGTATGGTCTGGCAATACTACATTTTCTTACCCGTTTGTGAGTAATTATGGCTGGATATTCACACCTACTTGCAGCTGAACACAATCTCTCTCGCTTTTAATTATGTTTGGATATTCGAACCTTTTCTTTACTGCTTTTTGCCAACTTTGGTCAGACGTTCACACCTTCTTGCAGCCGAACACCTCCGCTTCCGCTTTTGATGGTATATATTCGGGCATTCGAACCTTTTCTTACCAGCTTTTTACAAACGATGGTTGGACTTTCACACCTTCTTGTAGCCGAACAACTCCGCTCCCGCTATTGATTGTGTACAGTCGGGTATTTTAACCTTTTCTTACCCGCTTTTTACCTACTATGGTCGGACATTCACACCGTCTTACAGCGGAACATCTCCGCTCCCGCTTTTGATGGTGTATAGTCAGGCATTTGAACCTTTTCTTACCCGCTTTTTACAAACTATGGTTGGACATTCAAACCTTCTTGTAGCCGAAAACCTCTGCTCCCTCTTTTGATTATACATTGTCGGGCATTCGCACCTTATCTTACCCGCTTTGTACAAACTATAGTCAGACATTCACACCTTGATGCTGAACAACGTCAGCTCCCTGTTTTGATCATGTATGGTCTGGCAATACTACCTTTTCTTACCCGTTTGTGAGTAATTATGGCTGGACATTCACACCTACTTGCAGTCGAACAGCTCTGCTCCCGCTTTTGATTATGTTTGGTTGGATATTCGAACCTTTTCTTACCAGCTTTTTACAAACCATGGTTGGACTTTCACACCTTCTTGTAGCCGAACAACTCCGCTCCCCCTATTGATTGTGTACAGTCGGGTATTTTAACCTTTTCTTACCCGCTTTTTACCAACTATGGTCGGACATTCACACCGTCTTACAGCGGAGCACCTCCGCTCCCGCTTTTGATGGTGTATAGTCAGGCATTTGAACCTTTTCTTACCCGCTTTTTACAAACTATGGTCGGATATTCAAACCTTCTTGTAGCCAAAAACCTCCGCTCCCTCTTTTGATCATACATTGTCGGGCATTCGCACCTTTTCTTACCCGTTTTTTACAAACCATGGTCGGACTTTCACACATTCTTGTAGCCAAACACATCCACTCCCGCTATTGATTGTGTACAGTCGGGTATTTTAACCTTTTCTTACACACTTTTTACCAACTATGGTCGGACATTCATACCTTCTTACAGCGGAACACCTCCGCTCCCTCTTTTGATGGTGTATGTTTGGGCATTCGAACCTTTTCTTACCCGCTTTTTACAAACTATGCTCGGACATTCAAACCTTCTTCTAGCCGAACACATCCACTCCTTCTTTTGATGATGTATGCTTGGGCATTCAAACCTAGTTTTTTGCCCGCTTTTCATTAATTTTGGGTGGACATTCACACCTTGTCACAGCCAAACACCTCCGCTCCCTGTTTTGATCATGTATGGTTGGACATTCGCACCTTTTCTCACCCGCTTTTTGCAAACTATGGTTGGCTGTTCACAGCTTCCTCTCCACCATACTTGTATCGTGGGATGTTCACACCCAGTTGCATCTGAAGACCTCCGCCCCCACTTTTGTTGATATTTAGTTGGTCATTCGCAGCTTACCCGCTTTTGGCAAACTATGGCCTTCTTGCAGCCAAACACCTCTGATCTCGCTTTTGATGATGTAAGGTTGGGCATTCAGACCTTGCTTCACCTGCTTTTCACCAAATATAGTCGGACATTCACACTTTCTTGCAGCCGAACACTTCCGCTCCACCTTTTAGTGTTCTATCACACCTTTTTTTCACCGAATTTTATAGATTATGGTTGGAAATTCTCAACCACTCTCATCCGAAGACCTCTCCTCCCACTTTTGTTAATATATTTGAACTTTAGTCGGACATTCACACCTTCTTGCAGCTGAACCACCTCCGCTCCCTGTTTTGATCATGTATGGTCTGGCAATACAACCTTTTCTTACCCGTTTGTGAGTAATTATGGCTGGACATTCACACTTACTTGCAGCCGAACACTACCTCTCTCGCTTTTGATGATGTATGGACCGGCATTCTTACCTTTTCTAACACATTTTTCAGAAATTACAGTCTGAGATTCACACCTACTCACAGCCGAACAACTCCGCTCCCGCATTTCATGGTGTGCAGTCGGACATTCTCACCCTTTCTCATAAGCTTTTTGCAAATTATGATCTGACATTCACACCTACTTGCAGTGGAAAAGCTATGCTCCCGCTTTTGATTATGTTTGGTTGGATATTCAAACCTTTTCTTAACTGCTTTTTACAAACTTTGGTTGGACGTTCACACCTTCTTGTAGCCGAACACATCCACTCCTGCTTTTGATGATGTATGGTTTGGCATTCGCACCTTTTTTTTTACCCATTTTTCAGGAATTATGGGTGGACATTCACACCTTCTTGCAGCTGAACACCTCTCCTTCTTATGATCATGTGCGGATGATATTCGAAAATTTTCTTTCATGTTTTAAAGCAATTATTGATGGACATTCAGACCTTCTTGCAGCTGAACCACTCTGCTCGCGCTTTTGATGGTGTATAGTCGGTCTTTCGAGCCTTTCCTTCCCGGTTTTTACAAATTATGGTTGGACATTCAGACCTTCTTGCAGCCGAACACCTCCGCTCCCTCTTTTGATCATACATTGTCTGGCATTCGAACCTTTTCTCACCAGCTTTTTACAAACTTTGGTTGGACGTTCACACCTTCTTGTAGCCGAACACATCCACTCCTGCTTTTGATGATGTATGGTTTGGCATTCGCACCTTTTTTTTTACCCATTTTTCAGGAATTATGGGTGGACATTCACACCTTCTTGCAGCTGAACACCTCTCCTTCTTATGATCATGTGCGGATGATATTCGAAAATTTTCTTTCATGTTTTAAAGCAATTATTGATGGACATTCAGACCTTCTTGCAGCTGAACCACTCTGCTCGCGCTTTTGATGGTGTATAGTCGGTCTTTCGAGCCTTTCCTTCCCGGTTTTTACAAATTATGGTTGGACATTCAGACCTTCTTGCAGCCGAACACCTCCGCTCCCTCTTTTGATCATACATTGTCTGGCATTCGAACCTTTTCTCACCAGCTTTTTACAAACCATGGTTGGACTTTCACACCTTCTTGTAGCCGAACAACTCCGCTCCCGCTATTGATTGTGTACAGTCGGGTATTTTAACCTTTTCTTACCTGCTTTTTACCAACTATGGTCGGACATTCACACCGTCTTACAGCGGAACACCTCCGCTCCGCGCTTTTGATGGTGTATAGTCAGGCATTTGAACCTTTTCTTACCCGCTTTTTATAAACTATGGTCGGACATTCAAACCTTCTTGTAGCCGAAAACCTCCGCTCTCTCTTTTGATTATACAATGTTGGGCATTCGCACCTTATCTTACCCGCTTTTTACAAACTATAGTCAGACATTCACACCTTGCAGCTGAACAACCTCAGCTCCCTGTTTTGATCATGTATGGTCTGGCAATACTACCTTTTCTTACAAGTTTGTGAGTAATTATGGCTGGACATTCACACCTACTTGCAGTCGAAAAGCTCTGCTCCCGCTTTTGATTATGTTTGGTTGGATATTCGAAACTTTTCTTAACTGCTTTTTACAAACTTTGGTCGGACGTTCACACCTTCTTGCAGCCGAACACCTCCGCTTCCGCTTTTGATGGTATATATTCGGGCATTCGAACCTTTTCTTAGCAGCTTTTTACAAACCATGGTTGAACTTTCACACCTTCTTGTAGCCGAACAACTCCGCTCCCGCTATTTATTGTGTACAGTCGGGTATTTTAACCTTTTCTTACCCACTTTTTACCAACTATGGTCGGACATTCACACCGTCTTACAGTGGAACACCTCCGCTCCCGCTTTTGATGGTGTATAGTCAGGCATTTGAACCTTTTCTTACCCGCTTTTTTTTTTTTATGGTCGGACATTCAAACCTTCTTGTAGCCGAAAACCTCCGCTTCCTCTTTTGATCATACATTGTCGGGCATTCGCACCTTTTCTTACCCGTTTTTTACAAACCATGGTCGGACTGTCACACATTCTTGTAGCCAAACACATCCGCTCCCGCTATTGATTGTGTACAGTCGGGTATTTTAACCTTTTCTTACCCGTTTTTTACCAACTATGGTCGGACATTCACACCTTCTTACAGCGGAACACCTCCGCTCCCTCTTTTGATAGTGTATGTTCGGGCATTCGAATCTATTCTTACCCCCTTTTTACAAAATATGCTCGGAGATTCACACCTACTCAAAGCCGAACAACTCCGCTCCCGCATTTGATGGTGTATAGTCGGGCATTCTCACCCTTTCTCATCAGCTTTTTGCAAATTATGATCTGACATTCACACCTACTTGCAGTCGAACAGCTCTGCTCCCGCTTTTGATTATGTTTGGTTGGATATTCGAAACTTTTCTTAACTGCTTTTTACAAACTTTGGTAGGACGTTCAAACTTTCAAGCAGCCGAACACCTCCGCTTCTGCTTTTGATGTTGTATATTCGGGCATACAAACCTTTTCTTACCCACTTTTTACAAACCATGGTCAGACTTTCACTCTTTGTTGCTGAACAACTCCGCTCCCTCTTTTGATTGTGTACAGTCGGGTATTTTCACCTTTTCTTACCTGCTTTTTACAAACTTTGGTCGGACATTCAAACCTTCTTGTAGCCGAACACATCCACTCCTGTTTTTGATGATGTATGGTTGGGCATTCGCACCTTTTCTTACCCATTTTTCAGTAATTATTGGTGGACATTCAGACCTTCTTGCAGCTGAACACCTCTGCTCCCTCTTTTGATCATACATTGTCGGGCATTCGCACCTTGTTCTACCCGCTTTTTACAAACTTTAGTCAGACATTCACACCTTGCAGCTGAACCACCTCCGCTCCCTGTTTTGATCATGTATGGTCTGGCAATACTACCTTTTCTTACCCATTTGTGAGTAATTATGGCTGGACATTCACACCTACTTGCAGCCGAACACCACCTCTCCCGCTTTTGATGATGTAATGTCCGGCATTCTAGTCTCTTCTAACACATTTTTCAGCAATTATGGTCGGACATTCACACCTACTCACAGCCGAACACTTCCGCTCCCGCATTTGATGGTGTATAGCCGGGCATTCTCACCCTTTCTCATCAGCTTTTTGCAAATTATGATCTGACATTCACACCTACTTGCAGTCGAACAGCTCTGCTCCCGCTTTTGATTATGTTTGGTTGGATATTTGAACCTTTTCTTAACTGCTTTTTACAAACTTTGGTCGGACGTTCACACCTTCTTGCAGCCGAACACCTCCACTTCCACTTTTGATGGTATATATTCGGGCATTCGAACCTTTTCTTACCCGCTTTTTACAAACCGTGGTCGGACTTTCACACCTTCTTGTAGCCGAACAACTCCGCTCCCGCTATTGATTGTGTACAGTCGGGTATTTTAACCTTTTCTTACCCGCTTTTTACCAACTATGGTCGGACATTTACACCTTCTTACAGCGGAACACCTCCGCTCCCTCCTTTGATGGTCTATGTTTGGGCATTCGAACCTTTTCTTACCCGCTTTTTACAAACTATGGTCGGACATTCAAACCTTCTTCTAGCCGAACACATCCACTCCTGCTTTTGATGATGTATGGTTTGGCATTCGCACCCTTTTCTTACCCATTTTCAGCAATTATGGGTGGACATTCAGACCTTCTTGCAGCCGAAAACCTCCGCTCCCTCTTTTGATCATGCATTGTCGGGCATTCGCACCTTGTCTTACCCGCTTTTTATAAACTTTAGTTGGACATTCACACCTTCTTGCAGCTGAACGACCTCCGCTCCCTTTTTTGATCATGTATAGTCTGGCAATACTACCTTTTCTTACCCGTTTGTGAGTAATTAATCCCAAAATATTGAGCATAAAATAAGTCTTTATGCTGATGATGTATTACTTTTCCTTCAGAACTCACAGACGTCTCTCAGTCACACGATCACACTCATAAATAAATTCTCAACACTTTCTGCCCATTAACTGTAGGGTCCATAATATACCTGCGATCACTTTACAGTCAGGAAATATTAGATATTTAGGCATAAACATTTCCTCCAGGCTCTCAGAGCTAACAAAGCTAAATTATGTGCAATTATTAAAGACAGTAGAGGACGATCTCTCTCGTTGGAAGTCCTTACCTATATCACTTATGGGGAGAATTACATCCATTAAAATGATGATACTACCAAAAGTTAACTATTTGTTCTCAATGATCCCCATAAAACCATCTGCTACTTGGTTTAAGTAACTAGATTCATGCATCTCCAAATTTCTGTGGAAAAACAAACCACCACGTATTAGTTTAAAAACCCTACAGAAGACCAAGGACAATGGTGGATTAGATTTACCTCATTTTCAGCACTATTCCTTAGCCAATAGGTTACAATATATATCAAAATGGTTTAAACCTTGTTTTTGTCACAGTTCCCAGAGACGTTGTAATCGTTGAGGATTCTATATTCACCCCCTCATTAGAGGCACGTGTTGCAGATTGATGACACTGAATCTTCTCCTCTGTTCATTGCTGGCATCATTCCCAGCATCGTAAGTGTTCGTGGCATTGTTAGCCTCTTCTTCTGGATCTTGATATCGAGAATCCTTTTGTATTTCTGGTTTGTCAGTACTCTCTCTTCGTTCACCGGCGTCTTCGTCTTTTTGTCCTTGAGTTTGGTGATTTCTTCTTCTTTTGATGCCTTGACACAATGTGACAGGTGATACCACGTGGGAGATCCTGTAACTTGGACTGCTGTCCCTGTGCTGCGAAATGGCTGTGCTGCTCAAATGGTCTCTCCTTCATCATGGTTACATGCTGCCATTCCGACATCTCGCCATTCCGACATGGGTCTCCAATTGTCGGAATGGCGACACTTAATTTTTTATCAAACGTCCCACCATTCCGACACTTTTTTCCTCCTATGGTCGGAATGGCGGTATGTTTTTTGTTTTTTTTAACATACCGCCATTCCGACAGTTCCTTTTAATAGCCTATTTTTTACCCAATACATTTTGCACTAATGATATGCCGGCGCAAATACGCCCTAAAGTTTGGCGCACAAGCTTTGCACATGCAGAGGCCACAGCCTCGCAAACAAACTTTAATAATCTATTATCAAAATCCCCTGAATTTCAAATATAAAAATACAGATATTAATGTAACTCTGGCGAGACTGAAACTGATTAAGCAGAAATACAGTGTCAGTGAGCTGTCACAGCAGCCAGCTGGAGCGGAGCTCTCCACAGAGCCCATGCGTCTTTTGCACGCTGTCATCATATGCAAAAGTAATAATTGCAATAACAGATATCACGGCTACGGCACAGGACACAGTTGCGAGCACTCTGCCTTGCCTTGCCAATAGGAGAAGAGAGAAATGACAGCATAGAACGTATAAAACACAACAAAATGCAGTAAAACCGTTTATTCATGTTATTCACGTGATTTATGAGTACTCGCTCCAATTTTGGGAAGCGCGGATGGGCTTTGTGCATTTCTCACAAACACACAGCCGTTGCGCAAGACAGCCTGTTGATATCTTAAGGACGTAACTGGTCACACCTGGGAGTAAATGTCATGTAGAGATTGTTTTTACATGACATTACAGCTGAACATATAGCTTTCATCCACAAACCAATGTGGGAGAGCCCGAAGACGCATGTGCCAGACGCACATAGGCATGCGTAAAACCAATTTTGACCACTTCATACTGTTTATTTGCTTTCTTTTAGTTAATTTTCGTTTCTTTTGGATTCTTGTGCGTGTTATGGAGCCGTTTTGGTTCATGTTTGTAAGCCTTTTTTTCCTGGATTAAATTTTCGGAAGTTGAAACAAGTGGCATTGGAGTGTGTGATTGAAAACCACCGCGGACTGCTTCTCCTCCTCCAGTTGCCGAGACTTTGTGTTTTTAATAACGCTTGTCTATAAACATGTGTTAAACATATAAATTGCATGAACAGAAAGAAGGGACTCACCTGTTGAGTAACACACATTTCCTTATACAGAAAGCCTTGTCGGAATGGTGGGACATTTGAACGTCGGAATGGTGGGACGTTTGCATGTCGGAATGGTGGTATGTCGGAATGGTGGTATGTCGGAATGGTGGGATGTCGGAATAGCGGGATGTCGGAATGGCGGGATTTCGGAATGGGTGTTGCCACCCCCTTCATCATATACACTTTTATTTATACATCACCTTCCACCATGAAGCGTTGTCCCTTTTTGTTTCTCTCTTTGTTCTTAAAATGCTGTTATGCATGTCTAAACCAATCCATTAAATTAGATCATTTTGGCAGTAAAGCGATCTACAATGTGCTTGGTCGCAAAGCTGCTCATCTGTGGTAAACAGCTCTTCAGAAAGGCATTCTTCAATTGATTTCACTAATTCTATGTAATAATTTTGTGATTTCCTACAAAACTACACTTCTTCTCCCATCTGTCTGAGTATTTAATATTGTCTGGGTCCCGTTAAAACATGTATTTTTCCCATCTAATTCCTTGTTTGCTTTAAAACAAGAATTCCCCATTTTCTATCCCTTCAGTAGCCAACCAGTTTGTATGGAGTACACTGGAGCAACTTGACTGTACAGTAAAACACTGCTTTTGTTGTCACCGCAAGGCATCCCCCGTCGGTTGTTTCACTGAGACACTACTGAGTAACTATAACTCAACACAGTTTATACACATAACATTCATATACATACTAACAAACAAACAAACAATTATTTATCGCGATTTTCTCATCTCTGTTTGAACGTACACCCAGGTAAATATTCCTGTAGTCTTCTCATACCGACTATGGACCCATTCATTGTTTAACTTCACTGTTTTGCAAATCCTAATTGAATATTACACATTGACATTGAACTTTACTGGATAAGCAGGTCTTCATTGCATTCAGCAACCTATATGTGAGCATCTATGTGTAAGCTGTTCTTCTTTGCATTTATCAGCAGCAAGCAATTCTTCATTGCACATGCATATGAAAATAGTAAAACAATTCCAATGCGTTAGCGAAACCTTCTATATCAGGAGTGTCCATCATGATGCTGGGAATAGAACCTCTTTCCCATATAGTTCAACCTTCATTACTCAACTGATCATAACTCCGCAATGAGCACATTTCAAAGTATCATTCCTCTACATGTATTCAAAAATCTATGTGTAAATGTTTAATATTTCTTATATTTGTTGATGTCATTCTGTGTGCATGTGGCCTAAACCCAATCTCTGTGTGGCAATTTTAATTTAAACAAGTTGAACTCTGCCTCTGATCATTTAAAAAAGGTGTCTACCAATATCAACCTTTCTCAGGTAATTACTACATGATAACCGTGCTTAGTTATGAGTGTATAAGCGTACAGGGCCACAATCCACAGCCCCCCCCAAGCAATCAGAAGCATGCAGAGAGGGCCACAAGACCCAGGCCACCAGCAGCCCCCACAGAGCACAGAACCCAGGCAGCCCACCGCAGGGGCAACCACGCATCCACCCAGAAGACTGCAGAGGAAGCCCCCGGAAAGAGCCCCCATAAGCATAGGGCAGAGGCACTCCGGGAACCAGGGGCAACAGCCCACCGACCCCGCCAGGCCCCAGCCGCCCAGACATGGGCCGTGCACTGGACCTGGGCCCCAGGAGCCCGAGCGCCCCCAAACCCCCCGGCAGAGGCCCCACCCAATACCCAGGAGGGCCAAGCGCCCCAGACAGCCACAAAGTGGGTCAGCGCCTGCCCCAGCGCCCCTGGCCAAGTGCCCTGGGAGTCAAGACGTGCCCACAGGTGGGTGAAGTCGCGAGCAGTGGGGAGAGGCAACGCTGACGCCCCATCGGGAGAAGCACAGGCAGGCCAGGCGACAGCAAGTCCCAGATCCAGGCCCAATCATTACCACACACACTTTCACGTCCCATACATCCACACATCCACACGTCCTACCTCCCTCGACTCTGCTGGGGTGTAGTGCAGCGGGCACACCAGGGGGCCAGCAACCCCTCAGCCACCACAGACCCCGAACCAGCAGAACAATTAATTAATCCTCCTGGCCCCTTCTGCCCCGAACAGACACCAGGAAGCAGGGGTGTGCGAAGAAGACCCCTCCCCTCACCCTTCTGGCTCTTCAATATTTTCTAATAGTGAGCAATTAAAATTGAGGGGCAGCCAAACTTGTAGAACTGGGAGCGCGGCACTCTGGGCAGCCTACATACCCAAAGAGCCCCGCCCACCAGATGCCACTCAGTGTAACCACCCCCCAAGACCTAATGTGTGTGTGTGAGTGTGTTTGATAAGTAGTAATGTCTAAGGTGTAATTAAAACAGGGGCAGGGAACTGCAGAGTGCAACCAAAGGGGACCACCTACGTGGCCCCATCCACTACACCCCACCGAACACACACGCCCCCAAAACCCTTCATGTGTGAGTGTGTGCTGTGTACAGGAGCCAGAAGGGAGAGGGGTATGGGGATATATACCGGGGGAGCTACTCTCCCCCAGAGAGGGCAGCCAGGGACTGGCTATAATAGGCATCCCTGCTACCTGGGAGCCAACAATGGGCAGGAGGGCCTGATGTCCACCAGGCTCGGGGCCTGCAGCGACCATATTCCGGGAGCTACTGTACCCCCAGAAGGTACCCATCCCGCCCCACCCCACTCAACCCAACCCCACCCCGGAGGACCTCTACAAAAAACAAACAAACAACATAAAAAAACAATCAAACAAACCACCCGGTCACACCAGTTGCAGCAGCCCGGGCCTGAGACCCACCATCACCCAGCAACCCACGACCACCACTATGTGATAAAACTAATCAGAGGGGACCAGAGAGAATGAAATTCAGCCAATTTATGTTTTGAGGAGGCAGACATTGTTTCCATGCTAATATAATCTAAAAGAAAATTTCTAAACTGGTTAATACACAGATTGTTCTTCGCTTTCCAGTTCATGAGAATAGTTTTCTTTGCGATACATAACACTGTGACAACCATGTGTGCTGAGTTCATTTCCATGTTGATGTTGTCTAAGTCACCCAGTATGCACAGTGTGGGGCATGCAGGGATGCTACACTTTAGCCATGTTGATAGGTCCTCACAGACTTCAAGCCAGAACTTCTGGACAGGCGCAGAAAACCACAAAGCGTGTGCATAATAATCAGGTGTGTTTTCTGTGCAATGTGAGCAGATGTTTGAGTGTGTTAGACCCATCCTGAACATCCTTTGTCCTGTATAGTGTGTTCTATGAAGGATTTTGTATTGTATGAGCTGTAAATTAGGATTTCGAGTCTTTATGAAGGTGTTCAAACATATTTGTGGTTAGAAGTTATGACCAGAACTGATGAATAAATCTGCCTCCCATTTTGAGGATGGAAGAGACATTGTGTCATCTATCTTAGACAATAATTTATATATTTTTGATAGTAGTTTTGGGGTACAGATGCTTAGAAATTCTGCTACCCTAGTCGGGGGTTGTAAGTCTGGTTGGTGGAGGATATATCCATCCATCCATCCATCATCTGCCGCTTATCCGGGGGTCGGGTCGCGGGGGCAGCAGCTTGAGCAGAGAAACCCAGACGTCTCTGTCCCCGGCCACTTCCTCCAGCTCTTCCGGGGGGACCCCGAGGCGTTCCCAGGCCAGCCGAGAGACATAGTCTCTCCAACGTGTCCTGGGTCTCCCCCGGGGTCTCCTCCCAGTGGGACGTGCCCGGAATACCTCCCCAGGGAGGCGCCCAGTGGGCATCCTAACCAGATGCCCGAGCCACCTCATCTGACTCCTCTCAATGCGGAGGAGCAGCAGTTCTACTCCGAGCCCCTCCCGGATGACTGAGCTTCTCACCCTATCTCTAAGGGAGAGCCCAGACACCCTGCGGAGGAAACCCATTTCGGCCGCTTGTATTCGCGATCTTGTTCTTTCGGTCACTACCCACAACTCGTGACCATAGGTGAGGATGGGAACGTAGATTGACCAGTAAGTAGAGAGCTTCGCCTTCTGGCTCAGCTCCCTCTTCACAACGACAGGTCGGTGCAGAGCCTGCAACACTGCAGGCGCCGCACCGATCCGCCCGTCAATCTCCCGCTCCATTCGTCCGTCACTCGTGAACAAGACCCCGAGAAACTTGAACTCCTCCTCTTGGGGAAGGATCTCATTCCCGACCCGGAGAGAGCATTCCACCCTTTTCCGGCTGAGAACCATAGTCTCGGATTTGGAGGTGCTGATTCTCATCCCAGCCGCTTCACACTCGGCTGCGAATCACTCCAGTGAGAGCTTAAGGTCACGGCCTGACGACGCTAACAGAACCACATCATCTGCAAAAAGCAGAGACCCGATTCTGAGGTCGCCAAATGGGACACCCTCAACGCCCTGGCTCCGCCTAGAAATTCTGTGACAGAATCGGTGACAAAGGGCAGCCCTGACGGAGTCCAACTCTCACCGGAAACGTATCCGACTTACTGCCAGCAATGCGGACCAAACTCTGGCACCGGTCATACAGAGACCGAACGGCCCCTATCAAGGGGTCCGGCACTCCATATTCCCGGAGCACCCCCCACAGGACTCCACGAGGGACACGGTCGAACGCTTTCTCCAAGTCCACAAAACACATGTAGACTGGTTGGGCGAACTCCCATGCACCCTCCAGGATCCTGCCGAGGGTATAGAGCTGGTCCACTGTTCCACGGCCATGACGAAAGCCACACTGCATCTCCTGAATCCGAGGCTCGATTATCCGACGGATCCTCCTCTCCAATACCCCCGAATAGACCTTACCAGGGAGGCTGAGGAGTGTGATACCCCTATAGTTGGAACACACCCTCCGGTCCCCCTTTTTAAAGAGGGGGACCACCACCCCAATCTGCCAGTTCAGAGGCACTGTCCCCGATGTCCACGCGATACTGCAGAGGCGTGTCAGCCAAGACAGCCCTACAACATCCAGAGCCTTGAGAAACTCAGGACGGACCTCATCCACCCCCGGGGCCTTGCCACCGAGGAGCTTTTTAACCACCTCGGCAACCTCAGCCCCAGAAATGGGAGGCCCCGTCTCCGAGCTCTCCGACTCTGCCTCTTCCGAGCACGTGTTGGTAGGATTGAGGAGTTCCTCGAAGTACTCCCCCCACCGACTCACAACATCCCTAGTTGAGGTCAGCAAAGCCCCGTCCCCACTGTAAACAGTGTTGACTGTGAGCCGCTCCCCCCCCCCCTGAGACGCCGGATGGTGGACCAGAATCTTTTCGAGGCCGTCCGGAAATCGTTCTCCATGGTCTCACCGAACTCCTCCCAGGCCCGAGTTTTTGCCTCAGCAACTGCCGAAGCCGTGGCCCGTCTGGCCCGTCGGTACCTATCAGCTTCTTCCAGGGTCCCACTGGCCAAAAAGGCCCGATAGGACTCCTTCTTCAGCTTGATGGCTTCCCTCACCACTGGTGTCCACCAGCAGGTTCGAGGGTTGCCGCCACGACAGGCACCGACCACCTTACGGCCACAACTCCGACCAGCTGCCTCGGCAATGGAGTCACGGAACATGGCCCATTCGGACTCAATGTCCCCCACCTCAAATATGGTTGAAGCTCTGCCGGAGGTGGGAGTTAAAGCTCCTTCTGACGGGGGATTCTGACAAACGCTCCCAGCAGACCCTCACAATACGTTTGGGCCTGCCAGGTCTGATCGGCATCCTCCCCCACCAGCGGAGCCAACTCACCACCAGGTGGTGATCAGTTGACAGCTCCGCCCCTCTCTTCACCCGAGTGTCCAGGACATACGGCCGCAAGTCCGATGATACAACCACAAAGTCGATCATCGAACTGCGGCCAAGGGTGTCCTGGTGCCAAGTGCACATATGGACACCCTTATGCCTGAACATGGTGTTCGTTATGGACAGTCTATGACTGGCACAGAAGTCCAACAACATAACACCACTCTGATTCAGATCGGGGGGGCATTTCCTCCCAATCACACCCCTCCAGGTCTCACTCTCATTGCCCACGTGAGCATTGAAGTCCCCCAGCAGAATGAGGGAGTCTCCGGTAGGAGCATTCTCCAGTGCCTCCCCCAGAGACTCCAAAAAGGGTAGGTACTCTGAACTGCTGTTTGGCGCATAGGCACAAACAACAGTCAGGACTCGTCCCCCCACCCAAAGGCGGAGGGAGGCTACCCTCTCGTTCACTGGGGTAAACCCCAATGTACTGGCACACAGCCGGGGGACAATAAGTATGCCCACACCTGCTCTGCGCCTCTCACCACGGGCAACTCCAGAGTGGAAGAGAGTCCAACCCCTCTCAAGAGTACTGGTTCCAGATCCCAAGCCGTGCGTCGAGGTGAGTCCGACTATATCTAACGGTCTGATGAAGTTTCAACAATAAACAACAAACTTTGTATTATGAGAAAGAACCAGACTCATTCTTCAGGAATCCGAAAATAAGCTCTATTTTACGAGTTATGCACGAATTCGGATTCTCCTATAAAACGAATTCCTTAACTCAAACCAAGTTAAGACTGCTTTGTCCTTCATATTTATTCATGTCTAATCAAGTTTCAATGATAAACAACGTTGTACTTTGTAGAATGAGAAAGAACTTCTTCAGCAATAAGCATCTCTCGACAAATGACGAAATACAGATTTTGCTATAAAATTAATTGCTATCAGCCTGACTTAAAACTGTTTGTCTTCCTTATTTATCCACTTCAAATCAAGTTTCAACAATTAAAAAAAATTTGTAGTTTGAGAAAGAACAACTTAATCTTGAGCAATCAGTATAAAAAGAGGGTAAGCAAAGGTGCGAATGTCAAACCATACATGATCAAAACAGGGAGCGGAGGTGTTTGGCTGAGACAAGGTGTGAATGTCCACCCATAATTAATGAAAAGCGGGCAACAAGTAGGTTCGAATGCCCAACCATACATCATCAAAAGCAGGAGTGGATATGTTCGGCTACAAGAAGGTTTGAACGTCTGACCATAGTTTGTAAAAAGCGGGTAAGAAAAGGTTCGAATGCCCGAACATACACCATCAAAGGAGGGAGCGGAGGTGTTCCGCTGTAAGAAGGTGTGAATGTCCGACCATAGTTGGTAAAAAACGGGTAAGAAAAGGTTAAAATACCCGACTGTACACAATCAGTAGCGGGTGCAGAGTTGTTCGGCTACTAAAAGGTGTGAAAATCCGACCATGGTTTGTAAAAAGCGGGTAAGAAAAGGTGCGAATGCCCGAAAATGTATGATCAAAAGAGGGAGCGGAGGTGTTCGGCTGCAAGAAGGTGTGAATGTACACCCATAATTACTGAAAAATGGGTAAGAAAAGGTGCGAATGCCCAACTATACATCATCAAAAGCAGGAGTGGATGTGTTCGGCTACAAGAAGGTGTGAACGACCAACCAAAGTTTGTAAAAAGCAGTTAAGAAAAGGTTTGAATATCCAACCAAACATAATCAAAAGCGGGAGCATAGCTTTTCGACTGCAAGTAGGTGTGAATGTCAGATCATAATTTGCAAAAAGCTGATGAGAAAGGGTGAGAATGTCCGACTGCACACCATCAAATGCGGGAGCGGAGTTGTTCGGCTGTGAGTAGGTGTGAATCTCCGACCGTAATTTCTGAAAAATGTGTCAGAAAAGGTAAGAATGCCGGTCCATACATCATCAAAAGCAAGAGAGGTGGTGTTCAGCTGCAAGTAGGTGTGAATGTCCAGCCATAATTACTCACAAACGGGTAAGAAAAGGTAGTATTGCCAGACCATACATGATCAAAACAGGGAGCGGAGGTGGTTCAGCTGCAAGAAGGTGTGAATGTCCGACTAAAGTTCAAATATATTAACAAAAGCGGGAGGAGAGGTCTTCGGATGAGAGTGGTTGAGAATTTCCAACCATAATCTATAAAATTCGGTGAAAAAAAGGTGTGATAGAACACTAAAAGGTGGAGCGGAAGTGTTCGGCTGCAAGAAGGTGTGAATGTCCGACTATATTTGTTGAAAAGCAGGTGAAGCAAGGTCTGAATGCCCAACCTTACATTATCAAAAGCGAGATCAGAGGTGTTTGGCTGCAAGAAGGCCATAGTTTGCCAAAAGCGGGTAAGCTGCGAATGACCAGCTAAATATCAACAAAAGTGGGGGCGGGGGTCTTCGGATGCAACTGGGTGTGAACATCCCTCCATACAAGTATGGTGGAGAGGAAGCTGTGAACAGCCGACCATAGTTTGCAAAGAGCGGGTGAGACAAGGTGCGAATGTCCAACCATACATGATCAAAACAGGGAGCGGAGGTGTTTGGCTGTGACAAGGTGTGAATGTCCACCCAAAATTAATGAAAAGCGGGCAAAAAGTAGGTTTGAATGCCCAAGCATACATCATCAAAAGAAGGAGTGGATGTGTTCGGCTACAAGAAGGTTTGAATGTCCGAGCATAGTTTGTAAAAAGCGGGTAAGAAAAGGTTCGAATGCCCAAACATACACCATCAAAAGAGGGAGCGGAGGTGTTCCGCTGTAAGAAGGTGTGAATGTCCGACCATAGTTGGTAAAAAGTGGGTAAGAAAAGGTTAAAATACCCGACTGTACACAATCAATAGGGGGAGCGGAGTTGTTTGGCTACAAGAAGGTGTGAAAGTCCAACCATGGTTTGTAAAAAGCTGGTAAGAAAAGGTTCGAATGCCCGAATATATACCATCAAAAGCGGAAGCGGAGGTGTTCGGCTGCAAGAAGGTGTGAACGTCCGACCAAAGTTTGTAAAAAGCAGTTAAGAAAAGGTTCGAATATCCAACCAAACATAATCAAAAGCGGGAGCAGAGCTGTTCGACTGCAAGTAGGTGTGAATGTCCAGCCATAATTACTCACAAACGGGTAAGAAAAGGAAGTATTGCCAGACCATACATGATCAAAACAGGGAGCTGAGGTGGTTCAGCACCAAGGTGTGAATGTCTGACTATAGTTTGTAAAAAGCGGGTAAGATAAGGTGCGAATGCCCGACAATGTATAATCAAAAGAGGGAGCAGAGGTTTTCGGCTACAAGAAGGTTTGAATGTCCGACCATAGTTTGTAAAAAGCGGGTAAGAAAAGGTTCAAATGCCTGACTATACACCATCAAAAGCGGGAGCGGAGATGTTCCACTGTAAGACGGTGTGAATGTCCGACCGTAGTTGGTAAAAAGCGGGTAAGAAAAGGTTAAAATACCCGACTGTACACAATCAATAGCGGGAGCGGAGTTGTTCGGCTACAAGAAGGTGTGAAAGTCCAACCATCGTTTGTAAAAAGCTGGTAAGAAAAGGTTCGAATGCCAGAATATATACCATCAAAAGCGGATGCGGAGGTGTTCGGCTGCAAGAAGGTGTGAACGTCCGACCAAAGTTGGCAAAAAGCAGTAAAGAAAAGGTTCGAATATCCAAACATAATTAAAAGCGAGAGAGATTGTGTTCAGCTGCAAGTAGGTGTGAATATGCAGCCATAATTTCTCACAAACGGGTAAGAAAATGTAGTATTGCCAGACCATACATGATCAAAACAGGGAGCGGAGGTGGTTTAGCTGCAAAAAGGGGTGAATGTCCAACTAAAGTTCAAATATATTAACAAAAGCGGGAGGAGAGGTCTTCGGATTAGAGTGGTTGAAATTTCCAACCATAATCTATAAAATGCGGTGAAAAAAAAAGGTGTGAAGGAATGAATTTTATAGCAAAATCCGAAATCATGCATAACTCCGCAAAAGGAACGTATTGCTCAACCAAAGGGATGCTTCTTTCTCATTCAGGGTAATATGAGGAACTTTATGCTTGATACATTTTAGACATGGATAACTATGAAGGACAAAGCAATTTTAACTTGGTTTGAGCAAAGCAATTCATTTTATAGGAAAATCCGAAATCGTGCAGGACTCATGAAAGTAAGCTTATTCTCGGATTCCTGATCCTCCAGTGTTGCTCTTTCCTATACTGCAAAATACAGCCTTGTTCTTTGTTGAAATCGATATAGACATTGATAAATATGAAGGACAAAGCAGTTTCCACTTTGTTTGAGTGAAGGAATTAATTTTATAGCAAAATCCCAAATCAAGCAGAAAGTATGAAAATAAGCGTGTTTTCGGATTCCTGATCCTTCAGTGTTGCTATTTCTTCTACTGCTAAATACAATGTTGTTCTTTGTTGAAGTCAATCTAGACATTGATAAATATGAAGGAAAAAGCAGTTTTAACATAGTTTGAGTAAAGGAATTCATTTTATACATAAAATCCCAAATCATGCAGAACGTATGAAAATAAGCTTATTCTCGGATTCCTGTTCCTTCAAGTGCTGCTCGTTCTACTACTGCAAAATACAATGTTGTTCTTTGTTGAAGTAAATCTAGACATTGATAAATATGAAGGACAAAGCAGTTTCCACTTTGTTTGAGTGAAGGAATTAATTTTATAGCAAAATCCCAAATCAAGCAGAACGTATGACAATAAGCTTGTTTTCGGATTCCTGATCCTTCAGTGTTGCTATTTCTTCTACTGCAAAATACATTGTTGTTCTTTGTTGAAGTCAATCTAGACATTGATAAATATGAAGGACAAAGCAGTTTCCACTTTGTTTGAGTGAAGGAATTAATTTTATAGCAAAATCCCAAATCAAGCAGAACGTATGACAATAAGCTTGTTTTCGGATTCCTGATCCTTCAGTGTTGCTATTTCTTCTACTGCAAAATACAATGTTGTTCTTTGTTGAAGTCAATCTAGACATTGATAAATATGAAGGAAAAAGCAGTTTTAACATAGTTTGAGTAAAGGAATTCATTTTATACATAAAATCCCAAATCATGCAGAACGTATGAAAATAAGCTTATTCTCGGATTCCTGTTCCTTCAAGTGTTGCTCTTTCTACTACTGCAAAATACAATGTTGTTCTTTGTTGAAGTAAATCTAGACATTGATAAATATGAAGGACAAAGCAGTTTTCACTTGGTTTGAGTGAAGGATTTGCAGCTGAAAACCTCCCGCTCCCGCTTTTGATTGTGTATAGTCGGGCTTTCGAGCCTTTTCTTACCCGGTTTTTAGAAATTATGGTTGGACGTTCAGACCTTGCAGCCGAAGACCTCCACTCCCTCTTTTGATCATACATTGTCGGGCATTCGCACCTTGTCTTACCCGCTTTTTACAAACTATAGTCAGACATTCACACCTTGCAGCTGAACCACCTCAGCTCCCTGTTTTGATCATGTATGGTCTGGCAATACTACCTTTTCTTACCCGTTTGTGAGTAATTATGGCTGGACATTCACACCTACTTGCAGTCGAACAGCTCTGCTCCCGCTTTTGATGGTATATATTCGGGCATTCGAACTTTTTCTTAGCAGCTTTTTGCAAACCATGGTTGAACTTTCACACCTTCTTGTAGCCGAACAACTCCGCTCCCGCTATTTATTGTGTACAGTCAGGTATTTTAACCTTTTCTTACCCGCTTTTTACCAACTATGGTCGGACATTCACACCGTCTTGCAGCGGAACACCTCCGCTCCCGCTTTTGATGGTGTATAGTCAGGCATTTGAACCTTTTCTTACCCGCTTTTTTTTTTTTTATGGTCGGACATTCAAACCTTCTTGTAGCCGAAAACCTCCGCTCCCTCTTTTGATCATACATTGTCGGGCATTCGCACCTTTTCTTACCCGTTTTTTACAAACCATGGTCGGACTGTCACACATTCTTGTAGCCAAACACATCCGCTCCCGCTATTGATTGTGTACAGTCGGGTATTTTAACCTTTTCTTACCCGTTTTTTACCAACTATGGTCGGACATTCACACCTTCTTACAGCGGAACACCTCCGCTCCCTCTTTTGATAGTGTATGTTCGGGCATTCGAATCTATTCTTACCCCCTTTTTACAAAATATGCTCGGAGATTCACACCTACTCAAAGCCGAACAACTCCGCTCCCGCATTTGATGGTGTATAGTCGGGCATTCTCACCCTTTCTCATCAGCTTTTTGCAAATTATGATCTGACATTCACACCTACTTGCAGTCGAACAGCTCTGCTCCCGCTTTTGATTATGTTTGGTTGGATATTCGAAACTTTTCTTAACTGCTTTTTACAAACTTTGGTAGGACGTTCAAACTTTCAAGCAGCCGAACACCTCCGCTTCTGCTTTTGATGTTGTATATTCGGGCATACAAACCTTTTCTTACCCACTTTTTACAAACCATGGTCAGACTTTCACTCTTTGTTGCTGAACAACTCCGCTCCCTCTTTTGATTGTGTACAGTCGGGTATTTTCACCTTTTCTTACCTGCTTTTTACAAACTTTGGTCGGACATTCAAACCTTCTTGTAGCCGAACACCTCCGCTCCCGCTTTTGATGGTGTATAGTCAGGCATTTGAACCTTTTCTTACCCGCTTTTTACAAACTATGGTCGGACATTCAAACCTTCTTGTAGCCGAAAACCTCCGCTCCCTCTTTTGATCATACATTGTCGGGCATTCGCACCTTTTCTTACCCGTTTTTTACAAACCATGGTCGGACTGTCACACATTCTTGTAGCCAAACACATCCGCTCCCGCTATTGATTGTGAACAGTCGGGTATTTTAACCTTTTCTTACCCGTTTTTTACTAACTATGGTCGGACATTCACACCTTCTTACAGCGGAACACCTCCGCTCCCTCTTTTGATGGTGTATGTTTGGGCATTGGAACCTTTTCTTACCCGCTTTTTACAAACTATGGTCGGACATTCAAACCTTCTTGTAGCCGAACACATCCACTCCTGCTTTTGATGATGTATGGTTGGGCATTCAAACCTACTTGTTGCCCGCTTTTCATTAATTTTGGGTGGACATTCACACCTTGTCACAGCCAAACACCTCCGTTCCCTGTTTTGATCATGTATGGTTGGACATTCGCACCTTTTCTCACCCGCTTTTTGCCAACTATGGTCGGCTGTTCACAGCTTCCTCTCCACCATACTTGTAATTGGGATATTCACACCCACTTGCATCCGAAGACCTTTTGTTGATATTTAGTCCGTCATTCGCAGCTTACCCGCTTTTGGCAAACTATGGCCTTCATGCAGCCAAACACCTCTGATCTCGCTTTTGATGATGTAAGGTTGGGCATTCAGACCTTGCTTCACCTGCTTTTCACCAAATATAGTCGGACATTCACACCTTCTTGCAGCCGAACACTTCCGCTCCACCTTTTAGTGTTCTATCACACCTTTTTTTTCACCGCATTTTATAGATTATGGTTGGAAATTCTCAACCACTCTCATCCGAAGACCTCTCCTCCCGCTTTTGTTAATATATTTGAACTTTAGTCGGACATTCACACCTTCTTGCAGCTGAACCACCTCCGCTCCCTGTTTTGATCATGTATGGTCTGGCAATACTACCTTTTCTTACCCGTTTGTTAGTAATTATGGCTGGACATTCACACCTACTTGCAGCCGAACACCACCTCTCCCGCTTTTGATGATGTATGTATTCTTACCTTTTCTAACACATTTTTCAGCAATTATGGTCGGAGATTCACACTTACTCACAGCCGAACAACTCCGCTCCCGCATTTGATGGTGTATAGTCGGGCATTCTCACCCTTTCTCATCAGCTTTTTGCAAATTATGATCTGACATTCACACCTGCTTTTGATAATGTATGGTTGGGCATTCGCACCTTTTCTTACCCATTTTTCAGTAATTATGGGTGGACATTCACACCTTCTTGCAGCTGAACACCTCCTCTCCCGCTATTGATTGTATACAGTCGGGTATTTTAACCTTTTCTTACCCGCTTTTTACCAAATATGGTCGGACATTCACACCGTCTTACAGCGGAACACCTCTGCTCCCGCTTTTGATGGTGTATAGTCAGGCATTTGAACCTTTTCTTACCCGCTTTTTACAAACTATGGTCGGACATTCAAACCTTCTTGTAGCCGAAAACCTCCGCTAAACACAACAAAATGCAGTAAAAACGTTTATTCATGTTATTCACGTGATTTATGAGTACTCACTCCAATTTTGGGAAGCGTGGATGGGTTTTGCGCATTTGGCACAAACACACAGCCGCAATGGTTGCAGCTTTATACAGCCTTTTGATATCTTAAGGACCTAACTGGTCACACCTGGGAGTAAATGTCATGTAGAGATTGTTTTTACATGACATTACAGCTGAACATATAGCTTTCATCCACAAACCAACGTGGGAGAGCCCGAAGACGCATGTGCCAGACGCACATAGGCATGCGTAAAACCAATTTTTACCACTTCATACTGTTTATTTGCTTTCTTTTAGTTAACTTTTGTTTCTTTTGGATTCTTGTGCGTGTTATGGAGCCGTTTTTGTCCATGTTTGTAAGCCTTTTTTTCCTGGATTAAATTTTCGGAAGTTGAAACAAGTGGCATTGGAGTGTGTGATTGAAAACCACCACGGACTGCTTCTCCTCCTCCAGTTGCCGAGACTTTGTGTTTTTAATAACGCTTGTCTATAAACATGTGTTTAACATATAAATTGCATGAACAGAAAGAAGGGACTCACCTGTTGAGTAACACACATTTCCTTATACGGAAAGCCTTGTCGGAATGGTGGGACATTTGAACGTCAGAATAGCGGGATGTCGCAATGGTGGGATGTCGGAATGGTGGGACGTTTGCATGTCTGAATGGTGGTATGTCGGAATGGTGGGATGTCGGAATGGTGGGATGTCGGAATAGCGGGATGTCGGAATGGCGGGATTTCGGAATGGGTGTTGCCACCCCCTTCATCATATACACAGTTATTTATACATCACCTTCCACCATGAAGCGTTGTCCCTTTTTGTTTCTCTCTTTGTTCTTAAAATGCTGTTATGCATGTCTAAACCAATCCATTAAATTAGATCATTTTGGCAGTAAAGCGATCTACAATGTGCTTGGTCGCAAAGCTGCTCATCTGTGGTAAACAGCTCTTCAGAAAGGCATTCTTCAATTGATTTCACTAATTCTATGTAATAATTTTGTGATTTCCTACAAAACTACACTTCTTCTCCCATCTGTCTGAGTATTTAATATTGTCTGGGTCCCGTTAAAACATGTATTTTTCCCATCTAATTCCTTGTTTGCTTTAAAACAAGTATTCCCCATTTTCTATCCCTTCAGTAGCCAACCAGTTTGTATGGAGTACACTGGAGCAACTTGACTGATCAGTAAAACACTGCTTTTGTTGTCACCGCAAGGCTTCCCCCGTCGGTTGTTTCACTGAGACACTACTGAGTAACTATAACTCAACACAGTTTATACACATAACATTCATATACATACTAACAAACAAACAAACAATTATTTATCGCAATTTTCTCATCTCTGTTTGAACGTACACCCAGGTAAATATTCCTGTAGTCTTCTCATACCGACTATGGACCCATTCATTGTTTAACTTCACTGTTTTGCAAATCCTAATTGAATATTACACATTGACATTGAACTTTACTTGATAAGCAGGTCTTCATTGCATTCAGCAGCCTATATGTGAGCATCTATGTGTAAGCTGTTCTTCTTTGCATTTATCAGCAGCAAGCAATTCTTCATTGCACATGCATATGAAAATAGTAAAACAATTCCAATGCGTTAGCGAAACCTTCTATATCAGGAGTGTCCATCATGATGCTGGGAATAGAACCTCTTTCCCAGAATAGTTCAACCTTCATTACTCAACTGATCATAACTCCGCAATGAGCACATTTCAAAGTATCATTCCTGTACATATATTCAAAAATCTATGTGTAAATGTTTAATATTTCTTATATTTGTTGATGTCATTCTGTGTGCATGTGGCCTAAACCCAATCTCTGTGTGGCAATTTTAATTTAAACAAGTTGAACTCTGCCTCTGATCATTTAAAAAAGGTGTGTACCAATATCAACCTTTCTCAGGTAATTACTGATCCTACAAAACCAAAGAGATCCTTCAAGGTTGTCCCTGATTGGCTCAATCTTAACAAATCAAAGGTAGAAAATCCACAGTATCTGAACTTGGTGTTAGTTATCACTGCTCAATAGCCTGTATCAGAATTGCAAAAATGAAAACATTAGGTCCACGCTTGGTATCCAGATCCTGAAACATCTCCATGAGCAGGCTTTTTTTTAACTGATCTGTTGAATAGTTATATGACACTGTTAAAATCCCAGATGAAGATCTAGCACTTGACCATTTTTGTAAATCTTCTAATTCCATAGTTGCTAAACACGCCCCTTTTAAAAAGTATAGAACTTAGAACAGGTCTAGTCCCTGGCTTTCGGCAGAACTGTCTTCTTTACTTTTTTTCCCCTTGTCCTGTTCAGCATTATGTCAGAAGAATTGTAGTCTGAATACCTTTGATGCCAAACAGATTTGTTTTGCCAAGGGAAGTTTTATAAATGTAAAGCTCCCCTTGATGCCCATTTATTTATTTCTGTTTACAATATATGACATGAACTGAACTGAACCGGACCGGGGGACAAGGAAAGAAGAAGAGGAAAGAAGAGGAAACAGAACAAAAATAGAAACAAAAACCAGACAACCAGCTGCTACACCTGTAAAAAACAAAACAGACAACAATCCATGGCCTATGAGGGGAATCCAGCCTTAGCGCCACCAGGAGCACCTGAAAGCAGACAAGCAGAGAAAAAACAAACACACAAACAAACAAAAACAAGCACAAGAAGCGGCAATCGCATACAACACAGCTGTGGATATAGATGACCTGAGACGACATGATAATACATCAACTGCTTAGTGACCATGCTACTGGACTTACCATGTGTGTGTGTGTGAGAACATGCAACACCCATGGCACAGGACCTACATGATAACCGTGCTTAGTTATGAGTGTATAAGCGTACAGGGCCACAATCCACAGCCCCCCCCCCAAGCAATCAGAAGCAGGCAGAGAGGGCCACAAGACCCAGGCCACCAGCAGCCCCCACAGAGCAAAGAACCCAGGCAGCCCACCGTAGGGGCAACCACGCATCCACCCAGAAGACTGCAGAGGAAGCCCCCGGAAAGAGCCCCCATAAGCATAGGGCAGAGGCACTCCGGGAACCAGGGGCAACAGCCCACCGACCCCGCCAGGCCCCAGCCGCCCAGACATGGGCCGTGCACTGGACCTGGGCCCCAGGAGCCCGAGCGCCCCCAAACCCCCCGGCAGAGGCCCCACCCAATACCCAGGAGGGCCAAGCGCCCCAGACAGCCACAAAGTGGGTCAGCGCCTGCCCCAGCGCCCCTGGCCAAGTGCCCTGGGAGTCAAGACGTGCCCACAGGTGGGTGAAGTCGCGAGCAGTGGGGAGAGGCAACGCTGATGCCCCATCGGGAGAAGCACAGGCAGGCCAGGCGACAGCAAGTCCCAGATCCAGGCCCAATCATTACCACATACACTTTCACGTCCCATACATCCACACATCCACACATCCTACCTCCCTCGACTCTGCTGGGGTGTAGTGCAGCGGGCACACCAGGAGGCCAGCAACCCCCCAGCCACCACAGACCCCGAACCAGCAGAACAATTAATTAATCCTCCTGGCCCCTCCTGCCCCGAGCAGACACCAGGAAGCAGGGGTGTGCGAAGAAGACCCCTCCCCTCACCCTTCTGGCTCTTCAATATTTTCTAATAGTGAGCAATTAAAATTGAGGGGCAGCCAAACTTGTAGAACTGGGAGCGCGGCACTCTGGGCAGCCTACATACCCAAAGAGCCCCGCCCACCAGATGCCACTCAGTGTAACCACCCCCCAAGACCTAATTTGTGTGTGTGAGTGTGTTTGATAAGTAGTAATGTCTAAGGTGTAATTAAAACAGGGGCAGGGAACTGCAGAGTGCAACCAAAGGGGACCACCTACGTGGCCCCATCCACTACACCCCACCGAACACACAGGCCCCCAAAACCCTTCATGTGTGAGTGTGTGCTGTGTACAGGAGCCAGAAGGGAGAGGGGTATGGGGATATATACCGGGGGAGCTACTCTCCCCCAGAGAGGGCAGCCGGGGACTGGCTGCAATAGGCATCCCCGCTACCTGGGAGCCAACAATGGGCAGGAGGGCCTGATGTCCACCAGGCTCGGGGCCTGCAGCGACCATATTCCGGGAGCTACTGTACCCCCAGAAGGTACCCATCCCGCCCCACCCCACTCAACCCAACCCCACCCAGGAGGACCACTACAAAAAACAAACAAACAAACCACCCTGTCACACCAGTCGCAGCAGCCCGGGCCTGAGACCCACCATCACCCAGCAACCCACCACCACCACTATGTGATAAAACTAATCAGAGGGGACCAGAGAGAATGAAATTCAGCCAATTGATGTTTTGAGGAGGCAGACATTGTTTCCATGCTAATATAATCTAAAAGAAAATTTCTAAACTGGTTAATACACAGATTGTTCTTCGCTTTCCAGTTCATGAGAATAGTTTTCTTTGCGATACATAACACTGTGACAACCATGTGTGCTGAGTTAATTTCCATGTTGATGTTGTCTAAGTCACCCAGTATGCACAGTGTGGGGCATGCAGGGATGCTACACTTTAGCCATGTTGATAGGTCCTCACAGACTTCAAGCCAGAACTTCTGGACAGGCGCAGACAACCACAAAGCGTGTGCATAATCATCAGGTGTGTTATCTGTGCAATGTGAGCAGATGTTTGAGTGTGTTAGACCCATCCTGAACATCCTTTGTCCTGTATAGTGTGTTCTATGAAGGATTTTGTATTGTATGAGCTGGAAATTAGGATTTCGAGTCTTTATGAAGGTGTTCAAACATATTTGTGGTTAGAAGCTATGACCAGAACTGATGGATAAATCTGCCTCCCATTTTGAGGATGGAAGAGACATTGTGTCATCTATCTTAGACAATAATCACTCCAGTGAGAGCTGAAGGTCACGGCCTGACGACGCTAACAGAACCAAATCATCTGCAAAAAGCAGAGACCCGATTCTGAGGTCGCCAAATGGGACACCCTCAACACCCTGGCTCCGCCTAGAAATTCTGTCCATAAAAGTTAGGAACAGAATCGGTGACAAAGGGCAGCCCTGACGGAGTCCAACTCTCACCGGAAACGTATCCGACTTACTGCCGGCAATGCGGACCAAACTCTAGCACCGGTCATACAGAGACCGAACGGCCCCTATCAAGGGGTCCGGCACTCCATATTCCCGGAGCACCCCCCACAGGACTCCACAAGGGACACGGTCGAACGCTTTCTCCAAGTCCACAAAACACATGTAGACTGGTTGGGCGAACTCCCATACACCCTCCAGGATCCTGCCGAGGTTATAGAGCTGGTCCACTGTTCCACGGCCAGGACGAAAGCCACACTGCATCTCCTGAATCCGAGGCTCGATTATCCGACGGATCCTCCTCTCCAATGCCCCCGAATAGACCTTACCAGGGAGGCTGAGGAGTGTGATACCCCTATAGTTGGAACACACCCTCCGGTCCCCCTTTTTAAAGAGGGGGACCACCACCCCAATCTGCCAGTCCAGAGGCACTGTCCCCGATGTCCACGCGATACTGCAGAGGCGTGTCAGCCAAGACAGCCCTACAACATCCAGAGCCTTGAGAAACTCAGGTCGGACCTCATCCACCCCCGGGGCCTTGCCACCGAGGAGCTTTTTAACCACCTCGGCAACCTCAGCCCCAGAAATGGGAGGCCCCGTCTCCGAGCTCTCCGACTCTGCCTCTTCCGAGCACGTGTTGGTAGGATTGAGGAGTTCCTCGAAGTACTCCCCCCACCGACTCACAACATCCCTAGTTGAGGTCAGCAAAGCCCCGTCCCCACTGTAAACAGTGTTGACTGTGAGCCGCTTCCCCCCCCCTGAGACGCCGGATGGTGGACCAGAATCTTTTCGAGGCCGTCCGGAAATCGTTCTCCATGGTCTCACCGAACTCCTCCCAGGCCCGAGTTTTTGCCTCAGCAACCGCCGAAGCCGCGGCCCGTCTGGCCCGTCGGTACCTATCAGCTTCTTCCAGGGTCCCACTGGCCAAAAAGGACCGATAGGACTCCTTCTTCAGCTTGACGGCTTCCCTCACCACTGGTGTCCACCAGCAGGTTGGAGGGTTGCCGCCACGACAGGCACCGACCACCTTACGGCCACAACTCCGACCAGCTGCCTCGGCAATGGAGTCACGGAACAAGACCCATTCGGACTCAATGTCCCCCACCTCAAATATGGTTGAAGCTCTGCCGGAGGTGGGAGTTAAAGCTCCTGACGCGGGATTCTGACAAACGCTCCCAGCAGACCCTCACAATACGTTTGGGCCTGCCAGGTCTGATCGGCATCCTCCCCCACCAGCGGAGCCAACTCACCACCAGGTGTTGATCAGTTGACAGCTCCGCCCCTCTCTTCACCCGAGTGTCCAGGACATACGGCCGCAAGTCCGATGATACAACCACAAAGTCGATCATCGAACTGCGGCCAAGGGTCCTGGTGCCAAGTGCACATATGGACACCCTTATGCCTGAACATGGTGTTCGTTATGGACAGTCTATGACTGGCACAGAAGTCCAACAACATAACACCACTCTGATTCAGATCGGGGGGGCCGTTCCTCCCAATCACACCCCTCCAGGTCTCACTGTCATTGCCCACGTGAGCATTGAAGTCCCCCAGCAGAATGAGGGAGTCTCCGGTAGGAGCATTCTCCAGTGCCTCCCCCAGAGACTCCAAAAAGGGTAGGTACTCTGAACTGCTGTTTGGCGCATAGGCACAAACAACAGTCAGGACTCGTCCCCCCACCCAAGGCGGAGGGAGGCTACCCTCTCGTTCACTGGGGTAAACCCCAATGTACTGGCACACAGCCGGGGGGCAATAAGTATGCCCACACCTGCTCTGCGCCTCTCACCACGGGCAACTCCAGAGTGGAAGAGAGTCCAACCCCTCTCAAGAGTACTGGTTCCAGATCCCAAGCCGTGCGTCGAGGTGAGTCCGACTATATCTAACGGTCTGATGAAGTTTCAACAATAAACAACAAACTTTGTATTATGAGAAAGAACCAGACTCATTCTTCAGGAATCCGAAAATAAGCTCTATTTTACGAGTTATGCACGAATTCGGATTCTCCTATAAAACGAATTCCTTAACTCAAACCAAGTTAAGACTGCTTTGTCCTTCATATTTATTCATGTCTAATCAAGTTTCAATGATAAACAACGTTGTACTTTGTAGAATGAGAAAGAACTTCTTCAGCAATAAGCATCTCTCGACAAATGACGAAATACAGATTTTGCTATAAAATTAATTGCTATCAGCCTGACTTAAAACTGTTTGTCTTCCTTATTTATCCACTTCAAATCAAGTTTCAACAATTAAAAAAATTTTGTAGTTTGAGAAAGAACAACTTAATCTTGAGCAATCAGTATAAAAAGAGGGTAAGCAAAGGTGCGAATGTCAAACCATACATGATCAAAACAGGGAGCGGAGGTGTTTGGCTGAGACAAGGTGTGAATGTCCACCCATAATTAATGAAAAGCGGGCAACAAGTAGGTTCGAATGCCCAACCATACATCATCAAAAGCAGGAGTGGATGTGTTCGGCTACAAGAAGGTTTGAACGTCTGACCATAGTTTGTAAAAAGCGGGTAAGAAAAGGTTCGAATGCCCGAACATACACCATCAAAGGAGGGAGCGGAGGTGTTCCGCTGTAAGAAGGTGTGAATGTCCGACCATAGTTGGTAAAAAACGGGTAAGAAAAGGTTAAAATACCCGACTGTACACAATCAGTAGCGGGTGCGGAGTTGTTCGGCTACTAAAAGGTGTGAAAGTCCAACCATGGTTTGTAAAAAGCGGGTAAGAAAAGGTGCGAATGCCCGAAAATGTATGATCAAAAGAGGGAGCGGAGGTGTTCGGCTGCAAGAAGGTGTGAATGTACACCCATAATTACTGAAAAATGGGTAAGAAAAGGTGCGAATGCCCAACTATACATAATCAAAAGCAGGAGTGGATGTGTTCGGCTCCAAGAAGGGTTGAATGTCTGACCATAGTTTGTAAAAAGCAGTTCAGAAAAGGTTTGACTGCCCGAACATACACCATCAAAGGAGGGAGCGGAGGTGTTCCGCTGTAAGAAGGTGTGAATGTCCGACCATAGTTGGTAAAAAGCGGGTAAGAAAAGGTTAAAATACCCGACTGTACACAATCAATAGCGGGAGCGGAGTTGTTCGGCTACTAAAAGATGTGAAAGTCCGACTATGGTTTGTAAAAAGCGGGTAAGAAAAGGTGCTAATGCCCGACAATGTATGATCAAAAGAGGGAGCGGAGGTTTTCGGCTACAAGAAGGTTTGAATGTCCGACCATAGTTTGTAAAAAGCGGGTAAGAAAAGGTTCAAATGCCTGACTATACACCATCAAAAGCGGGAGCGGAGGTGTTCCGCTGTAAGACGGTGTGAATGTCCGACCATATTTGGTAAAAAGCGGGTAAGAAAAGGTTAAAATACCTGACTGTACACAATCAATAGCGGGAGCGGAGTTGTTCGGCTACAAGAAGGTGTGAAAGTTCAACCATGGTTTGTAAAAAGCAGTTAAGAAAAGGTTCGAATGCCCGAATATATACCATCAAAAGCGAGAGCAGAGCTGTTCGACTACAAGTAGGTGTGAATGTCCAGCCATAATTACTCACAAACGGGTAAGGAAAGGTAGTATTGCCAGACCATACATGATCAAAACAGGGAGCTGAGGTGGTTCAGCTGCAAGGTGTGAATGTCTGACTATAGTTTGTAAAAAGTGGTTAAGACAAGGTGCGAATGCCCGACAATGTATGATCAAAAGAGGGAGTGGAGGTCTTCGGCTGCAAGGTCTGAATGTCCAACCATAATTTCTAAAAACCGGGTAAGAAAAGGCTCGAAAGCCCGACTATACACAATCAAAAGCGGGAGCGGGAGGTTTTAAGCTGCAAATCCTTCACTCAAACCAAGTGAAAACTGCTTTGTCCTTCATATTTATCAATGTCTAGATCGACTTCAACAAAGAACAACATTGTACTTTGCAGTAAAGAAAGAGCAAATCAAAAGTTTTAGGAATCCGAGAATAAGCTTATTTTCATGAGTTCTGCACGATTATTGATTTTACTATAAATGAATGCCTTCACTCAAACTATGTTAAAACTGCTTTGTCCTTCATATTTATCAATGTCTAGATTGACTTCAACAAAGAACAACACTGGATTTTGCAGTAGAAGAAAGAGCAACACTGAAGGATCAGTAATCCGAGAATAAGCTTATTTTCATACGTTCTGCATGATTTGGGATTTTATGTATAAAATGAATTCCTTCACTCAAACCAAGTTAAAACTGCTTTGTCCTTCATATTTATCAATGTCTAGATCGACTTCAACAAAGAACAACATTGTATTTTGCAGTAGAAGAAAAAGCAACACTGAAGGATCAGGAATCCGAGAATAAGCTTATTTTCATACGTTCTGCATGATTTGGGATTTTATGTATAAAATGAATTCCTTCACTCAAACCAAGCGAAAACTGCTTTGTCCTTCATATTTATCAATGTCTATATCGATTTCAACAAAGAACAAGGCTTTATTTTTCAGTATAGGAAAGAGCAACACTGGAGGATCAGGAATCCGAGAATAAGCTTACTTTCATGAGTCCTGCACGATTTCGGATTTTCCTATAAAATGAATTCCTTTGCTCAAACCAAGTTAAAATTGCTTTGTCCTTCATAGTTATCCATGTCTAAAATGTATCAAGCATAAAGTTCCTCATATTACCCTGAATGAGAAAGAAGCATCCCTTTGGTTGAGCAATACGTTCCTTTTGCGGAGTTATGCATGATTTCGGATTTTGCTATAAAATTCATTCCTTCACACCTTTTTTTTTTCACCGCATTTTATAGATTATGGTTGGAAATTCTCAACCACTCTAATCCGAAGACCTCTCCTCCCGCTTTTGTTAATATATTTGAACTTTAGTTGGACATTCACCCCTTTTTGCAGCTAAACCACCTCCGCTCCCTGTTTTGATCATGTATGGTCTGGCAATACTACATTTTCTTACCCGTTTGTGAGTAATTATGGCTGGATATTCACACCTACTTGCAGCCGAACACAATCTCTCTCGCTTTTAATTATGTTTGGATATTCGAACCTTTTCTTTACTGCTTTTTGCGAACTTTGGTCGGACGTTCACACCTTCTTGCAGCCGAACACCTCCGCTTCCGCTTTTGATGGTATATATTCGGGCATTCGAACCTTTTCTTACCCGCTTTTTACAAACCGTGGTTGGACTTTCACACCTTCTTGTAGCCAAACAACTCCGCTCCCGCTATTGATTGTGTACAGTCGGGTATTTTAACCTTTTCTTACCCGCTTTTTACCAACTATGGTCGGACATTTACACCTTCTTACAGCGGAACACCTCCGCTCCCTCTTTTGATGGTCTATGTTCGGGCATTCGAACCATTTCTTACCCGCTTTTTACAAACTATGGTCGGAAATTCAAACCTTCTTGTAGCCGAACACATCCACTCCTGCTTTTGATGATGTATGGTTGGGCATTTTCACCTTTTCTTACCCATTTTTCAGTAATTATGGGTGGACATTCACACCTTTTTGCAGCTGAACAACTCCTCTCCCGCTTATGATCATGTGCGGTTTGATATTCGAAAATTTTCTTTCATGTTTTAAAGCAATTATTGATGGACATTCAAATCTTCTTGTAGCCGAACACATCCACTCCCGCTTTTGATGATGTATGGTTTGGCATTCGCACCCTTTTTTTACCCATTTTTCAGGAATTTTGGGTGGACATTCAGACCTTCTTGCAGCAAAAAACCTCTGCTCCCTCTTTTGATCATACATTGTCGGGCATTCGCACCTTATCTTACCCGCATTTTACAAACTATGGTCGGACATTCAAACCTTCTTGTAGCCAAAAACCTCCGCTCCCTCTTTTGATCATACATTGTCGGGCATTCGCACCTTATCTTACCCGCATTTTACAAACTATAGTCAGACATTCACACCTTGTTGCTGAACCACCTCAGCTCCCTGTTTTGATCATGTATGGTCTGGCAATACTACCTTTTCTTACCCGTTTGTGAGTAATTATGGCTGGACATTCACACCTACTTGCAGTCGAACAGCTCTGCTCCCGCTTTTGATTATGTTTGATTGGATATTCGAACCTTTTCTTAACTGCTTTTTACAAACTTTGGTCGGACGTTCACACCTTCTTGCAGCCGAACACCTCCGCTTCCGCTTTTGATGGTATATATTCGGGCATTCGAACCTTTTCTTAGCAGCTTTTTACAAACCATGGTTGGACTTTCACACCTTCTTGTAGCCGAACAACTCCGCTCCCCCTATTGATTGTGTACAGTCGGGTATTTTAACCTTTTCTTACCCGCTTTTTACCAACTATGGTCGGACATTCACACCGTCTTACAGCGGAACACCTCCGCTCCCGCTTTTGATGGTGTATTGTCAGGCATTTGAACCTTTTCTTACCCGCTTTTTACAAACTATGGTCGGACATTCAAACCTTCTTGTAGCCAAAAACCTCCGCTCCCTCTTTTGATCATACATTGTCGGGCATTCGCACCTTTTCTTACCCGTTTTTTACAAACCATGGTCGGACTTTCAAACCTTCTTGTAGCCCAACACATCCACTCCTGCTTTTGATGATGTATGTTTGGGCATTCGCACCTTTTCTTATCCATTTTTCAGTAATTATGGGTGGACATTCACACCTTCTTGCAGCTGAACACCTCCTCTCCCGCTTATGATGGTGTATAGTTGGGCTTTCAAGCCTTTTCTTACCCTGTTTTTACAAATTATAGTTGGACATTCAGACCTTCTTACAGCCGAAAACCTCCACTCCCTCTTTTGATCATACATTGTCGGGCATTAGCACCTTTTCTTACCCGCTTTTTACAAACCATAGTCGGACTTTCACATCTTTTAGTAGCCGAACAACTCCGCTCCCGCTATTGATTGTGTACAGTAGGGTATTTTAACCTTTTCTTACCCGCTTTTTACCAACTATGGTCGGACATTCACACCTTCTTACAGCGGAACACCTCCGCTCCCTCTTTTGATGGTGTATGTTCGGGAAGTCAAACCTTTTCTTACCTGCTTTTTACAAACTATGGTCAGACATTCAACCCTTCTTGGAGCCGAACACATCCACTCCTGCTTTTGATTATGTATAGTTGGGCATTCGCACCTTTTCTTACCCATTTTTCAGTAATTATGGGTGTACATTCACACCTTCTTGCAGCCGAACACCTCCGCTCCCTCTTTTGATCATACATTTTCGGGCATTCGCACCTTTTCTTACCCGCTTTTTACAAACCATGGTTGGACTTTCACACCTTTTAGTAGCCGAACAACTCCGCACCCGCTACTGATTGTGTACAGTCGGGTTTTTTAACCTTTTCTTACCCGTTTTTTACCAACTATGGTCGGACATTCACACCTTCTTACAGCGGAACACCTCCGCTCCCTCCTTTGATGGTGTATGTTCGGGCATTCGAACCTTTTCTTACCCGCTTTTTACAAACTATGGTCAGACGTTCAAACCTTCTTGTAGCCGAACACATCCACTCCTGCTTTTGATGATGTATGGTTGGGCATTCGAACCTACTTGTTGCCCGCTTTTCATTAATTATGGGTGGACATTCACACCTTGTCTCAGCCAAACACCTCCGCTCCCTGTTTTGATCATGTATGGTTTGACATTCGCACCTTTGCTTACCCTCTTTTTATACTGATTGCTCAAGATTAAGTTGTTCTTTCTCAAACTACAATTTTTTTTTAATTGTTGAAACTTGATTTGAAGTGGATAAATAAGGAAGACAAACAGTTTTAAGTCAGGCTGATAGCAATTAATTTTATAGCAAAATCTGTATTTCGTCATTTGTCGAGAGATGCTTATTGCTGAAGAAGTTCTTTCTCATTCTACAAAGTCCAACGTTGTTTATCATTGAAACTTGATTAGACATGAATAAATATGAAGGACAAAGCAGTCTTAACTTGGTTTGAGTTAAGGAATTCGTTTTATAGGAGAATCCGAATTCGTGCATAACTCGTAAAATAGAGCTTATTTTCGGATTCCTGAAGAATGAGTCTGGTTCTTTCTCATAATACAAAGTTTGTTGTTTATTGTTGAAACTTCATCAGACCGTTAGATATAGTCGGACTCACCTCGACGCACGGCTTGGGATCTGGAACCAGTACTCTTGAGAGGGGTTGGACTCTCTTCCACTCTGGAGTTGCCCGTGGTGAGAGGCGCAGAGCAGGTGTGGGCATACTTATTGCCCCCCGGCTGTGTGCCAGTACATTGGGGTTTACCCCAGTGAACGAGAGGGTAGCCTCCCTCCGCCTTGGGTGGGGGGACGAGTCCTGACTGTTGTTTGTGCCTATGCGCCAAACAGCAGTTCAGAGTACCTACCCTTTTTGGAGTCTCTGGGGGAGGCACTGGAGAATGCTCCTACCGGAGACTCCCTCATTCTGCTGGGGGACTTCAATGCTCACGTGGGCAATGACAGTGAGACCTGGAGGGGTGTGATTGGGAGGAACGGCCCCCCCCGATCTGAATCAGAGTGGTGTTATGTTGTTGGACTTCTGTGCCAGTCATAGACTGTCCATAACGAACACCATGTTCAGGCATAAGGGTGTCCATATGTGCACTTGGCACCAGGACACCCTTGGCCGCAGTTCGATGATCGACTTTGTGGTTGTATCATCGGACTTGCGGCCGTATGTCCTGGACACTCGGGTGAAGAGAGGGGCGGAGCTGTCAACTGATCACCACCTGGTGGTGAGTTGGCTCCGCTGGTGGGGGAGGATGCCGATCAGACCTGGCAGGCCCAAACGTATTGTGAGGGTCTGCTGGGAGCGTTTGTCAGAATCCCCCATCAGAAGGAGCTTTAACTCCCACCTCCGGCAGAGCTTCAACCATATTTGAGGTGGGGGACATTGAATGGGCCATGTTCCGTGACTCCATTGCCGAGGCAGCTGGTCGGAGTTGTGGCCGTAAGGTGGTCGGTGCCTGTCGTGGCGGCAACCCTCCAACCTGCTGGTGGACACCAGTGGTGAGGGAAGCCGTCAAGCTGAAGAAGGAGTCCTATCGGGCCTTTTTGGCCAGTGGGACCCTGGAAGAAGCTGATAGGTACCGACGGGCCAGACGGGCCGCGGCTTCGGCGGTTGCTGAGGCAAAAACTCGGGCCTGAGTTCGGTGAGACCATGGAGAACGATTTCCGGACGGCCTCGAAAAGATTCTGGTCCACCATCCGGCGTCTCAGGGGGGGGAAGCGGCTCACAGTCAACACTGTTTACAGTGGGGACGGGGCTTTGCTGACCTCAATCTGGACTTGGAGAAAGCGTTCGACCGTGTCCCTTGTGGAGTCCTGTGGGGGGTGCTCCGGGAATATGGAGTGCCGGACCCCTTGATAGGGGCCGTTCGGTCTCTGTATGACCGGTGCTAGAGTTTGGTCCGCATTGCCGGCAGTAAGTCGGATACGTTTCCGGTGAGAGTTGGACTCCGTCAGGGCTGCCCTTTGTCACCGATTCTGTTCCTAACTTTTATGGACAGAATTTCTAGGCGGAGCCAGGGTGTTGAGGGTGTCCCATTTGGCGACCTCAGAATCGGGTCTCTGCTTTTTGCAGATGATTTGGTTCTGTTAGCGTCGTCAGGCCGTGACCTTCAGCTCTCACTGGAGTGATTCGCAGCCGAGTGTGAAGCGGCTGGGATGAGAATCAGCACCTCCAAATCCGAGACTATGGTTCTCAGCCGGAAAAGGGTGGAATGCTCTCTCCGGGTCGGGAATGAGATCCTTCCCCAAGAGGAGGAGTTCAAGTATCTCGGGATCTTGTTCACGAGTGAGGGACGAATGGAGCGGGAGATTGACGGGCGGATCGGTGCGGCGTCTGCAGTGTTGCGGGCTCTGCACCGACCCGTCGTAGTGAAGAGGGAGCTGAGCCAGAAGGCAAAGCTCTCTACTTACTGGTCAATCTACGTTCCCATCCTCATCTATGGTCACGAGTTGTGGGTAGTGACCGAAAGAACAAGATCGCGAATACAAGCAGCCGAAATGGGTTTCCTCCGCAGGGTGTCTGGGCTCTCCCTTAGAGATAGGGTGAGAAGGTCAGTCTTCCGGGAGGGGCTCGGAGTAGAACCGCTGCTCCTCCGCATTGAGAGGAGTCAGATGAGGTGGCTCGGGCATCTGGTTAGGATGCCCCCTGGGCGCCTCCCTGGGGAGGTGTTCCGGGCACGTCCCACTGGGAGGAGAACCCGGGGGAGACCCGGGACACGTTGGAGAGACTATGTCTCTCGGCTGGCCTGGGAACGCCTCGGGGTCCCCCCGGAAGAGCTGGAGGAAGTGGCTGGGGACAGAGTCGTCTGGGTTTCTCTGCTCAAGCTCCTGCCCCCGCGACCCGACCCCCGGATAAGCGGCAGATGATGGATCGATGGATGGATATATCCTCCACCAACCAGACTTACAACTCCCGACTAGGGTAGCAGAATTTCTAAGCATCTGCACCCCAAAACTACTATCAAAAATATATAAATTATTGTCTAAGATAGATGACACAATGTCTCTTCCATCCTCAAAATGGGAGGCAGATTTATCCATCAGTTCTGGTCATAGCTTCTAACCACAAATATGTTTGAACACCTTCATAATGACTCGAAATCCTAATTTACAGCTCATACAATACAAAATCCTTCATAGAACACACTATACAGGACAAAGGATGTTCAGGATGGGTCTAACACACTCAAACATCTGCTCACATTGCACAGATAACACACCTGATGATTATGCACATGCTTTGTGGTTTTGTGCGCCTGTCCAGAAGTTCTGGCTTGAAGTCTGTGAGGACCTATCAACATGGCTAAAGTGTAGCATCCCTGCATGCCCCACACTGTGCATACTGGGTGACTTAGACAACATCAACATGGAAATGAACTCAGCACACATGGTTGTCACAGTGTTATGTATCGCAAAGAAAACTATTCTCATGAACTGGAAAGCGAAGAACAATCTGTGTATTAACCAGTTTAGAAATTTTGTTTTAGATTATATTAGCATGGAAACAATGTCTGCCTCCTCAAAACATCAATTGGCTGAATTTCATTCTCTCTGGTCCCCTCTGATTAGTTTTATCACATAGTGGTGGTGGTGGGTTGCTGGGTGATGGTGGGTCTCAGGCCCGGGCTACTGCGACTGGTGTGACCGGGTGGTTTGTTTGTTTGTTTTTTGATGTTGTTTGTTTGTTTTTTGTAGAGGTCCTCCTGGGTGGGGTTGGGTTGAGTGGGGTGGGGAGGGATGGGTACCTTCTGGGGGTACAGTAGCTCCCGGAATATGGTCGCTGCAGGCCCCAAGCCTGGTGGACATCAGGCCCTCCTGCCCATTGTTGGCTCCCAGGTAGCGGGGATGCCTATTGCAGCCAGTCCCTGGCTGCCCTCTCTGGGGGAGAGTAGCTCCCCCGGTATATATCCCCATACCCCTCTCCCTTCTGGCTCCTGTACACAGCACACACTCACACATGAAGGGTTTTGGGGGCCTGTGTGTTCGGTGGGGTGTAGTGGATGGGGCCACGTAGGTGGTCCCCTTTGGTTGCACTCTGCAGTTCCCTGCCCCTGTTTTAATTACACCTTAGACATTACTACTTATCAAACACACTCACACACACACATTAGGTCTTGGGGGGTGGTTACACTGAGTGGCATCTGGTGGGCGGGGCTCTTTGGGTATGTAGGCTGCCCAGAGTGCCGCGCTCCCAGTTCTACAAGTTTGGCTGCCCCTCAATTTTAATTGCTCACTATTAGAAAATATTGAAGAGCCAGAAAGGTGAGGGGAGGGGTCTTCTTCGCACACCCCTGCTTCCTGGTGTCTGCTCGGGGCAGGAGGGGCCAGGAGGATTAATTAATTGTTCTGCTGGTTCGGGGTCTGTGGTGGCTGGGGGGTTGCTGGCCTCCTGGTGTGCCCGCTACACTACACCCCAGCAGAGTCGAGGGAGGTAGGATGTGTGGATGTGTGGATGTATGGGACGTGAAAGTGTGTGTGGTAATGATTGGGCCTGGATCTGGGACTTGCTGTCGCCTGGCCTGCCTGTGTTTCTCCCGATGGGGCATCAGCGTTGCCTCTCCCCACTGCTCGCGACTTCACCCACCTGTGGGCACGTCTTGACTCCCAGGGCACTTGGCCAGGGGCGCTGGGGCAGGCGCTGACCCACTTTGTGGCTGTCTGGGGCGCTTGGCCCTCCTGGGTATTGGGTGGGTTCTCTGCCGGGGGGTTTGGGGGCGCTCGGGCTCCTGGGGCCCAGGTCCAGTGCACGGCCCATGTCTGGGCGGATGGGGCCTGGCGGGGTCGGTGGGCTGTTACCCCTGGTTCCCGGAGTGCCTCTGCCCTATGCTTATGGGGGCTCTTTCCGGGGGCTTCCTCTGCAGTCTTCTGGGTGGATGCGTGGTTGCCCCTGCGGTGGGCTGCCTGGGTTCTGTGCTCTGTGGGGGCTGCTGGTGGCCTGGGTCTTGTGGCCCTCTCTGCCTGCTTCTGATTGCTTAGGGGGGGGGGCTGTGGATTGTGGCCCTGTACGCTTATACACTCATAACTAAGCACGGTTATCATGTAGGTCCTGCGCCATGGGTGTTGCATGTTCTCACACACACACACACACACATTCATTAGTCCAGTAGCATGGTCACTAAGCAGTTGATGTATTATCATGTCGTCTCAGGTCATCTATATCCACAGCTGTGTTGTATGCGATTGCCGCTTCTTGTGCTTGTTTTTGTTTTTTTGTGTGTTTGTTTTTTCTCTGCTTGTCTGCTTTCAGGTGCTCCTGGTGGCGCTAAGGCTGGATTCCCCTCAGAGGCCATGGATTGTTGTCTGTTTTGTTTTTTACAGGTGTAGCAGCTGGTTGTCTGCTTTTTGTTTCTATTTTTGTTCTGTTTCCTCTTCTTTCCTCTTCTTCTTTCCTTGTCCCCCGGTCTGGTTCAGTTCAGTTCATGTCATATATTGTAAACAGAAATAAATAAATGGGCATCAAGGGGAGCTTTACATTTATAAAACTTCCCTTGGCAAAACAAAATCTGTTTGGCATCAAAGGTATTCAGACTACAATTCTTCTGACATAATGCTGAACAGGACAAGGGGAAAAAAAAGTAAAGAAGACAGTTCTGCCGAAAGCCAGGGATAGACCTGTTCTAAGTTCTATACTTTTTAAAAGGGGCGTGTTTATCAACTATGGAATTAGAAGATTTATAAAAATGGTCAAGTGCTAGATCTTCATCTGGGATTTTAACAGTGTCATATAACTATTCAACAGATCAGTTAAAAAAAAGCCTGCTCATGGAGATGTTTCAGGATCTGGATACCAAGCGTGGACCTAATGTTTTCATTTTTGCAATTCTGATACAGGCTATTGAGCAGTGATAACTAACACCAAGTTCAGATACTGCGGATTTTCTACCTTTGATTTGTTAAGATTGAGCCAATCAGGGACAACCTTGAAGGATCTCTTTGGTTTTGTAGGATCAGTAATTACCTGAGAAAGGTTGATATTGGTACACACCTTTTTTAAATGATAAGAGGCAGAGTTCAACTTGTTTAAATTAAAATTGCCACACAGAGATTGGGTTTAGGCCACATGCACACAGAATGACATCAACAAATATAAGAAATATTAAACATTTACACATAGATTTTTGAATACATGTAGAGGAATGATACTTTGAAATGTGCTCATTGCGGAGTTATGATCAGTTGAGTAATGAAGGTTGAACTATTCTAGGAAAGAGGTTCTATTCCCAGCATCATGATGGACACTCCTGATATAGAAGGTTTCGCTAACGCATTGGAATTGTTTTACTATTTTCATATGCATGTGCAATGAAGAATTGCTTGCTGCTGATAAATGCAAAGAAGAACAGCTTACACATAGATGCTCACATATAGGCTGCTGAATGCAATGAAGACCTGCTTATCAAGTAAAGTTCAATGTCAATGTGTAATATTCAATTAGGATTTGCAAAACAGTGAAGTTAAACAATGAATGGGTCCATAGTCGGTATGAGAAGACTACAGGAATATTTACCTGGGTGTACGTTCAAACAGAGATGAGAAAATTGCGATAAATAATTGTTTGTTTGTTTGTTAGTATGTATAGGAATGTTATGTGTATAAACTGTGTTGAGTTATAGTTACTCAGTAGTGTCTCAGTGAAACAACCGACGGGGGAAGCCTTGCGGTGACAACAAAAGCAGTGTTTTACTGATCAGTCAAGTTGCTCCAGTGTACTCCATACAAACTGGTTGGCTACTGAAGGGATAGAAAATGGGGAATACTTGTTTTAAAGCAAACAAGGAATTAGATGGGAAAAATACATGTTTTAACGGGACCCAGACAATATTAAATACTCAGACAGATGGGAGAAGAAGTGTAGTTTTGTAGGAAATCACAAAATTATTACATAGAATTAGTGAAATCAATTTAAGAATGCCTTTCTGAAGAGCTGTTTACCACAGATGAGCAGCTTTACGACCAAGCACATTGTAGATCGCTTTACTGCCAAAATGATCTAATTTAATGGATTGGTTTAGACATGCATAACAGCATTTTAAGAACAAAGAGAGAAACAAAAAGGGACAACGCTTCATGGTGGAAGGTGATGTATAAATAACTGTGTATATGATGAAGGGGGTGGCAACACCCATTCCGAAATCCCGCCATTCCGACATCCCGCTATTCCGACATCCCACCATTCCGACATACCACCATTCCGACATACCACCATTCCGACATGCAAACGTCCCACCATTCCGACATCCCACCATTGCGACATCCCGCTATTCTGACGTTCAAATGTCCCACCATTCCGACAAGGCTTTCCGTATAAGGAAATGTGTGTTACTCAACAGGTGAGTCCCTTCTTTCTGTTCATGCAATTTATATGTTTAACACATGTTTATAGACAAGCGTTATTAAAAACACAAAGTCTCGGCAACTGGAGGAGGAGAAGCAGTCCGCGGTGGTTTTCAATCACACACTCCAATGCCACTTGTTTCAACTTCCGAAAATTTAATCCAGGAAAAAAAGGCTTACAAACATGGACCAAAACGGCTCCATAACACGCACAAGAATCCAAAAGAAACGAAAGTTAACTAAAAGAAAGCAAATAAACAGTATGAAGTGGTCAAAATTGGTTTTACGCATGCCTATGTGCGTCTGGCACATGCGTCTTCGGGCTCTCCCACGTTGGTTTGTGGATGAAAGCTATATGTTCAGCTGTAATGTCATGTAAAAACAATCTCTACATGACATTTACTCCCAGGTGTGACCAGTTAGGTCCTTAAGATATCAACAGGCTGTATAAAGCTACAACCGTTGCGGCTGTGTGTTTGTGCCAAATGCGCAAAGCCCATCCGCGCTTCCCAAAATTGGAGTGAGTACTCATAAATCACGTGAATAACATGAATAAACGTTTTTACTGAATTTTGTTGTGTTTTATACGTTCTATGCTGTCATTTCTCTCTTCTCCTATTGGCAAGGCAAGGCAGAGTGCTCGCAACTGTGTCCTGTGCAGTAGCCGTGATATCTGTAATTGCAATTATTACTTTTGCATATGATGACAGCGTGCAAAAGACGCATGGGCTCTGTGGAGAGCTCCGCTCCAGCTGGCTGCTGTGACAGCTCACTGACACTGTATTTCTGCTTAATCAGTTTCAGTCTCGCCAGAGTTACATTAATATCTGTATTTTTATATTTGAAATTCAGGGGATTTTGATAATAGATTATTAAAGTTTGTTTGCGAGGCTGTGGCCTCTGCATGTGCAAAGCTTGTGCGCCAAACTTTAGGGCGTATTTGCGCCGGCATATCATTAGTGCAAAATGTTTTGGGTAAAAAATAGGCTATTAAAAGGAACTGTCGGAATGGCGGTATGTTAAAAAAAACAAAAAACATACCGCCATTCCGACCATAGGAGGAAAAAAGTGTCGGAATGGTGGGACGTTTGATAAAAAATTAAGTGTCGCCATTCCGACAATTGGAGACCCATGTCGGAATGGCGAGATGTCGGAATGGCAGCATGTAACCATGATGAAGGAGAGACCATTTGAGCAGCACAGCCATTTCGCAGCACAGGGACAGCAGTCCAAGTTACAGGATCTCCCACGTGGTATCACCTGTCACATTGTGTCAAGGCATCAAAAGAAGAAAAAATCACCAAACTCAAGGACAAAAAGACAAAGACTCCGGTGAACGAAGACAGAGGACTGACAAACCAGAAATACAAAAGGATTCTCGATATCAAGATCCAGAAGAAGAGGCTAACAATGCCACGAACACTTACGATGCTGGGAATGATGCCAGCAATGAACAGAGAAGAAGATTCAGTGTCATCAATCTGCATTACGTGCCTCTAATGAGGGGCTGAATATAGAATCCTCAACGATTACAACGTCTCTGGGAACTGTGACAACAACAAGGTTTAAACCATTTTTATATATATTGTAACCTATTGTCTAAGGAATAGTGCTGAAAATGAGGTAAATCTAATCCACCACTGTCCTTGGTCTTCTGTAGGGTTTTTAAACTAATACGTGGTGGTTTGTTTTTCCACAGAAATTTGGAGATGCATGAATCTAGTGACTTAAACCAAGTAGCAGATGGTTTTATGGGGATCATTGAGAACAAATAGTTAACTTTTGGTAGAATCATCATTTTAATGGATGTAACTCTCCCCATAAGTGATATAGGTAAGGACTTCCAACGAGAGATCGTCCTCTACTGTCTTTAATAATTGCACATAATTTAGCTTTGTTAGCTCTGAGAGCCTGGAGGAAATGTTTATGCCTAAATATCTAATATTTCCTGACTGTAAAGTGATCGCAGGTATATTATGGACCCTACAGTTAATGGGCAGAACTGTGGTCTTAGACCAGTTGATAGAGTAGTCAGAAAGTGCTGAGAATTTATTTATGAGTGTGATCGTGTGACTGAGAGACGTCTGTGAGTTCTGAAGGAAAAGTAATACATCATCAGCATAAAGACTTATTTTATGCTCAATATTTTGGGATTAATTACTCACAAACGGGTAAGAAAAGGTAGTATTGCCAGACCATACATGATCAAAACAGGGAGCGGAGGTGGTTCAGCTGCAAGGTGTGAATGTCTGACTATAGTTTGTAAAAAGCGGGTAAGATAAGGTGCGAATGCCCGACAATGTATGATCAAAAGAGGCAGCGGAGGTTTTCGGCTGCAAGAAGGTCTGAATGTCCACCCAAAATTCCTGAAAAATGGGTAAAAAAAGGGTGCGAATGCCCAAGCATACATCATCAAAAGCAGGAGTGGATGTGTTCGGCTACAAGAAGATTTGAATGTCCATCAATAATTGCTTTAAAACATGAAAGAAAATTTTCGAATATCAAACCGCACATGATCATAAGCAGGAGTGGATGTGTTCGGCTACAAGAAGGTTTGAATGTCCGACCATAGTTTGTAAAAAGCGGGTAAGAAAAGGTTCGAATGCCCGAACATAGACCATCAAAATAGGGAGCGGAGGTGTTCCGCTGTAAGAAGGTGTAAATGTCCGACCATAGTTGGTAAAAAGCGGTTAAGAAAAGGTTAAAATACCCGACTGTACACAATCAATAGCGGGAGCGGAGTTGTTTGGCTACAAGAAGGTGTGAAAGTCCGACCACGGTTTGTAAAAAGCGGGTAAGAAAAGGTTCGAATGCCCGAATATATACCATCAAAAGTGGAAGTGGATGTGTTCGGCTGCAAGAAGGTGTGAACGTCCGACCAAAGTTTGTAAAAAGCAGTTAAGAAAAGGTTCGAATATCCAACCAAACATAATCAAAAGCGGGAGCAGAGCTGTTCGACTGCAAGTAGGTGTGAATGTCAGATCATAATTTGCAAAAAGCTGATGAGAAAGGGTGAGAATGCCCGGCTATACACCATCAAATGCGGGAGCGGAAGTGTTCGGCTGTGAGTAGGTGTGAATGTCCGACCATAATTGCTGAAAAATGTGTTAGAAGAGAATGCCGGACAATACATCATCAAATGCGGGAGCGGAGTTGTTCGGCTGTGAGTAGGTGTGAATCTCCGAGCATAGTTTGTAAAAAGGGGGTAAGAATAGGTTCGAATGCCCGAACATACACTATCAAAACAGGGAGCTGAGGTGGCTCAGCTGCAAGGTGTGAATGTCTGACTATAGTTTGTAAATAAGGTGCGAATGCCCAACAATGTATAATCAAAAGAGGGAGCGGAGGTTTTCGGCTACAAGAAGGTTTGAATGTCCGAACATAGTTTGTAAAAAGCGGGTAAGAAAAGGTTCAAATGCCTGACTATACACCATCAAAAGCGGGAGCGGAGGTGTTCCGCTGTAAGACGGTGTGAAAGTTCAACCATGGTTTGTAAAAAGCTGCTAAGAAAAGGTTCGAATGCCCGAATATATACCATCAAAAGCGGGAGCAGAGCTGTTCGACTGCAAGTAGGTGTGAATGTCCAGCCATAATTACTCACAAATGGGTAAGAAAAGGTAGTATTGCCAGACCATACATGATCAAAACAGGGAGCTGAGGTGGTTCAGCTGCAAGGTGTGAATGTCTGACTATAGTTTGTAAAAAGCGGGTAAGACAAGGTGCGAATGCCCGACAATGTATGATCAAAAGAGGGAGTGGAGGTCTTCGGCTGCAAGGTCTGAATGTCCAACCATAATTTCTAAAAACCGGGTAAGAAAAGGCTCGAAAGCCCGACTATACACAATCAAAAGCGGGAGCGGGAGGTTTTCAGCTGCAAATCCTTCACTCAAACCAAGTGAAAACTGCTTTGTCCTTCATATTTATCAATGTCTAGATCGACTTCAACAAAGAACAACATTGTACTTTGCAGTAAAGAAAGAGCAAATCAAAAAATTTAGGAATCCGAGAATAAGCTTATTTTCATGAGTTCTGCACGATTATTGATTTTACTATGAATGAATGCCTTCACTCAAACTATGTTAAAACTGCTTTGTCCTTCATATTTATCAATGTCTAGATTGACTTCAACAAAGAACAACACTGGATTTTGCAGTAGAAGAAAGAGCAACACTGAAGGATCAGTAATCCGAGAATAAGCTTATTTTCATACGTTCTGCATGATTTGGGATTTTATGTTTAAAATGAATTGCTTTGCTCAAACCAAGTTAAAATTGCTTTGTCCTTCATAGTTATCCATGTCTAAAATGTATCAAGCATAAAGTTCCTCATATTACCCTGAATGAGAAAGAAGCATCCCTTTGGTTGAGCAATACGTTCCTTTTGCGGAGTTATGCATGAATTCGGATTTTGCTATAAAATTCATTCCTTCACACCTTTTTTTTTCACCGCATTTTATAGATTATGGTTGGAAATTTCAACCACTCTAATCCGAAGACCTCTCCTCCCGCTTTTGTTAATATATTTGAACTTTAGTTGGACATTCACCCCTTTTTGCAGCTAAACCACCTCCGCTCCCTGTTTTGATCATGTATGGTCTGGCAATACTACATTTTCTTACCCGTTTGTGAGTAATTATGGCTGGATATTCAAACCTACTTGCAGCTGAACAAAATTTCTCTCGCTTTTAATTATGTTTGGATATTCGAACCTTTTCTTTACTGCTTTTTGCCAACTTTGGTCGGACGTTCACACCTTCTTGCAGCCGAACACCTCCGCTTCCGCTTTTGATGGTATATATTCGGGCATTCGAACCTTTTCTTACCAGCTTTTTACAAACGATGGTTGGACTTTCACACCTTCTTGTAGCCGAACAACTCCGCTCCCCCTATTGATTGTGTAAAGTCGGGTATTTTAACCTTTTCTTACCCACTTTTTACCAACTATGGTCGGACATTCACACCTTCTTACAGCGGAACACCTCCGCTCCCTCTTTTGATGGTGTATGTTTGGGCATTCGAACCTTTTCTTACCCGCTTTTTACAAACTATGCTCGGACATTCAAACCTTCTTGTAGCCGAACACATCCACTCCTTCTTTTGATGATGTATGCTTGGGCATTCAAACCTACTTTTTGCCCGCTTTTCATTAATTTTGGGTGGACATTCACACCTTGTCACAGCCAAACACCTCCGCTCCCTGTTTTGATCATGTATGGTTGGACATTCGCACCTTTTCTCACCCGCTTTTTGCAAACTATGGTTGGCTGTTCACAGCTTCCTCTCCACCATACTTGTATCGTGGGATGTTCACACCCAGTTGCATCCGAAGACCTCCGCCCCCACTTTTGTTGATATTTAGTTGGTCATTCATTTGCAGCCAAACACCTCTGATCTTGCTTTTGATGATGTAAGGTTGGGCATTCAGACCTTGCTTCACCTGTTTTTCACCAAATATAGTCGGACATTCACACCTTCTTGCAGCCGGACACTTCCGCTCCACCTTTTAGTGTTCTATCACACCTTTTTTTCACCGAATTTTATAGATTATGGTTGGAAATTCTCAACCACTCTCATCCGAAGACCTCTCCTCCCGCTTTTGTTAATATATTTGAACTTTAGTCGGACATTCACACCTTCTTGCAGCTGAACCACCTCCGCTCCCTGTTTTGATCATGTATGGTCTGGCAATACTACCTTTTCTTACCCGTTTGTGAGTAATTATGGCTGGACATTCACACTTACTTGCAGCCGAACACCACCTCTCTCGCTTTTGATGATGTATGGACCGGCATTCTTACCTTTTCTAACACATTTTTCAGAAATTACAGTCGGAGATTCACACCTACTCACAGCCGAACAACTCCGCTCCCGCATTTGATGGTGTGCAGTCGGACATTCTCACCCTTTCTCATCAGCTTTTTGCAAATTATGATCTGACATTCACACCTACTTGCAGTCGAAAAGCTATGCTCCCGCTTTTGATTATGTTTGGTTGGATATTCAAACCTTTTCTTAACTGCTTTTTACAAACTTTGGTTGGACGTTCACACCTTCTTGTAGCCGAACACATCCACTCCTGCTTTTGATGATGTATGGTTGGGCATTCGCACCTTTTTTTTACCCATTTTTCAGGAATTATTGGTGGACATTCACACCTTCTTGCAGCTGAACACCTCTCCTTCTTATGATCATGTGCGGATGATATTCGAAAATTTTCTTTCATGTTTTAAAGCAATTATTGATGGACATTCAGACCTTCTTGCAGCTGAACCACTCTGCTCCCGCTTTTGATGGTGTATAGTCGGGCTTTCGAGCCTTTCCTTCCCGGTTTTTACAAATTATGGTTGGATATTCAGACCTTCTTGCAGCCGAACACCTCCGCTCCCTCTTTTGATCATACATTGTCTGGCATTCGAACCTTTTCTCACCAGCTTTTTACAAACCATGGTTGGACTTTCACACCTTCTTGTAGCCGAACAACTCCGCTCCCGCTATTGATTGTGTACAGTCGGGTATTTTAACCTTTTCTTACCTGCTTTTTACCAACTATGGTCGGACATTCACACCGTCTTACAGCGGAACACCTCCGCTCCGCGCTTTTGATGGTGTATAGTCAGGCATTTGAACCTTTTCTTACCCGCTTTTTACAAACTATGGTCGGACATTCAAACCTTCTTGTAGCCGAAAACCTCCGCTCTCTCTTTTGATTATACAATGTTGGGCATTCGCACCTTATCTTACCCGCTTTTTACAAACTATAGTCAGACATTCACACCTTGCAGCTGAACAACCTCAGCTCCCTGTTTTGATCATGTATGGTCCGGCAATACTACCTTTTCTTACAAGTTTGTGAGTAATTATGGCTGGACATTCACACCTACTTGCAGTCGAAAAGCTCTGCTCCCGCTTTTGATTATGTTTGGTTGGATATTCGAAACTTTTCTTAACTGCTTTTTACAAACCTTGGTCGGACGTTCACACCTTCTTGCAGCCGAACACCTCCGCTTCCGCTTTTGATGGTATATATTCGGGCATTCGAACCTTTTCTTAGCAGCTTTTTACAAACCATGGTTGAACTTTCACACCTTCTTGTAGCCGAACAACTCCGCTCCCGCTATTTATTGTGTACAGTCAGGTATTTTAACCTTTTCTTACCCGCTTTTTACCAACTATGGTCGGACATTCACACCGTCTTACAGCGGAACACCTCCGCTCCCGCTTTTGATGGTATATAGTCAGGCATTTGAACCTTTTCTTACCCGCTTTTTTTTTTTTATGGTCGGACATTCAAACCTTCTTGTAGCCGAAAACCTCCGCTCCCTCTTTTGATCATACATTGTCGGGCATTCGCACCTTTTCTTACCCGTTTTTTACAAACCATGGTCGGACTGTCACACATTCTTGTAGCCAAACACATCCGCTCCCGCTATTGATTGTGTACAGTCGGGTATTTTAACCTTTTCTTACCCGTTTTTTACCAACTATGGTCGGACATTCACACCTTCTTACAGCGGAACACCTCCGCTCCCTCTTTTGATAGTGTATGTTCGGGCATTCGAATCTATTCTTACCCCCTTTTTACAAAATATGCTCGGAGATTCACACCTACTCACAGCCGAACAACTCCGCTCCCGCATTTGATGGTGTATAGTCGGGCATTCTCACCCTTTCTCATCAGCTTTTTGCAAATTATGATCTGACATTCACACCTACTTGCAGTCGAACAGCTCTGCTCCCGCTTTTGATTATGTTTGGTTGGATATTCGAAACTTTTCTTAACTGCTTTTTACAAACTTTGGTAGGACGTTCAAACTTTCAAGCAGCCGAACACCTCCGCTTCTGCTTTTGATGTTGTATATTCGGGCATACAAACCTTTTCTTACCCACTTTTTACAAACCATGGTCAGACTTTCACTCTTTGTTGCTGAACAACTCCGCTCCCTCTTTTGATTGTGTACAGTCGGGTATTTTCACCTTTTCTTACCTGCTTTTTACAAACTATGGTCGGACATTCAAACCTTCTTGTAGCCGAACACATCCACTCCTGCTTTTGATGATGTATGGTTGGGCATTCGCACCTTTTCTTACCCATTTTTCAGTAATTATTGGTGGACATTCAGACCTTCTTGCAGCTGAACACCTCTGCTCCCTCTTTTGATCATACATTGTCGGGCATTAGCACCTTGTCTTACCCGCTTTTTACAAACTTTAGTCAGACATTCACACCTTGCAGCTGAACCACCTCCGCTCCCTGTTTTGATCATGTATGGTCTGGCAATACTACCTTTTCTTACCCATTTGTGAGTAATTATGGCTGGACATTCACACCTACTTGCAGCCGAACACCACCTCTCCCGCTTTTGATGATGTATTGTCCGGCATTCTAGTCTCTTCTAACACATTTTTCAGCAATTATGGTCGGACATTCACACCTACTCACAGCCGAACACTTCCGCTCCCGCATTTGATGGTGTATAGCCGGGCATTCTCACCCTTTCTCATCAGCTTTTTGCAAATTATGATCTGACATTCACACCTACTTGCAGTCGAACAGCTCTGCTCCCGCTTTTGATTATGTTTGGTTGGATATTCTAACCTTTTCTTAACTGCTTTTTACAAACTTTGGTCGGATGTTCACACCTTCTTGCAGCCGAACACCTCCACTTCCACTTTTGATGGTATATATTCGGGCATTCGAACCTTTTCTTACCCGCTTTTTACCAACTATGGTCGGACATTTACACCTTCTTACAGCGGAACACCTCCGCTCCCTCTTTTGATGGTCTATGTTTGGGCATTCGAACCTTTTCTTACCCGCTTTTTACAAACTATGGTCGGACATTCAAACCTTCTTCTAGCCGAACACATCCACTCCTGTTTTTGATGATGTATGGTTTGGCATTCGCACCCTTTTTTTACCCATTTTCAGCAATTATGGGTGGACATTCAGACCTTCTTGCAGCCGAAAACCTCCGCTCCCTCTTTTGATCATGCATTGTCGGGCATTCGCACCTTGTCTTACCCGCTTTTTATAAACTTTAGTTGGACATTCACACCTTCTTGCAGCTGAACGACCTCCGCTCCCTTTTTTGATCATGTATGGTCTGGCAATACTACCTTTTCTTACCCGTTTGTGAGTAATTAATCCCAAAATATTGAGCATAAAATAAGTCTTTATGCTGATGATGTATTACTTTTCCTTCAGAACTCACAGACGTCTCTCACTCACACGATCACACTCATAAATAAATTCTCAACACTTTCTGACTACTCTATCAACTGGTCTAAGACCACAGTTCTGCCCATTAACTGTAGGGTCCATAATATACCTGCGATCACTTTACAGTCAGGAAATATTAGATATTTAGGCATAAACATTTCCTCCAGGCTCTCAGAGCTAACAAAGCTAAATTATGTGCAATTATTAAAGACAGTAGAGGACGATCTCTCTCGTTGGAAGTCCTTACCTATATCACTTATGGGGAGAATTACATCCATTAAAATGATGATACTACCAAAAGTTAACTATTTGTTCTCAATGATCCCCATAAAACCATCTGCTACTTGGTTTAAGTAACTAGATTCATGCATCTCCAAATTTCTGTGGAAAAACAAACCACCACGTATTAGTTTAAAAACCCTACAGAAGACCAAGGACAATGGTGGATTAGATTTACCTCATTTTCAGCACTATTCCTTAGCCAATAGGTTACAATATATATCAAAATGGTTTAAACCTTGTTTTTGTCACAGTTCCCAGAGACGTTGTAATCGTTGAGGATTCTATATTCACCCCCTCATTAGAGGCACGTGTTGCAGATTGATGACACTGAATCTTCTTCTCTGTTCATTGCTGGCATCATTCCCAGCATCGTAAGTGTTCGTGGCATTGTTAGCCTCTTCTTCTGGATCTTGATATCGAGAATCCTTTTGTATTTCTGGTTTGTCAGTACTCTCTCTTCGTTCACCGGCGTCTTTGTCTTTTTGTCCTTGAGTTTGGTGATTTTTTCTTCTTTTGATGCCTTGACACAATGTGACAGGTGATACCACGTGGGAGATCCTGTAACTTGGACTGCTGTCCCTGTGCTGCGAAATGGCTGTGCTGCTCAAATGGTCTCTCCTTCATCATGGTTACATGCTGCCATTCCGACATCTCGCCATTCCGACATGGGTCTCCAATTGTCGGAATGGCGACACTTAATTTTTTATCAAACGTCCCACCATTCCGACACTTTTTTCCTCCTATGGTCGGAATGGCGGTATGTTTTTTGTTTTTTTTAACATACCGCCATTCCGACAGTTCCTTTTAATAGCCTATTTTTTACCCAAAACATTTTGCACTAATGATATGCCGGCGCAAATACGCCCTAAAGTTTGGCGCACAAGCTTTGCACATGCAGAGGCCACAGCCTCGCAAACAAACTTTAATAATCTATTATCAAAATCCCCTGAATTTCAAATATAAAAATACAGATATTAATGTAACTCTGGCGAGACTGAAACTGATTAAGCAGAAATACAGTGTCAGTGAGCTGTCACAGCAGCCAGCTGGAGCGGAGCTCTCTTCAGAGCCCATGCGTCTTTTGCACGCTATCATCATATGCAAAAGTAATAATTGCAATAACAGATATCACGGCTACGGCACAGGACACAGTTGCGAGCACTCTGCCTTGCCTTGCCAATAGGAGAAGAGAGAAATGACAGCATAGAACGTATAAAACACAACAAAATGCAGTAAAACCGTTTATTCATGTTATTCACGTGATTTATGAGTACTCGCTCCAATTTTGGGAAGCGCGGATGGGCTTTGCGCATTTGGCACAAACACACAGCCGTTGCGCAAGGCTTTATACAGCCTGTTGATATCTTAAGGACGTAACTGGTCACACCTGGGAGTAAATGTCATGTAGAGATTGTTTTTACATGACATTACAGCTGAACATATAGCTTTCATCCACAAACCAATGTGGGAGAGCCCGAAGACGCATGTGCCAGACGCACATAGGCATGCGTAAAACCAATTTTGACCACTTCATACTGTTTATTTGCTTTCTTTTAGTTAATTTTCGTTTCTTTTGGATTCTTGTGCGTGTTATGGAGCCGTTTTGGTCCATGTTTGTAAGCCTTTTTTTCCTGGATTAAATTTTCGGAAGTTGAAACAAGTGGCATTGGAGTGTGTGATTGAAAACCACCGCGGACTGCTTCTCCTCCTCCAGTTGCCGAGACTTTGTGTTTTTAATAACGCTTGTCTATAAACATGTGTTAAACATATAAATTGCATGAACAGAAAGAAGGGACTCACCTGTTGAGTAACACACATTTCCTTATACAGAAAGCCTTGTCGGAATGGTGGGACATTTGAACGTCGGAATGGTGGGACGTTTGCATGTCGGAATGGTGGTATGTCGGAATGGTGGTATGTCGGAATGGTGGGATGTCGGAATAGCGGGATGTCGGAATGGCGGGATTTCGGAATGGGTGTTGCCACCCCCTTCATCATATACACTTTTATTTATACATCACCTTCCACCATGAAGCGTTGTCCCTTTTTGTTTCTCTCTTTGTTCTTAAAATGCTGTTATGCATGTCTAAACCAATCCATTAAATTAGATCATTTTGGCAGTAAAGCGATCTACAATGTGCTTGGTCGCAAAGCTGCTCATCTGTGGTAAACAGCTCTTCAGAAAGGCATTCTTCAATTGATTTCACTAATTCTATGTAATAATTTTGTGATTTCCTACAAAACTACACTTCTTCTCCCATCTGTCTGAGTATTTAATATTGTCTGGGTCCCGTTAAAACATGTATTTTTCCCATCTAATTCCTTGTTTGCTTTAAAACAAGAATTCCCCATTTTCTATCCCTTCAGTAGCCAACCAGTTTGTATGGAGTACACTGGAGCAACTTGACTGATCAGTAAAACACTGCTTTTGTTGTCACCGCAAGGCATCCCCCGTCGGTTGTTTCACTGAGACACTACTGAGTAACTATAACTCAACACAGTTTATACACATAACATTCATATACATACTAACAAACAAACAAACAATTATTTATCGCGATTTTCTCATCTCTGTTTGAACGTACACCCAGGTAAATATTCCTGTAGTCTTCTCATACCGACTATGGACCCATTCATTGTTTAACTTCACTGTTTTGCAAATCCTAATTGAATATTACACATTGACATTGAACTTTAGTGGATAAGCAGGTCTTCATTGCATTCAGCAACCTATATGTGAGCATCTATGTGTAAGCTGTTCTTCTTTGCATTTATCAGCAGCAAGCAATTCTTCATTGCACATGCATATGAAAATAGTAAAACAATTCCAATGCGTTAGCGAAACCTTCTATATCAGGAGTGTCCATCATGATGCTGGGAATAGAACCTCTTTCCCATATAGTTCAACCTTCATTACTCAACTGATCATAACTCCGCAATGAGCACATTTCAAAGTATCATTCCTCTACATGTATTCAAAAATCTATGTGTAAATGTTTAATATTTCTTATATTTGTTGATGTCATTCTGTGTGCATGTGGCCTAAACCCAATCTCTGTGTGGCAATTTTAATTTAAACAAGTTGAACTCTGCCTCTGATCATTTAAAAAAGGTGTGTACCAATATCAACCTTTCTCAGGTAATTACTGATCCTACAAAACCAAAGAGATCCTTCAAGGTTGTCCCTGATTGGCTCAATCTTAACAAATCAAAGGTAGAATATCCGCAGTATCTGAACTTGGTGTTAGTTATCACTGCTCAATAGCCTGTATCAGAATTGCAAAAATGAAAACATTAGGTCCACGCTTGGTATCCAGATCCTGAAACATCTCCATGAGCAGGCTTTTTTTTAACTGATCTGTTGAATAGTTATATGACACTGTTAAAATCTCAGATGAAGATCTAGCACTTGACCATTTTTGTAAATCTTCTAATTCCATAGTTGATAAACATGCCCCTTTTAAAAAGTATAGAACTTAGAACAGGTCTAGTCCCTGACTTTCGGCAGAACTGTCTTCTTTACTTTTTTTTTTTTTTCCCCTTGTCCTGTTCAGCATTATGTCAGAAGAATTGTAGTCTGAATACCTTTGATGCCAAACAGATTTGCTTTGCCAAGGGAAGTTTTATAAATGTAAAGCTCCCCTTGATGCCCATTTATTTATTTCTGTTTACAATATATGACATGAACTGAACTGAACCGGACCGGGGGACAAGGAAAGAAGAAGAGGAAAGAAGAGGAAACAGAACAAAAATAGAAACAAAAACCAGACAACCAGCTGCTACACCTGTAAAAACAAAACAGACAACAATCCATGGCCTCTGAGGGGAATCCAGCCTTAGCGCCACCAGGAGCACCTGAAAGCAGACAAGCAGAGAAAAAACAAACACACAAAGAAACAAAAACAAGCACAAGAAGCGGCAATCGCATACAACACAGCTGTGGATATAGATGACCTGAGACGACATGATAATACATCAACTGATTAGCGACCATGCTACTGGACTAATGAATGTGTGTGTGTGTGTGTGTGTGTGTGAGAACATGCAACACCCATGGCACAGGACCTACATGATAACCGTGCTTAGTTATGAGTGTATAAGCGTACAGGGCCACAATCCACAGCCCCCCCCAAGCAATCAGAAGCAGGCAGAGAGGGCCACAAGACCCAGGCCACCAGCAGCCCCCACAGAGCACAGAACCCAGGCAGCCCACCGCAGGGGCAACCACGCATCCACCCAGAAGACTGCAGAGGAAGCCCCCGGAAAGAGCCCCCATAAGCATAGGGCAGAGGCCCTCCGGGAGCCAGGGGCAACAGCCCACCGACCCCGCCAGGCCCCAGCCGCCCAGACATGGGCCGTGCACTGGACCCGGGCCCCAGGGGCCCGAGCGCCCCCAAACCCCCCAGCAGAGGCCCCACCCAATACCCAGGAGGGCAAAGCGCCCCAGACAGCCACAAAGTGGGTCAGCGCCTGCCCCAGCGCCCCTTGCCAAGTGCCCTGGGAGTCAAGACGTGCCCACAGGTTGGTGAAGTTGCGAGCAGTGGGGAGAGGCAACGCTGACGCCCCATCGGGAGAAGCACAGGCAGGCCAGGCGACAGCAAGTCCCAGATCCAGGCCCAATCATTACCACACACACTTTCACGTCCCATACATCCACACATCCACACGTCCTACCTCCCTCGACTCTGCTGGGGTATAGTGCAGCGGGCACACCAGGGGGCCAGCAACCCCCCAGCCACCACAGACCCCGAACCAGCAGAACAATTAATTAATCCTCCTGGCCCCTTCTGCCCCGAACAGACACCAGGAAGCAGGGGTGTGCGAAGAAGACCCCTCCCCTCACCCTTCTGGCTCTTCAATATTTTCTAATAGTGAGCAATTAAAATTGAGGGGCAGCCAAACTTGTAGAACTGGGAGCGCGGCACTCTGGGCAGCCTACATACCCAAAGAGCCCCGCCCACCAGATGCCACTCAGTGTAACCACCCCCCAAGACCTAATGTGTGTGTGTGAGTGTGTTTGATAAGTACTAATGTCTAAGGTGTAATTAAAACAGGGGCAGGGAACTGCAGAGTGCAACAAAAGGGGACCACCTACGTGGCCCCATCCACTACACCCCACCGAACACACACGCCCCCAAAACCCTTCATGTGTGAGTGTGTGCTGTGTACAGGAGCCAGAAGGGAGAGGGGTATGGGGATATATACCGGGGGAGCTACTCTCCCCCAGAGAGGGCAGCCAGGGACTGGCTGTAATAGGCATCCCTGCTACCTGGGAGCCAACAATGGGCAGGAGGGCCTGATGTCCACCAGGCTCGGGGCCTGTAGCGACCATATTCCGGGAGCTACTGTACCCCCAGAAGGTACCCATCCCGCCCCACCCCACTCAACCCAACCCCACCCCGGAGGACCTCTACAAAAAACAAACAAACAACATAAAAAAACAATCAAACAAACCACCCGGTCACACCAGTTGCAGCAGCCCGGGCCTGAGACCCACCATCACCCAGCAACCCACCACCACCACTATGTGATAAAACTAATCAGAGGGGACCAGAGAGAATGAAATTCAGCCAATTGATGTTTTGAGGAGGCAGACATTGTTTCCATGCTAATATAATCTAGAAGAAAATTTCTAAACTGGTTAATACACAGATTGTTCTTCGCTTTCCAGTTCATGAGAATAGTTTTCTTTGCGATACATAACACTGTGAGAACCATGTGTGCTGAGTTAATTTCCATGTTGATGTTGTCTAAGTCACCCAGTATGCACAGTGTGGGGCATGCAGGGATGCTACACTTTAGCCATGTTGATAGGTCCTCACAGACTTCAAGCCAGAACTTCTGGACAGGCGCACAAAACCACAAAGCATGTGCATAATCATCAGGTGTGTTATCTGTGCAATGTGAGCAGATGTTTGAGTGTGTTAGACCCATCCTGAACATCCTTTGTCCTGTATAGTGTGTTCTATGAAGGATTTTGTATTGTATGAGCTGTAAATTAGGATTTCGAGTCATTATGAAGGTGTTCAAACATATTTGTGGTTAGAAGCTATGACCAGAACTGATGGATAAATCTGCCTCCCATTTTGAGGATGGAAGAGACATTGTGTCATCTATCTTAGACAATAATTTATATATTTTTGATAGTAGTTTTAGGGTGCAGATGCTTAGAAATTCTGCTACCCTAGTCGGGAGTTGTAAGTCTGGTTGGTGGAGGATATATCCATCCATCGATCCATCATCTGCCGCTTATCCGGGGGTCGGGTCGCGGGGGCAGGAGCTTGAGCAGAGAAACCCAGACGTCTCTGTCCCCAGCCACTTCCTCCAGCTCTTCCGGGGGGACCCCGAGGCGTTCCCAGGCCAGCCGAGAGACATAGTCTCTCCAACGTGTCCCGGGTCTCCCCCGGGTTCTCCTCCCAGTGGGACGTGCCCGGAACACCTCCCCAGGGAGGCGCCCAGGGGGCATCCTAACCAGATGCCCGAGCCACCTCATCTGACTCCTCTCAATGCGGAGGAGCAGCGGTTCTACTCCGATCCCCTCCCGGAAGACTGACCTTCTCACCCTATCTCTAAGGGAGAGCCCAGACACCCTGCGGAGGAAACCCATTTCGGCTGCTTGTATTCGCGATCTTGTTCTTTCGGTCACTACCCACAACTAGTGACCATAGATGAGGATGGGAACGTAGATTGACCAGTAAGTAGAGAGCTTTGCCTTCTGGCTCAGCTCCCTCTTCACTACGACGGGTCGGTGCAGAGCCCGCAACACTGCAGACGCCGCACCGATCCGCCCGTCAATCTCCCGCTCCATTCGTCCCTCACTCGTGAACAAGATCCCGAGATACTTGAACTCCTCCACTTGGGGAAGGATCTCATTCCCGACCCGGAGAGAGCATTCCACCCTTTTCCGGCTGAGAACCATAGTCTCGGATTTGGAGGTGCTGATTCTCATCCCAGCCGCTTCACACTCGGCTGCGAATCGCTCCAGTAAGAGCTGAAGGTCACGGCCTGACGACGCTAACAGAACCACATCATCTGCAAAAAGCAGAGACCCGATTCTGAGGTCGCCCTGACGGAGTCCAACTCTCACCGGAAACGTATCCCACTTACTGCCGGCAATGCGGACCAAACTCTGGCACCGGTCATACAGAGACCGAACGGCCCCTATCAAGGGGTCCGGCACTCCATATTCCCGGAGCAACCCCCACAGGACTCCACGAGGGACACGGTCGAACGCTTTCTCCAAGTCCACAAAACACATGTAGACTGGTTGGGCGAACTCCCAGCAGCTGGTCCACTGTTCCACGGCCAGGACGAAAGCCACACTGCATCTCCTGAATCCGAGGCTCGATTATCCGACGGATCCTCCTCTCCAATACCCCCGAATAGACCTTACCAGGGAGGCTGAGGAGTGTGATACCCCTATAGTTGGAACACACCCTCCGGTCCCCCTTTTTAAAGAGGGGGACCACCACCCCAATCTGCCAGTCCAGAGGCACTGTCCCCGATGTCCACGCGATACTGCAGAGGCGTGTCAGCCAAGACAGCCCTACAACATCCAGAGCCTTGAGAAACTCAGGACGGACCTCATCCACCCCCGGGGCCTTGCCACCGAGGAGCTTTTTAACCACCTCGGCAACCTCAGCCCCAGAAATGGGAGGCCCCGTCTCTGAGCTCTCCGACTCTGCCTCTTCCGAGCATGAGTTTAACCTCAGTGAAACCCAGCCTCATTCCTCAAGTATATTCATATTCATATAAACAGAACCAACATTGATCACAAAGCTGAACCTCAGTGAAACCCAGCCTCATTCATCAATTATATTCATATTAATATAAACAGAACCAACATTGATCAATGAGTATAACCTCATTGAAACCCAGCCTCATTCCTCAATTATATTCATATTAATATAAACAGAACCAACATTGATCACAAAGCTGAACCTCAGTGAAACCCAGCCTCATTCATCAATTATATTCATATTAATATAAACAGAACCAACATTGATCAATGAGTATAACCTCATTGAAACCCAGCCTCATTCCTCAATTATATTCATATTAATATAAACAGAACCAACATTGATCACAAAGCTGAACCTCAGTGAAACGCAGCATCATTCATCAATTATATTCATATTATTAGAAACAGAACCAACATTGACCACAAAGCTGAACCTCATTGAAACCCAGCCTCATTCATCAATTATACTCATATTAATATAAACAGAATCAACATTGATCACAAAGCTTAAACTCATTGAAACCCAGCCTCATTCATCAATTATATTCATATTAATATAAACAGAACCAACATTGATCAATGAGTTTAACCTCATTGAAACCCAGCCTCATTCCTCAATTATATTCATATTAATATAAACAGAACCAACATTGATCAATGAGTTTAACCTCTTTGAAAAACGGCCTCATTCATTAATTATATTCATATAAATATATACAGAAACAACATTGATCACAAAGCTGAACCTCATTGAAACCCAGCCTCATTCATCAGTTATATTCATATTAATATAAACAGAACCAACATTGATCAATGAGTTTAACCTCATTGAAACCCACTCTTATTCATCAATTATATTCATATTAATATAAAAAGAACCAACATTGATCAATTAGTTTAACCTCTTTGAAACCCAGACTCATTCATCAATTATATTCATATTAGTATAAACAGAACCAACATTGATCACAAAGCTTAACCTCAGTGAAACCCAGCCTCATTCATCAATTATATTCATATTAATAGAAACAGAACAAACATGGACCACAAAGCTGAACCTCAGTGAAACCCAGCCTCATTCATCAATTATATTCATATTAATAGAAACAGAACCAGCATTGGCCACAAAGCTGAACCTCATTGAATCCCAGCCTCATTCATCAATTATATTCATATTAATATAAACAGAACCAACATTGATCACAAAGCTGTACCTCAGTGAAACCCAGCCTCATTCATCAATTATATTCATATTAATATAAACAGAACCAACATTGATCAATGAGTTTAACCTCAGTGAAAAGCAGCCTCATTCCTCAATTTTATTCATATTAATATAAACAGAACCAACATTGATCAATGAGTTTAACCTCAGTGAAACCCAGCCTCATTCATCAATTATATTCATATTAATAGAAATAGAACAAACATGGACCACAAAGCTGAACCTCAGTGAAACCCAGACTCATTCATCAATTATATTCATATTAATAGAAATAGAACCAACATTGGCCACAAAGCTGAACCTCAGTGAAACCCAGCCTCACTGATGAAACCCAGCCTCACCTGATGAGCATGTGCATAATCATCAGGTGTGTTATCTGTGCAATGTGAGCAGATGTTTGAGTGTGTTAGACCCATCCTGAACATCCTTTGTCCTGTATAGTGTGTTCTATGAAGGATTTTGTATTGTATGAGCTGTAAATTAGGATTTCGAGTCATTATGAAGGTGTTCAAACATATTTGTGGTTAGAAGCTATGACCAGAACTGATGGATAAATCTGCCTCCCATTTTGAGGATGGAAGAGACATTGTGTCATCTATCTTAGACAATAATTTATATATTTTTGATAGTAGTTTTAGGGTGCAGATGCTTAGAAATTCTGCTACCCTAGTCGGGAGTTGTAAGTCTGGTTGGTGGAGGATATATCCATCCATCGATCCATCATCTGCCGCTTATCCGGGGGTCGGGTCGCGGGGGCAGGAGCTTGAGCAGAGAAACCCAGACGTCTCTGTCCCCAGCCACTTCCTCCAGCTCTTCCGGGGGGACCCCGAGGCGTTCCCAGGCCAGCCGAGAGACATAGTCTCTCCAACGTGTCCCGGGTCTCCCCCGGGTTCTCCTCCCAGTGGGACGTGCCCGGAACACCTCCCCAGGGAGGCGCCCAGGGGGCATCCTAACCAGATGCCCGAGCCACCTCATCTGACTCCTCTCAATGCGGAGGAGCAGCGGTTCTACTCCGATCCCCTCCCGGAAGACTGACCTTCTCACCCTATCTCTAAGGGAGAGCCCAGATACCCTGCGGAGGAAACCCATTTCGGCTGCTTGTATTCGCGATCTTGTTCTTTCGGTCACTACCCACAACTCGTGACCATAGATGAGGATGGGAACGTAGATTGACCAGTAAGTAGAGAGCTTTGCCTTCTGGCTCAGCTCCCTCTTCACTACGACGGGTCGGTGCAGAGCCCGCAACACTGCAGACGCCGCACCGATCCGCCCGTCAATCTCCCGCTCCATTCGTCCCTCACTCGTGAACAAGATCCCGAGATACTTGAACTCCTCCACTTGGGGAAGGATCTCATTCCCGACCCGGAGAGAGCATTCCACCCTTTTCCGGCTGAGAACCATAGTCTCGGATTTGGAGGTGCTGATTCTCATCCCAGCCGCTTCACACTCGGCTGCGAATCGCTCCAGTAAGAGCTGAAGGTCACGGCCTGACGACGCTAACAGAACCACATCATCTGCAAAAAGCAGAGACCCGATTCTGAGGTCGCCCTGACGGAGTCCAACTCTCACCGGAAACGTATCCCACTTACTGCCGGCAATGCGGACCAAACTCTGGCACCGGTCATACAGAGACCGAACGGCCCCTATCAAGGGGTCCGGCACTCCATATTCCCGGAGCAACCCCCACAGGACTCCACGAGGGACACGGTCGAACGCTTTCTCCAAGTCCACAAAACACATGTAGACTGGTTGGGCGAACTCCCAGCAGCTGGTCCACTGTTCCACGGCCAGGACGAAAGCCACACTGCATCTCCTGAATCCGAGGCTCGATTATCCGACGGATCCTCCTCTCCAATACCCCCGAATAGACCTTACCAGGGAGGCTGAGGAGTGTGATACCCCTATAGTTGGAACACACCCTCCGGTCCCCCTTTTTAAAGAGGGGGACCACCACCCCAATCTGCCAGTCCAGAGGCACTGTCCCCGATGTCCACGCGATACTGCAGAGGCGTGTCAGCCAAGACAGCCCTACAACATCCAGAGCCTTGAGAAACTCAGGACGGACCTCATCCACCCCCGGGGCCTTGCCACCGAGGAGCTTTTTAACCAACTCGGCAACCTCAGCCCCAGAAATGGGAGGCCCCGTCTCTGAGCTCTCCGACTCTGCCTCTTCCGAGCATGAGTTTAACCTCAGTGAAACCCAGCCTCATTCCTCAAGTATATTCATATTCATATAAACAGAACCAACATTGATCACAAAGCTGAACCTCAGTGAAACCCAGCCTCATTCATCAATTATATTCATATTAATATAAACAGAACCAACATTGATCAATGAGTATAACCTCATTGAAACCCAGCCTCATTCCTCAATTATATTCATATTAATATAAACAGAACCAACATTGATCACAAAGCTGAACCTCAGTGAAACCCAGCCTCATTCATCAATTATATTCATATTAATATAAACAGAACCAACATTGATCAATGAGTATAACCTCATTGAAACCCAGCCTCATTCCTCAATTATATTCATATTAATATAAACAGAACCAACATTGATCACAAAGCTGAACCTCAGTGAAACGCAGCATCATTCATCAATTATATTCATATTAATAGAAACAGAACCAACATTGACCACAAAGCTGAACCTCATTGAAACCCAGCCTCATTCATCAATTATACTCATATTAATATAAACAGAATCAACATTGATCACAAAGCTTAAACTCATTGAAACCCAGCCTCATTCATCAATTATATTCATATTAATATAAACAGAACCAACATTGATCAATGAGTTTAACCTCATTGAAACCCAGCCTCATTCCTCAATTATATTCATATTAATATAAACAGAACCAACTTTGATCAATGAGTTTAACCTCTTTGAAAAACGGCCTCATTCATTAATTATATTCATATAAATATATACAGAACCAACATTGATCACAAAGCTGAACCTCATTGAAACCCAGCCTCATTCATCAGTTATATTCATATTAATATAAACAGAACCAACATTGATCAATGAGTTTAACCTCATTGAAACCCACTCTTATTCATCAATTATATTCATATTAATATAAAAAGAACCAACATTGATCAATTAGTTTAACCTCTTTGAAACCCAGACTCATTCATCAATTATATTCATATTAGTATAAACAGAACCAACATTGATCACAAAGCTTAACCTCAGTGAAACCCAGCCTCATTCATCAATTATATTCATATTAATAGAAACAGAACAAACATGGACCACAAAGCTGAACCTCAGTGAAACCCAGCCTCATTCATCAATTACATTCATATTAATAGAAACAGAACCAGCATTGGCCACAAAGCTGAACCTCATTGAATCCCAGCCTCATTCATCAATTATATTCATATTAATATAAACAGAACCAACATTGATCACAAAGCTGTACCTCAGTGAAACCCAGCCTCATTCATCAATTATATTCATATTAATATAAACAGAACCAACATTGATCAATGAGTTTAACCTCAGTGAAAAGCAGCCTCATTCCTCAATTTTATTCATATTAATATAAACAGAACCAACATTGATCAATGAGTTTAACCTCAGTGAAACCCAGCCTCATTCATCAATTATATTCATATTAATAGAAATAGAACAAACATGGACCACAAAGCTGAACCTCAGTGAAACCCAGACTCATTCATCAATTATATTCATATTAATAGAAATAGAACCAACATTGGCCACAAAGCTGAACCTCAGTGAAACCCAGCCTCATTCATAAATTATATTCATATTAATATAAACAGAACCAACATTGATCACAAAGCTGTACCTCAGTGAAATCCAGCCTCATTCATCAATTATATTCATATTAATATAAAGAGAACCAACATTGATCAATGAGTTTAACCTCAATGAAACCCAGCCTCATTCCTCAATTACATTCATATTAATCTAAACAGAACCAACATTGATCACAAAGCTGAACCTCAGTGAAACCCAGCCTCATTCCTCAATTATATTCATATTAATATAAACAGAACCAACATTGATCATAAAGCTGAACATCAGTGAAACCCAGCCTCATTCATCAATTATATTCATATTAATATAAAAAGAACCAACATTGATAAATGAGTTTAAGTTTTTTGAAACACAGCCTCATTCCTCAATTATATTCATATTAGTATAAACAGAACCAACATTGATCAATGAGTTTAACCTCAGTGAAACCCAGCCTCAATCCTCAATTATATTCATATTCTTATAAACAGAACCAACATTGATCACAAAGCTGAACCTCAGTGAAACCCAGCCTCATTCATCAATTATATTCATATTAATATAAACAGAACCAACATTGATCAATGAGTTTAACCTCAGTGAAACCCAGCCTCATTCCTCAATTATATTCATATTCATATAAACAGAACCAACATTGATCACAAAGCTTTACCTCAGTGAAACCCAGACTCATTCATCAATTATATTCATATTAACATAAACAGAACCAACATTGATCAATGAGTTTAACCTCAGTGAAACCCAGCCTCATTCATCAATTATATTCATATTAATATAAAAAGAACCAAAATTGATAAATGAGTTTAAGTTTTTTGAAACACAGCCTCATTCCTCAATTATATTCATATTAGTATAAACAGAACCAACATTGATCAATGAGTTTAACCTCAGTGAAACCCAGCCTCATTCCTCAATTATATTCATATTCATATAAACAGAACCAACATTGATCACAAAGCTGAACCTCAGTGAAACCCAGCCTCATTCATCAATTATATTCATATTAATAGAAACAGAACCAACATTGATCAATGAGTTTAACCTCAGTGAAACCCAGCCTCATTCCTCAATTATATTCATATTCATATAAACAGAAGCAACATTGATCACAAAGCTGAACCTCAGTGAAACGCAGCCTCATTCATCAATTATATTCATATTAATATAAACAGAACCAACATTGATCAATGAGTTTAACCTCATTGAAACCCAGCCTAATTCCTCAATTAAATTCATATTAATATAAACAGAACCAACATTGATCACAAAGCTGAACCTCAGTGAAAGCAGCATCATTCATCAATTATATTCATATTAATAGAAACAGAAAAAACAATGACAACAAAGCTGAACCTCATTGAAACCCAGCCTCATTCATCAGTTATCTTGATATTAATATAAACAGAACCAACATTGATCACAAAGCTTTACCTCAGTGAAACCCAGCCTCATTCATCAATTATATTCATATTAACATAAACAGAACCAACATTGATCAATGAGTTTAACCTCAGTGAAACCCAGCCTCATTCATCAATCATATTCATATTAATATAAAAAGAACCAACATTGATAAATAAGTTTAAGTTTTTTGAAACACAGCCTCATTCCTCAATTATATTCATATTAGTATAAAGAGAACCAACATTGATCAATGAGTTTAACCTCAGTGAAACCCAGCCTCATTCCTCAATTATATTCATATTCATATAAACAGCACCAACATTGATCACAAAGCTGAACCTCAGTGAAACCCAGCCTCATTCATCAATTATATTCATATTAATAGAAACAGAACCAACATTGATCAATGAGTTTAACCTCATTGAAACCCAGCCTCATTCCTCAATTATATTCATATTAATATAAACAGAACCAACATTGATCAATGAGTTTAACCTCAGTGAAACCCAGCCTCATTCCTCAATTATATTCATATTCATATAAACAGAACCAACATTGATCACAAAGCTGAACCTCAGTGAAACCCAGCCTCATTCATCAATTATATTCATATTAATATAAACAGAACCAACATTGATCAATGAGTTTAACCTAGTTGAAACCCAGCCTCATTCATCAATTATATTCATATTAATATAAACAGAACCAACATTGATCACAAAGCTGAACCTCAGTGAAAGCAGCATCATTCATCAATTATATTCATATTAATAGAAACAGAAAAAACATTGACCACAAAGCTGAACCTCATTGAAACCCAGCCTCATTCCTCAATTATACTCATATTAATATAAACAGAATCAACATTGATCACAAAGCTTAAACTCATTGAAACCCAGCCTCATTCATAAATTATATTCATATTAATATAAAAAGAACCAACATTGATAAATGAGTTTAAGTTTTTTGAAACACAGCCTCATTCCTCAATTATATTCATATTAGTATAAACAGAACCAACATTGATCAATGAGTTTAACCTCAGTGAAACCCAGCCTCATTCCTCAATTATATTCATATTCTTATAAAGAGAACCAACATTGATCACAAAGCTGAACCTCAGTGAAACCCAGCCTCATTCATCAATTATATTCATATTAATATAAACAGAACCAACATTGATCAATGAGTTTAACCTCATTGAAACCCAGCCTCATTCCTCAATTATATTCATATTAATATAAACAGAACCAACATTGATCAATGAGTTTAACCTCAGTGAAACCCAGCCTCATTCATCAATTATATTCATATTCATATAAACAGAACCAACATTGATCACAAAGCTTTACCTCAGTGAAACCCAGACTCATTCATCAATTATATTCATATTAACATAAACAGAACCAACATTGATCAATGAGTTTAACCTCAGTGAAACCCAGCCTCATTCATCAATTATATTCATATTAATATAAAAAGAACCAAAATTGATAAATGAGTTTAAGTTTTTTGAAACACAGCCTCATTCCTCAATTATATTCATATTAGTATAAACAGAACCAACATTGATCAATGAGTTTAACCTCAGTGAAACCCAGCCTCATTCATCAATTATATTCATATTAATATAAACAGAACCATCATTGATCAATGAGTTTAACCTCAGTGAAACGCAGCCTTATTCCTCAATTATATTCATATTAATATAAACAGAACCAACATTGATCACAAAGCTGAACCTCAGTGAAACCCAGCCTCATTCATCAATTATATACATATTAATATAAACAGAACAAGCTTTGACCACAAAGCTGAACCTCAGTGAAACCCAGCCTCATTCATCAATTATATTCATATTAATATAAACAGAACCAACATTGATCAATGAGTTTAACCTCAGTGAAACCCAGCCTCATTCATCAATTATATTCATATTATTAAAAACAGAACCAAAATTGATCAATGAGTTTAAGTTCTTTGAAACACAGCCTCATTCATTAATTATATTCATATAAATATATACAGAACCAACATTGATCACAAAGCTGAACCTCAGTGAAACCAAGCCTCAATCATCAATTATATTCATTTTAATATAGACAGAACCATCATTGATCAATGAGTTTAACCTCAGTGAAACGCAGCCTCATTCCTCAATTATATTCATATTAATATAAACAGAACCAACATTGATCACAAAGCTGAACCTCAGTGAAACCCAGCCTCATTCATCAATTATATACATATTAATATAAACAGAACAAGCATTGATCAAAAAGCTGAACCTCAGTGAAACCCAGCCTCATTCATCAATTATATTCATATTAATATAAACAGAACCGACATTGATCACAAAGCTGAACCTCAGTGAAACCCAGCCTCATTCATCAATTATATTCATATTAATATAAAAAGAACCAACATTGATCAATGAGTTTAACTTCTTTGAAACACAGCCTCATTCATTAATTATATTCATATAAATATATACAGAACCAACATTGACCACAAAGCTGAACCTCAGTGAAACCCAGCCTCATTCATCAATTATATTCATATTAATATAAACAGAACAAACATTGATCACAAAGCTGAACCTCAGTGAAACCCAGCCTCATTCATCAATTATATTCATATTAATATAAACAGAACCAACATTGATCAATGAGTTTAACCTCAGTGAAACCCAGCCTCATTCCTCAATTATGTTCATATTCATATAAACAGAACCAACATTGATCACAAAGCTGAACCTCAGTGAAACCCAGCCTCATTCATCAGTTATATTCATATTAATATAAACAGAACCAACATTGATCAATGAGTTTAACCTCAGTGAAACGCAGCCTCATTCCTCAATTATTTTCATAGTAATATAAAAAGAACCAACATTGATCACAAAGCTGAACCTCAGTGAAACCCATTCTCATTCATCAGTTATATTGATATTAATATAAACAGAACCAACATTGATCACAAAGCTGAACCTCAGTGAAACCCAGCCTCATTCATCAATTATATTCATATTAATATAAACAGAACCAACATTGATCAATGAGTTTAGCCTCAGTGAAACCCAGCCTCATTCATCAATTATATTCATATTAATATACACAGAACCAACATTGATCACAAAGCTGAACCTCAGTGAAACCCAGCCTCATTCATCAGTTATATTGATATTAATATAAACAGAACCAACATTGATCAATGAGTTTAACCTCAGTGAAACCCAGCCTCATTCATCAATTATATTCATATTAATATAAACAGAACCAACATTGATCACAAAGCTGAACCTCAGTGAAACCCAGCCTCATTCATCAATTATATTCATATTATTATAAACAGAACCAACATTGATCAATGAGTTTAAGTTCTTTGAAACCCAGCCTCATTCATTAATTATATTCATATAAATATATACAGAACCAACATTGATCAAAAAGCTGAACCTCAGTGAAACCCAGCCTCATTCATCAATTTTATTCATATTAATATAAACAGAACCAACATTGATCACAAAGCTGAACCTCAGTGAAACCCAGCCTCATTCATCAATTATATTCATATTAATATAAACAGAACCAACATTGATCAATGAGTTTAACCTCAGTGAAACCCAGCCTCATTCATCAATTATATTCATATTATTAAAAACAGAACCAACATTGATCAATGAGTTTAAGTTCTTTGAAACACAGCCTCATTCATTAATTATATTCATATAAATATATACAGAACCAACAATGATCACAAAGCTGAACCTCAGTGAAACCAAGCCTCAATCATCAATTATATTCATTTTAATATAAACAGAACCAACATTGATCAATGAGTTTAAGTTCTTTGAAACACAGCCTCATTCATTAATTATATTCATATAAATATATACAGAACCAACATTGATCAAAAAGCTGAACCTCAGTGAAACCCAGCCTCATTCATCAATTATATTCATATTAATATAAACAGAACCAACATTGATCAATGAGTTTAACCTCAGTGAAACGCAGCCTTATTCCTCAATTATATTTATATTAATATAAACAGAACCAACATTGATCAATGAGTTTAACCTCAGTGAAACGCAGCCTCATTCCTCAATTATATTCATATTAATATAAACAGAACCAACATTGATCACAAAGCTGAACCTCAGTGAAACCCAGCCTCATTCATCAATTATATACATATTAATAGAAACAGAACAAGCATTGATCAAAAAGCTGAACCTCAGTGAAACCCAGCCTCATTCATCAATTATATTCATATTAATATAAACAGAAACGACATTGATCACAAAGCTGAACCTCAGTGAAACCCAGCCTCATTCATCAATTATATTCATATTATTATAAACAGAACCAACATTGATGAATGAGTTTAAGTTCTTTGAAACACAGCCTCATTCATTAATTATATTCATATAAATATATACAGAACAAACATTGATCACAAAGCTGAACCTCAGTGAAACCCAGCCTCATTCATCAATTATATTCATATTAATATAAACAGAACAAACATTGATCAATGAGTTTAACCTCAGTGAAACCCAGCCTCATTCATCAATTATATTCATATTATTATAAACAGAACCAACATTGATCAATGAGTTTAAGTTCTTTGAAACACAGCCTCATTCATTAATTATATTCATATAAATATATACAGAACCAACATTGATCACAAAGCTGAACCTCAGTGAAACCCAGCCTCATTCATCAATTATATTCATATTAATATAAAAAGAACCAACATTGATCAATGAGTTTAACCTCAGTGAAACACAGCCTCATTCATTAATTATATTCATATAAATATTTACAGAACCAACATTGATCAATGAGTTTAACCTCAGTGAAACGCAGCCTCATTCCTCAATTATGTTCATATTAATATAAAGAGAACCAACATTGATCACAAAGCTGAACATCAGTGAAACCCAGCCACATTCCTCAATTATATTCATATTAATATAAACAGAACCAACATTGAACACAAAGCTGAACCTCAGTGAAACCCAGCCTCATTCATCAATTATATTCATATTAATATAAAAAGAACCAACATTGACCACAAAGCTGAATCTCAGTGAAATCCAGCCTCATTCATCAATTTTATTCATATTAATATAAACACAACCAACATTGATCAATGAGTTTAACCTCAGTGAAACCCAGCCTCATTCATCAATTATATTCATATTATTATAAACACAACCAACATTGATCAATGAGTTTAAGTTCTTTGAAACACAGCCTCATTCATTAATTATATTCATATAAATATATACAGAACCAACATTGATCACAAAGCTGAACCTCAGTGAAACCAAGCCTCATTCATCAATTATATTCATATTAATATAAACAGAACCAACATTGATCACAAAGCTGAATCTCAGTGAAACACAGCCTCATTCATCAATTATATTCATATTAAAATAAACAGAACCAACATTGATCACAAAAATGAACCTCATTGAAACCCAGCCTCATTCATCAATTATATTCATATTAATATAAACAGAACCAACATTGATCACAAAGCTGAACCTCAGTGAAACCCAGCCTAATTCATCAATTATATTCATATTAATATAAACAGAACCAACATTGATCACAAAGCTGAACCTCAGTGAAACCCAGCCTAATTCATCAATTATATTCATATTAATATAAACAGAACCAACATTGATCAATGAGTTTAACCTCAGTGAAACGCAGCCTCATTCCTCAATTATGTTCATATTAATATAAAGAGAACCAACATTGATCACAAAGCTGAACATCAGTGAAACCCAGCCACATTCCTCAATTATATTCATATTAATATAAACAGAACCAACATTGATCACAAAGCTGAACCTCAGTGAAACCCAGCCTCATTCATCAATTATATTCATATTAATATAAACACAACCAACATTGATCAATGAGTTTAACCTCAGTGAAACCCAGCCTCATTCATCAATTATATTCATATTATTATAAACACAACCAACATTGATCAATGAGTTTAAGTTCTTTGAAACACAGCCTCATTCATTAATTATATTCATATAAATATATACAGAACCAACATTGATCACAAAGCTGAACCTCAGTGAAACCAAGCCTCATTCATCAATTATATTCATATTAATATAAACAGAACCAACATTGATCACAAAGCTGAATCTCAGTGAAACACAGCCTCATTCATCAATTATATTCATATTAAAATAAACAGAACCAACATTGATCACAAAAATGAACCTCATTGAAACCCAGCCTCATTCATCAATTATATTCATATTAATATAAACAGAACCAACATTGATCACAAAGCTGAACCTCAGTGAAACCCAGCCTAATTCATCAATTATATTCATATTAATATAAACAGAACCAATATTGATCAATGAGTTTAACCTCAGTGAAACCCAGCCTCATTCATCAATTATATTCATATTAATATAAAAAGAACCAACATTGACCACTAAGCTGAATCTCAGTGAAATCCAGCCTCATTCATCAATTTTATTCATATTAATATAAACAGAACCAACATTGATCACAAAGCTGAACCTCAGTGAAACCCAGCCTCATTCATCAATTTTATTCATATTAATATAAACAGAACCAACATTGATCAATGAGTTTAACCTCAGTGAAACGCAGCCTCGTTCCTCAATTATATTCATATTAGTATAAACAGAACCAACATTGATCAATGAGTTTAGCCTCAGTGAAACCCAGCCTCATTCCTCAATTATATTCATATTAATATAAACAGAACCAACATTGAACACAGAGCTGAACCTCAGTGAAACCCAGCCTCATTCATCAATTATATTCATATTAATATAAACAGAACCAACATTGATCACAAAGCTGAACCTCAGTGAAACCCAGCCTCATTCATCAATTATATTCATATTAATATAAACACAACCAACATTGATCAATGAGTTTAACCTCAGTGAAACCCAGCCTCATTCATCAATTATATTCATATTATTATAAACACAACCAACATTGATCAATGAGTTTAAGTTCTTTGAAACACAGCCTCATTCATTAATTATATTCATATAAATATATACAGAACCAACATTGATCACAAAGCTGAACCTCAGTGAAACCAAGCCTCATTCATCAATTATATTCATATTAATATAAACAGAACCAACATTGATCACAAAGCTGAATCTCAGTGAAACACAGCCTCATTCATCAATTATATTCATATTAAAATAAACAGAACCAACATTGATCACAAAAATGAACCTCATTGAAACCCAGCCTCATTCATCAATTATATTCATATTAATATAAACAGAACCAACATTGATCACAAAAATGAACCTCATTGAAACCCAGCCTCATTCATCAATTATATTCATATTATTATAAACAGAACCAACATTGATCAATGAGTTTAAGTTCTTTGAAACACAGCCTCATTCATTAATTATATTCATATAAATATATACAGAACCAACATTGATCAAAAAGCTGAACCTCAGTGAAACCCAGCCTCATTCATCAATTATATTCATATTAATATAAACAGAACCAACATTGATCAATGAGTTTAACCTCAGTGAAACGCAGCCTTATTCCTCAATTATATTCATATTAATATAAACAGAACCAACATTGATCAATGAGTTTAACCTCAGTGAAACGCAGCCTCATTCCTCAATTATATTCATATTAATATAAACAGAAACAACATTGATCACAAAGCTGAACCTCAGTGAAACCCAGCCTCATTCATCAATTATATACATATTAATAGAAACAGAACAAGCATTGATCAAAAAGCTGAACCTCAGTGAAACCCAGCCTCATTCATCAATTATATTCATATTAATATAAACAGAACCGACATTGATCACAAAGCTGAACCTCAGTGAAACCCAGCCTCATTCATCAATTATATTCATATTATTATAAACAGAACCAACATTGATCAATGAGTTTAAGTTCTTTGAAACACAGCCTCATTCATTAATTATATTCATATAAATATATACAGAACAAACATTGATCACAAAGCTGAACCTCAGTGAAACCCAGCCTCATTCATCAATTATATTCATATTAATATAAACAGAACCAACATTGATCAATGAGTTTAACCTCAGTGAAACCCAGCCTCATTCATCAATTATATTCATATTATTATAAACAGAACCAACATTGATCAATGAGTTTAAGTTCTTTGAAACACAGCCTCATTCATTAATTATATTCATATAAATATATACAGAACCAACATTGATCACAAAGCTGAACCTCAGTGAAACCAAGCCTCAATCATCAATTATATACATATTAATATAAACAGAACAAGCATTGATCAAAAAGCTGAACCTCAGTGAAACCCAGCCTCATTCATCAATTATATTCATATTAATATAAACAGAACAAGCATTGACCACAAAGCTGAACCTCAGTGAAACCCAGCCTCATTCCTCCATTATATTCATATTAATATAAACAGAACCAACATTGATCAATGAGTTTAACCTCAGTGAAACCCAGCCTCATTCATCAATTATATTCATATTAATATAAACAGAACCAACATTGATCACAAAGCTGAACCTCAGTGAAACCCAGCCTCATTCATCAATTATATTCATATTATTATAAACAGAACCAACATTGATCAATGAGTTTAAGTTCTTTGAAACACAGCCTCATTCATTAATTATATTCATATAAATATATACAGAACCAACATTGATCAAAAAGCTGAACCTCAGTGAAACCCAGCCTCATTCATCAATTATATTCATATTAATATAAACAGAACCAACATTGATCAATGAGTTTAACCTCAGTGAAACGCAGCCTTATTCCTCAATTATATTCATATTAATATAAACAGAACCAACATTGATCAATGAGTTTAACCTCAGTGAAACGCAGCCTCATTCCTCAATTATATTCATATTAATATAAACAGAAACAACATTGATCACAAAGCTGAACCTCAGTGAAACCCAGTCTCATTCATCAATTATATACATATTAATAGAAACAGAACAAGCATTGATCAAAAAGCTGAACCTCAGTGAAACCCAGCCTCATTCATCAATTATATTCATATTAATATAAACAGAACCGACATTGATCACAAAGCTGAACCTCAGTGAAACCCAGCCTCATTCATCAATTATATTCATATTATTATAAACAGAACCAACATTGATCAATGAGTTTAAGTTCTTTGAAACGCAGCCTCATTCATTAATTATATTCATATAAATATATACAGAACAAACATTGATCACAAAGCTGAACCTCAGTGAAACCCAGCCTCATTCATCAATTATATTCATATTAATATAAACAGAACCAACATTGATCAATGAGTTTAACCTCAGTGAAACCCAGCCTCATTCATCAATTATATTCATATTATTATAAACAGAACCAACATTGATCAATGAGTTTAAGTTCTTTGAAACACAGCCTCATTCATTAATTATATTCATATAAATATATACAGAACCAACATTGATCACAAAGCTGAACCTCAGTGAAACCCAGCCTCATTCATCAATTATATTCATATTAATATAAACAGAACCAACATTGATCAATGAGTTTAGCCTCAGTGAAACCCAGCCTCATTCCTCAATTATATTCATATTAATATAAACAGAACCAACATTGATCACAAAGCTGAACCTCAGTGAAACCCAGCCTCATTCATCAAATATATTCATATTAATATAAACAGAACCAACATTGATCAATGAGTTTAACCTCAGTGAAACCCAGCCTCATTCATCAATTATATTCATATTATTATAAACAGAACCGACATTGATCACAAAGCTGAACCTCAGTGAAACCCAGCCTCATTCATCAATTATATTCATATTAATATAAAAAGAACCAACATTGATCAATGAGTTTAACTTCTTTGAAACCCAGCCTCATTCATTAATTATATTCATATAAATATTTATAGAACCAACATTGATCACAAAGCTGAACCTCAGTGAAACCAAGCCTCAATCATCATTTATATTCATTTTAATATAAACAGAACCAACATTGATCAATGAGTTTAACCCCAGTGAAACGCAGCCTTATTCCTCAATTATATTCATATTAATATAAACAGAACCAACATTGATCACAAAGCTGAACCTCAGTGAAACCCAGCCTCATTCATCAATTTTATTCATATTAATATAAACAGAACCAACATTGATCAATGAGTTTAACCTCAGTGAAACCCAGCCTCATTCATCAATTTTATTCATATTAATATAAACAGAACCAACATTGATCAATGAGTTTAACCTCAGTGAAACGCAGCCTCGTTCCTCAATTATATTCATATTAGTATAAACAGAACCAACATTGATCAATGAGTTTAGCCTCAGTGAAACCCAGCCTCATTCCTCAATTATATTCATATTAATATAAACAGAACCAACATTGATCACAAAGCTGAACCTCAGTGAAACCCAGCCTCATTCATCAATTATATTCATATTAATATAAACAGAACCAAGATTGATCACAAAGCTGAACCTCAGTGAAACCCAGCCTCATTCATCAATTATATTCATATTAATATAAACAGAACCATCATTGATCAATGAGTTTAACCTCAGTGAAACGCAGCCTTATTCCTCAAATATATTCATATTAATATAAACAGAACCAACATTGATCACAAAGCTGAACCTCAGTGAAACCCAGCCTCATTCATCAATTATATACATATTAATATAAACAGAACCAACATTGATCAATGAGTTTAGCCTCAGTGAAACCCAGCCTCATTCCTCAATTATATTCATATTAATATAAACAGAACCAACATTGATCAATGAGTTTAGCCTCAGTGAAACCCAGCCTCATTCCTCAATTATATTCATATTAATATAAACAGAACCAACATTGATCACAAAGCTGAACCTCAGTGAAACCCAGCCTCATTCATCAATTATATTCATATTAATATAAACAGAACCAACATTGATCAATGAGTTTAACCTCAGTGAAACCCAGCCTCATTCATCAATTATATTCATATTATTATAAACAGAACCGACATTGATCACAAAGCTGAACCTCAGTGAAACCCAGCCTCATTCATCAATTATATTCATATTAATATAAAAAGAACCAACATTGATCAATGAGTTTAACTTCTTTGAAACCCAGCCTCATTCATTAATTATATTCATATAAATATTTACAGAACCAACATTGATCACAAAGCTGAACCTCAGTGAAACCAAGCCTCAATCATCATTTATATTCATTTTAATATAAACAGAACCAACATTGATCAATGAGTTTAACCCCAGTGAAACGCAGCCTTATTCCTCAATTATATTCATATTAATATAAACAGAACCAACATTGATCACAAAGCTGAACCTCAGTGAAACCCAGCCTCATTCATCAATTTTATTCATATTAATATAAACAGAACCAACATTGATCAATGAGTTTAACCTCAGTGAAACCCAGCCTCATTCATCAATTTTATTCATATTAATATAAACAGAACCAACATTGATCAATGAGTTTAACCTCAGTGAAACGCAGCCTCGTTCCTCAATTATATTCATATTAGTATAAACAGAACCAACATTGATCAATGAGTTTAGCCTCAGTGAAACCCAGCCTCATTCCTCAATTATATTCATATTAATATATACAGAACCAACATTGATCACAAAGCTGAACCTCAGTGAAACCCAGCCTCATTCATCAATTATATTCATATTAATATAAACAGAACCAACATTGATCACAAAGCTGAACCTCAGTGAAACCCAGCCTCATTCATCAATTATATTCATATTAATATAAACAGAACCATCATTGATCAATGAGTTTAACCTCAGTGAAACGCAGCCTTATTCCTCAATTATATTCATATTAATATAAACAGAACCAACATTGATCACAAAGCTGAACCTCAGTGAAACCCAGCCTCATTCATCAATTATATACATATTAATATAAACAGAACAAGCATTGACCACAAAGCTGAACCTCAGTGAAACCCAGCCTCATTCATCAATCATATTCATATTAATATAAACAGAACAAACATTGATCACAAAGCTGAACCTCAGTGAAACCCAGCCTCATTCATCAATTATATTCATATTAATATAAACAGAACCAACATTGATCAATGAGTTTAACCTCAGTGAAACCCAGCCTCATTCATCAATTATATTCATATTATTATAAACAGAACCAACATTGATCAATGAGTTTAAGTTCTTTGAAACACTGCCTCATTCATTAATTATATTCATATAAATATATACAGAACCAACATTGATCACAAAGCTGAACCTCAGTGAAACCAAGCCTCAATCATCAATTATATACATATTAATATAAACAGAACAAGCATTGATCAAAAAGCTGAACCTCAGTGAAACCCAGCCTCATTCATCAATTATATTCATATTAATATAAACAGAACCGACATTGATCACAAAGCTGAACCTCAGTGAAACCCAGCCTCATTCACTAATTATATTCATATAAATATTTACAGAACCAACATTGATCAATGAGTTTAACCTCAGTGAAACACAGCCTCATTCCTCAATTATGTTCATATTAATATAAAGAGAACCAACATTGATCACGAAGCTGAACATCAGTGAAACCCAGCCACATTCCTCAATTATATTCATATTAATATAAACAGAACCAACATTGAACACAAAGCTGAACCTCAGTGAAACCCAGCCTCATTCATCAATTATATTCATATTAATATAAACAGAACCAACATTGACAACAAAGCTGAATCTCAGTGAAACCCAGCCTCATTCATCAATTATATTCATATTAATATAAACAGAACCAACATTGATCACAAAGCTGAATCTCAGTGAAACCCAGCCTCATTCATCAATTATATTCATATTAATATAAACAGAACCAACATTGATCACAAAGCTGAACCTCAGTGAAACCCAGCCTCATTCATCAATTATATTCATATTAATATAAACAGAACCAACATTGATCACAAAGCTGAACCTCAGTGAAACCCAGCCTAATTCATCAATTATATTCATATTAATATAAACAGAACCAATATTGATCAATGAGTTTAACCTCAGTGAAACCCAGCCTCATTCATCAATTATATTCATATTAATATAAAAAGAACCAACATTGACCACAAAGCTGAATCTCAGTGAAATCCAGCCTCATTCATCAATTTTATTCATATTAATATAAACAGAACCAACATTGATCACAAAGCTGAACCTCAGTGAAACCCAGCTTCATTCATCAATTTTATTCATATTAATATAAACAGAACCAACATTGATCAATGAGTTTAACCTCAGTGAAACGCAGCCTCGTTCCTCAATTATATTCATATTAGTATACACAGAACCAACATTGATCAATGAGTTTAGCCTCAGTTAAACCCAGCCTCATTCCTCAATTATATTCATATTAATATAAACAGAACCAACATTGATCACAAAGCTGAACCTCAGTGAAACCCAGCCTCATTCATCAATTATATTCATATTAATATAAATAGAACCAACATTGATCACAAAGCTGAACCTCAGTGAAACCCAGCCTCATTCATCAATTATATTCATATTAATATAAACAGAACCAACATTGATCAATGAGTTTAACCTCAGTGAAACCCAGCCTCATTCATCAATTATATTCATATTATTATAAACAGAACCAACATTGATCAATGAGTTTAAGTTCTTTGAAACACAGCCTCATTCATTAATTATATTCATATAAATATATACAGAACCAACATTGATCACAAAGCTGAACCTCAGTGAAACCAAGCCTCATTCATCAATTATATTCATATTAATATAAACAGAACCAACATTGATCACAAAGCTGAATCTCAGTGAAACACAGCCTCATTCATCAATTATATTCATATTAATATAAACAAAACCAACATTGATCACAAAGCTGAACCTCATTGAAACCCAGCCTCATTCATCAATTATATTCATATTAATATAAACAGAACCAACATTGATCACAAAGCTGAATCTCAGTAAAACCCAGCCTCATTCATCAATTATATTCATATTAATATAAACAGAACCAACATTGATCACAAAGCTGAATCTCAGTGAAACCCAGCCTCATTCATCAATTATATTCATATTAATAGAAACAGAACAAACATGGACCACAAAGCTGAACCTCAGTGAAACCCAGCCTCATTCATCAATTATATTCATATTAATATAAACAGAACAAACATTGATCACAAAGCTGAACCTCAGTGAAACCCAGCCTCATTCATCAATTATATTCATATTAATATAAACAGAACCAACATTGATCAATGAGTTTAGCCTCAGTGAAACCCAGCCTCATTCCTCAATTATATTCATATTAATATAAACAGAACCAACATTGATCACAAAGCTGAACCTCAGTGAAACCCAGCCTCATTCATCAATTATATTCATATTAATATAAACAGAACCAACATTGATCAATGAGTTTAATCTCAGTGAAACCCAGCCTCATTCATCAATTATATTCATATTATTATAAACAGAACCGACATTGATCACAAAGCTGAACCTCAGTGAAACCCAGCCTCATTCATCAATTATATTCATATTAATATAAAAAGAACCAACATTGATCAATGAGTTTAACCTCAGTGAAACCCAGCCTCATTCATCAATTTTATTCATATTAATATAAACAGAACCAACATTGATCAATGAGTTTAACCTCAGTGAAACGCAGCCTCGTTCCTCAATTATATTCATATTAGTATAAACAGAACCAACATTGATCAATGAGTTTAGCCTCAGTGAAACCCAGCCTCATTCCTCAATTATATTCATATCAATATAAACAGAACCAACATTGATCACAAAGCTGAACCTCAGTGAAACCCAGCCTCATTCATCAATTATATTCATATTAATATAAACAGAACCATCATTGATCAATGAGTTTAACGTCAGTGAAACGCAGCCTTATTCCTGAATTATATTCATATTAATATAAACAGAACCAACATTGATCACAAAGCTGAACCTCAGTGAAACCCAGCCTCATTCATCAATTATATACATATTAATATAAACAGAACAAGCATTGACCACAAAGCTGAACCTCAGTGAAACCCAGCCTCATTCATCAATTATATTCATATTAATATAAACAGAACCAACATTGATCACAAAGCTGAACCTCAGTGAAACCCAGCCTCATTCATCAATTATATTCATATTAATATAAGCAGAACCAACATTGATCACAAAGCTGAACCTCAGTGAAACCCAGCCTCATTCATCAATTATATTCATATTAATATAAACAGAACCAACATTGATCAATGAGTTTAACCTCAGTGAAACCCAGCCTCATTCATCAATTATATTCATATTATTATAAACAGAACAAACATTGATCAATGAGTTTAAGTTCTTTGAAACACAGCCTCATTCATTAATTATATTCATATAAATATATACAGAACCAACATTGATCACAAAGCTGAACCTCAGTGAAACCAAGCCTCATTCATCAATTATATTCATATTAATATAAACAGAACCAACATTGATCACAAAGCTGAATCTCAGTGAAACACAGCCTCATTCATCAATTATATTCATATTAATATAAACATAACCAACATTGATCACAAAGCTGAACCTCATTGAAACCCAGCCTCATTCATCAATTATATTCATATTAATATAAACAGAACCAACATTGATCACAAAGCTGAATCTCAGTGAAACCCAGCCTCATTCATCAATTATATTCATATTAATATAAACAGAACCAACATTGATCACAAAGCTGAATCTCAGTGAAACCCAGCCTCATTCATCAATTATATTCATATTAATAGAAACAGAACAAACATGGACCACAAAGCTGAACCTCAGTGAAACCCAGCCTCATTAATCAATTATATTCATATTAATATAAACAGAACAAACATTGATCGCAAAGCTGAACCTCAGTGAAACCCAGCCTCATTCATCAATTATATTCATATTAATATAAACAGAACCAACATTGATCAATGAGTTTAGCCTCAGTGAAACCCAGCCTCATTCCTCAATTATATTCATATTAATATAAACAGAACCAACATTGATCACAAAGCTGAACCTCAGTGAAACCCAGCCTCATTCATCAATTATATTCATATTAATATAAACAGAACCAACATTGATCAATGAGTTTAATCTCAGTGAAACCCAGCCTCATTTATCAATTATATTCATATTATTATAAACAGAACCGACATTGATCACAAAGCTGAACCTCAGTGAAACCCAGCCTCATTCATCAATTATATTCATATTAATATAAAAAGAACCAACATTGATCAATGAGTTTAACCTCAGTGAAACCCAGCCTCATTCATCAATTTTATTCATATTAATATAAACAGAACCAACATTGATCAATGAGTTTAACCTCAGTGAAACGCAGCCTCGTTCCTCAATTATATTCATATTAGTATAAACAGAACCAACATTGATCAATGAGTTTAGCCTCAGTGAAACCCAGCCTCATTCCTCAATTATATTCATATTAATATAAACAGAACCAACATTGATCACAAAGCTGAACCTCAGTGAAACCCAGCCTCATTCATCAATTATATTCATATTAATATAAACAGAACCAACATTGATCACAAAGCTGAACCTCAGTGAAACCCAGCCTCATTCATCAATTATATTCATATTAATATAAACAGAACCATCATTGATCAATGAGTTTAACCTCAGTGAAACGCAGCCTTATTCCTGAATTATATTCATATTAATATAAACAGAACCAACATTGATCACAAAGCTGAACCTCAGTGAAACCCAGCCTCATTCATCAATTATATACATATTAATATAAACAGAACAAGCATTGACCACAAAGCTGAACCTCAGTGAAACCCAGCCTCATTCATCAATTATATTCATATTAATATAAACAGAACAAACATTGATCACAAAGCTGAACCTCAGTGAAACCCAGCCTCATTCATCAATTATATTCATATTAATATAAACAGAACCAACATTGATCAATGAGTTTAACCTCAGTGAAACCCAGCCTCATTCATCAATTATATTCATATTATTATAAACAGAACCAACATTGATCAATGAGTTTAAGTTCTTTGAAACACAGCCTCATTCATTAATTATATTCATATGAATATATACAGAACCAACATTGATCACAAAGCTGAACCTCAGTGAAACCAAGCCTCAATCATCAATTATATACATATTAATATAAACAGAACAAGCATTGATCAAAAAGCTGAACCTCAGTGAAACCCAGCCTCATTCATCAATTATATTCATATTAATATAAACAGAACCAACATTGACCACAAAGCTGAATCTCAGTGAAACCCAGCCTCATTCATCAATTATATTCATATTAATATAAACAGAACCAACATTGATCACAAAGCTGAATCTCAGTGAAACCCAGCCTCATTCATCAATTATATTCATATTAATATAAACAGAACCAACATTGATCACAAAGCTGAACCTCAGTGAAACCCAGCCTCATTCATCAATTATATTCATATTAATATAAACAGAACCAACATTGATCACAAAGCTAAACCTCAGTGAAACCCAGCCTAATTCATCAATTATATTCATATTAATATAAACAGAACCAATATTGATCAATGAGTTTAACCTCAGTGAAACCCAGCCTCATTCATCAATTATATTCATATTAATATAAAAAGAACCAACATTGACCACAAAGCTGAATCTCAGTGAAATCCAGCCTCATTCATCAATTTTATTCATATTAATATAAACAGAACCAACATTGATCACAAAGCTGAACCTCAGTGAAACCCAGCTTCATTCATCTATTTTATTCATAGTAATATAAACAGAACCAACATTGATCAATGAGTTTAACCTCAGTGAAACGCAGCCTCGTTCCTCAATTATATTCATATTAGTATAAACAGAACCAACATTGATCACAAAGCTGAACCTCAGTGAAACCCAGCCTCATTCATCAATTATATACATATTAATATAAACAGAACAAGCATTGACCACAAAGCTGAACCTCAGTGAAACCCAGCCTCATTCATCAATTATATTCATATTAATATAAACAGAACCGACATTGATCACAAAGCTGAACCTCAGTGAAACCCAGCCTCATTCACTAATTATATTCATATAAATATTTACAGAACCAACATTGATCAATGAGTTTAACCTCAGTGAAACACAGCCTCATTCCTCAATTATGTTCATATTAATATAAAGAGAACCAACATTGATCAATGAGTTTAGCCTCAGTGAAACCCAGCCTCATTCCTCAATTATATTCATATTAATATAAACAGAACCAACATTGATCACAAAGCTGAACCTCAGTGAAACCCAGCCTCATTCATCAATTATATTCATATTAATATAAACAGAACCAAGATTGATCACAAAGCTGAACCTCAGTGAAACCCAGCCTCATTCATCAATTATATTCATATTAATATAAACAGAACCATCATTGATCAATGAGTTTAACCTCAGTGAAACGCAGCCTTATTCCTCAAATATATTCATATTAATATAAACAGAACCAACATTGATCACAAAGCTGAACCTCAGTGAAACCCAGCCTCATTCATCAATTATATACATATTAATATAAACAGAACCAACATTGATCAATGAGTTTAGCCTCAGTGAAACCCAGCCTCATTCCTCAATTATATTCATATTAATATAAACAGAACCAACATTGATCAATGAGTTTAGCCTCAGTGAAACCCAGCCTCATTCCTCAATTATATTCATATTAATATAAACAGAACCAACATTGATCACAAAGCTGAACCTCAGTGAAACCCAGCCTCATTCATCAATTATATTCATATTAATATAAACAGAACCAACATTGATCAATGAGTTTAACCTCAGTGAAACCCAGCCTCATTCATCAATTATATTCATATTATTATAAACAGAACCGACATTGATCACAAAGCTGAACCTCAGTGAAACCCAGCCTCATTCATCAATTATATTCATATTAATATAAAAAGAACCAACATTGATCAATGAGTTTAACTTCTTTGAAACCCAGCCTCATTCATTAATTATATTCATATAAATATTTACAGAACCAACATTGATCACAAAGCTGAACCTCAGTGAAACCAAGCCTCAATCATCATTTATATTCATTTTAATATAAACAGAACCAACATTGATCAATGAGTTTAACCCCAGTGAAACGCAGCCTTATTCCTCAATTATATTCATATTAATATAAACAGAACCAACATTGATCACAAAGCTGAACCTCAGTGAAACCCAGCCTCATTCATCAATTTTATTCATATTAATATAAACAGAACCAACATTGATCAATGAGTTTAACCTCAGTGAAACCCAGCCTCATTCATCAATTTTATTCATATTAATATAAACAGAACCAACATTGATCAATGAGTTTAACCTCAGTGAAACGCAGCCTCGTTCCTCAATTATATTCATATTAGTATAAACAGAACCAACATTGATCAATGAGTTTAGCCTCAGTGAAACCCAGCCTCATTCCTCAATTATATTCATATTAATATATACAGAACCAACATTGATCACAAAGCTGAACCTCAGTGAAACCCAGCCTCATTCATCAATTATATTCATATTAATATAAACAGAACCAACATTGATCACAAAGCTGAACCTCAGTGAAACCCAGCCTCATTCATCAATTATATTCATATTAATATAAACAGAACCATCATTGATCAATGAGTTTAACCTCAGTGAAACGCAGCCTTATTCCTGAATTATATTCATATTAATATAAACAGAACCAACATTGATCACAAAGCTGAACCTCAGTGAAACCCAGCCTCATTCATCAATTATATACATATTAATATAAACAGAACAAGCATTGACCACAAAGCTGAACCTCAGTGAAACCCAGCCTCATTCATCAATTATATTCATATTAATATAAACAGAACAAACATTGATCACAAAGCTGAACCTCAGTGAAACCCAGCCTCATTCATCAATTATATTCATATTAATATAAACAGAACCAACATTGATCAATGAGTTTAACCTCAGTGAAACCCAGCCTCATTCATCAATTATATTCATATTATTATAAACAGAACCAACATTGATCAATGAGTTTAAGTTCTTTGAAACACTGCCTCATTCATTAATTATATTCATATAAATATATACAGAACCAACATTGATCACAAAGCTGAACCTCAGTGAAACCAAGCCTCAATCATCAATTATATACATATTAATATAAACAGAACAAGCATTGATCAAAAAGCTGAACCTCAGTGAAACCCAGCCTCATTCATCAATTATATTCATATTAATATAAACAGAACCGACATTGATCACAAAGCTGAACCTCAGTGAAACCCAGCCTCATTCACTAATTATATTCATATTAATATAAACAGAACCAACATTGATCACAGAGTTTAACCTCAGTGAAACACAGCCTCATTCCTCAATTATGTTCATATTAATATAAAGAGAACCAACATTGATCACGAAGCTGAACATCAGTGAAACCCAGCCACATTCCTCAATTATATTCATATTAATATAAACAGAACCAACATTGAACACAAAGCTGAACCTCAGTGAAACCCAGCCTCATTCATCAATTATATTCATATTAATATAAACAGAACCAACATTGACAACAAAGCTGAATCTCAGTGAAACCCAGCCTCATTCATCAATTATATTCATATTAATATAAACAGAACCAACATTGATCACAAAGCTGAATCTCAGTGAAACCCAGCCTCATTCATCAATTATATTCATATTAATATAAACAGAACCAACATTGATCACAAAGCTGAACCTCAGTGAAACCCAGCCTCATTCATCAATTATATTCATATTAATATAAACAGAACCAACATTGATCACAAAGCTGAACCTCAGTGAAACCCAGCCTAATTCATCAATTATATTCATATTAATATAAACAGAACCAATATTGATCAATGAGTTTAACCTCAGTGAAACCCAGCCTCATTCATCAATTATATTCATATTAATATAAAAAGAACCAACATTGACCACAAAGCTGAATCTCAGTGAAATCCAGCCTCATTCATCAATTTTATTCATATTAATATAAACAGAACCAACATTGATCACAAAGCTGAACCTCAGTGAAACCCAGCTTCATTCATCAATTTTATTCATATTAATATAAACAGAACCAACATTGATCAATGAGTTTAACCTCAGTGAAACGCAGCCTCGTTCCTCAATTATATTCATATTAGTATACACAGAACCAACATTGATCAATGAGTTTAGCCTCAGTTAAACCCAGCCTCATTCCTCAATTATATTCATATTAATATAAACAGAACCAACATTGATCACAAAGCTGAACCTCAGTGAAACCCAGCCTCATTCATCAATTATATTCATATTAATATAAATAGAACCAACATTGATCACAAAGCTGAACCTCAGTGAAACCCAGCCTCATTCATCAATTATATTCATATTAATATAAACAGAACCAACATTGATCAATGAGTTTAACCTCAGTGAAACCCAGCCTCATTCATCAATTATATTCATATTATTATAAACAGAACCAACATTGATCAATGAGTTTAAGTTCTTTGAAACACAGCCTCATTCATTAATTATATTCATATAAATATATACAGAACCAACATTGATCACAAAGCTGAACCTCAGTGAAACCAAGCCTCATTCATCAATTATATTCATATTAATATAAACAGAACCAACATTGATCACAAAGCTGAATCTCAGTGAAACACAGCCTCATTCATCAATTATATTCATATTAATATAAACAAAACCAACATTGATCACAAAGCTGAACCTCATTGAAACCCAGCCTCATTCATCAATTATATTCATATTAATATAAACAGAACCAACATTGATCACAAAGCTGAATCTCAGTAAAACCCAGCCTCATTCATCAATTATATTCATATTAATATAAACAGAACCAACATTGATCACAAAGCTGAATCTCAGTGAAACCCAGCCTCATTCATCAATTATATTCATATTAATAGAAACAGAACAAACATGGACCACAAAGCTGAACCTCAGTGAAACCCAGCCTCATTCATCAATTATATTCATATTAATATAAACAGAACAAACATTGATCACAAAGCTGAACCTCAGTGAAACCCAGCCTCATTCATCAATTATATTCATATTAATATAAACAGAACCAACATTGATCAATGAGTTTAGCCTCAGTGAAACCCAGCCTCATTCCTCAATTATATTCATATTAATATAAACAGAACCAACATTGATCACAAAGCTGAACCTCAGTGAAACCCAGCCTCATTCATCAATTATATTCATATTAATATAAACAGAACCAACATTGATCAATGAGTTTAATCTCAGTGAAACCCAGCCTCATTCATCAATTATATTCATATTATTATAAACAGAACCGACATTGATCACAAAGCTGAACCTCAGTGAAACCCAGCCTCATTCATCAATTATATTCACATTAATATAAAAAGAACCAACATTGATCAATGAGTTTAACCTCAGTGAAACCCAGCCTCATTCATCAATTTTATTCATATTAATATAAACAGAACCAACATTGATCAATGAGTTTAACCTCAGTGAAACGCAGCCTCGTTCCTCAATTATATTCATATTAGTATAAACAGAACCAACATTGATCACAAAGCTGAACCTCAGTGAAACCCAGCCTCATTCATCAATTATATTCATATTAATATAAACAGAACCATCATTGATCAATGAGTTTAACCTCAGTGAAACGCAGCCTTATTCCTGAATTATATTCATATTAATATAAACAGAACCAACATTGATCACAAAGCTGAACCTCAGTGAAACCCAGCCTCATTCATCAATTATATACATATTAATATAAACAGAACAAGCATTGACCACAAAGCTGAACCTCAGTGAAACCCAGCCTCATTCATCAATTATATTCATATTAATATAAACAGAACCAACATTGATCACAAAGCTGAACCTCAGTGAAACCCAGCCTCATTCATCAATTATATTCATATTAATATAAGCAGAACCAACATTGATCACAAAGCTGAACCTCAGTGAAACCCAGCCTCATTCATCAATTATATTCATATTAATATAAACAGAACCAACATTGATCAATGAGTTTAACCTCAGTGAAACCCAGCCTCATTCATCAATTATATTCATATTATTATAAACAGAACAAACATTGATCAATGAGTTTAAGTTCTTTGAAACACAGCCTCATTCATTAATTATATTCATATAAATATATACAGAACCAACATTGATCACAAAGCTGAACCTCAGTGAAACCAAGCCTCATTCATCAATTATATTCATATTAATATAAACAGAACCAACATTGATCACAAAGCTGAATCTCAGTGAAACACAGCCTCATTCATCAATTATATTCATATTAATATAAACATAACCAACATTGATCACAAAGCTGAACCTCATTGAAACCCAGCCTCATTCATCAATTATATTCATATTAATATAAACAGAACCAACATTGATCACAAAGCTGAATCTCAGTGAAACCCAGCCTCATTCATCAATTATATTCATATTAATATAAACAGAACCAACATTGATCACAAAGCTGAATCTCAGTGAAACCCAGCCTCATTCATCAATTATATTCATATTAATAGAAACAGAACAAACATGGACCACAAAGCTGAACCTCAGTGAAACCCAGCCTCATTAATCAATTATATTCATATTAATATAAACAGAACAAACATTGATCACAAAGCTGAACCTCAGTGAAACCCAGCCTCATTCATCAATTATATTCATATTAATATAAACAGAACCAACATTGATCAATGAGTTTAGCCTCAGTGAAACCCAGCCTCATTCCTCAATTATATTCATATTAATATAAACAGAACCAACATTGATCACAAAGCTGAACCTCAGTGAAACCCAGCCTCATTCATCAATTATATTCATATTAATATAAACAGAACCAACATTGATCAATGAGTTTAATCTCAGTGAAACCCAGCCTCATTCATCAATTATATTCATATTATTATAAACAGAACCGACATTGATCACAAAGCTGAACCTCAGTGAAACCCAGCCTCATTCATCAATTATATTCATATTAATATAAACAGAACCAACATTGATCAATGAGTTTAACCTCAGTGAAACGCAGCCTCGTTCCTCAATTATATTCATATTAGTATAAACAGAACCAACATTGATCAATGAGTTTAGCCTCAGTGAAACCCAGCCTCATTCCTCAATTATATTCATATTAATATAAACAGAACCAACATTGATCACAAAGCTGAACCTCAGTGAAACCCAGCCTCATTCATCAATTATATTCATATTAATATAAACAGAACCAACATTGATCACAAAGCTGAACCTCAGTGAAACCCAGCCTCATTCATCAATTATATTCATATTAATATAAACAGAACCAACATTGATCACAAAGCTGAATCTCAGTGAAACCCAGCCTCATTCATCAATTATATTCATATTAATATAAACAGAACCAACATTGATCAATGAGTTTAATCTCAGTGAAACGCAGCCTCATTCATCAATTATATTCATATTAATATAAACAGAACCAACATTGATCACAAAGCTGAACCTCAGTGAAACCCAGCCTCATTCATCAATTTTATTCATATTAATATAAACAGAACCAACATTGATCAATGAGTTTAACCTCAGTGAAACCCAGCCTCATTCATCAATTTTATTCATATTAATATAAACAGAACCAACATTGATCAATGAGTTTAACCTCAGTGAAACGCAGCCTTATTCCTCAATTATATTCATATTAATATAAACAGAACCAACATTGATCACAAAGCTGAACCTCAGTGAAACCCAGCCTCATTCATCAATTATATTCATATTATTATAAACAGAACCAACATTGATCAATGAGTTTAAGTTCTTTGAAACACAGCCTCATTCCTCAATTATATTCATATTAATATAAACAGAACCAACATTGATCACAAAGCTGAACCTCAGTGAAACCCAGCCTCATTCATCAATTATATTCATATTAATATAAACAGAACCAACATTGATCACAAAGCTGAACCTCAGTGAAACCCAGCCTCATTCATCAATTATATTCATATTATTATAAACAGAACCAACATTGATCAATGAGTTTAAGTTCTTTGAAACCCAGCCTCATTCCTCAATTATATTCATATTAATATAAACAGAACCAACATTGATCACAAAGCTGAACCTCAGTGAAACCCAGCCTCATTCATCAATTATATTCATATTAATATAAACAGAACCAACATTGATCACAAAGCTGAACCTCAGTGAAACCCAGCCTCATTCATCAATTATATTCATATTAATATAAACAGAACCAACATTGATCAATGAGTTTAACCTCAGTGAAACCCAGCCTCATTCATCAATTATATTCATATTATTATAAACAGAACCAACATTGATCAATGAGTTTAAGTTCTTTGAAACACAGCCTCATTCATTAATTATATTCATATAAATATATACAGAACCAACATTGATCACAAAGCTGAACCTCAGTGAAACCAAGCCTCATTCATCAATTATATTCATATTAATATAAACAGAACCAACATTGATCACAAAGCTGAATCTCAGTGAAACACAGCCTCATTCATCAATTATATTCATATTAATATAAACAGAACCAACATTGATCACAAAGCTGAACCTCATTGAAACCCAGCCTCATTCATCAATTATATTCATATTAATATAAACAGAACCAACATTGATCACAAAGCAGAATCTCAGTGAAACCCAGCCTCATTCATCAATTATATTCATATTAATATAAACAGAACCAACATTGATCAGAAAGCTGAATCTCAGTGAAACCCAGCCTCATTCATCAATTATATTCATATTAATAGAAACAGAACAAACATGGACCACAAAGCTGAACCTCAGTGAAACCCAGCCTCATTCATCAATTATATTAATATTAATATAAACAGAACAAACATTGATCACAAAGCTGAACCTCAGTGAAACCCAGCCTCATTCATCAATTATATTCATATTAATATAAACAGAACCAACATTGATCAATGAGTTTAGCCTCAGTGAAACCCAGCCTCATTCCTCAATTATATTCATATTAATATAAACAGAACCAACATTGATCACAAAGCTGAACCTCAGTGAAACCCAGCCTCATTCATCAATTATATTCATATTAATATAAACAGAACCAACATTGATCAATGAGTTTAATCTCTGTGAAACGCAGCCTCATTCATCAATTATATTCATATTATTATAAACAGAACCGACATTGATCACAAAGCTGAACCTCAGTGAAACCCAGCCTCATTCATCAATTATATTCATATTAATATAAAAAGAACCAACATTGATCAATGAGTTTAACTTCTTTGAAACCCAGCCTCATTCATTAATTATATTCATATAAATATTTACAGAACCAACATTGATCACAAAGCTGAACCTCAGTGAAACCAAGCCTCAATCATCATTTATATTCATTTTAATATAAACAGAACCAACATTGATCAATGAGTTTAACCCCAGTGAAACGCAGCCTTATTCCTCAATTATATTCATATTAATATAAACAGAACCAACATTGATCACAAAGCTGAACCTCAGTGAAACCCAGCCTCATTCATCAATTTTATTCATATTAATATAAACAGAACCAACATTGATCAATGAGTTTAACCTCAGTGAAACCCAGCCTCATTCATCAATTTTATTCATATTAATATAAACAGAACCAACATTGATCAATGAGTTTAACCTCAGTGAAACGCAGCCTCGTTCCTCAATTATATTCATATTAGTATAAACAGAACCAACATTGATCAATGAGTTTAACCTCAGTGAAACGCAGCCTTATTCCTCAATTATATTCATATTAATATAAACAGAACCAACATTGATCACAAAGCTGAACCTCAGTGAAACCCAGCCTCATTCATCAATTATATTCATATTAATATAAACAGAACAAACATTGATCACAAAGCTGAACCTCAGTGAAACCCAGCCTCATTCATCAATTATATTCATATTAATATAAACAGAACCAACATTGATCAATGAGTTTAGCCTCAGTGAAACCCAGCCTCATTCCTCAATTATATTCATATTAATATAAACAGAACCAACATTGATCACAAAGCTGAACCTCAGTGAAACCCAGCCTCATTCATCAATTATATTCATATTAATATAAACAGAACCAACATTGATCACAAAGCTGAACCTCATTGAAACCCAGCCTCATTCATCAATTATATTCATATTAATATAAACAGAACCAACATTGATCACAAAGCAGAATCTCAGTGAAACCCAGCCTCATTCATCAATTATATTCATATTAATATAAACAGAACCAACATTGATCAGAAAGCTGAATCTCAGTGAAACCCAGCCTCATTCATCAATTATATTCATATTAATAGAAACAGAACAAACATGGACCACAAAGCTGAACCTCAGTGAAACCCAGCCTCATTCATCAATTATATTCATATTAATATAAACAGAACAAACATTGATCACAAAGCTGAACCTCAGTGAAACCCAGCCTCATTCATCAATTATATTCATATTAATATAAACAGAACCAACATTGATCAATGAGTTTAGCCTCAGTGAAACCCAGCCTCATTCCTCAATTATATTCATATTAATATAAACAGAACCAACATTGATCACAAAGCTGAACCTCAGTGAAACCCAGCCTCATTCATCAATTATATTCATATTAATATAAACAGAACCAACATTGATCAATGAGTTTAATCTCAGTGAAACCCAGCCTCATTCATCAATTATATTCATATTATTATAAACAGAACCGACATTGATCACAAAGCTGAACCTCAGTGAAACCCAGCCTCATTCATCAATTATATTCATATTAATATAAAAAGAACCAACATTGATCAATGAGTTTAACCTCAGTGAAACCCAGCCTCATTCATCAATTTTATTCATATTAATATAAACAGAACCAACATTGATCAATGAGTTTAACCTCAGTGAAACGCAGCCTCGTTCCTCAATTATATTCATATTAGTATAAACAGAACCAACATTGATCAATGAGTTTAGCCTCAGTGAAACCCAGCCTCATTCCTCAATTATATTCATATTAATATAAACAGAACCAACATTGATCACAAAGCTGAACCTCAGTGAAACCCAGCCTCATTCATCAATTATATTCATATTAATATAAACAGAACCAACATTGATCACAAAGCTGAACCTCAGTGAAACCCAGCCTCATTCATCAATTATATTCATATTATTATAAACAGAACCAACATTGATCAATGAGTTTAAGTTCTTTGAAACACAGCCTCATTCATTAATTATATTCATATGAATATATACAGAACCAACATTGATCACAAAGCTGAACCTCAGTGAAACCAAGCCTCAATCATCAATTATATACATATTAATATAAACAGAACAAGCATTGATCAAAAAGCTGAACCTCAGTGAAACCCAGCCTCATTCATCAATTATATTCATATTAATATAAACAGAACCAACATTGACCACAAAGCTGAATCTCAGTGAAACCCAGCCTCATTCATCAATTATATTCATATTAATATAAACAGAACCAACATTGATCACAAAGCTGAATCTCAGTGAAACCCAGCCTCATTCATCAATTATATTCATATTAATATAAACAGAACCAACATTGATCACAAAGCTGAACCTCAGTGAAACCCAGCCTCATTCATCAATTATATTCATATTAATATAAACAGAACCAATATTGATCAATGAGTTTAACCTCAGTGAAACCCAGCCTCATTCATCAATTATATTCATATTAATATAAAAAGAACCAACATTGACCACAAAGCTGAATCTCAGTGAAATCCAGCCTCATTCATCAATTTTATTCATATTAATATAAACAGAACCAACATTGATCACAAAGCTGAACCTCAGTGAAACCCAGCTTCATTCATCTATTTTATTCATAGTAATATAAACAGAACCAACATTGATCAATGAGTTTAACCTCAGTGAAACGCAGCCTCGTTCCTCAATTATATTCATATTAGTATAAACAGAACCAACATTGATCAATGAGTTTAGCCTCAGTGAAACCCAGCCTCATTCCTCAATTATATTCATATTAATATAAACAGAACCAACATTGATCACAAAGCTGAACCTCAGTGAAACCCAGCCTCATTCATCAATTATATTCATATTAATATAAACAGAACCAACATTGATCACAAAGCTGAACCTCAGTGAAACCCAGCCTCATTCATCAATTATATTCATATTAATATAAACAGAACCAACATTGATCAATGAGTTTAACCTCAGTGAAACCCAGCCTCATTCATCAATTATATTCATATTATTATAAACAGAACCAACATTGATCAATGAGTTTAAGTTCTTTGAAACACAGCCTCATTCATTAATTATATTCATATAAATATATACAGAACCAACATTGATCACAAAGCTGAACCTCAGTGAAACCAAGCCTCATTCATCAATTATATTCATATTAATATAAACAGAACCAACATTGATCACAAAGCTGAATCTCAGTGAAACACAGCCTCATTCATCAATTATATTCATATTAATATAAACAGAACCAACATTGATCACAAAGCTGAACCTCATTGAAACCCAGCCTCATTCATCAATTATATTCATATTAATATAAACAGAACCAACATTGATCACAAAGCAGAATCTCAGTGAAACCCAGCCTCATTCATCAATTATATTCATATTAATATAAACAGAACCAACATTGATCAGAAAGCTGAATCTCAGTGAAACCCAGCCTCATTCATCAATTATATTCATATTAATAGAAACAGAACAAACATGGACCACAAAGCTGAACCTCAGTGAAACCCAGCCTCATTCATCAATTATATTAATATTAATATAAACAGAACAAACATTGATCACAAAGCTGAACCTCAGTGAAACCCAGCCTCATTCATCAATTATATTCATATTAATATAAACAGAACCAACATTGATCAATGAGTTTAGCCTCAGTGAAACCCAGCCTCATTCCTCAATTATATTCATATTAATATAAACAGAACCAACATTGATCACAAAGCTGAACCTCAGTGAAACCCAGCCTCATTCATCAATTATATTCATATTAATATAAACAGAACCAACATTGATCAATGAGTTTAATCTCTGTGAAACGCAGCCTCATTCATCAATTATATTCATATTATTATAAACAGAACCGACATTGATCACAAAGCTGAACCTCAGTGAAACCCAGCCTCATTCATCAATTATATTCATATTAATATAAAAAGAACCAACATTGATCAATGAGTTTAACTTCTTTGAAACCCAGCCTCATTCATTAATTATATTCATATAAATATTTACAGAACCAACATTGATCACAAAGCTGAACCTCAGTGAAACCAAGCCTCAATCATCATTTATATTCATTTTAATATAAACAGAACCAACATTGATCAATGAGTTTAACCCCAGTGAAACGCAGCCTTATTCCTCAATTATATTCATATTAATATAAACAGAACCAACATTGATCACAAAGCTGAACCTCAGTGAAACCCAGCCTCATTCATCAATTTTATTCATATTAATATAAACAGAACCAACATTGATCAATGAGTTTAACCTCAGTGAAACCCAGCCTCATTCATCAATTTTATTCATATTAATATAAACAGAACCAACATTGATCAATGAGTTTAACCTCAGTGAAACGCAGCCTCGTTCCTCAATTATATTCATATTAGTATAAACAGAACCAACATTGATCAATGAGTTTAACCTCAGTGAAACGCAGCCTTATTCCTCAATTATATTCATATTAATATAAACAGAACCAACATTGATCACAAAGCTGAACCTCAGTGAAACCCAGCCTCATTCATCAATTATATACATATTAATATAAACAGAACAAGCATTGACCACAAAGCTGAACCTCAGTGAAACCCAGCCTCATTCATCAATTATATTCATATTAATATAAACAGAACAAACATTGATCACAAAGCTGAACCTCAGTGAAACCCAGCCTCATTCATCAATTATATTCATATTAATATAAACAGAACCAACATTGATCAATGAGTTTAACCTCAGTGAAACCCAGCCTCATTCATCAATTATATTCATATTATTATAAACAGAACCAACATTGATCAATGAGTTTAAGTTCTTTGAAACACAGCCTCATTCATCAATTATATTCATATTAATATAAACAGAACCAACATTGATCACAAAGCTGAATCTCAGTGAAACACAGCCTCATTCATCAATTATATTCATATTAATATAAACAGAACCAACATTGATCACAAAGCTGAACCTCATTGAAACCCAGCCTCATTCATCAATTATATTCATATTAATATAAACAGAACCAACATTGATCACAAAGCTGAATCTCAGTGAAACCCAGCCTCATTCATCAATTATATTCATATTAATATAAACAGAACCAACATTGATCACAAAGCTGAATCTCAGTGAAACCCAGCCTCATTCATCAATTATATTCATATTAATAGAAACAGAACAAACATGGACCACAAAGCTGAACCTCAGTGAAACCCAGCCTCATTAATCAATTATATTCATATTAATATAAACAGAACAAACATTGATCACAAAGCTGAACCTCAGTGAAACCCAGCCTCATTCATCAATTATATTCATATTAATATAAACAGAACCAACATTGATCAATGAGTTTAGCCTCAGTGAAACCCAGCCTCATTCCTCAATTATATTCATATTAATATAAACAGAACCAACATTGATCACAAAGCTGAACCTCAGTGAAACCCAGCCTCATTCATCAATTATATTCATATTAATATAAACAGAACCAACATTGATCAATGAGTTTAATCTCAGTGAAACCCAGCCTCATTCATCAATTATATTCATATTATTATAAACAGAACCGACATTGATCACATAGCTGAACCTCAGTGAAACCCAGCCTCATTCATCAATTATATTCATATTAATATAAAAAGAACCAACATTGATCAATGAGTTTAACCTCAGTGAAACCCAGCCTCATTCATCAATTTTATTCATATTAATATAAACAGAACCAACATTGATCAATGAGTTTAACCTCAGTGAAACGCAGCCTCGTTCCTCAATTATATTCATATTAGTATAAACAGAACCAACATTGATCAATGAGTTTAGCCTCAGTGAAACCCAGCCTCATTCCTCAATTATATTCATATTAATATAAACAGAACCAACATTGATCACAAAGCTGAACCTCAGTGAAACCCAGCCTCATTCATCAATTATATTCATATTAATATAAACAGAACCAACATTGATCAATGAGTTTAGCCTCAGTGAAACCCAGCCTCATTCCTCAATTATATTCATATTAATATAAACAGAACCAACATTGATCACAAAGCTGAACCTCAGTGAAACCCAGCCTCATTCATCAATTATATTCATATTAATATAAACAGAACCAACATTGATCAATGAGTTTAATCTCTGTGAAACGCAGCCTCATTCATCAATTATATTCATATTATTATAAACAGAACCGACATTGATCACAAAGCTGAACCTCAGTGAAACCCAGCCTCATTCATCAATTATATTCATATTAATATAAAAAGAACCAACATTGATCAATGAGTTTAACTTCTTTGAAACCCAGCCTCATTCATTAATTATATTCATATAAATATTTACAGAACCAACATTGATCACAAAGCTGAACCTCAGTGAAACCAAGCCTCAATCATCATTTATATTCATTTTAATATAAACAGAACCAACATTGATCAATGAGTTTAACCCCAGTGAAACGCAGCCTTATTCCTCAATTATATTCATATTAATATAAACAGAACCAACATTGATCACAAAGCTGAACCTCAGTGAAACCCAGCCTCATTCATCAATTATATTCATATTAATATAAACAGAACCAACATTGATCAATGAGTTTAACCTCAGTGAAACCCAGCCTCATTCATCAATTATATTCATATTATTATAAACAGAACCAACATTGATCAATGAGTTTAAGTTCTTTGAAACACAGCCTCATTCATTAATTATATTCATATAAATATATACAGAACCAACATTGATCACAAAGCTGAACCTCAGTGAAACCAAGCCTCATTCATCAATTATATTCATATTAATATAAACAGAACCAACATTGATCACAAAGCTGAATCTCAGTGAAACACAGCCTCATTCATCAATTATATTCATATTAATATAAACAGAACCAACATTGATCACAAAGCTGAACCTCATTGAAACCCAGCCTCATTCATCAATTATATTCATATTAATATAAACAGAACCAACATTGATCACAAAGCAGAATCTCAGTGAAACCCAGCCTCATTCATCAATTATATTCATATTAATATAAACAGAACCAACATTGATCAGAAAGCTGAATCTCAGTGAAACCCAGCCTCATTCATCAATTATATTCATATTAATAGAAACAGAACAAACATGGACCACAAAGCTGAACCTCAGTGAAACCCAGCCTCATTCATCAATTATATTCATATTAATATAAACAGAACAAACATTGATCACAAAGCTGAACCTCAGTGAAACCCAGCCTCATTCATCAATTATATTCATATTAATATAAACAGAACCAACATTGATCAATGAGTTTAGCCTCAGTGAAACCCAGCCTCATTCCTCAATTATATTCATATTAATATAAACAGAACCAACATTGATCACAAAGCTGAACCTCAGTGAAACCCAGCCTCATTCATCAATTATATTCATATTAATATAAACAGAACCAACATTGATCAATGAGTTTAATCTCAGTGAAACCCAGCCTCATTCATCAATTATATTCATATTATTATAAACAGAACCGACATTGATCACAAAGCTGAACCTCAGTGAAACCCAGCCTCATTCATCAATTATATTCATATTAATATAAAAAGAACCAACATTGATCAATGAGTTTAACCTCAGTGAAACCCAGCCTCATTCATCAATTTTATTCATATTAATATAAACAGAACCAACATTGATCAATGAGTTTAACCTCAGTGAAACGCAGCCTCGTTCCTCAATTATATTCATATTAGTATAAACAGAACCAACATTGATCAATGAGTTTAGCCTCAGTGAAACCCAGCCTCATTCCTCAATTATATTCATATTAATATAAACAGAACCAACATTGATCACAAAGCTGAACCTCAGTGAAACCCAGCCTCATTCATCAATTATATTCATATTAATATAAACAGAACCAACATTGATCACAAAGCTGAACCTCAGTGAAACCCAGCCTCATTCATCAATTATATTCATATTATTATAAACAGAACCAACATTGATCAATGAGTTTAAGTTCTTTGAAACACAGCCTCATTCATTAATTATATTCATATGAATATATACAGAACCAACATTGATCACAAAGCTGAACCTCAGTGAAACCAAGCCTCAATCATCAATTATATACATATTAATATAAACAGAACAAGCATTGATCAAAAAGCTGAACCTCAGTGAAACCCAGCCTCATTCATCAATTATATTCATATTAATATAAACAGAACCAACATTGACCACAAAGCTGAATCTCAGTGAAACCCAGCCTCATTCATCAATTATATTCATATTAATATAAACAGAACCAACATTGATCACAAAGCTGAATCTCAGTGAAACCCAGCCTCATTCATCAATTATATTCATATTAATATAAACAGAACCAACATTGATCACAAAGCTGAACCTCAGTGAAACCCAGCCTCATTCATCAATTATATTCATATTAATATAAACAGAACCAACATTGATCACAAAGCTGAACCTCAGTGAAACCCAGCCTAATTCATCAATTATATTCATATTAATATAAACAGAACCAATATTGATCAATGAGTTTAACCTCAGTGAAACCCAGCCTCATTCATCAATTATATTCATATTAATATAAAAAGAACCAACATTGACCACAAAGCTGAATCTCAGTGAAATCCAGCCTCATTCATCAATTTTATTCATATTAATATAAACAGAACCAACATTGATCACAAAGCTGAACCTCAGTGAAACCCAGCTTCATTCATCTATTTTATTCATAGTAATATAAACAGAACCAACATTGATCAATGAGTTTAACCTCAGTGAAACGCAGCCTCGTTCCTCAATTATATTCATATTAGTATAAACAGAACCAACATTGATCAATGAGTTTAACCTCATTGAAACCCACTCTTATTCATCAATTATATTCATATTAATATAAAAAGAACCAACATTGATCAATTAGTTTAACCTCTTTGAAACCCAGACTCATTCATCAATTATATTCATATTAGTATAAACAGAACCAACATTGATCACAAAGTTTAGCCTCAGTGAAACCCAGCCTCATTCCTCAATTATATTCATATTAATATAAACAGAACCAACATTGATCACAAAGCTGAACCTCAGTGAAACCCAGCCTCATTCATCAATTATATTCATATTAATATAAACAGAACCAACATTGATCACAAAGCTGAACCTCAGTGAAACCCAGCCTCATTCATCAATTATATTCATATTAATATAAACAGAACCAACATTGATCAATGAGTTTAACCTCAGTGAAACCCAGCCTCATTCATCAATTATATTCATATTATTATAAACAGAACCAACATTGATCAATGAGTTTAAGTTCTTTGAAACACAGCCTCATTCATTAATTATATTCATATAAATATATACAGAACCAACATTGATCACAAAGCTGAACCTCAGTGAAACCAAGCCTCATTCATCAATTATATTCATATTAATATAAACAGAACCAACATTGATCACAAAGCTGAATCTCAGTGAAACACAGCCTCATTCATCAATTATATTCATATTAATATAAACAGAACCAACATTGATCACAAAGCTGAACCTCATTGAAACCCAGCCTCATTCATCAATTATATTCATATTAATATAAACAGAACCAACATTGATCACAAAGCAGAATCTCAGTGAAACCCAGCCTCATTCATCAATTATATTCATATTAATATAAACAGAACCAACATTGATCAGAAAGCTGAATCTCAGTGAAACCCAGCCTCATTCATCAATTATATTCATATTAATAGAAACAGAACAAACATGGACCACAAAGCTGAACCTCAGTGAAACCCAGCCTCATTCATCAATTATATTAATATTAATATAAACAGAACAAACATTGATCACAAAGCTGAACCTCAGTGAAACCCAGCCTCATTCATCAATTATATTCATATTAATATAAACAGAACCAACATTGATCAATGAGTTTAGCCTCAGTGAAACCCAGCCTCATTCCTCAATTATATTCATATTAATATAAACAGAACCAACATTGATCACAAAGCTGAACCTCAGTGAAACCCAGCCTCATTCATCAATTATATTCATATTAATATAAACAGAACCAACATTGATCAATGAGTTTAATCTCTGTGAAACGCAGCCTCATTCATCAATTATATTCATATTATTATAAACAGAACCGACATTGATCACAAAGCTGAACCTCAGTGAAACCCAGCCTCATTCATCAATTATATTCATATTAATATAAAAAGAACCAACATTGATCAATGAGTTTAACTTCTTTGAAACCCAGCCTCATTCATTAATTATATTCATATAAATATTTACAGAACCAACATTGATCACAAAGCTGAACCTCAGTGAAACCAAGCCTCAATCATCATTTATATTCATTTTAATATAAACAGAACCAACATTGATCAATGAGTTTAACCCCAGTGAAACGCAGCCTTATTCCTCAATTATATTCATATTAATATAAACAGAACCAACATTGATCACAAAGCTGAACCTCAGTGAAACCCAGCCTCATTCATCAATTTTATTCATATTAATATAAACAGAACCAACATTGATCAATGAGTTTAACCTCAGTGAAACCCAGCCTCATTCATCAATTTTATTCATATTAATATAAACAGAACCAACATTGATCAATGAGTTTAACCTCAGTGAAACGCAGCCTCGTTCCTCAATTATATTCATATTAGTATAAACAGAACCAACATTGATCAATGAGTTTAACCTCAGTGAAACGCAGCCTTATTCCTCAATTATATTCATATTAATATAAACAGAACCAACATTGATCACAAAGCTGAACCTCAGTGAAACCCAGCCTCATTCATCAATTATATACATATTAATATAAACAGAACAAGCATTGACCACAAAGCTGAACCTCAGTGAAACCCAGCCTCATTCATCAATTATATTCATATTAATATAAACAGAACAAACATTGATCACAAAGCTGAACCTCAGTGAAACCCAGCCTCATTCATCAATTATATTCATATTAATATAAACAGAACCAACATTGATCAATGAGTTTAACCTCAGTGAAACCCAGCCTCATTCATCAATTATATTCATATTATTATAAACAGAACCAACATTGATCAATGAGTTTAAGTTCTTTGAAACACAGCCTCATTCATCAATTATATTCATATTAATATAAACAGAACCAACATTGATCACAAAGCTGAATCTCAGTGAAACACAGCCTCATTCATCAATTATATTCATATTAATATAAACAGAACCAACATTGATCACAAAGCTGAACCTCATTGAAACCCAGCCTCATTCATCAATTATATTCATATTAATATAAACAGAACCAACATTGATCACAAAGCTGAATCTCAGTGAAACCCAGCCTCATTCATCAATTATATTCATATTAATATAAACAGAACCAACATTGATCACAAAGCTGAATCTCAGTGAAACCCAGCCTCATTCATCAATTATATTCATATTAATAGAAACAGAACAAACATGGACCACAAAGCTGAACCTCAGTGAAACCCAGCCTCATTAATCAATTATATTCATATTAATATAAACAGAACAAACATTGATCACAAAGCTGAACCTCAGTGAAACCCAGCCTCATTCATCAATTATATTCATATTAATATAAACAGAACCAACATTGATCAATGAGTTTAGCCTCAGTGAAACCCAGCCTCATTCCTCAATTATATTCATATTAATATAAACAGAACCAACATTGATCACAAAGCTGAACCTCAGTGAAACCCAGCCTCATTCATCAATTATATTCATATTAATATAAACAGAACCAACATTGATCAATGAGTTTAATCTCAGTGAAACCCAGCCTCATTCATCAATTATATTCATATTATTATAAACAGAACCGACATTGATCACATAGCTGAACCTCAGTGAAACCCAGCCTCATTCATCAATTATATTCATATTAATATAAAAAGAACCAACATTGATCAATGAGTTTAACCTCAGTGAAACCCAGCCTCATTCATCAATTTTATTCATATTAATATAAACAGAACCAACATTGATCAATGAGTTTAACCTCAGTGAAACGCAGCCTCGTTCCTCAATTATATTCATATTAGTATAAACAGAACCAACATTGATCAATGAGTTTAGCCTCAGTGAAACCCAGCCTCATTCCTCAATTATATTCATATTAATATAAACAGAACCAACATTGATCACAAAGCTGAACCTCAGTGAAACCCAGCCTCATTCATCAATTATATTCATATTAATATAAACAGAACCAACATTGATCAATGAGTTTAACCTCAGTGAAACCCAGCCTCATTCATCAATTATATTCATATTATTATAAACAGAACCAACATTGATCAATGAGTTTAAGTTCTTTGAAACACAGCCTCATTCATTAATTATATTCATATAAATATATACAGAACCAACATTGATCACAAAGCTGAACCTCAGTGAAACCAAGCCTCATTCATCAATTATATTCATATTAATATAAACAGAACCAACATTGATCACAAAGCTGAATCTCAGTGAAACACAGCCTCATTCATCAATTATATTCATATTAATATAAACAGAACCAACATTGATCACAAAGCTGAACCTCATTGAAACCCAGCCTCATTCATCAATTATATTCATATTAATATAAACAGAACCAACATTGATCACAAAGCAGAATCTCAGTGAAACCCAGCCTCATTCATCAATTATATTCATATTAATATAAACAGAACCAACATTGATCAGAAAGCTGAATCTCAGTGAAACCCAGCCTCATTCATCAATTATATTCATATTAATAGAAACAGAACAAACATGGACCACAAAGCTGAACCTCAGTGAAACCCAGCCTCATTCATGAATTATATTCATATTAATATAAACAGAACAAACATTGATCACAAAGCTGAACCTCAGTGATACCCAGCCTCATTCATCAATTATATTCATATTAATATAAACAGAACCAACATTGATCAATGAGTTTAGCCTCAGTGAAACCCAGCCTCATTCCTCAATTATATTCATATTAATATAAACAGAACCAACATTGATCACAAAGCTGAACCTCAGTGAAACCCAGCCTCATTCATCAATTATATTCATATTAATATAAACAGAACCAACATTGATCAATGAGTTTAATCTCAGTGAAACGCAGCCTCATTCATCAATTATATTCATATTATTATAAACAGAACCGACATTGATCACAAAGCTGAACCTCAGTGAAACCCAGCCTCATTCATCAATTATATTCATATTAATATAAAAAGAACCAACATTGATCAATGAGTTTAATTTCTTTGAAACCCAGCCTCATTCATTAATTATATTCATATAAATATTTACAGAACCAACATTGATCACAAAGCTGAACCTCAGTGAAACCAAGCCTCAATCATCATTTATATTCATTTTAATATAAACAGAACCAACATTGATCAATGAGTTTAACCCCAGTGAAACGCAGCCTTATTCCTCAATTATATTCATATTAATATAAACAGAACCAACATTGATCACAAAGCTGAACCTCAGTGAAACCCAGCCTCATTCATCAATTTTATTCATATTAATATAAACAGAACCAACATTGATCAATGAGTTTAACCTCAGTGAAACCCAGCCTCATTCATCAATTTTATTCATATTAATATAAACAGAACCAACATTGATCAATGAGTTTAACCTCAGTGAAACGCAGCCTCGTTCCTCAATTATATTCATATTAGTATAAACAGAACCAACATTGATCAATGAGTTTAACCTCAGTGAAACGCAGCCTTATTCCTCAATTATATTCATATTAATATAAACAGAACCAACATTGATCACAAAGCTGAACCTCAGTGAAACCCAGCCTCATTCATCAATTATATACATATTAATATAAACAGAACAAGCATTGACCACAAAGCTGAACCTCAGTGAAACCCAGCCTCATTCATCAATTATATTCATATTAATATAAACAGAACAAACATTGATCACAAAGCTGAACCTTAGTGAAACCCAGCCTCATTCATCAATTATATTCATATTAATATAAACAGAACCAACATTGATCAATGAGTTTAACCTCAGTGAAACCCAGCCTCATTCATCAATTATATTCATATTATTATAAACAGAACCAACATTGATCAATGAGTTTAAGTTCTTTGAAACACAGCCTCATTCATTAATTATATTCATATAAATATATACAGAACCAACATTGATCACAAAGCTGAACCTCAGTGAAACCCAGCCTCATTCATCAATTTTATTCATATTAATATAAACAGAACCAACATTGATCAATGAGTTTAACCTCAGTGAAACCCAGCCTCATTCATCAATTTTATTCATATTAATATAAACAGAACCAACATTGATCAATGAGTTTAACCTCAGTGAAACGCAGCCTCGTTCCTCAATTATATTCATATTAGTATAAACAGAACCAACATTGATCAATGAGTTTAACCTCAGTGAAACGCAGCCTTATTCCTCAATTATATTCATATTAATATAAACAGAACCAACATTGATCACAAAGCTGAACCTCAGTGAAACCCAGCCTCATTCATCAATTATATACATATTAATATAAACAGAACAAGCATTGACCACAAAGCTGAACCTCAGTGAAACCCAGCCTCATTCATCAATTATATTCATATTAATATAAACAGAACAAACATTGATCACAAAGCTGAACCTCAGTGAAACCCAGCCTCATTCATCAATTATATTCATATTAATATAAACAGAACCAACATTGATCAATGAGTTTAACCTCAGTGAAACCCAGCCTCATTCATCAATTATATTCATATTATTATAAACAGAACCAACATTGATCAATGAGTTTAAGTTCTTTGAAACACAGCCTCATTCATCAATTATATTCGTATTAATATAAACAGAACCAACATTGATCACAAAGCTGAATCTCAGTGAAACACAGCCTCATTCATCAATTATATTCATATTAATATAAACAGAACCAACATTGATCACAAAGCTGAACCTCATTGAAACCCAGCCTCATTCATCAATTATATTCATATTAATATAAACAGAACCAACATTGATCACAAAGCTGAATCTCAGTGAAACCCAGCCTCATTCATCAATTATATTCATATTAATAGAAACAGAACAAACATGGACCACAAAGCTGAACCTCAGTGAAACCCAGCCTCATTAATCAATTATATTCATATTAATATAAACAGAACAAACATTGATCACAAAGCTGAACCTCAGTGAAACCCAGCCTCATTCATCAATTATATTCATATTAATATAAACAGAACCAACATTGATCAATGAGTTTAGCCTCAGTGAAACCCAGCCTCATTCCTCAATTATATTCATATTAATATAAACAGAACCAACATTGATCACAAAGCTGAACCTCAGTGAAACCCAGCCTCATTCATCAATTATATTCATATTAATATAAACAGAACCAACATTGATCAATGAGTTTAATCTCAGTGAAACCCAGCCTCATTCATCAATTATATTCATAGTATTATAAACAGAACCGACATTGATCACATAGCTGAACCTCAGTGAAACCCAGCCTCATTCATCAATTATATTCATATTAATATAAAAAGAACCAACATTGATCAATGAGTTTAACCTCAGTGAAACCCAGCCTCATTCATCAATTTTATTCATATTAATATAAACAGAACCAACATTGATCAATGAGTTTAACCTCAGTGAAACGCAGCCTCGTTCCTCAATTATATTCATATTAGTATAAACAGAACCAACATTGATCAATGAGTTTAGCCTCAGTGAAACCCAGCCTCATTCCTCAATTATATTCATATTAATATAAACAGAACCAACATTGATCACAAAGCTGAACCTCAGTGAAACCCAGCCTCATTCATCAATTATATTCATATTAATATAAACAGAACCAACATTGATCACAAAGCTGAACCTCAGTGAAACCCAGCCTCATTCATCAATTATATTCATATTAATATAAACAGAACCATCATTGATCAATGAGTTTAACCTCAGTGAATCGCAGCCTTATTCCTGAATTATATTCATATTAATATAAACAGAACCAACATTGATCACAAAGCTGAACATCAGTGAAACCCAGCCTCATTCATCAATTATATACATATTAATATAAACAGAACAAGCATTGACCACAAAGCTGAACCTCAGTGAAACCCAGCCTCATTCATCAATTTTATTCATATTAATATAAACAGAACCAACATTGATCAATGAGTTTAACCTCAGTGAAACGCAGCCTCGTTCCTCAATTATATTCATATTAGTATAAACAGAACCAACATTGATCAATGAGTTTAACCTCAGTGAAACGCAGCCTTATTCCTCAATTATATTCATATTAATATAAACAGAACCAACATTGATCACAAAGCTGAACCTCAGTGAAACCCAGCCTCATTCATCAATTATATACATATTAATATAAACAGAACAAGCATTGACCACAAAGCTGAACCTCAGTGAAACCCAGCCTCATTCATCAATTATATTCATATTAATATAAACAGAACAAACATTGATCACAAAGCTGAACCTCAGTGAAACCCAGCCTCATTCATCAATTATATTCATATTAATATAAACAGAACCAACATTGATCAATGAGTTTAACCTCAGTGAAACCCAGCCTCATTCATCAATTATATTCATATTATTATAAACAGAACCAACATTGATCAATGAGTTTAAGTTCTTTGAAACACAGCCTCATTCATTAATTATATTCATATAAATATATACAGAACCAACATTGATCACAAAGCTGAACCTCAGTGAAACCCAGCCTCATTCATCAATTTTATTCATATTAATATAAACAGAACCAACATTGATCAATGAGTTTAACCTCAGTGAAACCCAGCCTCATTCATCAATTTTATTCATATTAATATAAACAGAACCAACATTGATCAATGAGTTTAACCTCAGTGAAACGCAGCCTCGTTCCTCAATTATATTCATATTAGTATAAACAGAACCAACATTGATCAATGAGTTTAACCTCAGTGAAACGCAGCCTTATTCCTCAATTATATTCATATTAATATAAACAGAACCAACATTGATCACAAAGCTGAACCTCAGTGAAACCCAGCCTCATTCATCAATTATATACATATTAATATAAACAGAACAAGCATTGACCACAAAGCTGAACCTCAGTGAAACCCAGCCTCATTCATCAATTATATTCATATTAATATAAACAGAACAAACATTGATCACAAAGCTGAACCTCAGTGAAACCCAGCCTCATTCATCAATTATATTCATATTAATATAAACAGAACCAACATTGATCAATGAGTTTAACCTCAGTGAAACCCAGCCTCATTCATCAATTATATTCATATTATTATAAACAGAACCAACATTGATCAATGAGTTTAAGTTCTTTGAAACACAGCCTCATTCATCAATTATATTCGTATTAATATAAACAGAACCAACATTGATCACAAAGCTGAATCTCAGTGAAACACAGCCTCATTCATCAATTATATTCATATTAATATAAACAGAACCAACATTGATCACAAAGCTGAACCTCATTGAAACCCAGCCTCATTCATCAATTATATTCATATTAATATAAACAGAACCAACATTGATCACAAAGCTGAATCTCAGTGAAACCCAGCCTCATTCATCAATTATATTCATATTAATATAAACAGAACCAACATTGATCACAAAGCTGAATCTCAGTGAAACCCAGCCTCATTCATCAATTATATTCATATTAATAGAAACAGAACAAACATGGACCACAAAGCTGAACCTCAGTGAAACCCAGCCTCATTAATCAATTATATTCATATTAATATAAACAGAACAAACATTGATCACAAAGCTGAACCTCAGTGAAACCCAGCCTCATTCATCAATTATATTCATATTAATATAAACAGAACCAACATTGATCAATGAGTTTAACCTCAGTGAAACCCAGCCTCATTCATCAATTATATTCATATTATTATAAACAGAACCAACATTGATCAATGAGTTTAAGTTCTTTGAAACACAGCCTCATTCATTAATTATATTCATATAAATATATACAGAACCAACATTGATCACAAAGCTGAACCTCAGTGAAACCCAGCCTCATTCATCAATTTTATTCATATTAATATAAACAGAACCAACATTGATCAATGAGTTTAACCTCAGTGAAACCCAGCCTCATTCATCAATTTTATTCATATTAATATAAACAGAACCAACATTGATCAATGAGTTTAACCTCAGTGAAACGCAGCCTCGTTCCTCAATTATATTCATATTAGTATAAACAGAACCAACATTGATCAATGAGTTTAACCTCAGTGAAACGCAGCCTTATTCCTCAATTATATTCATATTAATATAAACAGAACCAACATTGATCACAAAGCTGAACCTCAGTGAAACCCAGCCTCATTCATCAATTATATACATATTAATATAAACAGAACAAGCATTGACCACAAAGCTGAACCTCAGTGAAACCCAGCCTCATTCATCAATTATATTCATATTAATATAAACAGAACAAACATTGATCACAAAGCTGAACCTCAGTGAAACCCAGCCTCATTCATCAATTATATTCATATTATTATAAACAGAACCAACATTGATCAATGAGTTTAACCTCAGTGAAACCCAGCCTCATTCATCAATTATATTAATATTATTATAAACAGAACCAACATTGATCAATGAGTTTAAGTTCTTTGAAACACAGCCTCATTCATCAATTATATTCGTATTAATATAAACAGAACCAACATTGATCACAAAGCTGAATCTCAGTGAAACACAGCCTCATTCATCAATTATATTCATATTAATATAAACAGAACCAACATTGATCACAAAGCTGAACCTCAGTGAAACCCAGCCTCATTCATCAATTATATTCATATTAATATAAACAGAACCAACATTGATCACAAAGCTGAATCTCAGTGAAACCCAGCCTCATTCATCAATTATATTCATATTAATATAAACAGAACCAACATTGATCACAAAGCTGAATCTCAGTGAAACCCAGCCTCATTCATCAATTATATTCATATTAATAGAAACAGAACAAACATGGACCACAAAGCTGAACCTCAGTGAAACCCAGCCTCATTAATCAATTATATTCATATTAATATAAACAGAACAAACATTGATCACAAAGCTGAACCTCAGTGAAACCCAGCCTCATTCATCAATTATATTCATATTAATATAAACAGAACCAACATTGATCAATGAGTTTAGCCTCAGTGAAACCCAGCCTCATTCCTCAATTATATTCATATTAATATAAACAGAACCAACATTGATCACAAAGCTGAACCTCAGTGAAACCCAGCCTCATTCATCAATTATATTCATATTAATATAAACAGAACCAACATTGATCAATGAGTTTAATCTCAGTGAAACCCAGCCTCATTCATCAATTATATTCATATTATTATAAACAGAACCGACATTGATCACATAGCTGAACCTCAGTGAAACCCAGCCTCATTCATCAATTATATTCATATTAATATAAAAAGAACCAACATTGATCAATGAGTTTAACCTCAGTGAAACCCAGCCTCATTCATCAATTTTATTCATATTAATATAAACAGAACCAACATTGATCAATGAGTTTAACCTCAGTGAAACGCAGCCTCGTTCCTCAATTATATTCATATTAGTATAAACAGAACCAACATTGATCAATGAGTTTAGCCTCAGTGAAACCCAGCCTCATTCCTCAATTATATTCATATTAATATAAACAGAACCAACATTGATCACAAAGCTGAACCTCAGTGAAACCCAGCCTCATTCATCAATTATATTCATATTAATATAAACAGAACCAACATTGATCACAAAGCTGAACCTCAGTGAAACCCAGCCTCATTCATCAATTATATTCATATTAATATAAACAGAACCATCATTGATCAATGAGTTTAACCTCAGTGAAACGCAGCCTTATTCCTGAATTATATTCATATTAATATAAACAGAACCAACATTGATCACAAAGCTGAACATCAGTGAAACCCAGCCTCATTCATCAATTATATACATATTAATATAAACAGAACAAGCATTGACCACAAAGCTGAACCTCAGTGAAACCCAGCCTCATTCATCAATTATATTCATATTAATATAAACAGAACAAACATTGATCACAAAGCTGAACCTCAGTGAAACCCAGCCTCATTCATCAATTATATTCATATTAATATAAACAGAACCAACATTGATCAATGAGTTTAGCCTCAGTGAAACCCAGCCTCATTCCTCAATTATATTCATATTAATATAAACAGAACCAACATTGATCACAAAGCTGAACCTCAGTGAAACCCAGCCTCATTCATCAATTATATTCATATTAATATAAACAGAACCAACATTGATCAATGAGTTTAATCTCAGTGAAACGCAGCCTCATTCATCAATTATATTCATATTATTATAAACAGAACCGACATTGATCACAAAGCTGAACCTCAGTGAAACCCAGCCTCATTCATCAATTATATTCATATTAATATAAAAAGAACCAACATTGATCAATGAGTTTAACTTCTTTGAAACCCAGCCTCATTCATTAATTATATTCATATAAATATTTACAGAACCAACATTGATCACAAAGCTGAACCTCAGTGAAACCAAGCCTCAATCATCATTTATATTCATTTTAATATAAACAGAACCAACATTGATCAATGAGTTTAACCCCAGTGAAACGCAGCCTTATTCCTCAATTATATTCATATTAATATAAACAGAACCAACATTGATAGCAAAGCTGAACCTCAGTGAAACCCAGCCTCATTCATCAATTTTATTCATATTAATATAAACAGAACCAACATTGATCAATGAGTTTAACCTCAGTGAAACCCAGCCTCATTCATCAATTTTATTCATATTAATATAAACAGAACCAACATTGATCAATGAGTTTAACCTCAGTGAAACGCAGCCTCGTTCCTCAATTATATTCATATTAGTATAAACAGAACCAACATTGATCAATGAGTTTAACCTCAGTGAAACGCAGCCTTATTCCTCAATTATATTCATATTAATATAAACAGAACCAACATTGATCACAAAGCTGAACCTCAGTGAAACCCAGCCTCATTCATCAATTATATACATATTAATATAAACAGAACAAGCATTGACCACAAAGCTGAACCTCAGTGAAACCCAGCCTCATTCATCAATTATATTCATATTAATATAAACAGAACAAACATTGATCACAAAGCTGAACCTCAGTGAAACCCAGCCTCATTCATCAATTATATTCATATTAATATAAACAGAACCAACATTGATCAATGAGTTTAACCTCAGTGAAACCCAGCCTCATTCATCAATTATATTCATATTATTATAAACAGAACCAACATTGATCAATGAGTTTAAGTTCTTTGAAACACAGCCTCATTCATCAATTATATTCATATTAATATAAACAGAACCAACATTGATCACAAAGCTGAATCTCAGTGAAACACAGCCTCATTCATCAATTATATTCATATTAATATAAACAGAACCAACATTGATCACAAAGCTGAACCTCATTGAAACCCAGCCTCATTCATCAATTATATTCATATTAATATAAACAGAACCAACATTGATCACAAAGCTGAATCTCAGTGAAACCCAGCCTCATTCATCAATTATATTCATATTAATATAAACAGAACCAACATTGATCACAAAGCTGAATCTCAGTGAAACCCAGCCTCATTCATCAATTATATTCATATTAATAGAAACAGAACAAACATGGACCACAAAGCTGAACCTCAGTGAAACCCAGCCTCATTAATCAATTATATTCATATTAATATAAACAGAACAAACATTGATCACAAAGCTGAACCTCAGTGAAACCCAGCCTCATTCATCAATTATATTCATATTAATATAAACAGAACCAACATTGATCAATGAGTTTAGCCTCAGTGAAACCCAGCCTCATTCCTCAATTATATTCATATTAATATAAACAGAACCAACATTGATCACAAAGCTGAACCTCAGTGAAACCCAGCCTCATTCATCAATTATATTCATATTAATATAAACAGAACCAACATTGATCAATGAGTTTAATCTCAGTGAAACCCAGCCTCATTCATCAATTATATTCATATTATTATAAACAGAACCGACATTGATCACATAGCTGAACCTCAGTGAAACCCAGCCTCATTCATCAATTATATTCATAGTAATATAAAAAGAACCAACATTGATCAATGAGTTTAACCTCAGTGAAACCCAGCCTCATTCATCAATTTTATTCATATTAATATAAACAGAACCAACATTGATCAATGAGTTTAACCTCAGTGAAACGCAGCCTCGTTCCTCAATTATATTCATATTAGTATAAACAGAACCAACATTGATCAATGAGTTTAGCCTCAGTGAAACCCAGCCTCATTCCTCAATTATATTCATATTAATATAAACAGAACCAACATTGATCACAAAGCTGAACCTCAGTGAAACCCAGCCTCATTCATCAATTATATTCATATTAATATAAACAGAACCAACATTGATCACAAAGCTGAACCTCAGTGAAACCCAGCCTCATTCATCAATTATATTCATATTAATATAAACAGAACCATCATTGATCAATGAGTTTAACCTCAGTGAAACGCAGCCTTATTCCTGAATTATATTCATATTAATATAAACAGAACCAACATTGATCACAAAGCTGAACATCAGTGAAACCCAGCCTCATTCATCAATTATATACATATTAATATAAACAGAACAAGCATTGACCACAAAGCTGAACCTCAGTGAAACCCAGCCTCATTCATCAATTATATTCATATTAATATAAACAGAACAAACATTGATCACAAAGCTGAACCTCAGTGAAACCCAGCCTCATTCATCAATTATATTCATATTAATATAAACAGAACCAACATTGATCAATGAGTTTAACCTCAGTGAAACCCAGCCTCATTCATCAATTATATTCATATTATTATAAACAGAACCAACATTGATCAATGAGTTTAAGTTCTTTGAAACACAGCCTCATTCATTAATTATATTCATATGAATATATACAGAACCAACATTGATCACAAAGCTGAACCTCAGTGAAACCAAGCCTCAATCATCAATTATATACATATTAATATAAACAGAACAAGCATTGATCAAAAAGCTGAACCTCAGTGAAACCCAGCCTCATTCATCAATTATATTCATATTAATATAAACAGAACCGACATTGATCACAAAGCTGAACCTCAGTGAAATCCAGCCTCATTCATTAATTATATTCATATTAATATAAACAAAACCAACATTGAACACAAAGCTGAACCTCAGTGAAACCCAGCCTCATTCATCAATTATATTCATATTAATATAAACAGAACCAACATTGACCACAAAGCTGAATCTCAGTGAAACCCAGCCTCATTCATCAATTATATTCATATTAATATAAACAGAACCAACATTGATCACAAAGCTGAATCTCAGTGAAACCCAGCCTCATTCATCAATTATATTCATATTAATATAAACAGAACCAACATTGATCACAAAGCTGAACCTCAGTGAAACCCAGCCTCATTCATCAATTATATTCATATTAATATAAACAGAACCAACATTGATCACAAAGCTGAACCTCAGTGAAACCCAGCCTAATTCATCAATTATATTCATATTAATATAAACAGAACCAATATTGATCAATGAGTTTAACCTCAGTGAAACCCAGCCTCATTCATCAATTATATTCATATTAATATAAACAGAACAAACATTGATCACAAAGCTGAACCTCAGTGAAACCCAGCCTCATTCATCAATTATATTCATATTAATATAAACAGAACCAACATTGATCAATGAGTTTAACCTCAGTGAAACCCAGCCTCATTCATCAATTATATTCATATTATTATAAACAGAACCAACATTGATCAATGAGTTTAAGTTCTTTGAAACACAGCCTCATTCATTAATTATATTCATATGAATATATACAGAACCAACATTGATCACAAAGCTGAACCTCAGTGAAACCAAGCCTCAATCATCAATTATATACATATTAATATAAACAGAACAAGCATTGATCAAAAAGCTGAACCTCAGTGAAACCCAGCCTCATTCATCAATTATATTCATATTAATATAAACAGAACCGACATTGATCACAAAGCTGAACCTCAGTGAAATCCAGCCTCATTCATTAATTATATTCATATTAATATAAACAAAACCAACATTGAACACAATGCTGAACCTCAGTGAAACCCAGCCTCATTCATCAATTATATTCATATTAATATAAACAGAACCAACATTGACCACAAAGCTGAATCTCAGTGAAACCCAGCCTCATTCATCAATTATATTCATATTAATATAAACAGAACCAACATTGATCACAAAGCTGAATCTCAGTGAAACCCAGCCTCATTCATCAATTATATTCATATTAATATAAACAGAACCAACATTGATCACAAAGCTGAACCTCAGTGAAACCCAGCCTCATTCATCAATTATATTCATATTAATATAAACAGAACCAACATTGATCACAAAGCTGAACCTCAGTGAAACCCAGCCTAATTCATCAATTATATTCATATTAATATAAACAGAACCAATATTGATCAATGAGTTTAACCTCAGTGAAACCCAGCCTCATTCATCAATTATATTCATATTAATATAAACAGAACAAACATTGATCACAAAGCTGAACCTCAGTGAAACCCAGCCTCATTCATCAATTATATTCATATTAATATAAACAGAACCAACATTGATCAATGAGTTTAACCTCAGTGAAACCCAGCCTCATTCATCAATTATATTCATATTATTATAAACAGAACCAACATTGATCAATGAGTTTAAGTTCTTTGAAACACAGCCTCATTCATTAATTATATTCATATGAATATATACAGAACCAACATTGATCACAAAGCTGAACCTCAGTGAAACCAAGCCTCAATCATCAATTATATACATATTAATATAAACAGAACAAGCATTGATCAAAAAGCTGAACCTCAGTGAAACCCAGCCTCATTCATCAATTATATTCATATTAATATAAACAGAACCGACATTGATCACAAAGCTGAACCTCAGTGAAATCCAGCCTCATTCATTAACTATATTCATATTAATATAAACAAAACCAACATTGAACACAAAGCTGAACCTCAGTGAAACCCAGCCTCATTCATCAATTATATTCATATTAATATAAACAGAACCAACATTGACCACAAAGCTGAATCTCAGTGAAACCCAGCCTCATTCATCAATTATATTCATATTAATATAAACAGAACCAACATTGATCACAAAGCTGAATCTCAGTGAAACCCAGCCTCATTCATCAATTATATTCATATTAATATAAACAGAACCAACATTGATCACAAAGCTGAACCTCAGTGAAACCCAGCCTCATTCATCAATTATATTCATATTAATATAAACAGAACCAACATTGATCACAAAGCTGAACCTCAGTGAAACCCAGCCTAATTCATCAATTATATTCATATTAATATAAACAGAACCAATATTGATCAATGAGTTTAACCTCAGTGAAACCCAGCCTCATTCATCAATTATATTCATATTAATATAAAAAGAACCAACATTGACCACAAAGCTGAATCTCAGTGAAATCCAGCCTCATTCATCAATTTTATTCATATTAATATAAACAGAACCAACATTGATCAATGAGTTTAACCTCAGTGAAACGCAGCCTCGTTCCTCAATTATATTCATATTAGTATAAACAGAACCAACATTGATCAATGAGTTTAGCCTCAGTGAAACCCAGCCTCATTCCTCAATTATATTCATATTAATATAAACAGAACCAACATTGATCAATGAGTTTAGCCTCAGTGAAACCCAGCCTCATTCATCAATTATATTCATATTAATATAAACAGAACCAACATTGATCACAAAGCTGAACCTCAGTGAAACCCAGCCTCATTCATCAATTATATTCATATTAATATAAACAGAACCAACATTGATCAATGAGTTTAACCTCAGTGAAACCCAGCCTCATTCATCAATTATATTCATATTATTATAAACAGAACCAACATTGATCAATGAGTTTAAGTTCTTTGAAACACAGCCTCATTCATTAATTATATTCATATAAATATATACAGAACCAACATTGATCACAAAGCTGAACCTCAGTGAAACCAAGCCTCATTCATCAATTATATTCATATTAATATAAACAGAACCAACATTGATCACAAAGCTGAATCTCAGTGAAACACAGCCTCATTCATCAATTATATTCATATTAATATAAACAGAACCAACATTGATCACAAAGCTGAACCTCATTGAAACCCAGCCTCATTCATCAATTATATTCATATTAATATAAACAGAACCAACATTGATCACAAAGCAGAATCTCAGTGAAACCCAGCCTCATTCATCAATTATATTCATATTAATATAAACAGAACCAACATTGATCAGAAAGCTGAATCTCAGTGAAACCCAGCCTCATTCATCAATTATATTCATATTAATAGAAACAGAACAAACATGGACCACAAAGCTGAACCTCAGTGAAACCCAGCCTCATTCATCAATTATATTCATATTAATATAAACAGAACAAACATTGATCACAAAGCTGAACCTCAGTGAAACCCAGCCTCATTCATCAATTATATTCATATTAATATAAACAGAACCAACATTGATCAATGAGTTTAGCCTCAGTGAAACCCAGCCTCATTCCTCAATTATATTCATATTAATATAAACAGAACCAACATTGATCACAAAGCTGAACCTCAGTGAAACCCAGCCTCATTCATCAATTATATTCATATTAATATAAACAGAACCAACATTGCTCAATGAGTTTAATCTCAGTGAAACGCAGCCTCATTCATCAATTATATTCATATTATTATAAACAGAACCGACATTGATCACAAAGCTGAACCTCAGTGAAACCCAGCCTCATTCATCAATTATATTCATATTAATATAAAAAGAACCAACATTGATCAATGAGTTTAACTTCTTTGAAACCCAGCCTCATTCATTAATTATATTCATATAAATATTTACAGAACCAACATTGATCACAAAGCTGAACCTCAGTGAAACCAAGCCTCAATCATCATTTATATTCATTTTAATATAAACAGAACCAACATTGATCAATGAGTTTAACCCCAGTGAAACGCAGCCTTATTCCTCAATTATATTCATATTAATATAAACAGAACCAACATTGATCACAAAGCTGAACCTCAGTGAAACCCAGCCTCATTCATCAATTTTATTCATATTAATATAAACAGAACCAACATTGATCAATGAGTTTAACCTCAGTGAAACCCAGCCTCATTCATCAATTTTATTCATATTAATATAAACAGAACCAACATTGATCAATGAGTTTAACCTCAGTGAAACGCAGCCTCGTTCCTCAATTATATTCATATTAGTATAAACAGAACCAACATTGATCAATGAGTTTAACCTCAGTGAAACGCAGCCTTATTCCTAAATTATATTCATATTAATATAAACAGAACCAACATTGATCACAAAGCTGAACCTCAGTGAAACCCAGCCTCATTCATCAATTATATACATATTAATATAAACAGAACAAGCATTGACCACAAAGCTGAACCTCAGTGAAACCCAGCCTCATTCATCAATTATATTCATATTAATATAAACAGAACAAACATTGATCACAAAGCTGAACCTCAGTGAAACCCAGCCTCATTCATCAATTATATTCATATTAATATAAACAGAACCAACATTGATCAATGAGTTTAACCTCAGTGAAACCCAGCCTCATTCATCAATTATATTCATATTATTATAAACAGAACCAACATTGATCAATGAGTTTAAGTTCTTTGAAACACAGCCTCATTCATTAATTATATTCATATAAATATATACAGAACCAACATTGATCACAAAGCTGAACCTCAGTGAAACCAAGCCTCAATCATCAATTATATACATATTAATATAAACAGAACAAGCATTGATCAAAAAGCTGAACCTCAGTGAAACCCAGCCTCATTCATCAATTATATTCATATTAATATAAACAGAACCATCATTGATCAATGAGTTTAACCTCAGTGAAATGCAGCCTTATTCCTGAATTATATTCATATTAATATAAACAGAACCAACATTGATCACAAAGCTGAACCTCAGTGAAACCCAGCCTCATTCATCAATTATATACATATTAATATAAACAGAACAAGCATTGACCACAAAGCTGAACCTCAGTGAAACCCAGCCTCATTCATCAATTATATTCATATTAATATAAACAGAACAAACATTGATCACAAAGCTGAACCTCAGTGAAACCCAGCCTCATTCATCAATTATATTCATATTAATATAAACAGAACCAACATTGATCAATGAGTTTAACCTCAGTGAAACCCAGCCTCATTCATCAATTATATTCATATTATTATAAACAGAACCAACATTGATCAATGAGTTTAAGTTCTTTGAAACACAGCCTCATTCATTAATTATATTCATATGAATATATACAGAACCAACATTGATCACAAAGCTGAACCTCAGTGAAACCAAGCCTCAATCATCAATTATATACATATTAATATAAACAGAACAAGCATTGATCAAAAAGCTGAACCTCAGTGAAACCCAGCCTCATTCATCAATTATATTCATATTAATATAAACAGAACCGACATTGATCACAAAGCTGAACCTCAGTGAAATCCAGCCTCATTCATTAATTATATTCATATTAATATAAACAAAACCAACATTGAACACAAAGCTGAACCTCAGTGAAACCCAGCCTCATTCATCAATTATATTCATATTAATATAAACAGAACCAACATTGACCACAAAGCTGAACCTCAGTGAAACCCAGCCTCATTCATCAATTATATTCATATTAATATAAACAGAACCAACATTGATCACAAAGCTGAATCTCAGTGAAACCCAGCCTCATTCATCAATTATATTCATATTAATATAAACAGAACCAACATTGATCACAAAGCTGAACCTCAGTGAAACCCAGCCTCATTCATCAATTATATTCATATTAATATAAACAGAACCAACATTGATCACAAAGCTGAACCTCAGTGAAACCGAGCCTAATTCATCAATTATATTCATATTAATATAAACAGAACCAATATTGATCAATGAGTTTAACCTCAGTGAAACCCAGCCTCATTCATCAATTATATTCATATTAATATAAAAAGAACCAACATTGACCACAAAGCTGAATCTCAGTGAAATCCAGCCTCATTCATCAATTTTATTCATATTAATATAAACAGAACCAACATTGATCACAAAGCTGAACCTCAGTGAAACCCAGCTTCATTCATCAATTTTATTCATATTAATATAAACAGAACCAACATTGATCAATGAGTTTAACCTCAGTGAAACGCAGCCTCGTTCCTCAATTATATTCATATTAGTATAAACAGAACCAACATTGATCAATGAGTTTAGCCTCAGTGAAACCCAGCCTCATTCCTCAATTATATTCATATTAATATAAACAGAACCAACATTGATCACAAAGCTGAACCTCAGTGAAACCCAGCCTCATTCATCAATTATATTCATATTAATATAAACAGAACCAACATTGATCAATGAGTTTAATCTCAGTGAAACCCAGCCTCATTCATCAATTATATTCATATTATTATAAACAGAACCGACATTGATCACATAGCTGAACCTCAGTGAAACCCAGCCTCATTCATCAATTATATTCATATTAATATAAAAAGAACCAACATTGATCAATGAGTTTAAACTCAGTGAAACCCAGCCTCATTCATCAATTTTATTCATATTAATATAAACAGAACCAACATTGATCAATGAGTTTAACCTCAGTGAAACGCAGCCTCGTTCCTCAATTATATTCATATTAGTATAAACAGAACCAACATTGATCAATGAGTTTAGCCTCAGTGAAACCCAGCCTCATTCCTCAATTATATTCATATTAATATAAACAGAACCAACATTGATCACAAAGCTGAACCTCAGTGAAACCCAGCCTCATTCATCAATTATATTCATATTAATATAAACAGAACCAACATTGATCACAAAGCTGAACCTCAGTGAAACCCAGCCTCATTCATCAATTATATTCATATTAATATAAACAGAACCATCATTGATCAATGAGTTTAACCTCAGTGAAACGCAGCCTTATTCCTGAATTATATTCATATTAATATAAACAGAACCAACATTGATCACAAAGCTGAACATCAGTGAAACCCAGCCTCATTCATCAATTATATACATATTAATATAAACAGAACAAGCATTGACCACAAAGCTGAACCTCAGTGAAACCCAGCCTCATTCATCAATTATATTCATATTAATATAAACAGAACAAACATTGATCACAAAGCTGAACCTCAGTGAAACCCAGCCTCATTCATCAATTATATTCATATTAATATAAACAGAACCAACATTGATCAATGAGTTTAACCTCAGTGAAACCCAGCCTCATTCATCAATTATATTCATATTATTATAAACAGAACCAACATTGATCAATGAGTTTAAGTTCTTTGAAACACAGCCTCATTCATTAATTATATTCATATGAATATATACAGAACCAACATTGATCACAAAGCTGAACCTCAGTGAAACCAAGCCTCAATCATCAATTATATACATATTAATATAAACAGAACAAGCATTGATCAAAAAGCTGAACCTCAGTGAAACCCAGCCTCATTCATCAATTATATTCATATTAATATAAACAGAACCGACATTGATCACAAAGCTGAACCTCAGTGAAATCCAGCCTCATTCATTAATTATATTCATATTAATATAAACAAAACCAACATTGAACACAAAGCTGAACCTCAGTGAAACCCAGCCTCATTCATCAATTATATTCATATTAATATAAACAGAACCAACATTGACCACAAAGCTGAATCTCAGTGAAACCCAGCCTCATTCATCAATTATATTCATATTAATATAAACAGAACCAACATTGATCACAAAGCTGAATCTCAGTGAAACCCAGCCTCATTCATCAATTATATTCATATTAATATAAACAGAACCAACATTGATCACAAAGCTGAACCTCAGTGAAACCCAGCCTCATTCATCAATTATATTCATATTAATATAAACAGAACCAACATTGATCACAAAGCTGAAAATCAGTGAAACCCAGCCTAATTCATCAATTATATTCATATTAATATAAACAGAACCAATATTGATCAATGAGTTTAACCTCAGTGAAACCCAGCCTCATTCATCAATTATATTCATATTAATATAAAAAGAACCAACATTGACCACAAAGCTGAATCTCAGTGAAATCCAGCCTCATTCATCAATTTTATTCATATTAATATAAACAGAACCAACATTGATCAATGAGTTTAACCTCAGTGAAACGCAGCCTCGTTCCTCAATTATATTCATATTAGTATAAACAGAACCAACATTGATCAATGAGTTTAGCCTCAGTGAAACCCAGCCTCATTCCTCAATTATATTCATATTAATATAAACAGAACCAACATTGATCAATGAGTTTAGCCTCAGTGAAACCCAGCCTCATTCATCAATTATATTCATATTAATATAAACAGAACCAACATTGATCACAAAGCTGAACCTCAGTGAAACCCAGCCTCATTCATCAATTATATTCATATTAATATAAACAGAACCAACATTGATCAATGAGTTTAACCTCAGTGAAACCCAGCCTCATTCATCAATTATATTCATATTATTATAAACAGAACCAACATTGATCAATGAGTTTAAGTTCTTTGAAACACAGCCTCATTCATTAATTATATTCATATAAATATATACAGAACCAACATTGATCACAAAGCTGAACCTCAGTGAAACCAAGCCTCATTCATCAATTATATTCATATTAATATAAACAGAACCAACATTGATCACAAAGCTGAATCTCAGTGAAACACAGCCTCATTCATCAATTATATTCATATTAATATAAACAGAACCAACATTGATCACAAAGCTGAACCTCATTGAAACCCAGCCTCATTCATCAATTATATTCATATTAATATAAACAGAACCAACATTGATCACAAAGCAGAATCTCAGTGAAACCCAGCCTCATTCATCAATTATATTCATATTAATATAAACAGAACCAACATTGATCAGAAAGCTGAATCTCAGTGAAACCCAGCCTCATTCATCAATTATATTCATATTAATAGAAACAGAACAAACATGGACCACAAAGCTGAACCTCAGTGAAACCCAGCCTCATTCATCAATTATATTCATATTAATAGAAACAGAACAAACATTGATCACAAAGCTGAACCTCAGTGAAACCCAGCCTCATTCATCAATTATATTCATATTAATATAAACAGAACCAACATTGATCAATGAGTTTAGCCTCAGTGAAACCCAGCCTCATTCCTCAATTATATTCATATTAATATAAACAGAACCAACATTGATCACAAAGCTGAACCTCAGTGAAACCAAGCCTCAATCATCATTTATATTCATTTTAATATAAACAGAACCAACATTGATCAATGAGTTTAACCCCAGTGAAACGCAGCCTTATTCCTCAATTATATTCATATTAATATAAACAGAACCAACATTGATCACAAAGCTGAACCTCAGTGAAACCCAGCCTCATTCATCAATTTTATTCATATTAATATAAACAGAACCAACATTGATCAATGAGTTTAACCTCAGTGAAACCCAGCCTCATTCATCAATTTTATTCATATTAATATAAACAGAACCAACATTGATCAATGAGTTTAACCTCAGTGAAACGCAGCCTCGTTCCTCAATTATATTCATATTAGTATAAACAGAACCAACATTGATCAATGAGTTTAACCTCAGTGAAACGCAGCCTTATTCCTCAATTATATTCATATTAATATAAACAGAACCAACATTGATCACAAAGCTGAACCTCAGTGAAACCCAGCCTCATTCATCAATTATATACATATTAATATAAACAGAACAAGCATTGACCACAAAGCTGAACCTCAGTGAAACCCAGCCTCATTCATCAATTATATTCATATTAATATAAACAGAACAAACATTGATCACAAAGCTGAACCTCAGTGAAACCCAGCCTCATTCATCAATTATATTCATATTAATATAAACAGAACCAACATTGATCAATGAGTTTAACCTCAGTGAAACCCAGCCTCATTCATCAATTATATTCATATTATTATAAACAGAACCAACATTGATCAATGAGTTTAAGTTCTTTGAAACACAGCCTCATTCATTAATTATATTCATATAAATATATACAGAACCAACATTGATCACAAAGCTGAACCTCAGTGAAACCAAGCCTCAATCATCAATTATATACATATTAATATAAACAGAACAAGCATTGATCAAAAAGCTGAACCTCAGTGAAACCCAGCCTCATTCATCAATTATATTCATATTAATATAAACAGAACCATCATTGATCAATGAGTTTAACCTCAGTGAAATGCAGCCTTATTCCTGAATTATATTCATATTAATATAAACAGAACCAACATTGATCACAAAGCTGAACCTCAGTGAAACCCAGCCTCATTCATCAATTATATACATATTAATATAAACAGAACAAGCATTGACCACAAAGCTGAACCTCAGTGAAACCCAGCCTCATTCATCAATTATATTCATATTAATATAAACAGAACAAACATTGATCACAAAGCTGAACCTCAGTGAAACCCAGCCTCATTCATCAATTATATTCATATTAATATAAACAGAACCAACATTGATCAATGAGTTTAACCTCAGTGAAACCCAGCCTCATTCATCAATTATATTCATATTATTATAAACAGAACCAACATTGATCAATGAGTTTAAGTTCTTTGAAACACAGCCTCATTCATTAATTATATTCATATGAATATATACAGAACCAACATTGATCACAAAGCTGAACCTCAGTGAAACCAAGCCTCAATCATCAATTATATACATATTAATATAAACAGAACAAGCATTGATCAAAAAGCTGAACCTCAGTGAAACCCAGCCTCATTCATCAATTATATTCATATTAATATAAACAGAACCGACATTGATCACAAAGCTGAACCTCAGTGAAATCCAGCCTCATTCATTAATTATATTCATATTAATATAAACAAAACCAACATTGAACACAAAGCTGAACCTCAGTGAAACCCAGCCTCATTCATCAATTATATTCATATTAATATAAACAGAACCAACATTGACCACAAAGCTGAATCTCAGTGAAACCCAGCCTCATTCATCAATTATATTCATATTAATATAAACAGAACCAACATTGATCACAAAGCTGAATCTCAGTGAAACCCAGCCTCATTCATCAATTATATTCATATTAATATAAACAGAACCAACATTGATCACAAAGCTGAACCTCAGTGAAACCCAGCCTCATTCATCAATTATATTCATATTAATATAAACAGAACCAACATTGATCACAAAGCTGAACCTCAGTGAAACCGAGCCTAATTCATCAATTATATTCATATTAATATAAACAGAACCAATATTGATCAATGAGTTTAACCTCAGTGAAACCCAGCCTCATTCATCAATTATATTCATATTAATATAAAAAGAACCAACATTGACCACAAAGCTGAATCTCAGTGAAATCCAGCCTCATTCATCAATTTTATTCATATTAATATAAACAGAACCAACATTGATCACAAAGCTGAACCTCAGTGAAACCCAGCTTCATTCATCAATTTTATTCATATTAATATAAACAGAACCAACATTGATCAATGAGTTTAACCTCAGTGAAACGCAGCCTCGTTCCTCAATTATATTCATATTAGTATAAACAGAACCAACATTGATCAATGAGTTTAGCCTCAGTGAAACCCAGCCTCATTCCTCAATTATATTCATATTAATATAAACAGAACCAACATTGATCACAAAGCTGAACCTCAGTGAAACCCAGCCTCATTCATCAATTATATTCATATTAATATAAACAGAACCAACATTGATCACAAAGCTGAACCTCAGTGAAATCCAGCCTCATTCATCAATTATATTCATATTAATATAAACAGAACCAACATTGATCAATGAGTTTAACCTCAGTGAAACCCAGCCTCATTCATCAATTATATTCATATTATTATAAACAGAACCAACATTGATCAATGAGTTTAAGTTCTTTGAAACACAGCCTCATTCATTAATTATATTCATATAAATATATACAGAACCAACATTGATCACAAAGCTGAACCTCAGTGAAACCAAGCCTCATTCATCAATTATATTCATATTAATATAAACAGAACAAACATTGATCACAAAGCTGAATCTCAGTGAAACACAGCCTCATTCATCAATTATATTCATATTAATATAAACAGAACCAACATTGATCACAAAGCTGAACCTCATTGAAACCCAGCCTCATTCATCAATTATATTCATATTAATATAAACAGAACCAACATTGATCACAAAGCAGAATCTCAGTGAAACCCAGCCTCATTCATCAATTATATTCATATTAATATAAACAGAACCAACATTGATCAGAAAGCTGAATCTCAGTGAAACCCAGCCTCATTCATCAATTATATTCATATTAATAGAAACAGAACAAACATGGACCACAAAGCTGAACCTCAGTGAAACCCAGCCTCATTCATCAATTATATTCATATTAATATAAACAGAACAAACATTGATCACAAAGCTGAACCTCAGTGAAACCCAGCCTCATTCATCAATTATATTCATATTAATATAAACAGAACCAACATTGATCAATGAGTTTAGCCTCAGTGAAACCCAGCCTCATTCCTCAATTATATTCATATTAATATAAACAGAACCAACATTGATCACAAAGCTGAACCTCAGTGAAACCCAGCCTCATTCATCAATTATATTCATATTAATATAAACAGAACCAACATTGATCAATGAGTTTAATCTCAGTGAAACGCAGCCTCATTCATCAATTATATTCATATTATTATAAACAGAACCGACATTGATCACAAAGGTGAACCTCAGTGAAACCCAGCCTCATTCATCAATTATATTCATATTAATATAAAAAGAACCAACATTGATCAATGAGTTTAACTTCTTTGAAACCCAGCCTCATTCATTAATTATATTCATATAAATATTTACAGAACCAACATTCATCACAAAGCTGAACCTCAGTGAAACCAAGCCTCAATCATCATTTATATTCATTTTAATATAAACAGAACCAACATTGATCAATGAGTTTAACCCCAGTGAAACGCAGCCTTATTCCTCAATTATATTCATATTAATATAAACAGAACCAACATTGATCACAAAGCTGAACCTCAGTGAAACCCAGCCTCATTCATCAATTTTATTCATATTAATATAAACAGAACCAACATTGATCAATGAGTTTAACCTCAGTGAAACCCAGCCTCATTCATCAATTTTATTCATATTAATATAAACAGAACCAACATTGATCAATGAGTTTAACCTCAGTGAAACGCAGCCTCGTTCCTCAATTATATTCATATTAGTATTAACAGAACCAACATTGATCAATGAGTTTAACCTCAGTGAAACGCAGCCTTATTCCTCAATTATATTCATATTAATATAAACAGAACCAACATTGATCACAAAGCTGAACCTCCGTGAAACCCAGCCTCATTCATCAATTATATACTTATTAATATAAACAGAACAAGCATTGACCACAAAGCTGAACCTCAGTGAAACCCAGCCTCATTCATCAATTATATTCATATTAATATAAACAGAACAAACATTGATCACAAAGCTGAACCTCAGTGAAACCCAGCCTCATTCATCAATTATATTCATATTAATATAAACAGAACCAACATTGATCAATGAGTTTAACCTCAGTGAAACCCAGCCTCATTCATCAATTATATTCATATTATTATAAACAGAACCAACATTGATCAATGAGTTTAAGTTCTTTGAAACACAGCCTCATTCATTAATTATATTCATATAAATATATACAGAACCAACATTGATCACAAAGCTGAACCTCAGTGAAACCAAGCCTCAATCATCAATTATATACATATTAATATAAACAGAACAAGCATTGATCAAAAAGCTGAACCTCAGTGAAACCCAGCCTCATTCATCAATTATATTCATATTAATATAAACAGAACCGACATTGATCACAAAGCTGAACCTCAGTGAAACCCAGCCTCATTCATTAATTATATTCATATAAATATTTACAGAACCAACATTGATCAATGAGTTTAAGCTCAGTGAAACGCAGCCTCATTCCTCAATTATGTTCATATTGATATAAAGAGAACCAACATTGATCACAAAGCTGAACATCAGTGAAACCCAGCCACATTCCTCAATTATATTCATATTAATATAAACAGAACCAACATTGAACACAAAGCTGAACCTCAGTGAAACCCAGCCTCATTCATCAATTATATTCATATTAATATAAACAGAACCAACATTGACCACAAAGCTGAATCTCAGTGAAACCCAGCCTCATTCATCAATTATATTCATATTAATATAAACAGAACCAACATTGATCACAAAGCTGAATCTCAGTGAAACCCAGCCTCATTCTTCAATTATATTCATATTAATATAAACAGAACCAACATTGATCACAAAGCTGAACCTCAGTGAAACCCAGCCTCATTCATCAATTATATTCATATTAATATAAACAGAACCAACATTGATCACAAAGCTGAACCTCAGTGAAACCGAGCCTAATTCATCAATTATATTCATATTAATATAAACAGAACCAATATTGATCAATGAGTTTAACCTCAGTGAAACCCAGCCTCATTCATCAATTATATTCATATTAATATAAAAAGAACCAACATTGACCACAAAGCTGAATCTCAGTGAAATCCAGCCTCATTCATCAATTTTATTCATATTAATATAAACAGAACCAACATTGATCACAAAGCTGAACCTCAGTGAAACCCAGCCTCATTCATCAATTTTATTCATATTAATATAAACAGAACCAACATTGATCAATGAGTTTAACCTCAGTGAAACGCAGCCTCGTTCCTCAATTATATTCATATTAGTATAAACAGAACCAACATTGATCAATGAGTTTAGCCTCAGTGAAACCGAGCCTCATTCCTCAATTATATTCATATTAATATAAACAGAACCAACATTGATCACAAAGCTGAACCTCAGTGAAACCCAGCCTCATTCATCAATTATATTCATATTAATATAAACAGAACCAACATTGATCACAAAGCTGAACCTCAGTGAAACCCAGCCTCATTCATCAATTATATTCATATTAATATAAACAGAACCAACATTGATCAATGAGTTTAACCTCAGTGAAACCCAGCCTCATTCATCAATTATATTCATATTATTATAAACAGAACCAACATTGATCAATGAGTTTAAGTTCTTTGAAACACAGCCTCATTCATTAATTATATTCATATAAATATATACAGAACCAACATTGATCACAAAGCTGAACCTCAGTGAAACCAAGCCTCATTCATCAATTATATTCATATTAATATAAACAGAACCAACATTGATCACAAAGCTGAATCTCAGTGAAACACAGCCTCATTCATCAATTATATTCATATTAATATAAACAGAACCAACATTGATCACAAAGCTGAACCTCATTGAAACCCAGCCTCATTCATCAATTATATTCATATTAATATAAACAGAACCAACATTGATCACAAAGCTGAACCTCAGTGAAACCCAGCCTAATTCATCAATTATATTCATATTAATATAAACAGAACTAATATTGATCAATGAGTTTAACCTCAGTGAAACCCAGTCTCATTCATCAATTATATTCATATTAATATAAAAAGAACCAACATTGACCACAAAGCTGAATCTCAGTGAAATCCAGCCTCATTCATCAATTTTATTCATATTAATATAAACAGAACCAACATTGATCACAAAGCTGAACCTCAGTGAAACCCAGCCTCATTCATCAATTATATACATATTAATATAAACAGAACAAGCATTGACCACAAAGCTGAACCTCAGTGAAACCCAGCCTCATTCATCAATTATATTCATATTAATATAAACAGAACAAACATTGATCACAAAGCTGAACCTCAGTGAAACCCAGCCTCATTCATCAATTATATTCATATTAATATAAACAGAACCAACATTGATCAATGAGTTTAACCTCAGTGAAACGCAGCCTCATTCCTCAATTATGTTCATATTAATATAAAGAGAACCAACATTGATCACAAAGCTGAACATCAGTGAAACCCAGCCACATTCCTCAATTATATTCATATTAATATAAACAGAACCAACATTGAACACAAAGCTGAACCTCAGTGAAACCCAGCCTCATTCATCAATTATATTCATATTAATTTAAACAGAACCAACATTGACCACAAAGCTGAATCTCAGTGAAACCCAGCCTCATTCATCAATTATATTCATATTAATATAAACAGAACCAACATTGATCACAAAGCTGAATCTCAGTGAAACCCAGCCTCATTCATCAATTATATTCATATTAATATACACAGAACCAACATTGATCACAAAGCTGAACCTCAGTGAAACCCAGCCTCATTCATCAATTTTATTCATATTAATATAAACAGAACCAACATTGATCAATGAGTTTAACCTCAGTGAAACGCAGCCTCATTCCTCAATTATATTCATATTAATATAAACAGAACCAACATTGATCAATGAGTTTAAGTTCTTTGAAACACAGCCTCATTCATTAATTATATTCATATAAATATATACAGAACCAACATTGATCACAAAGCTGAACCTCAGTGAAACCCAGCCTCATTCATCAATTATATTCATATTAATATAAACAGAACCAACATTGATCACAAAGCTGAACCTCAGTGAAACCCAGCCTCATTCATCAATTATATTCATATTAATATAAACAGAACAAACATTGATCACAAAGCTGAACCTCAGTGAAACCCAGCCTCATTCATCAATTATATTCATATTAATATAAACAGAACCGACATTGATCACAAAGCTGAACCTCAGTGAAACCCAGCCTCATTCATTAATTATATTCATATAAATATTTACAGAACCAACATTGATCAATGAGTTTAAGCTCAGTGAAACGCAGCCTCATTCCTCAATTATGTTCATATTGATATAAAGAGAACCAACATTGATCACAAAGCTGAACATCAGTGAAACCCAGCCACATTCCTCAATTATATTCATATTAATATAAACAGAACCAACATTGAACACAAAGCTGAACCTCAGTGAAACCCAGCCTCATTCATCAATTATATTCATATTAATATAAACAGAACCAACATTGACCACAAAGCTGAATCTCAGTGAAACCCAGCCTCATTCATCAATTATATTCATATTAATATAAACAGAACCAACATTGATCACAAAGCTGAATCTCAGTGAAACCCAGCCTCATTCTTCAATTATATTCATATTAATATAAACAGAACCAACATTGATCACAAAGCTGAACCTCAGTGAAACCCAGCCTCATTCATCAATTATATTCATATTAATATAAACAGAACCAACATTGATCACAAAGCTGAACCTCAGTGAAACCGAGCCTAATTCATCAATTATATTCATATTAATATAAACAGAACCAATATTGATCAATGAGTTTAACCTCAGTGAAACCCAGCCTCATTCATCAATTATATTCATATTAATATAAAAAGAACCAACATTGACCACAAAGCTGAATCTCAGTGAAATCCAGCCTCATTCATCAATTTTATTCATATTAATATAAACAGAACCAACATTGGTCACAAAGCTGAACCTCAGTGAAACCCAGCCTCATTCATCAATTTTATTCATATTAATATAAACAGAACCAACATTGATCAATGAGTTTAACCTCAGTGAAACGCAGCCTCGTTCCTCAATTATATTCATATTAATATAAACAGAACCAACATTGATCAATGAGTTTAGCCTCAGTGAAACCGAGCCTCATTCCTCAATTATATTCATATTAATATAAACAGAACCAACATTGATCACAAAGCTGAACCTCAGTGAAACCCAGCCTCATTCATCAATTATATTCATATTAATATAAACAGAACCAACATTGATCACAAAGCTGAACCTCAGTGAAACCCAGCCTCATTCATCAATTATATTCATATTAATATAAACAGAACCAACATTGATCAATGAGTTTAACCTCAGTGAAACCCAGCCTCATTCATCAATTATATTCATATTATTATAAACAGAACCAACATTGATCAATGAGTTTAAGTTCTTTGAAACACAGCCTCATTCATTAATTATATTCATATAAATATATACAGAACCAACATTGATCACAAAGCTGAACCTCAGTGAAACCAAGCCTCATTCATCAATTATATTCATATTAATATAAACAGAACCAACATTGATCACAAAGCTGAATCTCAGTGAAACACAGCCTCATTCATCAATTATATTCATATTAATATAAACAGAACCAACATTGATCACAAAGCTGAACCTCATTGAAACCCAGCCTCATTCATCAATTATATTCATATTAATATAAACAGAACCAACATTGATCACAAAGCTGAACCTCAGTGAAACCCAGCCTAATTCATCAATTATATTCATATTAATATAAACAGAACTAATATTGATCAATGAGTTTAACCTCAGTGAAACCCAGTCTCATTCATCAATTATATTCATATTAATATAAAAAGAACCAACATTGACCACAAAGCTGAATCTCAGTGAAATCCAGCCTCATTCATCAATTTTATTCATATTAATATAAACAGAACCAACATTGATCACAAAGCTGAACCTCAGTGAAACCCAGCCTCATTCATCAATTATATACATATTAATATAAACAGAACAAGCATTGACCACAAAGCTGAACCTCAGTGAAACCCAGCCTCATTCATCAATTATATTCATATTAATATAAACAGAACAAACATTGATCACAAAGCTGAACCTCAGTGAAACCCAGCCTCATTCATCAATTATATTCATATTAATATAAACAGAACCAACATTGATCAATGAGTTTAACCTCAGTGAAACGCAGCCTCATTCCTCAATTATGTTCATATTAATATAAAGAGAACCAACATTGATCACAAAGCTGAACATCAGTGAAACCCAGCCACATTCCTCAATTATATTCATATTAATATAAACAGAACCAACATTGAACACAAAGCTGAACCTCAGTGAAACCCAGCCTCATTCATCAATTATATTCATATTAATTTAAACAGAACCAACATTGACCACAAAGCTGAATCTCAGTGAAACCCAGCCTCATTCATCAATTATATTCATATTAATATAAACAGAACCAACATTGATCACAAAGCTGAATCTCAGTGAAACCCAGCCTCATTCATCAATTATATTCATATTAATATACACAGAACCAACATTGATCACAAAGCTGAACCTCAGTGAAACCCAGCCTCATTAATCAATTTTATTCATATTAATATAAACAGAACCAACATTGATCAATGAGTTTAACCTCAGTGAAACGCAGCCTCATTCCTCAATTATATTCATATTAATATAAACAGAACCAACATTGATCAATGAGTTTAAGTTCTTTGAAACACAGCCTCATTCATTAATTATATTCATATAAATATATACAGAACCAACATTGATCACAAAGCTGAACCTCAGTGAAACCCAGCCTCATTCATCAATTATATTCATATTAATATAAACAGAACCAACATTGATCACAAAGCTGAACCTCAGTGAAACCCAGCCTCATTCATCAATTATATTCATATTAATATAAACAGAACAAACATTGATCACAAAGCTGAACCTCAGTGAAACCCAGCCTCATTCATCAATTATATTCATATTAATATAAACAGAACAAACATTGATCACAAAGCTGAACCTCAGTGAAACCCAGCCTCATTCCTCAATTATATTCATATTAATATAAACAGAACCAACATTGATCAATGAGTTTAACCTCAGTGAAACCCAGCCTCATTGCTCAATTATATTCATATTCATATAAACAGAACCAACATTGATCAAAAAGCTGAACCTCAGTGAAACCCAGCCTCATTCATCAATTATATTCATATTAATATAAACAGAACCAACATTGATCAATGAGTTTAACCTCAGTGAAACGCAGCCTCGTTCCTCAATTATATTCATATTAGTATAAACAGATCCAACATTGATCAATGAGTTTAGCCTCAGTGAAACCCAGCCTCATTCCTCAATTATATTCATATTAATATAAACAGAACCAACATTGATCACAAAGCTGAACCTCAGTGAAACCCAGCCTCATTCATCAATTATATTCATATTAATATAAACAGAACCAACATTGATCAATGAGTTTAACCTCAGTGAAACGCAGCCTCATTCCTCAATTATATTCATATTAATATAAACAGAACCAACATTGACCACAAAGCTGAATCTCAGTGAAACCCAGCCTCATTCATCAATTATATTCATATTAATATAAACAGAACCAACATTGATCACAAAGCTGAATCTCAGTGAAACCCAGCCTCATTCCTCAATTATATTCATATTAATATAAACAGAACCAACATTGATCACAAAGCTGAACCTCAGTGAAACCCAGCCTCATTCATCAATTATATTCATATTAATATATACAGAACCAACATTGATCACAAAGCTGAACCTCAGTGAAACCCAACCTCATTCATCAATTATATTCATATTAATATAAACAGAACCAACATTGATCAATGAGTTTAACCTCAGTGAAACCCAGCCTCATTCATCAATTATATTCATATTATTATAAACAGAACCAACATTGATCAATGAGTTTAAGTTCTTTGAAACACAGCCTCATTCATTAATTATATTCATATAAATATATACAGAACCAACATTGATCACAAAGCTGAACCTCAGTGAAACCAAGCCTCATTCATCAATTATATTCATATTAATATAAACAGAACCAACATTGATCACAAAGCTGAATCTCAGTGAAACACAGCCTCATTCATCAATTATATTCATATTAATATAAACAGAACCAACATTGATCACAAAGCTGAACCTCATTGAAACCCAGCCTCATTCATCAATTATATTCATATTAATATAAACAGAACCAACATTGATCACAAAGCAGAATCTCAGTGAAACCCAGCCTCATTCATCAATTATATTCATATTAATATAAACAGAACCAACATTGATCAGAAAGCTGAATCTCAGTGAAACCCAGCCTCATTCATCAATTATATTCATATTAATAGAAACAGAACAAACATGGACCACAAAGCTGAACCTCAGTGAAACCCAGCCTCATTCATCAATTATATTCATATTAATATAAACAGAACAAACATTGATCACAAAGCTGAACCTCAGTGAAACCCAGCCTCATTCATCAATTATATTCATATTAATATAAACAGAACCAACATTGATCAATGAGTTTAGCCTCAGTGAAACCCAGCCTCATTCCTCAATTATATTCATATTAATATAAACAGAACCAACATTGATCACAAAGCTGAACCTCAGTGAAACCCAGCCTCATTCATCAATTATATTCATATTAATATAAACAGAACCAACATTGATCAATGAGTTTAATCTCAGTGAAACGTAGCCTCATTCATCAATTATATTCATATTATTATAAACAGAACCGACATTGATCACAAAGCTGAACCTCAGTGAAACCCAGCCTCATTCATCAATTATATTCATATTAATATAAAAAGAACCAACATTGATCAATGAGTTTAACTTCTTTGAAACCCAGCCTCATTCATTAATTATATTCATATAAATATTTACAGAACCAACATTCATCACAAAGCTGAACCTCAGTGAAACCAAGCCTCAATCATCATTTATATTCATTTTAATATAAACAGAACCAACATTGATCAATGAGTTTAACCCCAGTGAAACGCAGCCTTATTCCTCAATTATATTCATATTAATATAAACAGAACCAACATTGATCACAAAGCTGAACCTCAGTGAAACCCAGCCTCATTCATCAATTTTATTCATATTAATATAAACAGAACCAACATTGATCAATGAGTTTAACCTCAGTGAAACCCAGCCTCATTCATCAATTTTATTCATATTAATATAAACAGAACCAACATTGATCAATGAGTTTAACCTCAGTGAAACGCAGCCTCGTTCCTCAATTATATTCATATTAGTATTAACAGAACCAACATTGATCAATGAGTTTAACCTCAGTGAAACGCAGCCTTATTCCTCAATTATATTCATATTAATATAAACAGAACCAACATTGATCACAAAGCTTAACCTCAGTGAAACCCAGCCTCATTCATCAATTATATACATATTAATATAAACAGAACAAGCATTGACCACAAAGCTGAACCTCAGTGAAACCCAGCCTCATTCATCAATTATATTCATATTAATATAAACAGAACAAACATTGATCACAAAGCTGAACCTCAGTGAAACCCAGCCTCATTCATCAATTATATTCATATTAATATAAACAGAACCAACATTGATCAATGAGTTTAACCTCAGTGAAACCCAGCCTCATTCATCAATTATATTCATATTATTATAAACAGAACCAACATTGATCAATGAGTTTAAGTTCTTTGAAACACAGCCTCATTCATTAATTATATTCATATAAATATATACAGAACCAACATTGATCACAAAGCTGAACCTCAGTGAAACCAAGCCTCAATCATCAATTATATACATATTAATATAAACAGAACAAGCATTGATCAAAAAGCTGAACCTCAGTGAAACCCAGCCTCATTCATCAATTATATTCATATTAATATAAACAGAACCGACATTGATCACAAAGCTGAACCTCAGTGAAACCCAGCCTCATTCATTAATTATATTCATATAAATATTTACAGAACCAACATTGATCAATGAGTTTAAGCTCAGTGAAACGCAGCCTCATTCCTCAATTATGTTCATATTGATATAAAGAGAACCAACATTGATCACAAAGCTGAACATCAGTGAAACCCAGCCACATTCCTCAATTATATTCATATTAATATAAACAGAACCAACATTGAACACAAAGCTGAACCTCAGTGAAACCCAGCCTCATTCATCAATTATATTCATATTAATATAAACAGAACCAACATTGACCACAAAGCTGAATCTCAGTGAAACCCAGCCTCATTCATCAATTATATTCATATTAATATAAACAGAACCAACATTGATCACAAAGCTGAATCTCAGTGAAACCCAGCCTCATTCTTCAATTATATTCATATTAATATAAACAGAACCAACATTGATCACAAAGCTGAACCTCAGTGAAACCCAGCCTCATTCATAGATTATATTCATATTAATATAAACAGAACCAACATTGATCACAAAGCTGAACCTCAGTGAAACGCAGCCTAATTCATCAATTATATTCATATTAATATAAACAGAACCAATATTGATCAATGAGTTTAACCTCAGTGAAACCCAGCCTCATTCATCAATTATATTCATATTAATATAAAAAGAACCAACATTGACCACAAAGCTGAATCTCAGTGAAATCCAGCCTCATTCATCAATTTTATTCATATTAATATAAACAGAACCAACATTGATCACAAAGCTGAACCTCAGTGAAACCCAGCCTCATTCATCAATTTTATTCATATTAATATAAACAGAACCAACATTGATCAATGAGTTTAACCTCAGTGAAACGCAGCCTCGTTCCTCAATTATATTCATATTAGTATAAACAGAACCAACATTGATCAATGAGTTTAGCCTCAGTGAAACCGAGCCTCATTCCTCAATTATATTCATATTAATATAAACAGAACCAACATTGATCACAAAGCTGAACCTCAGTGAAACCCAGCCTCATTCATCAATTATATTCATATTAATATAAACAGAACCAACATTGATCACAAAGCTGAACCTCAGTGAAACCCAGCCTCATTCATCAATTATATTCATATTAATATAAACAGAACCAACATTGATCAATGAGTTTAACCTCAGTGAAACCCAGCCTCATTCATCAATTATATTCATATTATTATAAACAGAACCAACATTGATCAATGAGTTTAAGTTCTTTGAAACACAGCCTCATTCATTAATTATATTCATATAAATATATACAGAACCAACATTGATCACAAAGCTGAACCTCAGTGAAACCAAGCCTCATTCATCAATTATATTCATATTAATATAAACAGAACCAACATTGATCACAAAGCTGAATCTCAGTGAAACACAGCCTCATTCATCAATTATATTCATATTAATATAAACAGAACCAACATTGATCACAAAGCTGAACCTCAGTGAAACCCAGCCTCATTCATCAATTATATTCATATTAATATATACAGAACCAACATTGATCACAAAGCTGAACCTCAGTGAAACCCAACCTCATTCATCAATTATATTCATATTAATATAAACAGAACCAACATTGATCAATGAGTTTAACCTCAGTGAAACCCAGCCTCATTCATCAATTATATTCATATTATTATAAACAGAACCAACATTGATCAATGAGTTTAAGTTCTTTGAAACACGGCCTCATTCATTAATTATATTCATATAAATATATACAGAACCAACATTGATCAAAAAGCTGAACCTCAGTGAAACCCAGCCTCATTCATCAATTATATTCATATTAATATAAACAGAACCAACATTGATCAATGAGTTTAACCTCAGTGAAACCCAGCCTCATTCATCAATTATATTCATATAAATATATACAGAACCAACATTGATCACAAAGCTGAACCTCAGTGAAACCAAGCCTCAATCATCAATTATATTCATTTTAATATAGACAGAACCATCATTGATCAATGAGTTTAACCTCAGTGAAACGCAGCCTTATTCCTCAATTATATTCATATTAATATAAACAGAACCAACATTGATCACAAAGCTGAACCTCAGTGAAACCCAGCCTCATTCATCAATTATATACATATTAATATAAACAGAACAAGCATTGACCACAAAGCTGAACCTCAGTGAAACCCAGCCTCATTCATCAATTATATTCATATTAATATAAACAGAACAAACATTGATCACAAAGCTGAACCTCAGTGAAACCCAGCCTCATTCATCAATTATATTCATATTAATATAAACAGAACCAACATTGATCAATGAGTTTAACCTCAGTGAAACCCAGCCTCATTCATCAATTATATTCATATTATTATAAACAGAACCAACATTGATCAATGAGTTTAAGTTCTTTGAAACACAGCCTCATTCATTAATTATATTCATATAAATATATACAGAACCAACATTGATCACAAAGCTGAACCTCAGTGAAACCAAGTCTCAATCATCAATTATATTCATTTTAATATAGACAGAACCATCATTGATCAATGAGTTTAAACTCAGTGAAACGCAGCCTTATTCCTCAATTATATTCATATTAATATAAACAGAACCAACATTGATCAATGAGTTTAACCTCAGTGAAACCCAGCCTCATTCCTCAATTATATTCATATTAATATAAACAGAACCAACATTGATCACAAAGCTGAACCTCAGTGAAACGCAGCCTAATTCATCAATTATATTCATATTAATATAAACAGAACCAATATTGATCAATGAGTTTAACCTCAGTGAAACCCAGCCTCATTCATCAATTATATTCATATTAATATAAAAAGAACCAACATTGACCACAAAGCTGAATCTCAGTGAAATCCAGCCTCATTCATCAATTTTATTCATATTAATATAAACAGAACCAACATTGATCACAAAGCTGAACCTCAGTGAAACCCAGCCTCATTCATCAATTTTATTCATATTAATATAAACAGAACCAACATTGATCAATGAGTTTAACCTCAGTGAAACGCAGCCTCGTTCCTCAATTATATTCATATTAGTATAAACAGAACCAACATTGATCAATGAGTTTAGCCTCAGTGAAACCGAGCCTCATTCCTCAATTATATTCATATTAATATAAACAGAACCAACATTGATCACAAAGCTGAACCTCAGTGAAACCCAGCCTCATTCATCAATTATATTCATATTAATATAAACAGAACCAACATTGATCACAAAGCTGAACCTCAGTGAAACCCAGCCTCATTCATCAATTATATTCATATTAATATAAACAGAACCAACATTGATCAATGAGTTTAACCTCAGTGAAACCCAGCCTCATTCATCAATTATATTCATATTATTATAAACAGAACCAACATTGATCAATGAGTTTAAGTTCTTTGAAACACAGCCTCATTCATTAATTATATTCATATAAATATATACAGAACCAACATTGATCACAAAGCTGAACCTCAGTGAAACCAAGTCTCAATCATCAATTATATTCATTTTAATATAGACAGAACCATCATTGATCAATGAGTTTAAACTCAGTGAAACGCAGCCTTATTCCTCAATTATATTCATATTAATATAAACAGAACCAACATTGATCAATGAGTTTAACCTCAGTGAAACCCAGCCTCATTCCTCAATTATATTCATATTAATATAAACAGAACCAACATTGATCACAAAGCTGAACCTCAGTGAAACGCAGCCTAATTCATCAATTATATTCATATTAATATAAACAGAACCAATATTGATCAATGAGTTTAACCTCAGTGAAACCCAGCCTCATTCATCAATTATATTCATATTAATATAAAAAGAACCAACATTGACCACAAAGCTGAATCTCAGTGAAATCCAGCCTCATTCATCAATTTTATTCATATTAATATAAACAGAACCAACATTGATCACAAAGCTGAACCTCAGTGAAACCCAGCCTCATTCATCAATTTTATTCATATTAATATAAACAGAACCAACATTGATCAATGAGTTTAACCTCAGTGAAACGCAGCCTCGTTCCTCAATTATATTCATATTAGTATAAACAGAACCAACATTGATCAATGAGTTTAGCCTCAGTGAAACCGAGCCTCATTCCTCAATTATATTCATATTAATATAAACAGAACCAACATTGATCACAAAGCTGAACCTCAGTGAAACCCAGCCTCATTCATCAATTATATTCATATTAATATAAACAGAACCAACATTGATCAATGAGTTTAACCTCAGTGAAACCCAGCCTCATTCATCAATTATATTCATATTATTATAAACAGAACCAACATTGATCAATGAGTTTAAGTTCTTTGAAACACAGCCTCATTCATTAATTATATTCATATAAATATATACAGAACCAACATTGATCACAAAGCTGAACCTCAGTGAAACCAAGCCTCATTCATCAATTATATTCATATTAATATAAACAGAACCAACATTGATCACAAAGCTGAATCTCAGTGAAACACAGCCTCATTCATCAATTATATTCATATTAATATAAACAGAACCAACATTGATCACAAAGCTGAACCTCAGTGAAACCCAGCCTCATTCATCAATTATATTCATATTAATATATACAGAACCAACATTGATCACAAAGCTGAACCTCAGTGAAACCCAACCTCATTCATCAATTATATTCATATTAATATAAACAGAACCAACATTGATCAATGAGTTTAACCTCAGTGAAACCCAGCCTCATTCATCAATTATATTCATATTATTATAAACAGAACCAACATTGATCAATGAGTTTAAGTTCTTTGAAACACGGCCTCATTCATTAATTATATTCATATAAATATATACAGAACCAACATTGATCAAAAAGCTGAACCTCAGTGAAACCCAGCCTCATTCATCAATTATATTCATATTAATATAAACAGAACCAACATTGATCAATGAGTTTAACCTCAGTGAAACCCAGCCTCATTCATCAATTATATTCATATAAATATATACAGAACCAACATTGATCACAAAGCTGAACCTCAGTGAAACCAAGCCTCAATCATCAATTATATTCATTTTAATATAGACAGAACCATCATTGATCAATGAGTTTAACCTCAGTGAAACGCAGCCTTATTCCTCAATTATATTCATATTAATATAAACAGAACCAACATTGATCACAAAGCTGAACCTCAGTGAAACCCAGCCTCATTCATCAATTATATACATATTAATATAAACAGAACAAGCATTGACCACAAAGCTGAACCTCAGTGAAACCCAGCCTCATTCATCAATTATATTCATATTAATATAAACAGAACAAACATTGATCACAAAGCTGAACCTCAGTGAAACCCAGCCTCATTCATCAATTATATTCATATTAATATAAACAGAACCAACATTGATCAATGAGTTTAACCTCAGTGAAACCCAGCCTCATTCATCAATTATATTCATATTATTATAAACAGAACCAACATTGATCAATGAGTTTAAGTTCTTTGAAACACAGCCTCATTCATTAATTATATTCATATAAATATATACAGAACCAACATTGATCACAAAGCTGAACCTCAGTGAAACCAAGTCTCAATCATCAATTATATTCATTTTAATATAGACAGAACCATCATTGATCAATGAGTTTAAACTCAGTGAAACGCAGCCTTATTCCTCAATTATATTCATATTAATATAAACAGAACCAACATTGATCAATGAGTTTAACCTCAGTGAAACCCAGCCTCATTCCTCAATTATATTCATATTCATATAAACAGAACCAACATTGATCACAAAGCTGAACCTCAGTGAAACCCAGCCTCATTCATCAGTTATATTCATATTAATATAAACAGAACCAACATTGATCAATGAGTTTAACCTCAGTGCAACGCAGCCTCATTCCTCAATTATATTCATAGTAATATAAACAGAACAAACATTGATCACAAAGCTGAACCTCAGTGAAACCCAGCCTCATTCATCAATTATATTCATATTAATATAAACAGAACCAACATTGATCAATGAGTTTAACCTCAGTGAAACCCAGCCTCATTCATCAATTTTATTCATATTAATATAAACAGAACCAACATTGATCAATGAGTTTAACCTCAGTGAAACGCAGCCTCGTTCCTCAATTATATTCATATTAGTATAAACAGAACCAACATTGATCAATGAGTTTAGCCTCAGTGAAACCCAGCCTCATTCCTCAATTATATTCATATTAATATAAACAGAACCAACATTGATCACAAAGCTGAACCTCAGTGAAACCCAGCCTCATTCATCAATTATATTCATATTAATATAAACAGAACCAACATTGATCACAAAGCTGAACCTCAGTGAAACCCAGCCTCATTCATCAATTATATTCATATTAATATAAACAGAACCAACATTGATCAATGAGTTTAACCTCAGTGAAACCCAGCCTCATTCATCAATTATATTCATATTATTATACACAGAACCAACATTGATCAATGAGTTTAAGTTCTTTGAAACACAGCCTCATTCATTAATTATATTCATATAAATATATACAGAACCAACATTGATCACAAAGCTGAACCTCAGTGAAACCAAGCCTCATTCATCAATTATATTCATATTAATATAAACAGAACCAACATTGATCACAAAGCTGAATCTCAGTGAAACACAGCCTCATTCATCAATTATATTCATATTAATATAAACAGAACCAACATTGATCACAAAGCTGAACCTCATTGAAACCCAGCCTCATTCATCAATTATATTCATATTAATATAAACAGAACCAACATTGATCACAAAGCTGAACCTCAGTGAAACCCAGCCTAATTCATCAATTATATTCATATTAATATAAACAGAACCAATATTGATCAATGAGTTTAACCTCAGTGAAACCCAGTCTCATTCATCAATTATATTCATATTAATATAAAAAGAACCAACATTGACCACAAAGCTGAATCTCAGTGAAATCCAGCCTCATTCATCAATTTTATTCATATTAATATAAACAGAACCAACATTGATCACAAAGCTGAACCTCAGTGAAACCCAGCCTCATTCATCAATTATATACATATTAATATAAACAGAACAAACATTGATCACAAAGCTGAACCTCAGTGAAACCCAGCCTCATTCATCAATTATATTCCTATTAATATAAACAGAACAAACATTGATCACAAAGCTGAACCTCAGTGAAACCCAGCCTCATTCATCAATTATATTCCTATTAATATAAACAGAACCAACATTGATCAATGAGTTTAACCTCAGTGAAACCCAGCCTCATTCATCAATTATATTCATATTATTATAAACAGAACCAACATTGATCAATGAGTTTAAGTTCTTTGAAACACAGCCTCATTCATTAATTATATTCATATAAATATATACAGAACCAACATTGATCACAAAGCTGAACCTCAGTGAAACCAAGTCTCAATCATCAATTATATTCATTTTAATATAGACAGAACCATCATTGATCAATGAGTTTAACCTCAGTGAAACGCAGCCTTATTCCTCAATTATATTCATATTAATATAAACAGAACCAACATTGATTACAAAGCTGAACCTCAGTGAAACCCAGCCTCATTCATCAATTATATACATATTAATATAAACAGAACAAGCATTGACCACAAAGCTGAACCTCAGTGAAACCCAGCCTCATTCATCAATTATATTCATATTAATATAAACAGAACAAACATTGATCACAAAGCTGAACCTCAGTGAAACCCAGCCTCATTCATCAATTATATTCATATTAATATAAACAGAACCAACATTGATCAATGAGTTTAACCTCAGTGAAACCCAGCCTCATTCCTCAATTATATTCATATTCATATAAACAGAACCAACATTGATCACAAAGCTGAACCTCAGTGAAACCCAGCCTCATTCATCAGTTATATTCATATTAATATAAACAGAACCAACATTGATCAATGAGTTTAACCTCAGTGCAACGCAGCCTCATTCCTCAATTATATTCATAGTAATATAAACAGAACAAACATTGATCACAAAGCTGAACCTCAGTGAAACCCAGCCTCATTCATCAATTATATTCATATTAATATAAACAGAACCAACATTGATCAATGAGTTTAACCTCAGTGAAACGCAGCCTCATTCCTCAATTATGTTCATATTAATATAAAGAGAACCAACATTGATCACAAAGCTGAACATCAGTGAAACCCAGCCACATTCCTCAATTATATTCATATTAATATAAACAGAACCAACATTGAACACAAAGCTGAACCTCAGTGAAACCCAGCCTCATTCATCAATTATATTCATATTAATATAAACAGAACCAACATTGATCACAAAGCTGAATCTCAGTGAAACCCAGCCTCATTCATCAATTATATTCATATTAATATACACAGAACCAACATTGATCACAAAGCTGAACCTCAGTGAAACCCAGCCTCATTCATCAATTTTATTCATATTAATATAAACAGAACCAACATTGATCAATGAGTTTAACCTCAGTGAAACGCAGCCTCATTCCTCAATTATATTCATATTAATATAAACAGAACCAACATTGATCAATGAGTTTAAGTTCTTTGAAACACAGCCTCATTCATTAATTATATTCATATAAATATATACAGAACCAACATTGATCACAAAGCTGAACCTCAGTGAAACCCAGCCTCATTCATCAATTATATTCATATTAATATAAACAGAACCAACATTAATCACAAAGCTGAACCTCAGTGAAACCCAGCCTCATTCATCAATTATATTCATATTAATATAAACAGAACAAACATTGATCACAAAGCTGAACCTCAGTGAAACCCAGCCTCATTCATCAATTATATTCATATTAATATAAACAGAACAAACATTGATCACAAAGCTGAACCTCAGTGAAACCCAGCCTCATTCATCAATTATATTCATATTAATATAAACAGAACCAACATTGATCAATGAGTTTAACCTCAGTGAAACCCAGCCTCATTGCTCAATTATATTCATATTCATATAAACAGAACCAACATTGATCAAAAAGCTGAACCTCAGTGAAACCCAGCCTCATTCATCAATTATATTCATATTAATATAAACAGAACCAACATTGATCAATGAGTTTAACCTCAGTGAAACGCAGCCTCGTTCCTCAATTATATTCATATTAGTATAAACAGATCCAACATTGATCAATGAGTTTAGCCTCAGTGAAACCCAGCCTCATTCCTCAATTATATTCATATTAATATAAACAGAACCAACATTGATCACAAAGCTGAACCTCAGTGAAACCCAGCCTCATTCATCAATTATATTCATATTAATATAAACAGAACCAACATTGATCAATGAGTTTAACCTCAGTGAAACGCAGCCTCATTCCTCAATTATATTCATATTAATATAAACAGAACCAACATTGACCACAAAGCTGAATCTCAGTGAAACCCAGCCTCATTCATCAATTATATTCATATTAATATAAACAGAACCAACATTGATCACAAAGCCGAATCTCAGTGAAACCCAGCCTCATTCCTCAATTATATTCATATTAATATAAACAGAACCAACATTGATCACAAAGCTGAACCTCAGTGAAACCCAGCCTCATTCATCAATTATATTCATATTAATATATACAGAACCAACATTGATCACAAAGCTGAACCTCAGTGAAACCCAACCTCATTCATCAATTATATTCATATTAATATAAACAGAACCAACATTGATCAATGAGTTTAACCTCAGTGAAACCCAGCCTCATTCATCAATTATATTCATATTATTATAAACAGAACCAACATTGATCAATGAGTTTAAGTTCTTTGAAACACGGCCTCATTCATTAATTATATTCATATAAATATATACAGAACCAACATTGATCAAAAAGCTTAACCTCAGTGAAACCCAGCCTCATTCATCAATTATATTCATATTAATATAAACAGAACCAACATTGATCAATGAGTTTAACCTCAGTGAAACCCAGCCTCATTCATCAATTATATTCATATAAATATATACAGAACCAACATTGATCACAAAGCTGAACCTCAGTGAAACCAAGCCTCAATCATCAATTATATTCATTTTAATATAGACAGAACCATCATTGATCAATGAGTTTAACCTCAGTGAAACGCAGCCTTATTCCTCAATTATATTCATATTAATATAAACAGAACCAACATTGATCACAAAGCTGAACCTCAGTGAAACCCAGCCTCATTCATCAATTATATACATATTAATATAAACAGAACAAGCATTGACCACAAAGCTGAACCTCAGTGAAACCCAGCCTCATTCATCAATTATATTCATATTAATATAAACAGAACAAACATTGATCACAAAGCTGAACCTCAGTGAAACCCAGCCTCATTCATCAATTATATTCATATTAATATAAACAGAACCAACATTGATCAATGAGTTTAACCTCAGTGAAACCCAGCCTCATTCATCAATTATATTCATATTATTATAAACAGAACCAACATTGATCAATGAGTTTAAGTTCTTTGAAACACAGCCTCATTCATTAATTATATTCATATAAATATATACAGAACCAACATTGATCACAAAGCTGAACCTCAGTGAAACCAAGTCTCAATCATCAATTATATTCATTTTAATATAGACAGAACCATCATTGATCAATGAGTTTAAACTCAGTGAAACGCAGCCTTATTCCTCAATTATATTCATATTAATATAAACAGAACCAACATTGATTACAAAGCTGAACCTCAGTGAAACCCAGCCTCATTCATCAATTATATACATATTAATATAAATAGAACAAGCATTGACCAAAAAGCTGAACCTCAGTGAAACCCAGCCTCATTCATCAATTATATTCATATTAATATAAACAGAACAAACATTGATCACAAAGCTGAACCTCAGTGAAACCCAGCCTCATTCATCAATTATATTCATATTAATATAAACAGAACCAATATTGATCAATGAGTTTAACCTCAGTGAAACCCAGCCTCATTCCTCAATTATATTCATATTCATATAAACAGAACCAACATTGATCACAAAGCTGAACCTCAGTGAAACCCAGCCTCATTCATCAGTTATATTCATATTAATATAAACAGAACCAACATTGATCAATGAGTTTAACCTCAGTGAAACGCAGCCTCATTCCTCAATTATATTCATATTCATATAAAAAGAACCAACATTGACCACAAAGCTGAATCTCAGTGAAACCCAGCCTCATTCCTCAATTATATTCATATTCATATAAACAGAACCAACATTGACCACAAAGCTGAATCTCAGTGAAACCCAGCCTCATTCATCAATTATATTCATATTAATATAAACAGAACCAACATTAATCACAAAGCTGAATCTCAGTGAAACCCAGCCTCATTCATCAATTTTATTCATATTAATATAAACAGAACCAACATTGATCACAAAGCTGAACCTCAGTGAAACCAAGCCTCAATCATCAATTATATTCATTTTAATATAGACAGAACCATCATTGATCAATGAGTTTAACCTCAGTGAAACGCAGCCTTATTCCTCAATTATATTCATATTAATATAAACAGAACCAACATTGATCACAAAGCTGAACCTCAGTGAAACCCAGCCTCATTCATCAATTATATACATATTAATATAAACAGAACAAGCATTGACCACAAAGCTGAACCTCAGTGAAACCCAGCCTCATTCATCAATTATATTCATATTAATATAAACAGAACAAACATTGATCACAAAGCTGAACCTCAGTGAAACCCAGCCTCATTCATCAATTATATTCATATTAATATAAACAGAACCAACATTGATCAATGAGTTTAACCTCAGTGAAACCCAGCCTCATTCATCAATTATATTCATATTATTATAAACAGAACCAACATTGATCAATGAGTTTAAGTTCTTTGAAACACAGCCTCATTCATTAATTATATTCATATAAATATATACAGAACCAACATTGATCACAAAGCTGAACCTCAGTGAAACCAAGTCTCAATCATCAATTATATTCATTTTAATATAGACAGAACCATCATTGATCAATGAGTTTAAACTCAGTGAAACGCAGCCTTATTCCTCAATTATATTCATATTAATATAAACAGAACCAACATTGATTACAAAGCTGAACCTCAGTGAAACCCAGCCTCATTCATCAATTATATACATATTAATATAAACAGAACAAGCATTGACCAAAAAGCTGAACCTCAGTGAAACCCAGCCTCATTCATCAATTATATTCATATTAATATAAACAGAACAAACATTGATCACAAAGCTGAACCTCAGTGAAACCCAGCCTCATTCATCAATTATATTCATATTAATATAAACAGAACCAACATTGATCAATGAGTTTAACCTCAGTGAAACCCAGCCTTATTCCTCAATTATATTCATATTCATATAAACAGAACCAACATTGATCACAAAGCTGAACCTCAGTGAAACCCAGCCTCATTCATCAGTTATATTCATATTAATATAAACAGAACCAACATTGATCAATGAGTTTAACCTCAGTGAAACGCAGCCTCATTCCTCAATTATATTCATAGTAATATAAACAGAACAAACATTGATCACAAAGCTGAACCTCAGTGAAACCCAGCCTCATTCATCAATTATATTCATATTAATATAAACAGAACCAACATTGATCAATGAGTTTAACCTCAGTGAAACGCAGCCTCATTCCTCAATTATATTCATATTCATATAAAAAGAACCAACATTGACCACAAAGCTGAATCTCAGTGAAACCCAGCCTCATTCCTCAATTATATTCATATTCATATAAACAGAACCAACATTGACCACAAAGCTGAATCTCAGTGAAACCCAGCCTCATTCATCAATTATATTCATATTAATATAAACAGAACCAACATTGATCACAAAGCTGAATCTCAGTGAAACCCAGCCTCATTCATCAATTTTATTCATATTAATATAAACAGAACCAACATTGATCACAAAGCTGAACCTCAGTGAAACCCAGCCTCATTCATCAATTTTATTCATATTAATATAAACAGAACCAACATTGATCAATGAGTTTAACCTCAGTGAAACGCAGCCTCATTCCTCAATTATATTCATATTAATATAAACAGAACCAACATTGATCAATGAGTTTAAGTTCTTTGAAACACAGCCTCATTCATTAATTATATTCATATAAATATATACAGAACCAACATTGATCACAAAGCTGAACCTCAGTGACACCCAGCCTCATTCATCAATTATATTCATATTAATATAAACAGAACCAACATTGATCACAAAGCTGAACCTCAGTGAAACCCAGCCTCATTCATCAATTATATTTATATTAATATAAACAGAACAAACATTGATCACAAAGCTGAACCTCAGTGAAACCCAGCCTCATTCATCAATTATATTCATATTAATATAAACAGAACAAACATTGATCACAAAGCTGAACCTCAGTGAAACCCAGCCTCATTCATCAATTATATTCATATTAATATAAACAGAACCAACATTGATCAATGAGTTTAACCTCAGTGAAACCCAGCCTCATTCCTCAATTATATTCATATTCATATAAACAGAACCAACATTGATCACAAAGCTGAACCTCAGTGAAACCCAGCCTCATTCATCAGTTATATTCATATTAATATAAACAGAACCAACATTGATCAATGAGTTTAACCTCAGTGAAACGCAGCCTCGTTCCTCAATTATATTCATATTAGTATAAACAGATCCAACATTGATCAATGAGTTTAGCCTCAGTGAAACCCAGCCTCATTCCTCAATTATATTCATAATAATATAAACAGAACCAACATTGACCACAAAGCTGAATCTCAGTGAAATCCAGCCTCATTCATCAATTTTATTCATATTAATATAAACAGAACCAACATTGATCAATGAGTTTAACCTCAGTGAAACCCAGCCTCATTCCTCAATTATATTCATAATAATATAAACAGAACCAACATTGACCACAAAGCTGAATCTCAGTGAAACCCAGCCTCATTCATCAATTATATTCATATTAATATAAACAGAACCAATATTGATCAATGAGTTTAACCTCAGTGAAACCCAGCCTCATTCATCAATTATATTCATATTAATATAAAAAGAACCAAAATTGACCACAAAGCTGAATCTCAGTGAAATCCAGCCTCATTCATCAATTTGCTTCATATTAATATAAACAGAACCAACATTGATCACAAAGCTGAACCTCAGTGAAACCCAGCCTCATTCATCAATTTTATTCATATTAAGATAAACAGAACCAACATTGATCAATGAGTTTAACCTCAGTGAAACGCAGCCTCATTCCTCAATTATATTCATATTAATATAAACAGAACCAACATTGATCAATGAGTTTAAGTTCTTTGAAACACAGCCTCATTCATTAATTATATTCATATAAATATATACAGAACCAACATTGATCACAAAGCTGAACCTCAGTGAAACCCAGCCTCATTCATCAATTATATTCATATTAATATAAACAGAACCAACATTGATCACAAAGCTGAACCTCAGTGAAACCCAGCCTCATTCATCAATTATATTCATATTAATATAAACAGAACAAACATTGATCACAAAGCTGAACCTCAGTGAAACCCAGCCTCATTCATCAATTATATTCATATTAATATAAACAGAACAAACATTGATCACAAAGCTGAACCTCAGTGAAACCCAGCCTCATTCATCAATTATATTCATATTAATATAAACAGAACCAACATTGATCAATGAGTTTAACCTCAGTGAAACCCAGCCTCATTCCTCAATTATATTCATATTCATATAAACAGAACCAACATTGATCAAAAAGCTGAACCTCAGTGAAACCCAGCCTCATTCATCAGTTATATTCATATTAATATAAACAGAACCAACATTGATCAATGAGTTTAACCTCAGTGAAACGCAGCCTCGTTCCTCAATTATATTCATATTAGTATAAACAGATCCAACATTGATCAATGAGTTTAGCCTCAGTGAAACCCAGCCTCAATCCTCAATTATATTCATATTAATATACACAGAACCAACATTGATCACAAAGCTGAACCTCAGTGAAACCCAGCCTAATTCATCAATTATATTCATATTAATATAAACAGAACCAATATTGATCAATGAGTTTAACCTCAGTGAAACCCAGCCTCATTCATCAATTATATTCATATTAATATAAAAAGAACCAACATTGATCAATGAGTTTAAGTTCTTTGAAACACAGCCTCATTCATTAATTATATTCATATAAATATATACAGAACAAACATTGATCACAAAGCTGAACCTCAGTGAAACCCAGCCTCATTCATCAATTATATTCATATTAATATAAACAGAACCAACATTGATCACAAAGCTGAACCTCAGTGAAAACCAGCCTCATTCATCAATTATATTCATATTAATATAAACAGAACAAACATTGATCACAAAGCTGAACCTCAGTGAAACCCAGCCTCATTCATCAATTATATTCATATTAATATAAACAGAACAAACATTGATCACAAAGCTGAACCTCAGTGAAACCCAGCCTCATTCATCAATTATATTCATATTAATATAAACAGAACCAACATTGATCAATGAGTTTAACCTCAGTGAAACCCAGCCTCATTCCTCAATTATATTCATATTCATATAAACAGAACCAACATTGATAAAAAAGCTGAACCTCAGTGAAACCCAGCCTCATTCATCAGTTATATTCATATTAATATAAACAGAACCAACATTGATCAATGAGTTTAACCTCAGTGAAACGCAGCCTCGTTCCTCAATTATATTCATAGTAATATAAACAGAACAAACATTGATCACAAAGCTGAACCTCAGTGAAACCCAGCCTCATTCATCAATTATATTCATATTAATATAAACAGAACCAACATTGATCAATGAGTTTAACCTCAGTGAAACGCAGCCTCATTCCTCAATTATATTCATATTCATATAAAAAGAACCAACATTGACCACAAAGCTGAATCTCAGTGAAACCCAGCCTCATTCCTCAATTATATTCATATTCTTATAAACAGAACCAACATTGACCACAAAGCTGAATCTCAGTGAAACCCAGCCTCATTCATCAATTATATTCATATTAATATAAACAGAACCAACATTGATCACAAAGCTGAATCTCAGTGAAACCCAGCCTCATTCATCAATTTTATTCATATTAATATAAACAGAACCAACATTGATCACAAAGCTGAACCTCAGTGAAACCCAGCCTCATTCATCAATTTTATTCATATTAATATAAACAGAACCAACATTGATCAATGAGTTTAACCTCAGTGAAACGCAGCCTCATTCCTCAATTATATTCATATTATTATAAACAGAACCAACATTGATCAATGAGTTTAAGTTCTTTGAAACACAGCCTCATTCATTAATTATATTCATATAAATATATACAGAACCAACATTGATCACAAAGCTGAACCTCAGTGACACCCAGCCTCATTCATCAATTATATTCATATTAATATAAACAGAACCAACATTGATCACAAAGCTGAACCTCAGTGAAACCCAGCCTCATTCATCAATTATATTTATATTAATATAAACAGAACAAACATTGATCACAAAGCTGAACCTCAGTGAAACCCAGCCTCATTCATCAATTATATTCATATTAATATAAACAGAACAAACATTGATCACAAAGCTGAACCTCAGTGAAACCCAGCCTCATTCATCAATTATATTCATATTAATATAAACAGAACCAACATTGATCAATGAGTTTAACCTCAGTGAAACCCAGCCTCATTCCTCAATTATATTCATATTCATATAAACAGAACCAACATTGATCACAAAGCTGAACCTCAGTGAAACCCAGCCTCATTCATCAGTTATATTCATAATAATATAAACAGAACCAACATTGATCAATGAGTTTAACCTCAGTGAAACGCAGCCTCGTTCCTCAATTATATTCATATTAGTATAAACAGATCCAACATTGATCAATGAGTTTAGCCTCAGTGAAACCCAGCCTCATTCCTCAATTATATTCATATTAATATAAACAGAACCAATATTGATCAATGAGTTTAACCTCAGTGAAACCCAGCCTCATTCCTCAATTATATTCATAATAATATAAACAGAACCAACATTGACCACAAAGCTGAATCTCAGTGAAATCCAGCCTCATTCATCAATTTTATTCATATTAATATAAACAGAACCAACATTGATCAATGAGTTTAACCTCAGTGAAACCCAGCCTCATTCCTCAATTATATTCATAATAATATAAACAGAACCAACATTGACCACAAAGCTGAATCTCAGTGAAATCCAGCCTCATTCATCAATTTTATTCATATTAATATAAACAGAACCAACATTGATCAATGAGTTTAACCTCAGTGAAACGCAGCCTCATTCCTCAATTATATTCATATTCATATAAAAAGAACCAACATTGACCACAAAGCTGAATCTCAGTGAAACCCAGCCTCATTCCTCAATTATATTCATATTCATATAAACAGAACCAACATTGACCACAAAGCTGAATCTCAGTGAAACCCAGCCTCATTCATCAATTATATTCATATTAATATAAACAGAACCAACATTGATCACAAAGCTGAATCTCAGTGAAACCCAGCCTCATTCATCAATTTTATTCATATTAATATAAACAGAACCAACATTGATCACAAAGCTGAACCTCAGTGAAACCCAGCCTCATTCATCAATTTTATTCATATTAATATAAACAGAACCAACATTGATCAATGAGTTTAACCTCAGTGAAACGCAGCCTCATTCCTCAATTATATTCATATTAATATAAACAGAACCAACATTGATCAATGAGTTTAAGTTCTTTGAAACACAGCCTCATTCATTAATTATATTCATATAAATATATACAGAACCAACATTGATCACAAAGCTGAACCTCAGTGACACCCAGCCTCATTCATCAATTATATTCATATTAATATAAACAGAACCAACATTGATCACAAAGCTGAACCTCAGTGAAACCCAGCCTCATTCATCAATTATATTTATATTAATATAAACAGAACAAACATTGATCACAAAGCTGAACCTCAGTGAAACCCAGCCTCATTCATCAATTATATTCATATTAATATAAACAGAACAAACATTGATCACAAAGCTGAACCTCAGTGAAACCCAGCCTCATTCATCAATTATATTCATATTAATATAAACAGAACCAACATTGATCAATGAGTTTAACCTCAGTGAAACCCAGCCTCATTCCTCAATTATATTCATATTCATATAAACAGAACCAACATTGATCACAAAGCTGAACCTCAGTGAAACCCAGCCTCATTCATCAGTTATATTCATATTAATATAAACAGAACCAACATTGATCAATGAGTTTAACCTCAGTGAAACGCAGCCTCGTTCCTCAATTATATTCATATTAGTATAAACAGATCCAACATTGATCAATGAGTTTAGCCTCAGTGAAACCCAGCCTCATTCCTCAATTATATTCATAATAATATAAACAGAACCAACATTGACCACAAAGCTGAATCTCAGTGAAATCCAGCCTCATTCATCAATTTTATTCATATTAATATAAACAGAACCAACATTGATCAATGAGTTTAACCTCAGTGAAACCCAGCCTCATTCCTCAATTATATTCATAATAATATAAACAGAACCAACATTGACCACAAAGCTGAATCTCAGTGAAACCCAGCCTCATTCATCAATTATATTCATATTAATATAAACAGAACCAATATTGATCAATGAGTTTAACCTCAGTGAAACCCAGCCTCATTCATCAATTATATTCATATTAATATAAAAAGAACCAAAATTGACCACAAAGCTGAATCTCAGTGAAATCCAGCCTCATTCATCAATTTGCTTCTTATTAATATAAACAGAACCAACATTGATCACAAAGCTGAACCTCAGTGAAACCCAGCCTCATTCATCAATTTTATTCATATTAAGATAAACAGAACCAACATTGATCAATGAGTTTAACCTCAGTGAAACGCAGCCTCATTCCTCAATTATATTCATATTAATATAAACAGAACCAACATTGATCAATGAGTTTAAGTTCTTTGAAACACAGCCTCATTCATTAATTATATTCATATAAATATATACAGAACCAACATTGATCACAAAGCTGAACCTCAGTGAAACCCAGCCTCATTCATCAATTATATTCATATTAATATAAACAGAACCAACATTGATCACAAAGCTGAACCTCAGTGAAACCCAGCCTCATTCATCAATTATATTCATATTAATATAAACAGAACAAACATTGATCACAAAGCTGAACCTCAGTGAAACCCAGCCTCATTCATCAATTATATTCATATTAATATAAACAGAACCAACATTGATCACAAAGCTGAACCTCAGTGAAACCCAGCCTCATTCATCAATTATATTCATATTAATATAAACAGAACCAACATTGATCAATGAGTTTAACCTCAGTGAAACCCAGCCTCATTCCTCAATTATATTCATATTCATATAAACAGAACCAACATTGATCAAAAAGCTGAACCTCAGTGAAACCCAGCCTCATTCATCAGTTATATTCATATTAATATAAACAGAACCAACATTGATCAATGAGTTTAACCTCAGTGAAACGCAGCCTCGTTCCTCAATTATATTCATATTAGTATAAACAGATCCAACATTGATCAATGAGTTTAGCCTCAGTGAAACCCAGCCTCAATCCTCAATTATATTCATATTAATATACACAGAACCAACATTGATCACAAAGCTGAACCTCAGTGAAACCCAGCCTAATTCATCAATTATATTCATATTAATATAAACAGAACCAATATTGATCAATGAGTTTAACCTCAGTGAAACCCAGCCTCATTCATCAATTATATTCATATTAATATAAAAAGAACCAACATTGATCAATGAGTTTAAGTTCTTTGAAACACAGCCTCATTCATTAATTATATTCATATAAATATATACAGAACAAACATTGATCACAAAGCTGAACCTCAGTGAAACCCAGCCTCATTCATCAATTATATTCATATTAATATAAACAGAACCAACATTGATCACAAAGCTGAACCTCAGTGAAAACCAGCCTCATTCATCAATTATATTCATATTAATATAAACAGAACAAACATTGATCACAAAGCTGAACCTCAGTGAAACCCAGCCTCATTCATCAATTATATTCATATTAATATAAACAGAACAAACATTGATCACAAAGCTGAACCTCAGTGAAACCCAGCCTCATTCATCAATTATATTCATATTAATATAAACAGAACCAACATTGATCAATGAGTTTAACCTCAGTGAAACCCAGCCTCATTCCTCAATTATATTCATATTCATATAAACAGAACCAACATTGATAAAAAAGCTGAACCTCAGTGAAACCCAGCCTCATTCATCAGTTATATTCATATTAATATAAACAGAACCAACATTGATCAATGAGTTTAACCTCAGTGAAACGCAGCCTCGTTCCTCAATTATATTCATAGTAATATAAACAGAACAAACATTGATCACAAAGCTGAACCTCAGTGAAACCCAGCCTCATTCATCAATTATATTCATATTAATATAAACAGAACCAACATTGATCAATGAGTTTAACCTCAGTGAAACGCAGCCTCATTCCTCAATTATATTCATATTCATATAAAAAGAACCAACATTGACCACAAAGCTGAATCTCAGTGAAACCCAGCCTCATTCCTCAATTATATTCATATTCATATAAACAGAACCAACATTGACCACAAAGCTGAATCTCAGTGAAACCCAGCCTCATTCATCAATTATATTCATATTAATATAAACAGAACCAACATTGATCACAAAGCTGAATCTCAGTGAAACCCAGCCTCATTCATCAATTTTATTCATATTAATATAAACAGAACCAACATTGATCACAAAGCTGAACCTCAGTGAAACCCAGCCTCATTCATCAATTTTATTCATATTAATATAAACAGAACCAACATTGATCAATGAGTTTAACCTCAGTGAAACGCAGCCTCATTCCTCAATTATATTCATATTATTATAAACAGAACCAACATTGATCAATGAGTTTAAGTTCTTTGAAACACAGCCTCATTCATTAATTATATTCATATAAATATATACAGAACCAACATTGATCACAAAGCTGAACCTCAGTGACACCCAGCCTCATTCATCAATTATATTCATATTAATATAAACAGAACCAACATTGATCACAAAGCTGAACCTCAGTGAAACCCAGCCTCATTCATCAATTATATTTATATTAATATAAACAGAACAAACATTGATCACAAAGCTGAACCTCAGTGAAACCCAGCCTCATTCATCAATTATATTCATATTAATATAAACAGAACAAACATTGATCACAAAGCTGAACCTCAGTGAAACCCAGCCTCATTCATCAATTATATTCATATTAATATAAACAGAACCAACATTGATCAATGAGTTTAACCTCAGTGAAACCCAGCCTCATTCATCAATTATATTCATATTCATATAAACAGAACCAACATTGATCACAAAGCTGAACCTCAGTGAAACCCAGCCTCATTCATCAGTTATATTCATAATAATATAAACAGAACCAACATTGATCAATGAGTTTAACCTCAGTGAAACGCAGCCTCGTTCCTCAATTATATTCATATTAGTATAAACAGATCCAACATTGATCAATGAGTTTAGCCTCAGTGAAACCCAGCCTCATTCCTCAATTATATTCATATTAATATAAACAGAACCAATATTGATCAATGAGTTTAACCTCAGTGAAACCCAGCCTCATTCCTCAATTATATTCATAATAATATAAACAGAACCAACATTGACCACAAAGCTGAATCTCAGTGAAATCCAGCCTCATTCATCAATTTTATTCATATTAATATAAACAGAACCAACATTGATCAATGAGTTTAACCTCAGTGAAACCCAGCCTCATTCCTCAATTATATTCATAATAATATAAACAGAACCAACATTGACCACAAAGCTGAATCTCAGTGAAACCCAGCCTCATTCATCAATTATATTCATATTAATATAAACAGAACCAATATTGATCAATGAGTTTAACCTCAGTGAAACCCAGCCTCATTCATCACTTATATTCATATTAATATAAAAAGAACCAAAATTGACCACAAAGCTGAATCTCAGTGAAATCCAGCCTCATTCATCAATTTTCTTCATATTAATATAAACAGAACCAACATTGATCACAAAGCTGAACCTCAGTGAAACCCAGCCTCATTCATCAATTTTATTCATATTAATATAAACAGAACCAACATTGATCAATGAGTTTAACCTCAGTGAAACGCAGCCTCATTCCTCAATTATATTCATATTAATATAAACAGAACCAACATTGATCAATGAGTTTAAGTTCTTTGAAACACAGCCTCATTCATTAATTATATTCATATAAATATATACAGAACCAACATTGATCACAAAGCTGAACCTCAGTGAAACCCAGCCTCATTCATCAATTATATTCATATTAATATAAACAGAACCAACATTGATCACAAAGCTGAACCTCAGTGAAACCCAGCCTCATTCATCAATTATATTCATATTAATATAAACAGAACAAACATTGATCACAAAGCTGAACCTCAGTGAAACCCAGCCTCATTCATCAATTATATTCATATTAATATAAACAGAACCAACATTGATCACAAAGCTGAACCTCAGTGACACCCAGCCTCATTCATCAATTATATTCATATTAATATAAACAGAACCAACATTGATCACAAAGCTGAACCTCAGTGAAACCCAGCCTCATTCATCAATTATATTTATATTAATATAAACAGAACAAACATTGATCACAAAGCTGAACCTCAGTGAAACCCAGCCTCATTCATCAATTATATTCATATTAATATAAACAGAACAAACATTGATCACAAAGCTGAACCTCAGTGAAACCCAGCCTCATTCATCAATTATATTCATATTAATATAAACAGAACCAACATTGATCAATGAGTTTAACCTCAGTGAAACCCAGCCTCATTCATCAATTATATTCATATTCATATAAACAGAACCAACATTGATCACAAAGCTGAACCTCAGTGAAACCCAGCCTCATTCATCAGTTATATTCATAATAATATAAACAGAACCAACATTGATCAATGAGTTTAACCTCAGTGAAACGCAGCCTCGTTCCTCAATTATATTCATATTAGTATAAACAGATCCAACATTGATCAATGAGTTTAGCCTCAGTGAAACCCAGCCTCATTCCTCAATTATATTCATATTAATATAAACAGAACCAATATTGATCAATGAGTTTAACCTCAGTGAAACCCAGCCTCATTCCTCAATTATATTCATAATAATATAAACAGAACCAACATTGACCACAAAGCTGAATCTCAGTGAAATCCAGCCTCATTCATCAATTTTATTCATATTAATATAAACAGAACCAACATTGATCAATGAGTTTAACCTCAGTGAAACCCAGCCTCATTCCTCAATTATATTCATAATAATATAAACAGAACCAACATTGACCACAAAGCTGAATCTCAGTGAAACCCAGCCTCATTCATCAATTATATTCATATTAATATAAACAGAACCAATATTGATCAATGAGTTTAACCTCAGTGAAACCCAGCCTCATTCATCACTTATATTCATATTAATATAAAAAGAACCAAAATTGACCACAAAGCTGAATCTCAGTGAAATCCAGCCTCATTCATCAATTTTCTTCATATTAATATAAACAGAACCAACATTGATCACAAAGCTGAACCTCAGTGAAACCCAGCCTCATTCATCAATTTTATTCATATTAATATAAACAGAACCAACATTGATCAATGAGTTTAACCTCAGTGAAACGCAGCCTCATTCCTCAATTATATTCATATTAATATAAACAGAACCAACATTGATCAATGAGTTTAAGTTCTTTGAAACACAGCCTCATTCATTAATTATATTCATATAAATATATACAGAACCAACATTGATCACAAAGCTGAACCTCAGTGAAACCCAGCCTCATTCATCAATTATATTCATATTAATATAAACAGAACCAACATTGATCACAAAGCTGAACCTCAGTGAAACCCAGCCTCATTCATCAATTATATTCATATTAATATAAACAGAACAAACATTGATCACAAAGCTGAACCTCAGTGAAACCCAGCCTCATTCATCAATTATATTCATATTAATATAAACAGAACAAACATTGATCACAAAGCTGAACCTCAGTGAAACCCAGCCTCATTCATCAATTATATTCATATTAATATAAACAGAACCAACATTGATCAATGAGTTTAACCTCAGTGAAACCCAGCCTCATTCCTCAATTATATTCATATTCATATAAACAGAACCAACATTGATCAAAAAGCTGAACCTCAGTGAAACCCAGCCTCATTCATCAGTTATATTCATATTAATATAAACAGAACCAACATTGATCAATGAGTTTAACCTCAGTGAAACGCAGCCTCGTTCCTCAATTATATTCATATTAGTATAAACAGATCCAACATTGATCAATTAGTTTAGCCTCAGTGAAACCCAGCCTCAATCCTCAATTATATTCATATTAATATACACAGAACCAACATTGATCACAAAGCTGAACCTCAGTGAAACCCAGCCTAATTCATCAATTATATTCATATTAATATAAACAGAACCAATATTGATCAATGAGTTTAACCTCAGTGAAACCCAGCCTCATTCATCAATTATATTCATATTAATATAAAAAGAACCAACATTGATCAATGAGTTTAAGTTCTTTGAAACACAGCCTCATTCATTAATTATATTCATATAAATATATACAGAACAAACATTGATCACAAAGCTGAACCTCAGTGAAACCCAGCCTCATTCATCAATTATATTCATATTAATATAAACAGAACCAACATTGATCACAAAGCTGAACCTCAGTGAAAACCAGCCTCATTCATCAATTATATTCATATTAATATAAACAGAACAAACATTGATCACAAAGCTGAACCTCAGTGAAACCCAGCCTCATTCATCAATTATATTCATATTAATATAAACAGAACAAACATTGATCACAAAGCTGAACCTCAGTGAAACCCAGCCTCATTCATCAATTATATTCATATTAATATAAACAGAACCAACATTGATCAATGAGTTTAACCTCAGTGAAACCCAGCCTCATTCCTCAATTATATTCATATTCATATAAACAGAACCAACATTGATAAAAAAGCTGAACCTCAGTGAAACCCAGCCTCATTCATCAGTTATATTCATATTAATATAAACAGAACCAACATTGATCAATGAGTTTAACCTCAGTGAAACGCAGCCTCGTTCCTCAATTATATTCATATTAGTATAAACAGATCCAACATTGATCAATGAGTTTAGCCTCAGTGAAACCCAGCCTCATTCCTCAATTATATTCATATTAATATAAACAGAACCAACATTGATCACAAAGCTGAACCTCAGTGAAACCCAGCCTCATTCATCAATTATATTCATATTAATATAAACAGAACCAACATTGATCAATGAGTTTAACCTCAGTGAAACCCAGCCTCATTCCTCAATTATATTCATATTAATATAAACAGAACCAACATTGACCACAAAGCTGAATCTCAGTGAAACCCAGCCTCATTCATCAATTATATTCATATTAATATAAACAGAACCAACATTGATCACAAAGCTGAATCTCAGTGAAACCCAGCCTCATTCATCAATTATATTCATATTAATATAAACAGAACCAACATTGATCACAAAGCTGAACCTCAGTGAAACCCAGCCTCATTCATCAATTATATTCATATTAATATACACAGAACCAACATTGATCACAAAGCTGAACCTCAGTGAAACCCAGCCTAATTCATCAATTATATTCATATTAATATAAACAGAACCAATATTGATCAATGAGTTTAACCTCAGTGAAACCCAGCCTCATTCATCAATTATATTCATATTAATATAAAAAGAACCAAAATTGACCACAAAGCTGAATCTCAATGAAATCCAACCTCATTCATCAATTTTATTCATATTAATATAAACAGAACACACATTGATCACAAAGCTGAACCTCAGTGAAACCCAGCCTCATTCATCAATTTTATTCATATTAATATAAACAGAACCAACATTGATCAATGAGTTTAACCTCAGTGAAACGCAGCCTGATTCCTCAATTATATTCATATTAATATAAACAGAACCAACATTGATCAATGAGTTTAAGTTCTTTGAAACACAGCCTCATTCATTAATTATATTCATATAAATATATACAGAACCAACATTGATCACAAAGCTGAACCTCAGTGAAACCCAGCCTCATTCATCAATTATATTTATATTAATATAAACAGAACAAACATTGATCACAAAGCTGAACCTCAGTGAAACCCAGCCTCATTCATCAATTTTATTCATATTAATATAAACAGAACCAACATTGATCAATGAGTTTAACCTCAGTGAAACGCAGCCTGATTCCTCAATTATATTCATATTAATATAAACAGAACCAACATTGATCAATGAGTTTAAGTTCTTTGAAACACAGCCTCATTCATTAATTATATTCATATAAATATATACAGAACCAACATTGATCACAAAGCTGAACCTCAGTGAAACCCAGCCTCATTCATCAATTATATTCATATTAATATAAACAGAACCAACATTGATCACAAAGCTGAACCTCAGTGAAACCCAGCCTCATTCATCAATTATATTTATATTAATATAAACAGAACAAACATTGATCACAAAGCTGAACCTCAGTGAAACCCAGCCTCATTCATCAATTATATTCATATTAATATAAACAGAACAAACATTGATCACAAAGCTGAACCTCAGTGAAACCCAGCCTCATTCATCAATTATATTCATATTAATATAAACAGAACCAACATTGATCAATGAGTTTAACCTCAGTGAAACCCAGCCTCATTCCTCAATTATATTCATATTCATATAAACAGAACCAACATTGATCACAAAGCTGAACCTCAGTGAAACCCAGCCTCATTCATCAGTTATATTCATATTAATATAAACAGAACCAACATTGATCAATGAGTTTAACCTAATTGAAACGCAGCCTCGTTCCTCAATTATATTCATATTAGTATAAACAGATCCAACATTGATCAATGAGTTTAGCCTCAGTGAAACCCAGCCTCATTCCTCAATTATATTCATATTAATATAAACAGAACCAATATTGATCAATGAGTTTAACCTCAGTGAAACCCAGCCTCATTCATCAATTATATTCATATTAATATAAAAAGAACCAAAATTGACCACAAAGCTGAATCTCAGTGAAATCCAGCCTCATTCATCAATTTTATTCATATTAATATAAACAGAACCAACATTGATCAATGAGTTTAACCTCAGTGAAACCCAGCCTCATTCCTCAATTATATTCATATTAATATAAACAGAACCAACATTGACCACAAAGCTGAATCTCAGTGAAACCCAGCCTCATTCATCAATTATATTCATATTAATATAAACAGAACCAATATTGATCAATGAGTTTAACCTCAGTGAAACCCAGCCTCATTCATCAATTATATTCATATTAATATAAAAAGAACCAAAATTGACCACAAAGCTGAATCTCAGTGAAATCCAGCCTCATTCATCAATTTTATTCATATTAATATAAACAGAACCAACATTGATCACAAAGCTGAACCTCAGTGAAACCCAGCCTCATTCATCAATTTTATTCATATTAATATAAACAGAACCAACATTGATCAATGAGTTTAACCTCAGTGAAACGCAGCCTCATTCCTCATTTATATTCATATTAATATAAACAGAACCAACATTGATCAATGAGTTTAAGTTCTTTGAAACACAGCCTCATTCATTAATTATATTCATATAAATATATACAGAACCAACATTGATCACAAAGCTGAACCTCAGTGAAACCCAGCCTCATTCATTAATTATATTCATATTAATATAAACAGAACCAACATTGATCACAAAGCTGAACCTCAGTGAAACCCAGCCTCATTCATCAATTATATTCATATTAATATAAACAGAACAAACATTGATCACAAAGCTGAACCTCAGTGAAACCCAGCCTCATTCATCAATTATATTCATATTAATATAAACAGAACAAACATTGATCACAAAGCTGAACCTCAGTGAAACCCAGCCTCATTCATCAATTATATTCATATTAATATAAACAGAACCAACATTGATCAATGAGTTTAACCTCAGTGAAACCCAGCCTCATTCCTCAATTATATTCATATTCATATAAACAGATCCAACATTGATCAATGAGTTTAGCCTCAGTGAAGCCCAGCCTCAATCCTCAATTATATTCATATTAATATACACAGAACCAACATTGATCACAAAGCTGAACCTCAGTGAAACCCAGCCTCATTCATCAATTTTATTCATATTAATATAAACAGAACCAACATTGATCAATGAGTTTAACCTCAGTGAAACGCAGCCTCATTCCTCAATTATATTCATATTAATATACATTGAACCAACATTGATCACAAAGCTGAACCTCAGTGAAACCCAGCCTAATTCATCAATTATATTCATATTAATATAAACAGAACCAATATTGATCAATGAGTTTAACCTCAGTGAAACCCAGCTTCATTCATCAATTATATTCATATTAATATAAAAAGAACCAAAATTGACCACAAAGCTGAATCTCAATGAAATCCAGCCTCATTCATCAATTTTATTCATATTGATATAAACAGAACCAACATTGATCACAAAGCTGAACCTCAGTGAAACCCAGCCTCATTCATCAATTTTATTCATATTAATATAAACAGAACCAACATTGATCAATGAGTTTAACCTCTGTGAAACGCAGCCTCATTCCTCAATTATATTCATATTAATATAAACAGAACCAATATTGATCAATGAGTTTAACCTCAGTGAAACCCAGCTTAATTCATCAATTATATTCATATAAATATATACAGAACCAACATTGATCACAAAGCTGAACCTCAGTGAAACCCAGCCTCATTCATCAATTATATTCATATTAATATAAACAGAACCAACATTGATCACAAAGCTGAACCTCAGTGAAACCCAGCCTCATTCATCAATTATATTCATATTAATATAAACAGAACAAACATTGATCACAAAGCTGAACCTCAGTGAAACCCAGCCTCATTCATCAATTATATTCATATTAATATAAACAGAACAAACATTGATCAAAAAGCTGAACCTCAGTGAAACCCAGCCTCATTCATCAGTTATATTCATATTAATATAAACAGAACCAACATTGATCAATGAGTTTAACCTCAGTGAAACGCAGCCTCGTTCCTCAATTATATTCATATTAGTATAAACAGATCCAACATTGATCAATGAGTTTAGCCTCAGTGAAACCCAGCCTCATTCCTCAAATATATTCATATTAATATAAACAGAACCAATATTGATCAATGAGTTTAACCTCAGTGAAACCCAGCCTCATTTCTCAATTATATTCATATTAATATAAACAGAACCAACATTGACCACAAAGCTGAATCTCAGTGAAACCCAGCCTCATTCATCAATTATATTCATATTAATATAAACAGAACCAACATTGATCACAAAGCTGAATCTCAGTGAAACCCAGCCTCATTCATCAATTATATTCATATTAATATAAACAGAACCAACATTGATCAATGAGTTTAACCTCAGTGAAACCCAGCCTCATTCCTCAATTATATTCATATTAATATAAACAGAACCAACATTGACCACAAAGCTGAATCTCAGTGAAACCCAGCCTCATTCATCAATTATATTCATATTAATATAAACAGAACCAACATTGATCACAAAGCTGAACCTCAGTGAAACCCAGCCTCATTCATCAATTTTATTCATATTAATATAAACAGAACCAACATTGATCAATGAGTTTAACCTCAGTGAAACGCAGCCTCATTCCTCAATTATATTCATATTAATATAAACAGAACCAACATTGATCAATGAGTTTAAGTTCTTTGAAACACAGCCTCATTCATTAATTATATTCATATAAATATATACAGAACCAACATTGATCACAAAGCTGAACCTCAGTGAAACCCAGCCTCATTCATCAATTATATTCATATTAATATAAACAGAACCAACATTGATCACAAAGCTGAACCTCAGTGAAACCCAGCCTCATTCATCAATTATATTCATATTAGTATAAACAGATCCAACATTGATCAATGAGTTTAGCCTCAGTGAAACCCAGCCTCATTCCTCAATTATATTCATATTAATATAAACAGAACCAATATTGATCAATGAGTTTAACCTCAGTGAAACCCAGCCTCATTCATCAATTATATTCATATTAATATAAAAAGAACCAAAATTGACCACAAAGCTGAATCTCAGTGAAATCCAGCCTCATTCATCAATTTTATTCATATTAATATAAACAGAACCAACATTGATCAATGAGTTTAACCTCAGTGAAACCCAGCCTCATTCCTCAATTATATTCATATTAATATAAACAGAACAAACATTGACCACAAAGCTGAATCTCAGTGAAACCCAGCCTCATTCATCAATTATATTCATATTAATATAAACAGAACCAATATTGATCAATGAGTTTAACCTCAGTGAAACCCAGCCTCATTCATCAATTATATTCATATTAATATAAAAAGAACCAAAATTGACCACAAAGCTGAATCTCAGTGAAATCCAGCCTCATTCATCAATTTTATTCATATTAATATAAACAGAACCAACATTGATCACAAAGCTGAACCTCAGTGAAACCCAGCCTCATTCATCAATTTTATTCATATTAATATAAACAGAACCAACATTGATCAATGAGTTTAACCTCAGTGAAACGCAGCCTCATTCCTCATTTATATTCATATTAATATAAACAGAACCAACATTGATCAATGAGTTTAAGTTCTTTGAAACACAGCCTCATTCATTAATTATATTCATATAAATATATACAGAACCAACATTGATCACAAAGCTGAACCTCAGTGAAACCCAGCCTCATTCATTAATTATATTCATATTAATATAAACAGAACCAACATTGATCACAAAGCTGAACCTCAGTGAAACCCAGCCTCATTCATCAATTATATTCATATTAATATAAACAGAACAAACATTGATCACAAAGCTGAACCTCAGTGAAACCCAGCCTCATTCATCAATTATATTCATATTAATATAAACAGAACAAACATTGATCACAAAGCTGAACCTCAGTGAAACCCAGCCTCATTCATCAATTATATTCATATTAATATAAACAGAACCAACATTGATCAATGAGTTTAACCTCAGTGAAACCCAGCCTCATTCCTCAATTATATTCATATTCATATAAACAGATCCAACATTGATCAATGAGTTTAGCCTCAGTGAAGCCCAGCCTCAATCCTCAATTATATTCATATTAATATACACAGAACCAAAATTGACCACAAAGCTGAATCTCAGTGAAATCCAGCCTCATTCATCAATTTTATTCATATTAATATAAACAGAACCAACATTGATCAATGAGTTTAACCTCAGTGAAACCCAGCCTCATTCCTCAATTATATTCATATTAATATAAACAGAACAAACATTGACCACAAAGCTGAATCTCAGTGAAACCCAGCCTCATTCATCAATTATATTCATATTAATATAAACAGAACCAATATTGATCAATGAGTTTAACCTCAGTGAAACCCAGCCTCATTCATCAATTATATTCATATTAATATAAAAAGAACCAAAATTGACCACAAAGCTGAATCTCAGTGAAATCCAGCCTCATTCATCAATTTTATTCATATTAATATAAACAGAACCAACATTGATCACAAAGCTGAACCTCAGTGAAACCCAGCCTCATTCATCAATTTTATTCATATTAATATAAACAGAACCAACATTGATCAATGAGTTTAACCTCAGTGAAACGCAGCCTCATTCCTCATTTATATTCATATTAATATAAACAGAACCAACATTGATCAATGAGTTTAAGTTCTTTGAAACACAGCCTCATTCATTAATTATATTCATATAAATATATACAGAACCAACATTGATCACAAAGCTGAACCTCAGTGAAACCCAGCCTCATTCATTAATTATATTCATATTAATATAAACAGAACCAACATTGATCACAAAGCTGAACCTCAGTGAAACCCAGCCTCATTCATCAATTATATTCATATTAATATAAACAGAACAAACATTGATCACAAAGCTGAACCTCAGTGAAACCCAGCCTCATTCATCAATTATATTCATATTAATATAAACAGAACAAACATTGATCACAAAGCTGAACCTCAGTGAAACCCAGCCTCATTCATCAATTATATTCATATTAATATAAACAGAACCAACATTGATCAATGAGTTTAACCTCAGTGAAACCCAGCCTCATTCCTCAATTATATTCATATTCATATAAACAGATCCAACATTGATCAATGAGTTTAGCCTCAGTGAAGCCCAGCCTCAATCCTCAATTATATTCATATTAATATACACAGAACCAACATTGATCACAAAGCTGAACCTCAGTGAAACCCAGCCTCATTCATCAATTTTATTCATATTAATATAAACAGAACCAACATTGATCAATGAGTTTAACCTCAGTGAAACACAGCCTCATTCCTCAATTATATTCATATTAATATACACTGAACCAACATTGATCACAAAGCTGAACCTCAGTGAAACCCAGCCTAATTCATCAATTATATTCATATTAATATAAACAGAACCAATATTGATCAATGAGTTTAACCTCAGTGAAACCCAGCTTCATTCATCAATTATATTCATATTAATATAAAAAGAAACAAAATTGACCACAAAGCTGAATCTCAATGAAATCCAGCCTCATTCATCAATTTTATTCATATTGATATAAACAGAACCAACATTGATCACAAAGCTGAACCTCAGTGAAACCCAGCCTCATTCATCAATTTTATTCATATTAATATAAACAGAACCAACATTGATCAATGAGTTTAACCTCTGTGAAACGCAGCCTCATTCCTCAATTATATTCATATTAATATAAACAGAACCAACATTGATCAATGAGTTTAAGTTCTTTGAAACACAGCCTCATTCATTAATTATATTCATATAAATATATACAGAACCAACATTGATCACAAAGCTGAACCTCAGTGAAACCCAGCCTCATTCATCAATTATATTCATATTAATATAAACAGAACCAACATTGATCACAAAGCTGAACCTCAGTGAAACCCAGCCTCATTCATCAATTATATTCATATTAATATAAACAGAACCAACATTGATCACAAAGCTGAACCTCAGTGAAACCCAGCCTCATTCATCAATTATATTCATATTAATATAAACAGAACAAACATTGATCACAAAGCTGAACCTCAGTGAAACCCAGCCTCATTCATCAATTATATTCATATTAATATAAACAGAACCAACATTGATCACAAAGCTGAACCTCAGTGAAACCCAGCCTCATTCATCAATTATATTCATATTAATATAAACAGAACCAACATTGATCAATGAGTTTAACCTCAGTGAAACCCAGCCTCATTCCTCAATTATATTCATATTCATATAAACAGAACCAACATTGATCAAAAAGCTGAACCTCAGTGAAACCCAGCCTCATTCATCAGTTATATTCATATTAATATAAACAGAACCAACATTGATCAATGAGTTTAACCTCAGTGAAACGCAGCCTCGTTCCTCAATTATATTCATATTAGTATAAACAGATCCAACATTGATCAATGAGTTTAGCCTCAGTGAAACCCAGCCTCAATCCTCAATTATATTCATATTAATATACACAGAACCAACATTGATCACAAAGCTGAACCTCAGTGAAACCCAGCCTAATTCATCAATTATATTCATATTAATATAAACAGAACCAATATTGATCAATGAGTTTAACCTCAGTGAAACCCAGCCTCATTCATCAATTATATTCATATTAATATAAACAGAACCAACATTGATCAATGAGTTTAAGTTCTTTGAAACACAGCCTCATTCATTAATTATATTCATATAAATATATACAGAACCAACATTGATCACAAAGCTGAACCTCAGTGAAACCCAGCCTCATTCATCAATTATATTCATATTAATATAAACAGAACCAACATTGATCACAAAGCTGAACCTCAGTGAAACCCAGCCTCATTCATCAATTATATTCATATTAATATAAACAGAACAAACATTGATCACAAAGCTGAACCTCAGTGAAACCCAGCCTCATTCATCAATTATATTCATATTAATATAAACAGAACCAACATTGATCACAAAGCTGAACCTCAGTGAAACCCAGCCTCATTCATCAATTATATTCATATTAATATAAACAGAACCAACATTGATCAATGAGTTTAACCTCAGTGAAACCCAGCCTCATTCCTCAATTATATTCATATTCATATAAACAGAACCAACATTGATCAAAAAGCTGAACCTCAGTGAAACCCAGCCTCATTCATCAGTTATATTCATATTAATATAAACAGAACCAACATTGATCAATGAGTTTAACCTCAGTGAAACGCAGCCTCGTTCCTCAATTATATTCATATTAGTATAAACAGATCCAACATTGATCAATGAGTTTAGCCTCAGTGAAACCCAGCCTCAATCCTCAATTATATTCATATTAATATACACAGAACCAACATTGATCACAAAGCTGAACCTCAGTGAAACCCAGCCTAATTCATCAATTATATTCATATTAATATAAACAGAACCAATATTGATCAATGAGTTTAACCTCAGTGAAACCCAGCCTCATTCATCAATTATATTCATATTAATATAAAAAGAACCAACATTGATCAATGAGTTTAAGTTCTTTGAAACACAGCCTCATTCATTAATTATATTCATATAAATATATACAGAACAAACATTGATCACAAAGCTGAACCTCAGTGAAACCCAGCCTCATTCATCAATTATATTCATATTAATATAAACAGAACCAACATTGATCACAAAGCTGAACCTCAGTGAAAACCAGCCTCATTCATCAATTATATTCATATTAATATAAACAGAACAAACATTGATCACAAAGCTGAACCTCAGTGAAACCCAGCCTCATTCATCAATTATATTCATATTAATATAAACAGAACAAACATTGATCACAAAGCTGAACCTCAGTGAAACCCAGCCTCATTCATCAATTATATTCATATTAATATAAACAGAACCAACATTGATCAATGAGTTTAACCTCAGTGAAACCCAGCCTCATTCCTCAATTATATTCATATTCATATAAACAGAACCAACATTGATAAAAAAGCTGAACCTCAGTGAAACCCAGCCTCATTCATCAGTTATATTCATATTAATATAAACAGAACCAACATTGATCAATGAGTTTAACCTCAGTGAAACGCAGCCTCGTTCCTCAATTATATTCATAGTAATATAAACAGAACAAACATTGATCACAAAGCTGAACCTCAGTGAAACCCAGCCTCATTCATCAATTATATTCATATTAATATAAACAGAACCAACATTGATCAATGAGTTTAACCTCAGTGAAACGCAGCCTCATTCCTCAATTATATTCATATTCATATAAAAAGAACCAACATTGACCACAAAGCTGAATCTCAGTGAAACCCAGCCTCATTCCTCAATTATATTCATATTCATATAAACAGAACCAACATTGACCACAAAGCTGAATCTCAGTGAAACCCAGCCTCATTCATCAATTATATTCATATTAATATAAACAGAACCAACATTGATCACAAAGCTGAATCTCAGTGAAACCCAGCCTCATTCATCAATTTTATTCATATTAATATAAACAGAACCAACATTGATCACAAAGCTGAACCTCAGTGAAACCCAGCCTCATTCATCAATTTTATTCATATTAATATAAACAGAACCAACATTGATCAATGAGTTTAACCTCAGTGAAACGCAGCCTCATTCCTCAATTATATTCATATTATTATAAACAGAACCAACATTGATCAATGAGTTTAAGTTCTTTGAAACACAGCCTCATTCATTAATTATATTCATATAAATATATACAGAACCAACATTGATCACAAAGCTGAACCTCAGTGACACCCAGCCTCATTCATCAATTATATTCATATTAATATAAACAGAACCAACATTGATCACAAAGCTGAACCTCAGTGAAACCCAGCCTCATTCATCAATTATATTTATATTAATATAAACAGAACAAACATTGATCACAAAGCTGAACCTCAGTGAAACCCAGCCTCATTCATCAATTATATTCATATTAATATAAACAGAACAAACATTGATCACAAAGCTGAACCTCAGTGAAACCCAGCCTCATTCATCAATTATATTCATATTAATATAAACAGAACCAACATTGATCAATGAGTTTAACCTCAGTGAAACCCAGCCTCATTCATCAATTATATTCATATTCATATAAACAGAACCAACATTGATCACAAAGCTGAACCTCAGTGAAACCCAGCCTCATTCATCAGTTATATTCATAATAATATAAACAGAACCAACATTGATCAATGAGTTTAACCTCAGTGAAACGCAGCCTCGTTCCTCAATTATATTCATATTAGTATAAACAGATCCAACATTGATCAATGAGTTTAGCCTCAGTGAAACCCAGCCTCATTCCTCAATTATATTCATATTAATATAAACAGAACCAATATTGATCAATGAGTTTAACCTCAGTGAAACCCAGCCTCATTCCTCAATTATATTCATAATAATATAAACAGAACCAACATTGACCACAAAGCTGAATCTCAGTGAAATCCAGCCTCATTCATCAATTTTATTCATATTAATATAAACAGAACCAACATTGATCAATGAGTTTAACCTCAGTGAAACCCAGCCTCATTCCTCAATTATATTCATAATAATATAAACAGAACCAACATTGACCACAAAGCTGAATCTCAGTGAAACCCAGCCTCATTCATCAATTATATTCATATTAATATAAACAGAACCAATATTGATCAATGAGTTTAACCTCAGTGAAACCCAGCCTCATTCATCACTTATATTCATATTAATATAAAAAGAACCAAAATTGACCACAAAGCTGAATCTCAGTGAAATCCAGCCTCATTCATCAATTTTCTTCATATTAATATAAACAGAACCAACATTGATCACAAAGCTGAACCTCAGTGAAACCCAGCCTCATTCATCAATTTTATTCATATTAATATAAACAGAACCAACATTGATCAATGAGTTTAACCTCAGTGAAACGCAGCCTCATTCCTCAATTATATTCATATTAATATAAACAGAACCAACATTGATCAATGAGTTTAAGTTCTTTGAAACACAGCCTCATTCATTAATTATATTCATATAAATATATACAGAACCAACATTGATCACAAAGCTGAACCTCAGTGAAACCCAGCCTCATTCATCAATTATATTCATATTAATATAAACAGAACCAACATTGATCACAAAGCTGAACCTCAGTGAAACCCAGCCTCATTCATCAATTATATTCATATTAATATAAACAGAACAAACATTGATCACAAAGCTGAACCTCAGTGAAACCCAGCCTCATTCATCAATTATATTCATATTAATATAAACAGAACCAACATTGATCACAAAGCTGAACCTCAGTGACACCCAGCCTCATTCATCAATTATATTCATATTAATATAAACAGAACCAACATTGATCACAAAGCTGAACCTCAGTGAAACCCAGCCTCATTCATCAATTATATTTATATTAATATAAACAGAACAAACATTGATCACAAAGCTGAACCTCAGTGAAACCCAGCCTCATTCATCAATTATATTCATATTAATATAAACAGAACAAACATTGATCACAAAGCTGAACCTCAGTGAAACCCAGCCTCATTCATCAATTATATTCATATTAATATAAACAGAACCAACATTGATCAATGAGTTTAACCTCAGTGAAACCCAGCCTCATTCATCAATTATATTCATATTCATATAAACAGAACCAACATTGATCACAAAGCTGAACCTCAGTGAAACCCAGCCTCATTCATCAGTTATATTCATAATAATATAAACAGAACCAACATTGATCAATGAGTTTAACCTCAGTGAAACGCAGCCTCGTTCCTCAATTATATTCATATTAGTATAAAGAGATCCAACATTGATCAATGAGTTTAGCCTCAGTGAAACCCAGCCTCATTCCTCAATTATATTCATATTAATATAAACAGAACCAATATTGATCAATGAGTTTAACCTCAGTGAAACCCAGCCTCATTCCTCAATTATATTCATAATAATATAAACAGAACCAACATTGACCACAAAGCTGAATCTCAGTGAAATCCAGCCTCATTCATCAATTTTATTCATATTAATATAAACAGAACCAACATTGATCAATGAGTTTAACCTCAGTGAAACCCAGCCTCATTCCTCAATTATATTCATAATAATATAAACAGAACCAACATTGACCACAAAGCTGAATCTCAGTGAAACCCAGCCTCATTCATCAATTATATTCATATTAATATAAACAGAACCAATATTGATCAATGAGTTTAACCTCAGTGAAACCCAGCCTCATTCATCACTTATATTCATATTAATATAAAAAGAACCAAAATTGACCACAAAGCTGAATCTCAGTGAAATCCAGCCTCATTCATCAATTTTCTTCATATTAATATAAACAGAACCAACATTGATCACAAAGCTGAACCTCAGTGAAACCCAGCCTCATTCATCAATTTTATTCATATTAATATAAACAGAACCAACATTGATCAATGAGTTTAACCTCAGTGAAACGCAGCCTCATTCCTCAATTATATTCATATTAATATAAACAGAACCAACATTGATCAATGAGTTTAAGTTCTTTGAAACACAGCCTCATTCATTAATTATATTCATATAAATATATACAGAACCAACATTGATCACAAAGCTGAACCTCAGTGAAACCCAGCCTCATTCATCAATTATATTCATATTAATATAAACAGAACCAACATTGATCACAAAGCTGAACCTCAGTGAAACCCAGCCTCATTCATCAATTATATTCATATTAATATAAACAGAACAAACATTGATCACAAAGCTGAACCTCAGTGAAACCCAGCCTCATTCATCAATTATATTCATATTAATATAAACAGAACAAACATTGATCACAAAGCTGAACCTCAGTGAAACCCAGCCTCATTCATCAATTATATTCATATTAATATAAACAGAACCAACATTGATCAATGAGTTTAACCTCAGTGAAACCCAGCCTCATTCCTCAATTATATTCATATTCATATAAACAGAACCAACATTGATCAAAAAGCTGAACCTCAGTGAAACCCAGCCTCATTCATCAGTTATATTCATATTAATATAAACAGAACCAACATTGATCAATGAGTTTAACCTCAGTGAAACGCAGCCTCGTTCCTCAATTATATTCATATTAGTATAAACAGATCCAACATTGATCAATGAGTTTAGCCTCAGTGAAACCCAGCCTCAATCCTCAATTATATTCATATTAATATACACAGAACCAACATTGATCACAAAGCTGAACCTCAGTGAAACCCAGCCTAATTCATCAATTATATTCATATTAATATAAACAGAACCAATATTGATCAATGAGTTTAACCTCAGTGAAACCCAGCCTCATTCATCAATTATATTCATATTAATATAAAAAGAACCAACATTGATCAATGAGTTTAAGTTCTTTGAAACACAGCCTCATTCATTAATTATATTCATATAAATATATACAGAACAAACATTGATCACAAAGCTGAACCTCAGTGAAACCCAGCCTCATTCATCAATTATATTCATATTAATATAAACAGAACCAACATTGATCACAAAGCTGAACCTCAGTGAAAACCAGCCTCATTCATCAATTATATTCATATTAATATAAACAGAACAAACATTGATCACAAAGCTGAACCTCAGTGAAACCCAGCCTCATTCATCAATTATATTCATATTAATATAAACAGAACAAACATTGATCACAAAGCTGAACCTCAGTGAAACCCAGCCTCATTCATCAATTATATTCATATTAATATAAACAGAACCAACATTGATCAATGAGTTTAACCTCAGTGAAACCCAGCCTCATTCCTCAATTATATTCATATTCATATAAACAGAACCAACATTGATAAAAAAGCTGAACCTCAGTGAAACCCAGCCTCATTCATCAGTTATATTCATGTTAATATAAACAGAACCAACATTGATCAATGAGTTTAACCTCAGTGAAACGCAGCCTCGTTCCTCAATTATATTCATATTAGTATAAACAGATCCAACATTGATCAATGAGTTTAGCCTCAGTGAAACCCAGCCTCATTCCTCAATTATATTCATATTAATATAAACAGAACCAACATTGATCACAAAGCTGAACCTCAGTGAAACCCAGCCTCATTCATCAATTATATTCATATTAATATAAACAGAACCAACATTGATCAATGAGTTTAACCTCAGTGAAACCCAGCCTCATTCCTCAATTATATTCATATTAATATAAACAGAACCAACATTGACCACAAAGCTGAATCTCAGTGAAACCCAGCCTCATTCATCAATTATATTCATATTAATATAAACAGAACCAACATTGATCACAAAGCTGAATCTCAGTGAAACCCAGCCTCATTCATCAATTATATTCATATTAATATAAACAGAACCAACATTGATCACAAAGCTGAACCTCAGTGAAACCCAGCCTCATTCATCAATTATATTCATATTAATATACACAGAACCAACATTGATCACAAAGCTGAACCTCAGTGAAACCCAGCCTAATTCATCAATTATATTCATATTAATATAAACAGAACCAATATTGATCAATGAGTTTAACCTCAGTGAAACCCAGCCTCATTCATCAATTATATTCATATTAATATAAAAAGAACCAAAATTGACCACAAAGCTGAATCTCAATGAAATCCAGCCTCATTCATCAATTTTATTCATATTAATATAAACAGAACCAACATTGATCAATGAGTTTAACCTCAGTGAAACGCAGCCTGATTCCTCAATTATATTCATATTAATATAAACAGAACCAACATTGATCAATGAGTTTAAGTTCTTTGAAACACAGCCTCATTCATTAATTATATTCATATAAATATATACAGAACCAACATTGATCACAAAGCTGAACCTCAGTGAAACCCAGCCTCATTCATCAATTATATTTATATTAATATAAACAGAACAAACATTGATCACAAAGCTGAACCTCAGTGAAACCCAGCCTCATTCATCAATTTTATTCATATTAATATAAACAGAACCAACATTGATCAATGAGTTTAACCTCAGTGAAACGCAGCCTGATTCCTCAATTATATTCATATTAATATAAACAGAACCAACATTGACCACAAAGCTGAATCTCAGTGAAACCCAGCCTCATTCATCAATTATATTCATATTAATATAAACAGAACCAACATTGATCACAAAGCTGAATCTCAGTGAAACCCAGCCTCATTCATCAATTATATTCATATTAATATAAACAGAACCAACATTGATCACAAAGCTGAACCTCAGTGAAACCCAGCCTCATTCATCAATTATATTAATATTAATATACACAGAACCAACATTGATCACAAAGCTGAACCTCAGTGAAACCCAGCCTAATTCATCAATTATATTCATATTAATATAAACAGAACCAATATTGATCAATGAGTTTAACCTCAGTGAAACCCAGCCTCATTCATCAATTATATTCATATTAATATAAAAAGAACCAAAATTGACCACAAAGCTGAATCTCAATGAAATCCAACCTCATTCATCAATTTTATTCATATTAATATAAACAGAACACACATTGATCACAAAGCTGAACCTCAGTGAAACCCAGCCTCATTCATCAATTTTATTCATATTAATATAAACAGAACCAACATTGATCAATGAGTTTAACCTCAGTGAAACGCAGCCTGATTCCTCAATTATATTCATATTAATATAAACAGAACCAACATTGATCAATGAGTTTAAGTTCTTTGAAACACAGCCTCATTCATTAATTATATTCATATAAATATATACAGAACCAACATTGATCACAAAGCTGAACCTCAGTGAAACCCAGCCTCATTCATCAATTATATTTATATTAATATAAACAGAACAAACATTGATCACAAAGCTGAACCTCAGTGAAACCCAGCCTCATTCATCAATTTTATTCATATTAATATAAACAGAACCAACATTGATCAATGAGTTTAACCTCAGTGAAACGCAGCCTGATTCCTCAATTATATTCATATTAATATAAACAGAACCAACATTGATCAATGAGTTTAAGTTCTTTGAAACACAGCCTCATTCATTAATTATATTCATATAAATATATACAGAACCAACATTGATCACAAAGCTGAACCTCAGTGAAACCCAGCCTCATTCATCAATTATATTCATATTAATATAAACAGAACCAACATTGATCACAAAGCTGAACCTCAGTGAAACCCAGCCTCATTCATCAATTATATTTATATTAATATAAACAGAACAAACATTGATCACAAAGCTGAACCTCAGTGAAACCCAGCCTCATTCATCAATTATATTCATATTAATATAAACAGAACAAACATTGATCACAAAGCTGAACCTCAGTGAAACCCAGCCTCATTCATCAATTATATTCATATTAATATAAACAGAACCAACATTGATCAATGAGTTTAACCTCAGTGAAACCCAGCCTCATTCCTCAATTATATTCATATTCATATAAACAGAACCAACATTGATCACAAAGCTGAACCTCAGTGAAACCCAGCCTCATTCATCAGTTATATTCATATTAATATAAACAGAACCAACATTGATCAATGAGTTTAACCTAATTGAAACGCAGCCTCGTTCCTCAATTATATTCATATTAGTATAAACAGATCCAACATTGATCAATGAGTTTAGCCTCAGTGAAACCCAGCCTCATTCCTCAATTATATTCATATTAATATAAACAGAACCAATATTGATCAATGAGTTTAACCTCAGTGAAACCCAGCCTCATTCATCAATTATATTCATATTAATATAAAAAGAACCAAAATTGACCACAAAGCTGAATCTCAGTGAAATCCAGCCTCATTCATCAATTTTATTCATATTAATATAAACAGAACCAACATTGATCAATGAGTTTAACCTCAGTGAAACCCAGCCTCATTCCTCAATTATATTCATATTAATATAAACAGAACCAACATTGACCACAAAGCTGAATCTCAGTGAAACCCAGCCTCATTCATCAATTATATTCATATTAATATAAACAGAACCAATATTGATCAATGAGTTTAACCTCAGTGAAACCCAGCCTCATTCATCAATTATATTCATATTAATATAAAAAGAACCAAAATTGACCACAAAGCTGAATCTCAGTGAAATCCAGCCTCATTCATCAATTTTATTCATATTAATATAAACAGAACCAACATTGATCACAAAGCTGAACCTCAGTGAAACCCAGCCTCATTCATCAATTTTATTCATATTAATATAAACAGAACCAACATTGATCAATGAGTTTAACCTCAGTGAAACGCAGCCTCATTCCTCATTTATATTCATATTAATATAAACAGAACCAACATTGATCAATGAGTTTAAGTTCTTTGAAACACAGCCTCATTCATTAATTATATTCATATAAATATATACAGAACCAACATTGATCACAAAGCTGAACCTCAGTGAAACCCAGCCTCATTCATTAATTATATTCATATTAATATAAACAGAACCAACATTGATCACAAAGCTGAACCTCAGTGAAACCCAGCCTCATTCATCAATTATATTCATATTAATATAAACAGAACAAACATTGATCACAAAGCTGAACCTCAGTGAAACCCAGCCTCATTCATCAATTATATTCATATTAATATAAACAGAACAAACATTGATCACAAAGCTGAACCTCAGTGAAACCCAGCCTCATTCATCAATTATATTCATATTAATATAAACAGAACCAACATTGATCAATGAGTTTAACCTCAGTGAAACCCAGCCTCATTCCTCAATTATATTCATATTCATATAAACAGATCCAACATTGATCAATGAGTTTAGCCTCAGTGAAGCCCAGCCTCAATCCTCAATTATATTCATATTAATATACACAGAACCAACATTGATCACAAAGCTGAACCTCAGTGAAACCCAGCCTCATTCATCAATTTTATTCATATTAATATAAACAGAACCAACATTGATCAATGAGTTTAACCTCAGTGAAACGCAGCCTCATTCCTCAATTATATTCATATTAATATACATTGAACCAACATTGATCACAAAGCTGAACCTCAGTGAAACCCAGCCTAATTCATCAATTATATTCATATTAATATAAACAGAACCAATATTGATCAATGAGTTTAACCTCAGTGAAACCCAGCTTCATTCATCAATTATATTCATATTAATATAAAAAGAACCAAAATTGACCACAAAGCTGAATCTCAATGAAATCCAGCCTCATTCATCAATTTTATTCATATTGATATAAACAGAACCAACATTGATCACAAAGCTGAACCTCAGTGAAACCCAGCCTCATTCATCAATTTTATTCATATTAATATAAACAGAACCAACATTGATCAATGAGTTTAACCTCTGTGAAACGCAGCCTCATTCCTCAATTATATTCATATTAATATAAACAGAACCAATATTGATCAATGAGTTTAACCTCAGTGAAACCCAGCTTAATTCATCAATTATATTCATATAAATATATACAGAACCAACATTGATCACAAAGCTGAACCTCAGTGAAACCCAGCCTCATTCATCAATTATATTCATATTAATATAAACAGAACCAACATTGATCACAAAGCTGAACCTCAGTGAAACCCAGCCTCATTCATCAATTATATTCATATTAATATAAACAGAACAAACATTGATCACAAAGCTGAACCTCAGTGAAACCCAGCCTCATTCATCAATTATATTCATATTAATATAAACAGAACAAACATTGATCAAAAAGCTGAACCTCAGTGAAACCCAGCCTCATTCATCAGTTATATTCATATTAATATAAACAGAACCAACATTGATCAATGAGTTTAACCTCAGTGAAACGCAGCCTCGTTCCTCAATTATATTCATATTAGTATAAACAGATCCAACATTGATCAATGAGTTTAGCCTCAGTGAAACCCAGCCTCATTCCTCAAATATATTCATATTAATATAAACAGAACCAATATTGATCTATGAGTTTAACCTCAGTGAAACCCAGCCTCATTTCTCAATTATATTCATATTAATATAAACAGAACCAACATTGACCACAAAGCTGAATCTCAGTGAAACCCAGCCTCATTCATCAATTATATTCATATTAATATAAACAGAACCAACATTGATCACAAAGCTGAATCTCAGTGAAACCCAGCCTCATTCATCAATTATATTCATATTAATATAAACAGAACCAACATTGATCAATGAGTTTAACCTCAGTGAAACCCAGCCTCATTCCTCAATTATATTCATATTAATATAAACAGAACCAACATTGACCACAAAGCTGAATCTCAGTGAAACCCAGCCTCATTCATCAATTATATTCATATTAATATAAACAGAACCAACATTGATCACAAAGCTGAACCTCAGTGAAACCCAGCCTCATTCATCAATTTTATTCATATTAATATAAACAGAACCAACATTGATCAATGAGTTTAACCTCAGTGAAACGCAGCCTCATTCCTCAATTATATTCATATTAATATAAACAGAACCAACATTGATCAATGAGTTTAAGTTCTTTGAAACACAGCCTCATTCATTAATTATATTCATATAAATATATACAGAACCAACATTGATCACAAAGCTGAACCTCAGTGAAACCCAGCCTCATTCATCAATTATATTCATATTAATATAAACAGAACCAACATTGATCACAAAGCTGAACCTCAGTGAAACCCAGCCTCATTCATCAATTATATTCATATTAGTATAAACAGATCCAACATTGATCAATGAGTTTAGCCTCAGTGAAACCCAGCCTCATTCCTCAATTATATTCATATTAATATAAACAGAACCAATATTGATCAATGAGTTTAACCTCAGTGAAACCCAGCCTCATTCATCAATTATATTCATATTAATATAAAAAGAACCAAAATTGACCACAAAGCTGAATCTCAGTGAAATCCAGCCTCATTCATCAATTTTATTCATATTAATATAAACAGAACCAACATTGATCAATGAGTTTAACCTCAGTGAAACCCAGCCTCATTCCTCAATTATATTCATATTAATATAAACAGAACAAACATTGACCACAAAGCTGAATCTCAGTGAAACCCAGCCTCATTCATCAATTATATTCATATTAATATAAACAGAACCAATATTGATCAATGAGTTTAACCTCAGTGAAACCCAGCCTCATTCATCAATTATATTCATATTAATATAAAAAGAACCAAAATTGACCACAAAGCTGAATCTCAGTGAAATCCAGCCTCATTCATCAATTTTATTCATATTAATATAAACAGAACCAACATTGATCACAAAGCTGAACCTCAGTGAAACCCAGCCTCATTCATCAATTTTATTCATATTAATATAAACAGAACCAACATTGATCAATGAGTTTAACCTCAGTGAAACGCAGCCTCATTCCTCATTTATATTCATATTAATATAAACAGAACCAACATTGATCAATGAGTTTAAGTTCTTTGAAACACAGCCTCATTCATTAATTATATTCATATAAATATATACAGAACCAACATTGATCACAAAGCTGAACCTCAGTGAAACCCAGCCTCATTCATTAATTATATTCATATTAATATAAACAGAACCAACATTGATCACAAAGCTGAACCTCAGTGAAACCCAGCCTCATTCATCAATTATATTCATATTAATATAAACAGAACAAACATTGATCACAAAGCTGAACCTCAGTGAAACCCAGCCTCATTCATCAATTATATTCATATTAATATAAACAGAACAAACATTGATCACAAAGCTGAACCTCAGTGAAACCCAGCCTCATTCATCAATTATATTCATATTAATATAAACAGAACCAACATTGATCAATGAGTTTAACCTCAGTGAAACCCAGCCTCATTCCTCAATTATATTCATATTCATATAAACAGATCCAACATTGATCAATGAGTTTAGCCTCAGTGAAGCCCAGCCTCAATCCTCAATTATATTCATATTAATATACACAGAACCAAAATTGACCACAAAGCTGAATCTCAGTGAAATCCAGCCTCATTCATCAATTTTATTCATATTAATATAAACAGAACCAACATTGATCAATGAGTTTAACCTCAGTGAAACCCAGCCTCATTCCTCAATTATATTCATATTAATATAAACAGAACAAACATTGACCACAAAGCTGAATCTCAGTGAAACCCAGCCTCATTCATCAATTATATTCATATTAATATAAACAGAACCAATATTGATCAATGAGTTTAACCTCAGTGAAACCCAGCCTCATTCATCAATTATATTCATATTAATATAAAAAGAACCAAAATTGACCACAAAGCTGAATCTCAGTGAAATCCAGCCTCATTCATCAATTTTATTCATATTAATATAAACAGAACCAACATTGATCACAAAGCTGAACCTCAGTGAAACCCAGCCTCATTCATCAATTTTATTCATATTAATATAAACAGAACCAACATTGATCAATGAGTTTAACCTCAGTGAAACGCAGCCTCATTCCTCATTTATATTCATATTAATATAAACAGAACCAACATTGATCAATGAGTTTAAGTTCTTTGAAACACAGCCTCATTCATTAATTATATTCATATAAATATATACAGAACCAACATTGATCACAAAGCTGAACCTCAGTGAAACCCAGCCTCATTCATTAATTATATTCATATTAATATAAACAGAACCAACATTGATCACAAAGCTGAACCTCAGTGAAACCCAGCCTCATTCATCAATTATATTCATATTAATATAAACAGAACAAACATTGATCACAAAGCTGAACCTCAGTGAAACCCAGCCTCATTCATCAATTATATTCATATTAATATAAACAGAACAAACATTGATCACAAAGCTGAACCTCAGTGAAACCCAGCCTCATTCATCAATTATATTCATATTAATATAAACAGAACCAACATTGATCAATGAGTTTAACCTCAGTGAAACCCAGCCTCATTCCTCAATTATATTCATATTCATATAAACAGATCCAACATTGATCAATGAGTTTAGCCTCAGTGAAGCCCAGCCTCAATCCTCAATTATATTCATATTAATATACACAGAACCAACATTGATCACAAAGCTGAACCTCAGTGAAACCCAGCCTCATTCATCAATTTTATTCATATTAATATAAACAGAACCAACATTGATCAATGAGTTTAACCTCAGTGAAACACAGCCTCATTCCTCAATTATATTCATATTAATATACACTGAACCAACATTGATCACAAAGCTGAACCTCAGTGAAACCCAGCCTAATTCATCAATTATATTCATATTAATATAAACAGAACCAATATTGATCAATGAGTTTAACCTCAGTGAAACCCAGCTTCATTCATCAATTATATTCATATTAATATAAAAAGAAACAAAATTGACCACAAAGCTGAATCTCAATGAAATCCAGCCTCATTCATCAATTTTATTCATATTGATATAAACAGAACCAACATTGATCACAAAGCTGAACCTCAGTGAAACCCAGCCTCATTCATCAATTTTATTCATATTAATATAAACAGAACCAACATTGATCAATGAGTTTAACCTCTGTGAAACGCAGCCTCATTCCTCAATTATATTCATATTAATATAAACAGAACCAACATTGATCAATGAGTTTAAGTTCTTTGAAACACAGCCTCATTCATTAATTATATTCATATAAATATATACAGAACCAACATTGATCACAAAGCTGAACCTCAGTGAAACCCAGCCTCATTCATCAATTATATTCATATTAATATAAACAGAACCAACATTGATCACAAAGCTGAACCTCAGTGAAACCCAGCCTCATTCATCAATTATATTCATTTTAATATAAACAGAACAAACATTGATCACAAAGCTGAACCTCAGTGAAACCCAGCCTCATTCATCAATTATATTCATATTAATATAAACAGAACAAACATTGATCACAAAGCTGAACCTCAGTGAAACCCAGCCTCATTCATCAATTATTTTCATATTAATATAAACAGAACCAACATTGATCAATGAGTTTAACCTCAGTGAAACCCAGCCTCATTCCTCAATTATATTCATATTCATATAAACAGAACCAACATTGATCAAAAAGCTGAACCTCAGTGAAACCCAGCCTCATTCATCAGTTATATTCATATTAATATAAACAGAACCAACATTGATCAATGAGTTTAACCTCAGTGAAACGCAGCCTCGTTCCTCAATTATATTCATATTAGTATAAACAGATCCAACATTGATCAATGAGTTTAGCCTCAGTGAAACCCAGCCTCATTCCTCAATTATATTCATATTAATATAAACAGAACCAATATTGATCAATGAGTTTAACCTCAGTGAAACCCAGCCTCATTCATCAATTATATTCATATTAATATAAAAAGAACCAAAATTGACCACAAAGCTGAATCTCAGTGAAATCCAGCCTCATTCATCAATTTTATTCATATTAATATAAACAGAACCAACATTGATCAATGAGTTTAACCTCAGTGAAACCCAGCCTCATTCCTCAATTATATTCATATTAATATAAACAGAACCAACATTGACCACAAAGCTGAATCTCAGTGAAACCCAGCCTCATTCATCAATTATATTCATATTAATATAAACAGAACCAACATTGATCAATGAGTTTAACCTCAGTGAAACCCAGCCTCATTCCTCAATTATATTCATATTAATATAAACAGAACCAACATTGACCACAAAGCTGAATCTCAGTGAAACCCAGCCTCATTCATCAATTATATTCATATTAATATAAACAGAACCAACATTGATCACAAAGCTGAACCTCAGTGAAACCCAGCCTCATTCATCAATTTTATTCATATTAATATAAACAGAACCAACATTGATCAATGAGTTTAACCTCAGTGAAACGCAGCCTCATTCCTCAATTATATTCATATTAATATAAACAGAACCAACATTGATCAATGAGTTTAAGTTCTTTGAAACACAGCCTCATTCATTAATTATATTCATATAAATATATACAGAACTAACATTGATCACAAAGCTGAACCTCAGTGAAACCCAGCCTCATTCATCAATTATATTCATATTAATATAAACAGAACCAACATTGATCACAAAGCTGAACCTCAGTGAAACCCAGCCTCATTCATCAATTATATTCATATTAATATAAACAGAACAAACATTGATCACAAAGCTGAACCTCAGTGAAACCCAGCCTCATTCATCAATTATATTCATATTAATATAAACAGAACCAACATTGATCAATGAGTTTAAGTTCTTTGAAACACAGCCTCATTCATTAATTATATTCATATAAATATATACAGAACCAACATTGATCACAAAGCTGAACCTCAGTGAAACCCAGCCTCATTCATCAATTATATTCATATTAATATAAACAGAACCAACATTGATCACAAAGCTGAACCTCAGTGAAACCCAGCCTCATTCATCAATTATATTCATATTAATATAAACAGAACAAACATTGATCACAAAGCTGAACCTCAGTGAAACCCAGCCTCATTCATCAATTATATTCATATCAATATAAACAGAACAAACATTGATCACAAAGCTGAACCTCAGTGAAACCCAGCCTCATTCATCAATTATATTCATATTAATATAAACAGAACCAACATTGATCAATGAGTTTAACCTCAGTGAAACCCAGCCTCATTCCTCAATTATATTCATATTCATATAAACAGAACCAACATTGATCAAAAAGCTGAACCTCAGTGAAACCCAGCCTCATTCATCAGTTATATTCATATTAATATAAACAGAACCAACATTGATCAATGAGTTTAACCTCAGTGAAACGCAGCCTCGTTCCTCAATTATATTCATATTAGTATAAACAGATCCAACATTGATCAATGAGTTTAGCCTCAGTGAAACGCAGCCTCATTCCTCAATTATATTCATATTAATATAAACAGAACCAACATTGATCAATGAGTTTAACCTCAGTGAAACCCAGCCTCATTCATCAATTATATTCATATTAATATAAAAAGAACCAAAATTGACCACAAAGCTGAATCTCAGTGAAATCCAGCCTCATTCATCAATTTTATTCATATTAATATAAACAGAACCAACATTGATCAATGAGTTTAACCTCAGTGAAACCCAGCCTCATTCCTCAATTATATTCATATTAATATAAACAGAACCAACATTGACCACAAAGCTGAATCTCAGTGAAACCCAGCCTCATTCATCAATTATATTCATATTAATATAAACAGAACCAACATTGATCAATGAGTTTAACCTCAGTGAAACCCAGCCTCATTCCTCAATTATATTCATATTAATATAAACAGAACCAACATTGACCACAAAGCTGAATCTCAGTGAAACCCAGCCTCATTCATCAATTATATTCATATTAATATAAACAGAACCAACATTGATCACAAAGCTGAACCTCAGTGAAACCCAGCCTCATTCATCAATTTTATTCATATTAATATAAACAGAACCAACATTGATCAATGAGTTTAACCTCAGTGAAACCCAGCCTCATTCATCAATTATATTCATATTAATATAAAAAGAACCAAAATTGACCACAAAGCTGAATCTCAGTGAAATCCAGCCTCATTCATCAATTTTATTCATATTAATATAAACAGAACCAACATTGATCAATGAGTTTAACCTCAGTGAAACCCAGCCTCATTCCTCAATTATATTCATATTAATATAAACAGAACCAACATTGACCACAAAGCTGAATCTCAGTGAAACCCAGCCTCATTCATCAATTATATTCATATTAATATAAACAGAACCAACATTGATCACAAAGCTGAATCTCAGTGAAACCCAGCCTCATTCATCAATTATATTCATATTAATATAAACAGAACCAACATTGATCAATGAGTTTAACCTCAGTGAAACGCAGCCTCATTCCTCAATTATATTCATATTAATATAAACAGAACCAACATTGATCAATGAGTTTAAGTTCTTTGAAACACAGCCTCATTCATTAATTATATTCATATAAATATCTACAGAACCAACATTGATCACAAAGCTGAACCTCAGTGAAACCCAGCCTCATTCATCAATTATATTCATATTAATATAAACAGAACCAACATTGATCACAAAGCTGAACCTCAGTGAAACCCAGCCTCATTCATCAATTATATTCATATTAGTATAAACAGATCCAACATTGATCAATGAGTTTAGCCTCAGTGAAACCCAGCCTCATTCCTCAATTATATTCATATTAATATAAACAGAACCAATATTGATCAATGAGTTTAACCTCAGTGAAACCCAGCCTCATTCATCAATTATATTCATATTAATATAAAAAGAACCAAAATTGACCACAAAGCTGAATCTCAGTGAAATCCAGCCTCATTCATCAATTTTATTCATATTAATATAAACAGAACCAACATTGATCAATGAGTTTAACCTCAGTGAAACCCAGCCTCATTCCTCAATTATATTCATATTAATATAAACAGAACAAACATTGACCACAAAGCTGAATCTCAGTGAAACCCAGCCTCATTCATCAATTATATTCATATTAATATAAACAGAACCAATATTGATCAATGAGTTTAACCTCAGTGAAACCCAGCCTCATTCATCAATTATATTCATATTAATATAAAAAGAACCAAAATTGACCACAAAGCTGAATCTCAGTGAAATCCAGCCTCATTCATCAATTTTATTCATATTAATATAAACAGAACCAACATTGATCACAAAGCTGAACCTCAGTGAAACCCAGCCTCATTCATCAATTTTATTCATATTAATATAAACAGAACCAACATTGATCAATGATTTTAACCTCAGTGAAACGCAGCCTCATTCCTCATTTATATTCATATTAATATAAACAGAACCAACATTGATCAATGAGTTTAAGTTCTTTGAAACACAGCCTCATTCATTAATTATATTCATATACATATATACAGAACCAACATTGATCACAAAGCTGAACCTCAGTGAAACCCAGCCTCATTCATTAATTATATTCATATTAATATAAACAGAACCAACATTGATCACAAAGCTGAACCTCAGTGAAACCCAGCCTCATTCATCAATTATATTCATATTAATATAAACAGAACAAACATTGATCACAAAGCTGAACCTCAGTGAAACCCAGCCTCATTCATCAATTATATTCATATTAATATAAACAGAACAAACATTGATCACAAAGCTGAACCTCAGTGAAACCCAGCCTCATTCATCAATTATATTCATATTAATATAAACAGAACCAACATTGATCAATGAGTTTAACCTCAGTGAAACCCAGCCTCATTCCTCAATTATATTCATATTCATATAAACAGATCCAACATTGATCAATGAGTTTAGCCTCAGTGAAGCCCAGCCTCAATCCTCAATTATATTCATATTAATATACACAGAACCAAAATTGACCACAAAGCTGAATCTCAGTGAAATCCAGCCTCATTCATCAATTTTATTCATATTAATATAAACAGAACCAACATTGATCAATGAGTTTAACCTCAGTGAAACCCAGCCTCATTCCTCAATTATATTCATATTAATATAAACAGAACAAACATTGACCACAAAGCTGAATCTCAGTGAAACCCAGCCTCATTCATCAATTATATTCATATTAATATAAACAGAACCAATATTGATCAATGAGTTTAACCTCAGTGAAACCCAGCCTCATTCATCAATTATATTCATATTAATATAAAAAGAACCAAAATTGACCACAAAGCTGAATCTCAGTGAAATCCAGCCTCATTCATCAATTTTATTCATATTAATATAAACAGAACCAACATTGATCACAAAGCTGAACCTCAGTGAAACCCAGCCTCATTCATCAATTTTATTCATATTAATATAAACAGAACCAACATTGATCAATGAGTTTAACCTCAGTGAAACGCAGCCTCATTCCTCATTTATATTCATATTAATATAAACAGAACCAACATTGATCAATGAGTTTAAGTTCTTTGAAACACAGCCTCATTCATTAATTATATTCATATAAATATATACAGAACCAACATTGATCACAAAGCTGAACCTCAGTGAAACCCAGCCTCATTCATTAATTATATTCATATTAATATAAACAGAACCAACATTGATCACAAAGCTGAACCTCAGTGAAACCCAGCCTCATTCATCAATTATATTCATATTAATATAAACAGAACAAACATTGATCACAAAGCTGAACCTCAGTGAAACCCAGCCTCATTCATCAATTATATTCATATTAATATAAACAGAACAAACATTGATCACAAAGCTGAACCTCAGTGAAACCCAGCCTCATTCATCAATTATATTCATATTAATATAAACAGAACCAACATTGATCAATGAGTTTAACCTCAGTGAAACCCAGACTCATTCCTCAATTATATTCATATTCATATAAACAGATCCAACATTGATCAATGAGTTTAGCCTCAGTGAAGCCCAGCCTCAATCCTCAATTATATTCATATTAATATACACAGAACCAACATTGATCACAAAGCTGAACCTCAGTGAAACCCAGCCTCATTCATCAATTTTATTCATATTAATATAAACAGAACCAACATTGATCAATGAGTTTAACCTCAGTGAAACACAGCCTCATTCCTCAATTATATTCATATTAATATACACTGAACCAACATTGATCACAAAGCTGAACCTCAGTGAAACCCAGCCTAATTCATCAATTATATTCATATTAATATAAACAGAACCAATATTGATCAATGAGTTTAACCTCAGTGAAACCCAGCTTCATTCATCAATTATATTCATATTAATATAAAAAGAAACAAAATTGACCACAAAGCTGAATCTCAATGAAATCCAGCCTCATTCATCAATTTTATTCATATTGATATAAACAGAACCAACATTGATCACAAAGCTGAACCTCAGTGAAACCCAGCCTCATTCATCAATTTTATTCATATTAATATAAACAGAACCAACATTGATCAATGAGTTTAACCTCTGTGAAACGCAGCCTCATTCCTCAATTATATTCATATTAATATAAACAGAACCAACATTGATCAATGAGTTTAAGTTCTTTGAAACACAGCCTCATTCATTAATTATATTCATATAAATATATACAGAACCAACATTGATCACAAAGCTGAACCTCAGTGAAACCCAGCCTCATTCATCAATTATATTCATATTAATATAAACAGAACCAACATTGATCACAAAGCTGAACCTCAGTGAAACCCAGCCTCATTCATCAATTATATTCATATTAATATAAACAGAACAAACATTGATCACAAAGCTGAACCTCAGTGAAACCCAGCCTCATTCATCAATTATATTCATATTAATATAAACAGAACAAACATTGATCACAAAGCTGAACCTCAGTGAAACCCAGCCTCATTCATCAATTATTTTCATATTAATATAAACAGAACCAACATTGATCAATGAGTTTAACCTCAGTGAAACCCAGCCTCATTCCTCAATTATATTCATATTCATATAAACAGAACCAACATTGATCAAAAAGCTGAACCTCAGTGAAACCCAGCCTCATTCATCAGTTATATTCATATTAATATAAACAGAACCAACATTGATCAATGAGTTTAACCTCAGTGAAACGCAGCCTCGTTCCTCAATTATATTCATATTAGTATAAACAGATCCAACATTGATCAATGAGTTTAGCCTCAGTGAAACCCAGCCTCATTCCTCAATTATATTCATATTAATATAAACAGAACCAATATTGATCAATGAGTTTAACCTCAGTGAAACCCAGCCTCATTCATCAATTATATTCATATTAATATAAAAAGAACCAAAATTGACCACAAAGCTGAATCTCAGTGAAATCCAGCCTCATTCATCAATTTTATTCATATTAATATAAACAGAACCAACATTGATCAATGAGTTTAACCTCAGTGAAACCCAGCCTCATTCCTCAATTATATTCATATTAATATAAACAGAACCAACATTGACCACAAAGCTGAATCTCAGTGAAACCCAGCCTCATTCATCAATTATATTCATATTAATATAAACAGAACCAACATTGATCACAAAGCTGAATCTCAGTGAAACCCAGCCTCATTCATCAATTATATTCATATTAATATAAACAGAACCAACATTGATCAATGAGTTTAACCTCAGTGAAACCCAGCCTCATTCCTCAATTATATTCATATTAATATAAACAGAACCAACATTGACCACAAAGCTGAATCTCAGTGAAACCCAGCCTCATTCATCAATTATATTCATATTAATATAAACAGAACCAACATTGATCAATGAGTTTAACCTCAGTGAAACCCAGCCTCATTCCTCAATTATATTCATATTAATATAAACAGAACCAACATTGATCACAAAGCTGAACCTCAGTGAAACCCAGCCTCATTCATCAATTTTATTCATATTAATATAAACAGAACCAACATTGATCAATGAGTTTAACCTCAGTGAAACGCAGCCTCATTCCTCAATTATATTCATATTAATATAAACAGAACCAACATTGATCAATGAGTTTAAGTTCTTTGAAACACAGCCTCATTCATTAATTATATTCATATAAATATATACAGAACTAACATTGATCACAAAGCTGAACCTCAGTGAAACCCAGCCTCATTCATCAATTATATTCATATTAATATAAACAGAACCAACATTGATCACAAAGCTGAACCTCAGTGAAACCCAGCCTCATTCATCAATTATATTCATATTAATATAAACAGAACAAACATTGATCACAAAGCTGAACCTCAGTGAAACCCAGCCTCATTCATCAATTATATTCATATTAATATAAACAGAACCAACATTGATCAATGAGTTTAAGTTCTTTGAAACACAGCCTCATTCATTAATTATATTCATATAAATATATACAGAACCAACATTGATCACAAAGCTGAACCTCAGTGAAACCCAGCCTCATTCATCAATTATATTCATATTAATATAAACAGAACCAACATTGATCACAAAGCTGAACCTCAGTGAAACCCAGCCTCATTCATCAATTATATTCATATTAATATAAACAGAACAAACATTGATCACAAAGCTGAACCTCAGTGAAACCCAGCCTCATTCATCAATTATATTCATATCAATATAAACAGAACAAACATTGATCACAAAGCTGAACCTCAGTGAAACCCAGCCTCATTCATCAATTATATTCATATTAATATAAACAGAACCAACATTGATCAATGAGTTTAACCTCAGTGAAACCCAGCCTCATTCCTCAATTATATTCATATTCATATAAACAGAACCAACATTGATCAAAAAGCTGAACCTCAGTGAAACCCAGCCTCATTCATCAGTTATATTCATATTAATATAAACAGAACCAACATTGATCAATGAGTTTAACCTCAGTGAAACGCAGCCTCGTTCCTCAATTATATTCATATTAGTATAAACAGATCCAACATTGATCAATGAGTTTAGCATCAGTGAAACGCAGCCTCATTCCTCAATTATATTCATATTAATATAAACAGAACCAACATTGATCAATGAGTTTAACCTCAGTGAAACCCAGCCTCATTCATCAATTATATTCATATTAATATAAAAAGAACCAAAATTGACCACAAAGCTGAATCTCAGTGAAATCCAGCCTCATTCATCAATTTTATTCATATTAATATAAACAGAACCAACATTGATCAATGAGTTTAACCTCAGTGAAACCCAGCCTCATTCCTCAATTATATTCATATTAATATAAACAGAACCAACATTGACCACAAAGCTGAATCTCAGTGAAACCCAGCCTCATTCATCAATTATATTCATATTAATATAAACAGAACCAACATTGATCAATGAGTTTAACCTCAGTGAAACCCAGCCTCATTCCTCAATTATATTCATATTAATATAAACAGAACCAACATTGACCACAAAGCTGAATCTCAGTGAAACCCAGCCTCATTCATCAATTATATTCATATTAATATAAACAGAACCAACATTGATCACAAAGCTGAACCTCAGTGAAACCCAGCCTCATTCATCAATTTTATTCATATTAATATAAACAGAACCAACATTGATCAATGACTTTAACCTCAGTGAAACGCAGCCTCATTCCTCAATTATATTCATATTAATATAAACAGAACCAACATTGATCAATGAGTTTAAGTTCTTTGAAACACAGCCTCATTCATTAATTATATCCATATAAATATATACAGAACCAACATTGATCACAAAGCTGAACCTCAGTGAAACCCAGCCTCATTCATCAATTATATTCATATTAATATAAACAGAACCAACATTGATCACAAAGCTGAACCTCAGTGAAACCCAGCCTCATTCATCAATTATATTCATATTAATATAAACAGAACAAACATTGATCACAAAGCTGAACCTCAGTGAAACCCAGCCTCATTCATCAATTATATTCATATTAATATAAACAGAACAAACATTGATCACAAAGCTGAACCTCAGTGAAACCCAGCCTCATTCATCAATTATATTCATATTAATATAAACAGAACCAACATTGATCAATGAGTTTAACCTCAGTGAAACCCAGCCTCATTCCTCAATTATATTCATATTCATATAAACAGAACCAACATTGATCAAAAAGCTGAACCTCAGTGAAACCCAGCCTCATTCATCAGTTATATTCATATTAATATAAACAGAACCAACATTGATCAATGAGTTTAACCTCAGTGAAACGCAGCCTCGTTCCTCAATTATATTCATATTAGTATAAACAGATCCAACATTGATCAATGAGTTTAGCCTCAGTGAAACCCAGCCTCATTCCTCAATTATATTCATATTAATATAAACAGAACCAACATTGATCACAAAGCTGAACCTCAGTGAAACCCAGCCTCATTCATCAATTATATTCATATTAATATAAACAGAACCAACATTGATCAATGAGTTTAACCTCAGTGAAACCCAGCCTCATTCCACAATTATATTCATATTAATATAAACAGAACCAACATTGACCACAAAGCTGAATCTCAGTGAAACCCAGCCTCATTCATCAATTATATTCATATTATTATAAACAGAACCAACATTGATCACAAAGCTGAATCTCAGTGAAACCCAGCCTCATTCATCAATTATATTCATATTAATATAAACAGAACCAACATTGATCACAAAGCTGAACCTCAGTGAAACCCAGCCTCATTCATCAATTATATTCATATTAATATACACAGAACCAACATTGATCACAAAGCTGAACCTCAGTGAAACCCAGCCTAATTCATCAATTATATTCATATTAATATAAACAGAACCAATATTGATCAATGAGTTTAACCTCAGTGAAACCCAGCCTCATTCATCAATTATATTCAAATTAATATAAGAAGAACCAAAATTGACCACAAAGCTGAATCTCAGTGAAATCCAGCCTCATTCATCAATTTTATTCATATTAATATAAACAGAACCAACATTGATCACAAAGCTGAACCTCAGTGAAACCCAGCCTCATTCATCAATTTTATTCATATTAATATAAACAGAACCAACATTGATCAATGAGTTTAACCTCAGTGAAACTCAGCCTCATTCCTCAATTATATTCATATTAATATAAACAGAACCAACATTGATCAATGAGTTTAAGATCTTTGAAACACAGCCTCATTCATTAATTATATTCATATAAATATATACAGAACCAACATTGATCACAAAGCTGAACCTCAGTGAAACCCAGCCTCATTCATCAATTATATTCATATTAATATAAACAGAACCAACATTGATCACAAAGCTGAACCTCAGTGAAACCCAGCCTCATTCATCAATTATATTCATATAAATATAAACAGAACCAACATTGATCACAAAGCTGAACCTCAGTGAAACCCAGCCTCATTCATCAATTATATTCATATTAATATAAACAGAACAAACATTGATCACAAAGCTGAACCTCAGTGAAACCCAGCCTCATTCATCAATTATATTCATATTAATATAAACAGAACCAACATTGATCAATGAGTTTAACCTCAGTGAAACCCAGCCTCATTCCTCAATTATATTCATATTCATATAAACAGAACCAACATTGATCAAAAAGCTGAACCTCAGTGAAACCCAGCCTCATTCATCAGTTATATTCATATTAATATAAACAGAACCAACATTGATCACAAAGCTGAACCTCAGTGAAACCCAGCCTCATTCATCAATTATATTCATATTAATATAAACAGAACCAACATTGATCAATGAGTTTAACCTCAGTGAAACCCAGCCTCATTCATCAATTATATTCATATTATTATAAACAGAACCAACATTGATCAATGAGTTTAAGTTCTTTGAAACACAGCCTCATTCATTAATTATATTCATATAAATATATACAGAACCAACATTGATCAAAAAGCTGAACCTCAGTGAAACCCAGCCTCATTCATCAATTATATTCATATTAATATAGACAGAACCATCATTGATCAATGAGTTTAACCTCAGTGAAACGCAGCCTTATTCCTCAATTATATTCATATTAATATAAACAGAACCAACATTGATCACAAAGCTGAACCTCAGTGAAACCCAGCCTCATTCATCAATTATATACATATTAATATAAACAGAACAAGCATTGACCACAAAGCTGAACCTCAGTGAAACCCAGCCTCATTCATCAATTATATTCATATTAATATAAACAGAACAAACATTGATCACAAAGCTGAACCTCAGTGAAACCCAGCCTCATTCATCAATTATATTCATATTAATATAAACAGAACCAACATTGATCAATGAGTTTAACCTCAGTGAAACCCAGCCTCATTCATCAATTATATTCATATTATTATAAACAGAACAAACATTGATCACAAAGCTGAACCTCAGTGAAACCCAGCCTCATTCATCAATTATATTCATATTAATATAAACAGAACCAACATTGATCAATGAGTTTAACCTCAGTGAAACACAGCCTCATTCCTCAATTATATTCATATTCATATAAACAGAACCAACATTGATCACAAAGCTGAACCTCAGTGAAACCCAGCCTCATTCATCAGTTATATTCATATTAATATAAACAGAACCAACATTGATCAATGAGTTTAACCTCAGTGAAACGCAGCCTCATTCATCAATTATATTCATAGTAATATAAACAGAACAAACATTGATCACAAAGCTGAACCTCAGTGAAACCCAGCCTCATTCATCAATTATATTCATATTAATATAAACAGAACCAACATTGATCAATGAGTTTAACCTCAGTGAAACGCAGCCTCATTCCTCAATTATGTTCATATTAATATAAAGAGAACCAACATTGATCACAAAGCTGAACATCAGTGAAACCCAGCCACATTCCTCAATTATATTCATATTAATATAAACAGAACCAACATTGAACACAAAGCTTAACCTCAGTGAAACCCAGCCTCATTCATCAATTATATTCATATTAATATAAACAGAACCAACATTGACCAAAAAGCTGAATCTCAGTGAAACCCAGCCTCATTCATCAATTATATTCATATTAATATACACAGAACCAACATTGATCACAAAGCTGAACCTCAGTGAAACCCAGCCTAATTGATCAATTATATTCATATTAATATAAACAGAACCAATATTGATCAATGAGTTTAACCTCAGTGAAACCCAGCCTCATTCATCAATTATATTCATATTAATATAAAAAGAACCAACATTGACCACAAAGCTGAATCTCAGTGAAATCCAGCCTCATTCATCAATTTTATTCATATTAATATAAACAGAACCAACATTGATCACAAAGCTGAACCTCAGTGAAACCCAGCCTCATTCATCAATTATATTCATATTAATATAAACAGAACCAACATTGATCAATGAGTTTAACCTCAGTGAAACCCAGCCTCATTCATCAATTATATTCATATTATTATAAACAGAACCAACATTGATCAATGAGTTTAAGTTCTTTGAAACACAGCCTCATTCATTAATTATATTCATATAAATATATACAGAACCAACATTGATCACAAAGCTGAACCTCAGTGAAACCCAGCCTCATTCATCAATTATATTCATATTAATATAAACAGAACCAACATTGATCAATGAGTTTAACCTCAGTGAAACCCAGCCTCATTCATCAATTATATTCATATTATTATAAACAGAACCAACATTGATCAATGAGTTTAAGTTCTTTGAAACACAGCCTCATTCATTAATTATATTCATATAAATATATACAGAACCAACATTGATCACAAAGCTGAACCTCAGTGAAACCAAGCCTCAATCATCAATTATATTCATTTTAATATAGACAGAACCATCATTGATCAATGAGTTTAACCTCAGTGAAACGCAGCCTTATTCCTCAATTATATTCATATTAATATAAACAGAACCAACATTGATCACAAAGCTGAACCTCAGTGAAACCCAGCCTCATTCATCAATTATATACATATTAATATAAACAGAACAAGCATTGACCACAAAGCTGAACCTCAGTGAAACCCAGCCTCATTCATCAATTATATTCATATTAATATAAACAGAACCAACATTGATCACAAAGCTGAACCTCAGTGAAACCCAGCCTCATTCATCAATTATATTCATATTAATATAAACAGAACCAACATTGATCAATGAGTTTAACCTCAGTGAAACCCAGCCTCATTCATCAATTATATTCATATTATTATAAACAGAACCAACATTGATAAATGAGTTTAAGTTCTTTGAAACACAGCCTCATTCATTAATTATATTCATTTTAATATAGACAGAACCATCATTGATCAATGAGTTTAACCTCAGTGAAAGGCAGCCTTATTCCTCAATTATATTCATATTAATATAAACAGAACCAACATTGATCACAAAGCTGAACCTCAGTGAAACCCAGCCTCATTCATCAATTATATACATATTAATATAAACAGAACAAGCATTGACCACAAAGCTGAACCTCAGTGAAACCCAGCCTCATTCATCAATTATATTCATATTAATATAAACAGAACAAACATTGATCACAAAGCTGAACCTCAGTGAAACCCAGCCTCATTCATCAATTATATTCATATTAATATAAACAGAACCAACATTGATCAATGAGTTTAACCTCAGTGAAACACAGCCTCATTCCTCAATTATATTCATATTCATATAAACAGAACCAACATTGATCACAAAGCTGAACCTCAGTGAAACCCAGCCTCATTCATCAGTTATATTCATATTAATATAAACAGAACCAACATTGATCAATGAGTTTAACCTCAGTGAAACGCAGCCTCATTCCTCAATTATATTCATAGTAATATAAACAGAACAAACATTGATCACAAAGCTGAACCTCAGTGAAACCCAGCCTCATTCATCAATTATATTCATATTAATATAAACAGAACCAACATTGATCAATGAGTTTAACCTCAGTGAAACGCAGCCTCATTCCTCAATTATGTTCATATTAATATAAAGAGAACCAACATTGATCACAAAGCTGAACATCAGTGAAACCCAGCCACATTCCTCAATTATATTCATATTAATATAAACAGAACCAACATTGAACACAAAGCTTAACCTCAGTGAAACCCAGCCTCATTCATCAATTATATTCATATTAATATAAACAGAACCAACATTGACCACAAAGCTGAATCTCAGTGAAACCCAGCCTCATTCATCAATTATATTCATATTAATATAAACAGAACCAACATTGATCAATGAGTTTAACCTCAGTGAAACGCAGCCTCATTCCTCAATTATGTTCATATTAATATAAAGAGAAACAACATTGATCACAAAGCTGAACATCAGTGAAACCCAGCCACATTCCTCAATTATATTCATATTAATATAAACAGAACCAACATTGAACACAAAGCTTAACCTCAGTGAAACCCAGCCTCATTCATCAATTATATTCATATTAATATAAACAGAACCAACATTGACCACAAAGCTGAATCTCAGTGAAACCCAGCCTCATTCATCAATCATATTCATATTAATATAAACAGAACCAACATTGATCACAAAGCTGAACCTCAGTGAAACCCAGCCTCATTCATCAATTATATTCATATTAATATACACAGAACCAACATTGATCACAAAGCTGAACCTCAGTGAAACCCAGCCTAATTGATCAATTATATTCATATTAATATAAACAGAACCAATATTGATCAATGAGTTTAACCTCAGTGAAACCCAGCCTCATTCATCAATTTTATTCATATTAATATAAACAGAACCAACATTGATCACAAAGCTGAACCTCAGTGAAACCCAGCCTCATTCATCAATTTTATTCATATTAATATAAACAGAACCAACATTGATCAATGAGTTTAACCTCAGTGAAACTCAGCCTCATTCCTCAATTATATTCATATTAATATAAACAGAACCAACATTGATCAATGAGTTTAAGATCTTTGAAACACAGCCTCATTCATTAATTATATTCATATAAATATATACAGAACCAACATTGATCACAAAGCTGAACCTCAGTGAAACCCAGCCTCATTCATCAATTATATTCATATTAATATAAACAGAACCAACATTGATCACAAAGCTGAACCTCAGTGAAACCCAGCCTCATTCATCAATTATATTCATATAAATATAAACAGAACCAACATTGATCACAAAGCTGAACCTCAGTGAAACCCAGCCTCATTCATCAATTATATTCATATTAATATAAACAGAACAAACATTGATCACAAAGCTGAACCTCAGTGAAACCCAGCCTCATTCATCAATTATATTCATATTAATATAAACAGAACCAACATTGATCAATGAGTTTAACCTCAGTGAAACCCAGCCTCATTCATTAATTATATTCATATAAATATATACAGAACCAACATTGATCACAAAGCTGAACCTCAGTGAAACCCAGCCTCATTCATCAATTATATTCATATTAATATAAACAGAACCAACATTGATCACAAAGCTGAACCTCAGTGAAACCCAGCCTCATTCATCAATTATATTCATATAAATATAAACAGAACCAACATTGATCACAAAGCTGAACCTCAGTGAAACCCAGCCTCATTCATCAATTATATTCATATTAATATAAACAGAACAAACATTGATCACAAAGCTGAACCTCAGTGAAACCCAGCCTCATTCATCAATTATATTCATATTAATATAAACAGAACCAACATTGATCAATGAGTTTAACCTCAGTGAAACCCAGCCTCATTCCTCAATTATATTCATATTCATATAAACAGAACCAACATTGATCAAAAAGCTGAACCTCAGTGAAACCCAGCCTCATTCATCAGTTATATTCATATTAATATAAACAGAACCAACATTGATCACAAAGCTGAACCTCAGTGAAACCCAGCCTCATTCATCAATTATATTCATATTAATATAAACAGAACCAACATTGATCAATGAGTTTAACCTCAGTGAAACCCAGCCTCATTCATCAATTATATTCATATTATTATAAACAGAACCAACATTGATCAATGAGTTTAAGTTCTTTGAAACACAGCCTCATTCATTAATTATATTCATATAAATATATACAGAACCAACATTGATCAAAAAGCTGAACCTCAGTGAAACCCAGCCTCATTCATCAATTATATTCATATTAATATAGACAGAACCATCATTGATCAATGAGTTTAACCTCAGTGAAACGCAGCCTTATTCCTCAATTATATTCATATTAATATAAACAGAACCAACATTGATCACAAAGCTGAACCTCAGTGAAACCCAGCCTCATTCATCAATTATATACATATTAATATAAACAGAACAAGCATTGACCACAAAGCTGAACCTCAGTGAAACCCAGCCTCATTCATCAATTATATTCATATTAATATAAACAGAACAAACATTGATCACAAAGCTGAACCTCAGTGAAACCCAGCCTCATTCATCAATTATATTCATATTAATATAAACAGAACCAACATTGATCAATGAGTTTAACCTCAGTGAAACCCAGCCTCATTCATCAATTATATTCATATTATTATAAACAGAACAAACATTGATCACAAAGCTGAACCTCAGTGAAACCCAGCCTCATTCATCAATTATATTCATATTAATATAAACAGAACCAACATTGATCAATGAGTTTAACCTCAGTGAAACGCAGCCTTATTCCTCAATTATATTCATATTAATATAAACAGAACCAACATTGATCACAAAGCTGAACCTCAGTGAAACCCAGCCTCATTCATCAATTATATACATATTAATATAAACAGAACAAGCATTGACCACAAAGCTGAACCTCAGTGAAACCCAGCCTCATTCATCAATTATATTCATATTAATATAAACAGAACAAACATTGATCACAAAGCTGAACCTCAGTGAAACCCAGCCTCATTCATCAATTATATTCATATTAATATAAACAGAACCAACATTGATCAATGAGTTTAACCTCAGTGAAACCCAGCCTCATTCATCAATTATATTCATATTATTATAAACAGAACAAACATTGATCACAAAGCTGAACCTCAGTGAAACCCAGCCTCATTCATCAATTATATTCATATTAATATAAACAGAACCAACATTGATCAATGAGTTTAACCTCAGTGAAACACAGCCTCATTCCTCAATTATATTCATATTCATATAAACAGAACCAACATTGATCACAAAGCTGAACCTCAGTGAAACCCAGCCTCATTCATCAGTTATATTCATATTAATATAAACAGAACCAACATTGATCAATGAGTTTAACCTCAGTGAAACGCAGCCTCATTCATCAATTATATTCATAGTAATATAAACAGAACAAACATTGATCACAAAGCTGAACCTCAGTGAAACCCAGCCTCATTCATCAATTATATTCATATTAATATAAACAGAACCAACATTGATCAATGAGTTTAACCTCAGTGAAACGCAGCCTCATTCCTCAATTATGTTCATATTAATATAAAGAGAACCAACATTGATCACAAAGCTGAACATCAGTGAAACCCAGCCACATTCCTCAATTATATTCATATTAATATAAACAGAACCAACATTGAACACAAAGCTTAACCTCAGTGAAACCCAGCCTCATTCATCAATTATATTCATATTAATATAAACAGAACCAACATTGACCAAAAAGCTGAATCTCAGTGAAACCCAGCCTCATTCATCAATTATATTCATATTAATATACACAGAACCAACATTGATCACAAAGCTGAACCTCAGTGAAACCCAGCCTAATTGATCAATTATATTCATATTAATATAAACAGAACCAATATTGATCAATGAGTTTAACCTCAGTGAAACCCAGCCTCATTCATCAATTATATTCATATTAATATAAAAAGAACCAACATTGACCACAAAGCTGAATCTCAGTGAAATCCAGCCTCATTCATCAATTTTATTCATATTAATATAAACAGAACCAACATTGATCACAAAGCTGAACCTCAGTGAAACCCAGCCTCATTCATCAATTATATTCATATTAATATAAACAGAACCAACATTGATCAATGAGTTTAACCTCAGTGAAACCCAGCCTCATTCATCAATTATATTCATATTATTATAAACAGAACCAACATTGATCAATGAGTTTAAGTTCTTTGAAACACAGCCTCATTCATTAATTATATTCATATAAATATATACAGAACCAACATTGATCACAAAGCTGAACCTCAGTGAAACCCAGCCTCATTCATCAATTATATTCATATTAATATAAACAGAACCAACATTGATCAATGAGTTTAACCTCAGTGAAACCCAGCCTCATTCATCAATTATATTCATATTATTATAAACAGAACCAACATTGATCAATGAGTTTAAGTTCTTTGAAACACAGCCTCATTCATTAATTATATTCATATAAATATATACAGAACCAACATTGATCACAAAGCTGAACCTCAGTGAAACCAAGCCTCAATCATCAATTATATTCATTTTAATATAGACAGAACCATCATTGATCAATGAGTTTAACCTCAGTGAAACGCAGCCTTATTCCTCAATTATATTCATATTAATATAAACAGAACCAACATTGATCACAAAGCTGAACCTCAGTGAAACCCAGCCTCATTCATCAATTATATACATATTAATATAAACAGAACAAGCATTGACCACAAAGCTGAACCTCAGTGAAACCCAGCCTCATTCATCAATTATATTCATATTAATATAAACAGAACCAACATTGATCACAAAGCTGAACCTCAGTGAAACCCAGCCTCATTCATCAATTATATTCATATTAATATAAACAGAACCAACATTGATCAATGAGTTTAACCTCAGTGAAACCCAGCCTCATTCATCAATTATATTCATATTATTATAAACAGAACCAACATTGATAAATGAGTTTAAGTTCTTTGAAACACAGCCTCATTCATTAATTATATTCATTTTAATATAGACAGAACCATCATTGATCAATGAGTTTAACCTCAGTGAAAGGCAGCCTTATTCCTCAATTATATTCATATTAATATAAACAGAACCAACATTGATCACAAAGCTGAACCTCAGTGAAACCCAGCCTCATTCATCAATTATATACATATTAATATAAACAGAACAAGCATTGACCACAAAGCTGAACCTCAGTGAAACCCAGCCTCATTCATCAATTATATTCATATTAATATAAACAGAACAAACATTGATCACAAAGCTGAACCTCAGTGAAACCCAGCCTCATTCATCAATTATATTCATATTAATATAAACAGAACCAACATTGATCAATGAGTTTAACCTCAGTGAAACACAGCCTCATTCCTCAATTATATTCATATTCATATAAACAGAACCAACATTGATCACAAAGCTGAACCTCAGTGAAACCCAGCCTCATTCATCAGTTATATTCATATTAATATAAACAGAACCAACATTGATCAATGAGTTTAACCTCAGTGAAACGCAGCCTCATTCCTCAATTATATTCATAGTAATATAAACAGAACAAACATTGATCACAAAGCTGAACCTCAGTGAAACCCAGCCTCATTCATCAATTATATTCATATTAATATAAACAGAACCAACATTGATCAATGAGTTTAACCTCAGTGAAACGCAGCCTCATTCCTCAATTATGTTCATATTAATATAAAGAGAACCAACATTGATCACAAAGCTGAACATCAGTGAAACCCAGCCACATTCCTCAATTATATTCATATTAATATAAACAGAACCAACATTGAACACAAAGCTTAACCTCAGTGAAACCCAGCCTCATTCATCAATTATATTCATATTAATATAAACAGAACCAACATTGACCACAAAGCTGAATCTCAGTGAAACCCAGCCTCATTCATCAATTATATTCATATTAATATAAACAGAACCAACATTGATCAATGAGTTTAACCTCAGTGAAACGCAGCCTCATTCCTCAATTATGTTCATATTAATATAAAGAGAAACAACATTGATCACAAAGCTGAACATCAGTGAAACCCAGCCACATTCCTCAATTATATTCATATTAATATAAACAGAACCAACATTGAACACAAAGCTTAACCTCAGTGAAACCCAGCCTCATTCATCAATTATATTCATATTAATATAAACAGAACCAACATTGACCACAAAGCTGAATCTCAGTGAAACCCAGCCTCATTCATCAATCATATTCATATTAATATAAACAGAACCAACATTGATCACAAAGCTGAACCTCAGTGAAACCCAGCCTCATTCATCAATTATATTCATATTAATATACACAGAACCAACATTGATCACAAAGCTGAACCTCAGTGAAACCCAGCCTAATTGATCAATTATATTCATATTAATATAAACAGAACCAATATTGATCAATGAGTTTAACCTCAGTGAAACCCAGCCTCATTCATCAATTTTATTCATATTAATATAAACAGAACCAACATTGATCACAAAGCTGAACCTCAGTGAAACCCAGCCTCATTCATCAATTTTATTCATATTAATATAAACAGAACCAACATTGATCAATGAGTTTAACCTCAGTGAAACTCAGCCTCATTCCTCAATTATATTCATATTAATATAAACAGAACCAACATTGATCAATGAGTTTAAGATCTTTGAAACACAGCCTCATTCATTAATTATATTCATATAAATATATACAGAACCAACATTGATCACAAAGCTGAACCTCAGTGAAACCCAGCCTCATTCATCAATTATATTCATATTAATATAAACAGAACCAACATTGATCACAAAGCTGAACCTCAGTGAAACCCAGCCTCATTCATCAATTATATTCATATAAATATAAACAGAACCAACATTGATCACAAAGCTGAACCTCAGTGAAACCCAGCCTCATTCATCAATTATATTCATATTAATATAAACAGAACAAACATTGATCACAAAGCTGAACCTCAGTGAAACCCAGCCTCATTCATCAATTATATTCATATTAATATAAACAGAACCAACATTGATCAATGAGTTTAACCTCAGTGAAACCCAGCCTCATTCCTCAATTATATTCATATTCATATAAACAGAACCAACATTGATCAAAAAGCTGAACCTCAGTGAAACCCAGCCTCATTCATCAGTTATATTCATATTAATATAAACAGAACCAACATTGATCACAAAGCTGAACCTCAGTGAAACCCAGCCTCATTCATCAATTATATTCATATTAATATAAACAGAACCAACATTGATCAATGAGTTTAACCTCAGTGAAACCCAGCCTCATTCATCAATTATATTCATATTATTATAAACAGAACCAACATTGATCAATGAGTTTAAGTTCTTTGAAACACAGCCTCATTCATTAATTATATTCATATAAATATATACAGAACCAACATTGATCAAAAAGCTGAACCTCAGTGAAACCCAGCCTCATTCATCAATTATATTCATATTAATATAGACAGAACCATCATTGATCAATGAGTTTAACCTCAGTGAAACGCAGCCTTATTCCTCAATTATATTCATATTAATATAAACAGAACCAACATTGATCACAAAGCTGAACCTCAGTGAAACCCAGCCTCATTCATCAATTATATACATATTAATATAAACAGAACAAGCATTGACCACAAAGCTGAACCTCAGTGAAACCCAGCCTCATTCATCAATTATATTCATATTAATATAAACAGAACAAACATTGATCACAAAGCTGAACCTCAGTGAAACCCAGCCTCATTCATCAATTATATTCATATTAATATAAACAGAACCAACATTGATCAATGAGTTTAACCTCAGTGAAACCCAGCCTCATTCATCAATTATATTCATATTATTATAAACAGAACAAACATTGATCACAAAGCTGAACCTCAGTGAAACCCAGCCTCATTCATCAATTATATTCATATTAATATAAACAGAACCAACATTGATCAATGAGTTTAACCTCAGTGAAACACAGCCTCATTCCTCAATTATATTCATATTCATATAAACAGAACCAACATTGATCACAAAGCTGAACCTCAGTGAAACCCAGCCTCATTCATCAGTTATATTCATATTAATATAAACAGAACCAACATTGATCAATGAGTTTAACCTCAGTGAAACGCAGCCTCATTCATCAATTATATTCATAGTAATATAAACAGAACAAACATTGATCACAAAGCTGAACCTCAGTGAAACCCAGCCTCATTCATCAATTATATTCATATTAATATAAACAGAACCAACATTGATCAATGAGTTTAACCTCAGTGAAACGCAGCCTCATTCCTCAATTATGTTCATATTAATATAAAGAGAACCAACATTGATCACAAAGCTGAACATCAGTGAAACCCAGCCACATTCCTCAATTATATTCATATTAATATAAACAGAACCAACATTGAACACAAAGCTTAACCTCAGTGAAACCCAGCCTCATTCATCAATTATATTCATATTAATATAAACAGAACCAACATTGACCAAAAAGCTGAATCTCAGTGAAACCCAGCCTCATTCATCAATTATATTCATATTAATATACACAGAACCAACATTGATCACAAAGCTGAACCTCAGTGAAACCCAGCCTAATTGATCAATTATATTCATATTAATATAAACAGAACCAATATTGATCAATGAGTTTAACCTCAGTGAAACCCAGCCTCATTCATCAATTATATTCATATTAATATAAAAAGAACCAACATTGACCACAAAGCTGAATCTCAGTGAAATCCAGCCTCATTCATCAATTTTATTCATATTAATATAAACAGAACCAACATTGATCACAAAGCTGAACCTCAGTGAAACCCAGCCTCATTCATCAATTATATTCATATTAATATAAACAGAACCAACATTGATCAATGAGTTTAACCTCAGTGAAACCCAGCCTCATTCATCAATTATATTCATATTATTATAAACAGAACCAACATTGATCAATGAGTTTAAGTTCTTTGAAACACAGCCTCATTCATTAATTATATTCATATAAATATATACAGAACCAACATTGATCAAAAAGCTGAACCTCAGTGAAACCCAGCCTCATTCATCAATTATATTCATATTAATATAAACAGAACCAACATTGATCAATGAGTTTAACCTCAGTGAAACCCAGCCTCATTCATCAATTATATTCATATTATTATAAACAGAACCAACATTGATCAATGAGTTTAAGTTCTTTGAAACACAGCCTCATTCATTAATTATATTCATATAAATATATACAGAACCAACATTGATCACAAAGCTGAACCTCAGTGAAACCAAGCCTCAATCATCAATTATATTCATTTTAATATAGACAGAACCATCATTGATCAATGAGTTTAACCTCAGTGAAACGCAGCCTTATTCCTCAATTATATTCATATTAATATAAACAGAACCAACATTGATCACAAAGCTGAACCTCAGTGAAACCCAGCCTCATTCATCAATTATATACATATTAATATAAACAGAACAAGCATTGACCACAAAGCTGAACCTCAGTGAAACCCAGCCTCATTCATCAATTATATTCATATTAATATAAACAGAACCAACATTGATCACAAAGCTGAACCTCAGTGAAACCCAGCCTCATTCATCAATTATATTCATATTAATATAAACAGAACCAACATTGATCAATGAGTTTAACCTCAGTGAAACCCAGCCTCATTCATCAATTATATTCATATTATTATAAACAGAACCAACATTGATAAATGAGTTTAAGTTCTTTGAAACACAGCCTCATTCATTAATTATATTCATTTTAATATAGACAGAACCATCATTGATCAATGAGTTTAACCTCAGTGAAAGGCAGCCTTATTCCTCAATTATATTCATATTAATATAAACAGAACCAACATTGATCACAAAGCTGAACCTCAGTGAAACCCAGCCTCATTCATCAATTATATACATATTAATATAAACAGAACAAGCATTGACCACAAAGCTGAACCTCAGTGAAACCCAGCCTCATTCATCAATTATATTCATATTAATATAAACAGAACAAACATTGATCACAAAGCTGAACCTCAGTGAAACCCAGCCTCATTCATCAATTATATTCATATTAATATAAACAGAACCAACATTGATCAATGAGTTTAACCTCAGTGAAACACAGCCTCATTCCTCAATTATATTCATATTCATATAAACAGAACCAACATTGATCACAAAGCTGAACCTCAGTGAAACCCAGCCTCATTCATCAGTTATATTCATATTAATATAAACAGAACCAACATTGATCAATGAGTTTAACCTCAGTGAAACGCAGCCTCATTCCTCAATTATATTCATAGTAATATAAACAGAACAAACATTGATCACAAAGCTGAACCTCAGTGAAACCCAGCCTCATTCATCAATTATATTCATATTAATATAAACAGAACCAACATTGATCAATGAGTTTAACCTCAGTGAAACGCAGCCTCATTCCTCAATTATGTTCATATTAATATAAAGAGAACCAACATTGATCACAAAGCTGAACATCAGTGAAACCCAGCCACATTCCTCAATTATATTCATATTAATATAAACAGAACCAACATTGAACACAAAGCTTAACCTCAGTGAAACCCAGCCTCATTCATCAATTATATTCATATTAATATAAACAGAACCAACATTGACCACAAAGCTGAATCTCAGTGAAACCCAGCCTCATTCATCAATTATATTCATATTAATATAAACAGAACCAACATTGATCAATGAGTTTAACCTCAGTGAAACGCAGCCTCATTCCTCAATTATGTTCATATTAATATAAAGAGAACCAACATTGATCACAAAGCTGAACATCAGTGAAACCCAGCCACATTCCTCAATTATATTCATATTAATATAAACAGAACCAACATTGAACACAAAGCTTAACCTCAGTGAAACCCAGCCTCATTCATCAATTATATTCATATTAATATAAACAGAACCAACATTGACCACAAAGCTGAATCTCAGTGAAACCCAGCCTCATTCATCAATCATATTCATATTAATATAAACAGAACCAACATTGATCACAAAGCTGAACCTCAGTGAAACCCAGCCTCATTCATCAATTATATTCATATTAATATACACAGAACCAACATTGATCACAAAGCTGAACCTCAGTGAAACCCAGCCTAATTGATCAATTATATTCATATTAATATAAACAGAACCAATATTGATCAATGAGTTTAACCTCAGTGAAACCCAGCCTCATTCATCAATTATATTCATATTAATATAAAAAGAACCAACATTGACCACAAAGCTGAATCTCAGTGAAATCCAGCCTCATTCATCAATTTTATTCATATTAATATAAACAGAACCAACATTGATCACAAAGCTGAACCTCAGTGAAACCCAGCCTCATTCATCAATTATATTCATATTAATATAAACAGAACCAACATTGATCAATGAGTTTAACCTCAGTGAAACCCAGCCTCATTCATCAATTATATTCATATTATTATAAACAGAACCAACATTGATCAATGAGTTTAAGTTCTTTGAAACACAGCCTCATTCATTAATTATATTCATATAAATATATACAGAACCAACATTGATCAAAAAGCTGAACCTCAGTGAAACCCAGCCTCATTCATCAATTATATTCATATTAATATAAACAGAACCAACATTGATCAATGAGTTTAACCTCAGTGAAACCCAGCCTCATTCATCAATTATATTCATATTATTATAAACAGAACCAATATTGATCAATGAGTTTAAGTTCTTTGAAATACAGCCTCATTCATTAATTATATTCATATAAATATATACAGAACCAACATTGATCACAAAGCTGAACCTCAGTGAAACCAAGCCTCAATCATCAATTATATTCATTTTAATATAGACAGAAACATCATTGATCAATGAGTTTAACCTCAGTGAAACGCAGCCTTATTCCTCAATTATATTCATATTAATATAAACAGAACCAACATTGATCACAAAGCTGAACCTCAGTGAAACCCAGCCTCATTCATCAATTATATACATATTAATATAAACAGAACAAGCATTGACCACAAAGCTGAACCTCAGTGAAACCCAGCCTCATTCATCAATTATATTCATATTAATATAAACAGAACAAACATTGATCACAAAGCTGAACCTCAGTGAAACCCAGCCTCATTCATCAATTATATTCATATTAATATAAACAGAACCAACATTGATCAATGAGTTTAACCTCAGTGAAACACAGCCTTATTCCTCAATTATATTCATATTAATATAAACAGAACCAACATTGATCACAAAGCTGAACCTCAGTGAAACCCAGCCTCATTCATCAATTATATACATATTAATATAAACAGAACAAGCATTGACCACAAAGCTGAACCTCAGTGAAACCCAGCCTCATTCATCAATTATATTCATATTAATATAAACAGAACAAACATTGATCACAAAGCTGAACCTCAGTGAAACCCAGCCTCATTCATCAATTATATTCATATTAATATAAACAGAACCAACATTGATCAATGAGTTTAACCTCAGTGAAACCCAGCCTCATTCATCAATTATATTCATATTATTATAAACAGAACCAACATTGATCAATGAGTTTAAGTTCTTTGAAACACAGCCTCATTCATTAATTATATTCATATAAATATATACAGAACCAACATTGATCACAAAGCTGAACCTCAGTGAAACCAAGCCTCAATCATCAATTATATTCATTTTAATATAGACAGAACCATCATTGATCAATGAGTTTAACCTCAGTGAAAGGCAGCCTTATTCCTCAATTATATTCATATTAATATAAACAGAACCAACATTGATCACAAAGCTGAACCTCAGTGAAACCCAGCCTCATTCATCAATTATATACATATTAATATAAACAGAACAAGCATTGACCACAAAGCTGAACCTCAGTGAAACCCAGCCTCATTCATCAATTATATTCATATTAATATAAACAGAACAAACATTGATCACAAAGCTGAACCTCAGTGAAACCCAGCCTCATTCATCAATTATATTCATATTAATATAAACAGAACCAACATTGATCAATGAGTTTAACCTCAGTGAAACACAGCCTCATTCCTCAATTATATTCATATTCATATAAACAGAACCAACATTGATCACAAAGCTGAACCTCAGTGAAACCCAGCCTCATTCATCAGTTATATTCATATTAATATAAACAGAACCAACATTGATCAATGAGTTTAACCTCAGTGAAACGCAGCCTCATTCCTCAATTATATTCATAGTAATATAAACAGAACAAACATTGATCACAAAGCTGAACCTCAGTGAAACCCAGCCTCATTCATCAATTATATTCATATTAATATAAACAGAACCAACATTGATCAATGAGTTTAACCTCAGTGAAACGCAGCCTCATTCCTCAATTATGTTCATATTAATATAAAGAGAACCAACATTGATCACAAAGCTGAACATCAGTGAAACCCAGCCACATTCCTCAATTATATTCATATTAATATAAACAGAACCAACATTGATCACAAAGCTGAACCTCAGTGAAACCCAGCCTCATTCATCAGTTATATTCATATTAATATAAACAGAACCAACATTGATCAATGAGTTTAACCTCAGTGAAACGCAGCCTCATTCCTCAATTATATTCATATTAATATAAACAGAACCAACATTGATCACAAAGCTGAACCTCAGTGAAACCCAGCCTCATTCATCAATTATATTCATATTAATATACACAGAACCAACATTGATCACAAAGCTGAACCTCAGTGAAACCCAGCCTAATTGATCAATTATATTCATATTAATATAAACAGAACCAATATTGATCAATGAGTTTAACCTCAGTGAAACCCAGCCTCATTCATAAATTATATTCATATTAATATAAAAAGAACCAACATTGACCACAAAGCTGAATCTCAGTGAAATCCAGCCTCATTCATCAATTTTATTAATATTAATATAAACAGAACCAACATTGATCACAAAGCTGAACCTCAGTGAAACCCAGCCTCATTCATTAATTTTATTCATATTAATATAAACAGAACCAACATTGATCAATGAGTTTAACCTCAGTGAAACGCAGCCTCATTCCTCAATTATATTCATATTAATATAAACAGAACCAACATTGATCAATGAGTTTAAGTTCTTTGAAACACAGCCTCATTCATTAATTATATTCATATAAATATATACAGAACCAACATTGATCACAAAGCTGAACCTCAGTGAAACCCAGCCTCATTCATCAATTATATTCATATTAATATAAACAGAACCAACATTGATCAAAAAGCTGAACCTCAGTGAAACCCAGCCACATTCATCAATTATATTCATATTAATATAAACAGAACCAACATTGATCAATGAGTTTAACCTCAGTGAAACGCAGCCTCATTCCTCAATTATATTCATAGTAATATAAACAGAACAAACATTGATCACAAAGCTGAACCTCAGTGAAACCCAGCCTCATTCATCAATTATATTCATATTCATATAAACAGAACCAACATTGATCAAAAAGCTGAACCTCAGTGAAACCCAGCCTCATTCATCAGTTATATTCATATTAATATAAACAGAACAAACATTGATCAATGAGTTTAACCTCAGTGAAACGCAGCCTCATTCCTCAATTATATTCATATAAATATATACAGAACCAACATTGATCAAAAAGCTGAACCTCAGTGAAACCCAGCCTCATTCATCAATTATATTCATATTAATATAAACAGACCCAACATTGATCAATGAGTTTAACCTCAGTGAAACCCAGCCTCATTCATCAATTATATTCATATTATTATAAACAGAACCAACATTGATCAATGAGTTTAAGTTCTTTGAAACACAGCCTCATTCATTAATTATATTCATATAAATATATACAGAACCAACATTGATCACAAAGCTGAACCTCAGTGAAACCAAGCCTCAATCATCAATTATATTCATTTTAATATAGACAGAACCATCATTGATCAATGAGTTTAACCTTAGTGAAACGCAGCCTTATTCCTCAATTATATTCATATTAATATAAACAGAACCAACATTGATCACAAAGCTGAACCTCAGTGAAACCCAGCCTCATTCATCAATTATATACATATTAATATAAACAGAACAATCATTGACCACAAAGCTGAACCTCAGTGAAACCCAGCCTCATTCATCAATTATATTCATATTAATATAAACAGAACCAACATTGATCAATGAGTTTAACCTCAGTGAAACACAGCCTCATTCCTCAATTATATTCATATTCATATAAACAGAACCAACATTGATCACAAAGCTGAACCTCAGTGAAACCCAGCCTCATTCATCAGTTATATTCATATTAATATAAACAGAACCAACATTGATCAATGAGTTTAACCTCAGTGAAACGCAGCCTCATTCCTCAATTATATTCATAGTAATATAAACAGAACAAACATTGATCACAAAGCTGAACCTCAGTGAAACCCAGCCTCATTCATCAATTATATTCATATTCATATAAACAGAACCAACATTGATCAAAAAGCTGAACCTCAGTGAAACCCAGCCTCATTCATCAGTTATATTCATATTAATATAAACAGAACAAACATTGATCAATGAGTTTAACCTCAGTGAAACGCAGCCTCATTCCTCAATTATATTCATATAAATATATACAGAACCAACATTGATCAAAAAGCTGAACCTCAGTGAAACCCAGCCTCATTCATCAATTATATTCATATTAATATAAACAGACCCAACATTGATCAATGAGTTTAACCTCAGTGAAACCCAGCCTCATTCATCAATTATATTCATATTATTATAAACAGAACCAACATTGATCAATGAGTTTAAGTTCTTTGAAACACAGCCTCATTCATTAATTATATTCATATAAATATATACAGAACCAACATTGATCACAAAGCTGAACCTCAGTGAAACCAAGCCTCAATCATCAATTATATTCATTTTAATATAGACAGAACCATCATTGATCAATGAGTTTAACCTCAGTGAAACGCAGCCTCATTCCTCAATTATATTCATAGTAATATAAACAGAACAAACATTGATCACAAAGCTGAACCTCAGTGAAACCCAGCCTCATTCATCAATTATATTCATATTAATATAAACAGAACCAACATTGATCAATGAGTTTAACCTCAGTGAAACGCAGCCTCATTCCTCAATTATGTTCATATTAATATAAAGAGAACCAACATTGATCACAAAGCTGAACATCAGTGAAACCCAGCCACATTCCTCAATTATATTCATATTAATATAAACAGAACCAACATTGAACACAAAGCTTAACCTCAGTGAAACCCAGCCTCATTCATCAATTATATTCATATTAATATAAACAGAACCAACATTGACCACAAAGCTGAATCTCAGTGAAACCCAGCCTCATTCATCAATTATATTCATATTAATATAAACAGAACCAACATTGATCACAAAGCTGAACCTCAGTGAAACCCAGCCTCATTCATCAATTATATTCATATTAATATACACAGAACCAACATTGATCACAAAGCTGAACCTCAGTGAAACCCAGCCTAATTGATCAATTATATTCATATTAATATAAACAGAACCAATATTGATCAATGAGTTTAACCTCAGTGAAACCCAGCCTCATTCATCAATTATATTCATATTCATATAAAAAGAACCAACATTGACCACAAAGCTGAATCTCAGTGAAATCCAGCCTCATTCATCAATTTTATTAATATTAATATAAAGAGAACCAACATTGATCACAAAGCTGAACCTCAGTGAAACCCAGCCTCATTCATTAATTTTATTCATATTAATATAAACAGAACAGACATTGATCAATGAGTTTAACCTCAGTGAAACGCAGCCTCATTCCTCAATTATATTCATATTAATATAAACAGAACCAACATTGATCAATGAGTTTAAGTTCTTTGAAACACAGCCTCATTCATTAATTATATTCATATAAATATATACAGAACCAACATTGATCACAAAGCTGAACCTCAGTGAAACCCAGCCTCATTCATCAATTATATTCATATTAATATAAACAGAACCAACATTGATCAAAAAGCTGAACCTCAGTGAAACCCAGCCACATTCATCAATTATATTCATATTAATATAAACAGAACAAACATTGATCACAAAGCTGAACCTCAGTGAAACCCAGCCTCATTCATCAATTATATTCATATTAATATAAACAGAACCAACATTGATCAATGAGTTTAACCTCAGTGAAACCCAGCCTCATTCCTCAATTATATTCATATTCATATAAACAGAACCAACATTGATCAAAAAGCTGAACCTCAGTGAAACCCAGCCTCATTCATCAGTTATATTCATATTAATATAAACAGAACCAACATTGATCAATGAGTTTAACCTCAGTGAAACGCAGCCTCATTCCTCAATTATATTCATATAAATATATACAGAACCAACATTGATCAAAAAGCTGAACCTCAGTGAAACCCAGCCTCATTCATCAATTATATTCATATTAATATAAACAGACCCAACATTGATCAATGAGTTTAACCTCAGTGAAACCCAGCCTCATTCATCAATTATATTCATATTAATATAAACAGAACCAACATTGATCACAAAGCTGAACCTCAGTGAAACCCAGCCTCATTCATCAATTATATACATATTAATATAAACAGAACAAGCATTGACCACAAAGCTGAACCTCAGTGAAACCCAGCCTCATTCGTCAATTATATTCATATTAATATAAACAGAACAAACATTGATCACAAAGCTGAACCTCAGTGAAACCCAGCCTCATTCATCAATTATATTCATATTAATATAAACAGAACCAACATTGATCAATGAGTTTAACCTCAGTGAAACCCAGCCTCATTCATCAATTATATTCATATTATTATAAACAGAACCAACATTGATCAATGAGTTTAAGTTCTTTGAAACACAGCCTCATTCATTAATTATATTCATATAAATATATACAGAACCAACATTGATCACAAAGCTGAACCTCAGTGAAACCAAGCCTCAATCATCAATTATATTCATTTTAATATAGACAGAACCATCATTGATCAATGAGTTTAACCTCAGTGAAAGGCAGCCTTATTCCTCAATTATATTCATATTAATATAAACAGAACCAACATTGATCACAAAGCTGAACCTCAGTGAAACCCAGCCTCATTCATCAATTATATACATATTAATATAAACAGAACAAGCATTGACCACAAAGCTGAACCTCAGTGAAACCCAGCCTCATTCATCAATTATATTCATATTAATATAAACAGAACAAACATTGATCACAAAGCTGAACCTCAGTGAAACCCAGCCTCATTCATCAATTATATTCATATTAATATAAACAGAACCAACATTGATCAATGAGTTTAACCTCAGTGAAACAGTGCCTCATTCCTCAATTATATTCATATTCATATAAACAGAACCAACATTGATCACAAAGCTGAACCTCAGTGAAACCCAGCCTCATTCATCAGTTATATTCATATTAATATAAACAGAACCAACATTGATCAATGAGTTTAACCTCAGTGAAACGCAGCCTCATTCCTCAATTATATTCATAGTCATATAAACAGAACAAACATTGATCACAAAGCTGAACCTCAGTGAAACCCAGCCTCATTCATCAATTATATTCATATTAATATAAACAGAACCAACATTGATCAATGAGTTTAACCTCAGTGAAACGCAGCCTCATTCCTCAATTATATTCATAGTCATATAAACAGAACAAACATTGATCACAAAGCTGAACCTCAGTGAAACCCAGCCTCATTCATCAATTATATTCATATTAATATAAACAGAACCAACATTGATCAATGAGTTTAACCTCAGTGAAACGCAGCCTCATTCCTCAATTATGTTCATATTAATATAAAGAGAACCAACATTGATCACAAAGCTGAACATCAGTGAAACCCAGCCACATTCCTCAATTATATTCATATTAATATAAACAGAACCAACATTGAACACAAAGCTTAACCTCAGTGAAACCCAGCCTCATTCATCAATTATATTCATATTAATATAAACAGAACCAACATTGACCACAAAGCTGAATCTCAGTGAAACCCAGCCTCATTCATCAATTATATTCATATTAATATAAACAGAACCAACATTGATCACAAAGCTGAACCTCAGTGAAACCCAGCCTCATTCATCAATTATATTCATATTAATATAAACAGAACCAACATTGATCAATGAGTTTAACCTCAGTGAAACGCAGCCTCATTCCTCAATTATGTTCATATTAATATAAAGAGAACCAACATTGATCACAAAGCTGAACATCAGTGAAACCCAGCCACATTCCTCAATTATATTCATATTAATATAAACAGAACCAACATTGAACACAAAGCTTAACCTCAGTGAAACCCAGCCTCATTCATCAATTATATTCATATTAATATAAACAGAACCAACATTGACCACAAAGCTGAATCTCAGTGAAACCCAGCCTCATTCATCAATTATATTCATATTAATATAAACAGAACCAACATTGATCACAAAGCTGAACCTCAGTGAAACCCAGCCTCATTCATCAATTATATTCATATTAATATACACAGAACCAACATTGATCACAAATCTGAACCTCAGTGAAACCCAGCCTAATTGATCAATTATATTCATATTAATATAAACAGAACCAATATTGATCAATGAGTTTAACCTCAGTGAAACCCAGCCTCATTCATCAATTATATTCATATTAATATAAAAAGAACCAACATTGACCACAAAGCTGAATCTCAGTGAAATCCAGCCTCATTCATCAATTTTATTCATATTAATATAAACAGAACCAACATTGATCACAAAGCTGAACCTCAGTGAAACCCAGCCTCATTCATCAATTATATTCATATTAATATAAACAGAACCAACATTGATCAATGAGTTTAACCTCAGTGAAACCCAGCCTCATTCATCAATTATATTCATATTATTATAAACAGAACCAACATTGATCAATGAGTTTAAGTTCTTTGAAACACAGCCTCATTCATTAATTATATTCATATAAATATATACAGAACCAACATTGATCAAAAAGCTGAACCTCAGTGAAACCCAGCCTCATTCATCAATTATATTCATATTAATATAAACAGAACCAACATTGATCAATGAGTTTAACCTCAGTGAAACCCAGCCTCATTCATCAATTATATTCATATTATTATAAACAGAACCAACATTGATCAATGAGTTTAAGTTCTTTGAAACACAGCCTCATTCATTAATTATATTCATATAAATATATACAGAACCAACATTGATCACAAAGCTGAACCTCAGTGAAACCCAGCCTCATTCATCAATTATATACATATTAATATAAACAGAACAAGCATTGACCACAAAGCTGAACCTCAGTGAAACCCAGCCTCATTCTTCAATTATATTCATATTAATATAAACAGAACAAACATTGATCAATGAGTTTAACCTCAGTGAAACCCAGCCTCATTCATCAATTATATTCATATTATTATAAACAGAACCAACATTGATCAATGAGTTTAAGTTCTTTGAAACACAGCCTCATTCATTAATTATATTCATATAAATATATACAGAACCAACATTGATCAAAAAGCTGAACCTCAGTGAAACCCAGCCTCATTCATCAATTATATTCATATTAATATAAACAGAACCAACATTGATCAATGAGTTTAACCTCAGTGAAACCCAGCCTCATTCATCAATTATATTCATATTATTATAAACAGAACCAACATTGATCAATGAGTTTAAGTTCTTTGAAACACAGCCTCATTCATTAATTATATTCATATAAATATATACAGAACCAACATTGATCACAAAGCTGAACCTCAGTGAAACAAGCCTCAATCATCAATTATATTCATTTTAATATGGACAGAACCATCATTGATCAATGAGTTTAACCTCAGTGAAACACAGCCTTATTCCTCAATTATATTCATATTAATATAAACAGAACCAACATTGATCACAAAGCTGAACCTCAGTGAAACCCAGCCTCATTCATCAATTATATTCATATTAATATAAACAGAACCAACATTGATCACAAAGCTGAACCTCAGTGAAACCCAGCCTCATTCATCAATTATATTCATATTAATATAAACAGAACCAACATTGATCAATGAGTTTAACCTCAGTGAAACGCAGCCTCATTCCTCAATTATGTTCATATTAATATAAAGAGAACCAACATTGATCACAAAGCTGAACATCAGTGAAACCCAGCCACATTCCTCAATTATATTCATATTAATATAAACAGAACCAACATTGAACACAAAGCTTAACCTCAGTGAAACCCAGCCTCATTCATCAATTATATTCATATTAATATAAACAGAACCAACATTGACCACAAAGCTGAATCTCAGTGAAACCCAGCCTCATTCATCAATTATATTCATATTAATATAAACAGAACCAACATTGATCACAAAGCTGAACCTCAGTGAAACCCAGCCTCATTCATCAATTATATTCATATTAATATACACAGAACCAACATTGATCACAAAGCTGAACCTCAGTGAAACCCAGCCTAATTGATCAATTATATTCATATTAATATAAACAGAACCAATATTGATCAATGAGTTTAACCTCAGTGAAACCCAGCCTCATTCATCAATTATATTCATATTAATATAAAAAGAACCAACATTGACCACAAAGCTGAATCTCAATGAAATCCAGCCTCATTCATCAATTTTATTCATATTAATATAAACAGAACCAACATTGATCACAAAGCTGAACCTCAGTGAAACCCAGCCTCATTCATCAATTATATTCATATTAATATAAACAGAACCAACATTGATCAATGAGTTTAACCTCAGTGAAACCCAGCCTCATTCATCAATTATATTCATATTATTATAAACAGAACCAACATTGATCAATGAGTTTAAGTTCTTTGAAACACAGCCTCATTCATTAATTATATTCATATAAATATATACAGAACCAACATTGATCAAAAAGCTGAACCTCAGTGAAACCCAGCCTCATTCATCAATTATATTCATATTAATATAAACAGAACCAACATTGATCAATGAGTTTAACCTCAGTGAAACCCAGCCTCATTCATCAATTATATTCATATTATTATAAACAGAACCAACATTGATCAATGAGTTTAAGTTCTTTGAAACACAGCCTCATTCATTAATTATATTCATATAAATATATACAGAACCAACATTGATCACAAAGCTGAACCTCAGTGAAACCCAGCCTCATTCATCAATTATATACATATTAATATAAACAGAACAAGCATTGACCACAAAGCTGAACCTCAGTGAAACCCAGCCTCATTCTTCAATTATATTCATATTAATATAAACAGAACAAACATTGATCAATGAGTTTAACCTCAGTGAAACCCAGCCTCATTCATCAATTATATTCATATTATTATAAACAGAACCAACATTGATCAATGAGTTTAAGTTCTTTGAAACACAGCCTCATTCATTAATTATATTCATATAAATATATACAGAACCAACATTGATCAAAAAGCTGAACCTCAGTGAAACCCAGCCTCATTCATCAATTATATTCATATTAATATAAACAGAACCAACATTGATCAATGAGTTTAACCTCAGTGAAACCCAGCCTCATTCATCAATTATATTCATATTATTATAAACAGAACCAACATTGATCAATGAGTTTAAGTTCTTTGAAACACAGCCTCATTCATTAATTATATTCATATAAATATATACAGAACCAACATTGATCACAAAGCTGAACCTCAGTGAAACAAGCCTCAATCATCAATTATATTCATTTTAATATGGACAGAACCATCATTGATCAATGAGTTTAACCTCAGTGAAACACAGCCTTATTCCTCAATTATATTCATATTAATATAAACAGAACCAACATTGATCACAAAGCTGAACCTCAGTGAAACCCAGCCTCATTCATCAATTATATACATATTAATATAAACAGAACAAGCATTGACCACAAAGCTGAACCTCAGTGAAACCCAGCCTCATTCATCAATTATATTCATATTAATATAAACAGAACAAACATTGATCACAAAGCTGAATCTCAGTGAAACCCAGCCTCATTCATCAATTATATTCATATTAATATAAACAGAACCAACATTGATCAATGAGTTTAACCTCAGTGAAACCCAGCCTCATTCATCAATTATATTCATATTATTATAAACAGAACCAACATTGATCAATGAGTTTAAGTTCTTTGAAACACAGCCTCATTCATTAATTATATTCATATAAATATATACAGAACCAACATTGATCACAAAGCTGAACCTCAGTGAAACCCAGCCTCATTCATCAATTATATACATATTAATATAAACAGAACAAGCATTGACCACAAAGCTGAACCTCAGTGAAACCCAGCCTCATTCATCAATTATATTCATATTAATATAAACAGAACAAACATTGATCACAAAGCTGAACCTCAGTGAAACCCAGCCTCATTCATCAATTATATTCATATTAATATAAACAGAACCAACATTGATCAATGAGTTTAACCTCAGTGAAACAGTGCCTCATTCCTCAATTATATTCATATTCATATAAACAGAACCAACATTGATCACAAAGCTGAACCTCAGTGAAACCCAGCCTCATTCATCAGTTATATTCATATTAATATAAACAGAACCAACATTGATCAATGAGTTTAACCTCAGTGAAACGCAGCCTCATTCCTCAATTATATTCATAGTCATATAAACAGAACAAACATTGATCACAAAGCTGAACCTCAGTGAAACCCAGCCTCATTCATCAATTATATTCACATTAATATAAACAGAACCAACATTGATCAATGAGTTTAACCTCAGTGAAACGCAGCCTCATTCCTCAATTATGTTCATATTAATATAAAGAGAACCAACATTGATCACAAAGCTGAACATCAGTGAAACCCAGCCACATTCCTCAATTATATTCATATTAATATAAACAGAACCAACATTGAACACAAAGCTTAACCTCAGTGAAACCCAGCCTCATTCATCAATTATATTCATATTAATATAAACAGAACCAACATTGACCACAAAGCTGAATCTCAGTGAAACCCAGCCTCATTCATCAATTATATTCATATTAATATAAACAGAACCAACATTGATCACAAAGCTGAACCTCAGTGAAACCCAGCCTCATTCATCAATTATATTCATATTAATATACACAGAACCAACATTGATCACAAAGCTGAACCTCAGTGAAACCCAGCCTAATTGATCAATTATATTCATATTAATATAAACAGAACCAATATTGATCAATGAGTTTAACCTCAGTGAAACTCAGCCTCATTCATCAATTATATTCATATTAATATAAAAAGAACCAACATTGACCACAAAGCTGAATCTCAGTGAAATCCAGCCTCATTCATCAATTTTATTCATATTAATATAAACAGAACCAACATTGATCACAAAGCTGAACCTCAGTGAAACCCAGCCTCATTCATCAATTATATTCATATTAATATAAACAGAACCAACATTGATCAATGAGTTTAACCTCAGTGAAACCCAGCCTCATTCATCAATTATATTCATATTATTATAAACAGAACCAACATTGATCAATGAGTTTAAGTTCTTTGAAACACAGCCTCATTCATTAATTATATTCATATAAATATATACAGAACCAACATTGATCAAAAAGCTGAACCTCAGTGAAACCCAGCCTCATTCATCAATTATATTCATATTAATATAAACAGAACCAACATTGATCAATGAGTTTAACCTCAGTGAAACCCAGCCTCATTCATCAATTATATTCATATTATTATAAACAGAACCAACATTGATCAATGAGTTTAAGTTCTTTGAAACACAGCCTCATTCATTAATTATATTCATATAAATATATACAGAACCAACATTGATCACAAAGCTGAACCTCAGTGAAACCAAGCCTCAATCATCAATTATATTCATTTTAATATGGACAGAACCATCATTGATCAATGAGTTTAACCTCAGTGAAAGGCAGCCTTATTCCTCAATTATATTCATATTAATATAAACAGAACCAACATTGATCACAAAGCTGAACCTCAGTGAAACGCAGCCTTATTCCTCAATTATATTCATATTAATATAAACAGAACCAACATTGATCACAAAGCTGAACCTCAGTGAAACCCAGCCTCATTCATCAATTATATACATATTAATATAAACAGAACAAGCATTGACCACAAAGCTGAACCTCAGTGAAACCCAGCCTCATTCATCAATTATATTCATATTAATATAAACAGAACCAACATTGATCAATGAGTTTAACCTCAGTGAAACCCAGCCTCATTCATCAATTATATTCATATTATTATAAACAGAACCAACATTGATCAATGAGTTTAAGTTCTTTGAAACACAGCCTCATTCATTAATTATATTCATATAAATATATACAGAACCAACATTGATCACAAAGCTGAACCTCAGTGAAACCCAGCCTCATTCATCAATTATATACATATTAATATAAACAGAACAAGCATTGACCACAAAGCTGAACCTCAGTGAAACCCAGCCTCATTCATCAATTATATTCATATTAATATAAACAGAACAAACATTGATCACAAAGCTGAACCTCAGTGAAACCCAGCCTCATTCATCAATTATATTCATATTAATATAAACAGAACCAACATTGATCAATGAGTTTAACCTCAGTGAAACAGTGCCTCATTCATCAATTATATTCATATTCATATAAACAGAACCAACATTGATCACAAAGCTGAACCTCAGTGAAACCCAGCCTCATTCATCAGTTATATTCATATTAATATAAACAGAACCAACATTGATCAATGAGTTTAACCTCAGTGAAACGCAGCCTCATTCCTCAATTATATTCATAGTCATATAAACAGAACAAACATTGATCACAAAGCTGAACCTCAGTGAAACCCAGCCTCATTCATCAATTATATTCATATTAATATAAACAGAACCAACATTGATCAATGAGTTTAACCTCAGTGAAACGCAGCCTCATTCCTCAATTATGTTCATATTAATATAAAGAGAACCAACATTGATCACAAAGCTGAACATCAGTGAAACCCAGCCACATTCCTCAATTATATTCATATTAATATAAACAGAACCAACATTGAACACAAAGCTTAACCTCAGTGAAACCCAGCCTCATTCATCAATTATATTCATATTAATATAAACAGAACCAACATTGACCACAAAGCTGAATCTCAGTGAAACCCAGCCTCATTCATCAATTATATTCATATTAATATAAACAGAACCAACATTGATCACAAAGCTGAACCTCAGTGAAACCCAGCCTCATTCATCAATTATATTCATATTAATATACACAGAACCAACATTGATCACAAAGCTGAACCTCAGTGAAACCCAGCCTAATTGATCAATTATATTCATATTAATATAAACAGAACCAATATTGATCAATGAGTTTAACCTCAGTGAAACCCAGCCTCATTCATCAATTATATTCATATTAATATAAACAGAACAAACATTGATCACAAAGCTGAACCTCAGTGAAACCCAGCCTCATTCATCAATTATATTCATATTAATATAAACAGAACCAACATTGATCAATGAGTTTAACCTCAGTGAAACAGTGCCTCATTCCTCAATTATATTCATATTCATATAAACAGAACCAACATTGATCACAAAGCTGAACCTCAGTGAAACCCAGCCTCATTCATCAGTTATATTCATATTAATATAAACAGAACCAACATTGATCAATGAGTTTAACCTCAGTGAAACAGTGCCTCATTCCTCAATTATATTCATATTCATATAAACAGAACCAACATTGATCACAAAGCTGAACCTCAGTGAAACCCAGCCTCATTCATCAATTATATTCATATTAATATACACAGAACCAACATTGATCACAAAGCTGAACCTCAGTGAAACCCAGCCTAATTGATCAATTATATTCATATTAATATAAACAGAACCAATATTGATCAATGAGTTTAACCTCAGTGAAACCCAGCCTCATTCATCAATTATATTCATATTAATATAAAAAGAACCAACATTGACCACAAAGCTGAATCTCAGTGAAATCCAGCCTCATTCATCAATTTTATTCATATTAATATAAACAGAACCAACATTGATCACAAAGCTGAACCTCAGTGAAACCCAGCCTCATTCATCAATTATATTCATATTAATATAAACAGAACCAACATTGATCAATGAGTTTAACCTCAGTGAAACCCAGCCTCATTCATCAATTATATTCATATTATTATAAACAGAGCCAACATTGATCAATGAGTTTAAGTTCTTTGAAACACAGCCTCATTCATTAATTATATTCATATAAATATATACAGAACCAACATTGATCAAAAAGCTGAACCTCAGTGAAACCCAGCCTCATTCATCAATTATATTCATATTAATATAAACAGAACCAACATTGATCAATGAGTTTAACCTCAGTGAAACCCAGCCTCATTCATCAATTATATTCATATTATTATAAACAGAACCAACATTGATCAATGAGTTTAAGTTCTTTGAAACACAGCCTCATTCATTAATTATATTCATATAAATATATACAGAACCAACATTGATAACAAAGCTGAACCTCAGTGAAACCAAGCCTCAATCATCAATTATATTCATTTTAATATGGACAGAACCATAATTGATCAATGAGTTTAACCTCAGTGAAACGCAGCCTTATTCCTCAATTATATTCATATTAATATAAACAGAACCAACATTGATCACAAAGCTGAACCTCAGTGAAACCCAGCCTCATTCATCAATTATATACATATTAATATAAACAGAACAAGCATTGACCACAAAGCTGAACCTCAGTGAAACCCAGCCTCATTCATCAATTATATTCATATTAATATAAACAGAACAAACATTGATCACAAAGCTGAACCTCAGTGAAACCCAGCCTCATTCATCAATTATATTCATATTAATATAAACAGAACCAACATTGATCAATGAGTTTAACCTCAGTGAAACCCAGCCTCATTCATCAATTATATTCATATTATTATAAACAGAACCAACATTGATCAATGAGTTTAAGTTCTTTGAAACACAGCCTCATTCATTAATTATATTCATATAAATATCTACAGAACCAACATTGATCACAAAGCTGAACCTCAGTGAAACCAAGCCTCAATCATCAATTATATTCATTTTAATATAGACAGAACCATCATTGATCAATGAGTTTAACCTCAGTGAAAGGCAGCCTTATTCCTCAATTATATTCATATTAATATAAACAGAACCAACATTGATCACAAAGCTGAACCTCAGTGAAACCCAGCCTCATTCATCAATTATATACATATTAATATAAACAGAACAAGCATTGACCACAAAGCTGAACCTCAGTGAAACCCAGCCTCATTCATCAATTATATTCATATTAATATAAACAGAACAAACATTGATCACAAAGCTGAACCTCAGTGAAACCCAGCCTCATTCATCAATTATATTCATATTAATATAAACAGAACCAACATTGATCAATGAGTTTAACCTCAGTGAAACACAGCCTCATTCCTCAATTATATTCATATTCATATAAACAGAACAAACATTGATCACAAAGCTGAACCTCAGTGAAACCCAGCCTCATTCATCAGTTATATTCATATTAATATAAACAGAACCAACATTGATCAATGAGTTTAACCTCAGTGAAACGCAGCCTCATTCCTCAATTATATTCATAGTAATATAAACAGAACAAACATTGATCACAAAGCTGAACCTCAGTGAAACCCAGCCTCATTCATCAATTATATTCATATTAATATAAACAGAACCAACATTGATCAATGAGTTTCACCTCAGTGAAACGCAGCCTCATTCCTCAATTATGTTCATATTAATATAAAGAGAACCAACATTGATCACAAAGCTGAACATCAGTGAAACCCAGCCACATTCCTCAATTATATTCATATTAATATAAACAGAACCAACATTGATCACAAAGCTGAACCTCAGTGAAACCCAGCCTCATTCATCAATTATATACATATTAATATAAACAGAACAAGCATTGACCACAAAGCTGAACCTCAGTGAAACCCAGCCTCATTCATCAATTATATTCATATTAATATAAACAGAACAAACATTGATCACAAAGCTGAACCTCAGTGAAACCCAGCCTCATTCATCAATTATATTCATATTAATATAAACAGAACCAACATTGATCAATGAGTTTAACCTCAGTGAAACCCAGCCTCATTCATCAATTATATTCATATTATTATAAACAGAACCAACATTGATCAATGAGTTTAAGTTCTTTGAAACACAGCCTCATTCATTAATTATATTCATATAAATATCTACAGAACCAACATTGATCACAAAGCTGAACCTCAGTGAAACCAAGCCTCAATCATCAATTATATTCATTTTAATATAGACAGAGCCATCATTGATCAATGAGTTTAACCTCAGTGAAAGGCAGCCTTATTCCTCAATTATATTCATATTAATATAAACAGAACCAACATTGATCACAAAGCTGAACCTCAGTGAAACCCAGCCTCATTCATCAATTATATACATATTAATATAAACAGAACAAGCATTGACCACAAAGCTGAACCTCAGTGAAACCCAGCCTCATTCATCAATTATATTCATATTAATATAAACAGAACAAACATTGATCACAAAGCTGAACCTCAGTGAAACCCAGCCTCATTCATCAATTATATTCATATTAATATAAACAGAACCAACATTGATCAATGAGTTTAACCTCAGTGAAACACAGCCTCATTCCTCAATTATATTCATATTCATATAAACAGAACCAACATTGATCACAAAGCTGAACCTCAGTGAAACCCAGCCTCATTCATCAGTTATATTCATATTAATATAAACAGAACCAACATTGATCAATGAGTTTAACCTCAGTGAAACGCAGCCTCATTCCTCAATTATATTCATAGTAATATAAACAGAACAAACATTGATCACAAAGCTGAACCTCAGTGAAACCCAGCCTCATTCATCAATTATATTCATATTAATATAAACAGAACCAACATTGATCAATGAGTTTCACCTCAGTGAAACGCAGCCTCATTCCTCAATTATGTTCATATTAATATAAAGAGAACCAACATTGATCACAAAGCTGAACATCAGTGAAACCCAGCCACATTCCTCAATTATATTCATATTAATATAAACAGAACCAACATTGAACACAAAGCTTAACCTCAGTGAAACCCAGCCTCATTCATCAATTATATTCATATTAATATAAACAGAACCAACATTGACCACAAAGCTGAATCTCAGTGAAACCCAGCCTCATTCATCAATTATAATCATATTAATATAAACAGAACCAACATTGATCACAAAGCTGAACCTCAGTGAAACCCAGCCTCATTCATCAATTATATTCATATTAATATACACAGAACCAACATTGATCACAAAGCTGAACCTCAGTGAAACCCAGCCTAATTGATCAATTATATTCATATTAATATAAACAGAACCAATATTGATCAATGAGTTTAACCTCAGTGAAACCCAGCCTCATTCATCAATTATATTCATATTAATATTAAAAAGAACCAACATTGACCACAAAGCTGAATCTCAGTGAAACCCAGCCTCATTCATCAATTTTATTCATATTAATATAAACAGAACCAACATTGATCACAAAGCTGAACCTCAGTGAAACCCAGCCTCATTCATTAATTTTATTCATATTAATATAAACAGAACCAACATTGATCAATGAGTTTAACCTCAGTGAAACGCAGCCTCATTCCTCAATTATATTCATATTAATATAAACAGAACCAACATTGATCAATGAGTTTAAGTTCTTTGAAACACAGCCTCATTCATTAATTATATTCATATAAATATATACAGAACCAACATTGATCACAAAGCTGAACCTCAGTGAAACCCAGCCTCATTCATCAATTATATTCATATTAATATAAACAGAACCAACATTGATCAAAAAGCTGAACCTCAGTGAAACCCAGCCACATTCATCAATTATATTCATATTAATATAAACAGAACAAACATTGATCACAAAGCTGAACCTCAGTGAAACCCAGCCTCATTCATCAATTATATTCATATTAATATAAACAGAACCAACATTGATCAATGAGTTTAACCTCAGTGAAACCCAGCCTCATTCCTCAATTATATTCATATTCATATAAACAGAACCAACATTGATCAAAAAGCTGAACCTCAGTGAAACCCAGCCTCATTCATCAGTTATATTCATATTAATATAAACAGAACCAATATTGATCAATGAGTTTAACCTCAGTGAAACGCAGCCTCATTCCTCAATTATATTCATAGTAATATAAACAGAACAAACATTGATCACAAAGCTGAACCTCAGTGAAACCCAGCCTCATTCATCAATTATATTCATATTAATATAAACAGAACCAACATTGGTCAATGAGTTTAACCTCAGTGAAACGCAGCCTCATTCCTCAATTATGTTCATATTAATATAAAGAGAACCAACATTGATCACAAAGCTGAACATCAGTGAAACCCAGCCGCATTCCTCAATTATATTCATATTAATATAAACAGAACCAACATTGAACACAAAGCTGAACCTCAGTGAAACCCAGCCCCATTCATCAATTATATTCATATTAATATAAACAGAACCAACATTGATCACAAAGCTGAATCTCAGTGAAACCCAGCCTCATTCATCAATTATATTCATATTAATATAAACAGAACCAACATTGATCACAAAGCTGAACCTCAGTGAAACCCAGCCTCATTCATCAATTATATTCATATTAATATAAACAGAACCAATATTGACAACAAAGCTGAATCTCAGTGAAATCCAGCCTCATTCATCAATTTTATTCATATTAATATAAACAGAACCAACATTGATCACAAAGCTGAACCTGAGTGAAACCCAGCCTCATTCATCAATTTTATTCATATTAATATAAACAGAACCAACATTGATAAATGAGTTTAACCTCAGTGAAACGCAGCCTCATTCCTCAATTATATTCATATTAATATAAACAGAACCAACATTGATCAATGAGTTTAAGTTCTTTGAAACACAGCCTCATTCATTAATTATATTCATATAAATATATACAGAACCAACATTGATCACAAAGCTGAACCTCAGTGAAACCCAGCCTCATTCATCAATTATATTCATATTAATATAAACAGAACCAACATTGATCACAAAGGTGAACCTCAGTGAAACCCAGCCTCATTCATCAATTATATTCATATTAATATAAACAGAACAAACATTGATCACAAAGCTGAACCTCAGTGAAACCCAGCCTCATTCTTCAATTATATTCATATTAATATAAACAGAACCAACATTGATCAATGAGTTTAACCTCAGTGAAACCCAGCCTCATTCCTCAATTATATTCATATTCATATAAACAGAACCAACATTGATCAAAAAGCTGAACCTCAGTGAAACCCAGCCTCATTCATCAGTTATATTCATATTAATATAAACAGAACCAACATTGATCAATGAGTTTAACCTCAGTGAAACGCAGCCTCATTCCTCAATTATATTCATAGTAATATAAATAGAACAAACATTGATCACAAAGCTGAACCTCAGTGAAACCCAGCCTCATTCATCAATTGTATTCATATTAATATAAACAGAACCAACATTGAACACAAAGCTGAACCTCAGTGAAACCCAGCCTCATTCATCAATTATATTCATATTAATATAAACAGAACCAACATTGATCAATGAGTTTAACCTCAGTGAAACGCAGCCTCATTCCTCAATTATATTCATATTAATATAAACAGAACCAACATTGATCAATGAGTTTAAGTTCTTTGAAACACAGCCTCATTCATTAATTATATTCATATAAATATAAACAGAACCAACATTGATCAATGAGTTTAACCTCAGTGAAACCCAGCCTCATTCATCAATTATATTCATATTAATATAAACAGAACCAACATTGACCACAAAGCTGAATCTCAGTGAAACGCAGCCTTATTCCTCAATTATATTCATATTAATATAAAGAGAACCAACATTGATCACAAAGCTGAACATCAGTGAAACCCAGCCACATTCCTCAATTATATTCATATTAATATAAACAGAACCAACATTGAACACAAAGCTGAACCTCAGTGAAACCCAGCCTCATTCATCAATTATATTCATATTAATATAAACGGAACCAACATTGACCACAAAGCTGAATCTCAGTGAAACCCAGCCTCATTCATCAATTATATTCATATTAATATAAACAGAACCAACATTGATCACAAAGCTGAATCTCAGTGAAACCCAGCCTCATTCATCAATTATATTCATATTAATATAAACAGAACCAACATTGATCACAAAGCTGAACCTCAGTGAAACCCAGCCTCATTCATAAATTATATTCATATTAATATAAACAGAACCAACATTGATAAATGAGTTTAACCTCAGTGAAACGCAGCCTCATTCCTCAATTATATTCATATTAATATAAACAGAACCAACATTGATCAATGAGTTTAAGTTCTTTGAAACACAGCCTCATTCATTAATTATATTCATATAAATATATACAGAACCAACATTGATCACAAAGCTGAACCTCAGTGAAACCCAGCCTCATTCATCAATTATATTCATATTAATATAAACAGAACCAACATTGATCACAAAGGTGAACCTCAGTGAAACCCAGCCTCATTCATCAATTATATTCATATTAATATAAACAGAACAAACATTGATCACAAAGCTGAACCTCAGTGAAACCCAGCCTCATTCTTCAATTATATTCATATTAATATAAACAGAACCAACATTGATCAATGAGTTTAACCTCAGTGAAACCCAGCCTCATTCCTCAATTATATTCATATTCATATAAACAGAACCAACATTGATCAAAAAGCTGAACCTCAGTGAAACCCAGCCTCATTCATCAGTTATATTCATATTAATATAAACAGAACCAACATTGATCAATGAGTTTAACCTCAGTGAAACGCAGCCTCATTCCTCAATTATATTCATAGTAATATAAATAGAACAAACATTGATCACAAAGCTGAACCTCAGTGAAACCCAGCCTCATTCATCAATTGTATTCATATTAATATAAACAGAACCAACATTGAACACAAAGCTGAACCTCAGTGAAACCCAGCCTCATTCATCAATTATATTCATATTAATATAAACAGAACCAACATTGATCAATGAGTTTAACCTCAGTGAAACGCAGCCTCATTCCTCAATTATATTCATATTAATATAAACAGAACCAACATTGATCAATGAGTTTAAGTTCTTTGAAACACAGCCTCATTCATTAATTATATTCATATAAATATAAACAGAACCAATATTGATCAATGAGTTTAACCTCAGTGAAACCCAGCCTCATTCATCAATTATATTCATATTAATATAAACAGAACCAACATTGACCACAAAGCTGAATCTCAGTGAAACGCAGCCTTATTCCTCAATTATATTCATATTAATATAAAGAGAACCAACATTGATCACAAAGCTGAACATCAGTGAAACCCAGCCACATTCCTCAATTATATTCATATTAATATAAACAGAACCAACATTGAACACAAAGCTGAACCTCAGTGAAACCCAGCCTCATTCATCAATTATATTCATATTAATATAAACAGAACCAACATTGACCACAAAGCTGAATCTCAGTGAAACCCAGCCTCATTCATCAATTATATTCATATTAATATAAACAGAACCAACATTGATCACAAAGCTGAATCTCAGTGAAACCCAGCCTCATTCATCAATTATATTCATATTAATATAAACAGAACCAACATTGATCACAAAGCTGAACCTCAGTGAAACCCAGCCTCATTCATAAATTATATTCATATTAATATAAACAGAACCAACATTGATCACAAAGCTGAACCTCAGTGAAAGCAAGCCTAATTCATCAATTATATTCATATTAATATAAACTGAACCAATATTGATCAATGAGTTTAACCTCAGTGAAACCCAGCCTCATTCATCAATTATATTCATATTAATATAAAAAGAACCAACATTGACTACAAAGCTGAATCTCAGTGAAATCCAGCTTCATTCATCAATTTTATTCATATTAATATAAACAGAACCAACATTGATCACAAAGCTGAACCTCAGTGAAACCCAGCCTCATTCATCAATTGTATTCATATTAATATAAACAGAACCAACATTGAACACAAAGCTGAACCTCAGTGAAACCCAGCCTCATTCATCAATTATATTCATATTAATATAAACAGAACCAACATTGATCAATGAGTTTAACCTCAGTGAAACGCAGCCTCATTCCTCAATTATATTCATATTAATATAAACAGAACCAACATTGATCAATGAGTTTAAGTTCTTTGAAACACAGCCTCATTCATTAATTATATTCATATAAATATAAACAGAACCAATATTGATCAATGAGTTTAACCTCAGTGAAACCCAGCCTCATTCATCAATTATATTCATATTAATATAAACAGAACCAACATTGACCACAAAGCTGAATCTCAGTGAAACGCAGCCTTATTCCTCAATTATATTCATATTAATATAAAGAGAACCAACATTGATCACAAAGCTGAACATCAGTGAAACCCAGCCACATTCCTCAATTATATTCATATTAATATAAACAGAACCAACATTGAACACAAAGCTGAACCTCAGTGAAACCCAGCCTCATTCATCAATTATATTCATATTAATATAAACAGAACCAACATTGACCACAAAGCTGAATCTCAGTGAAACCCAGCCTCATTCATCAATTATATTCATATTAATATAAACAGAACCAACATTGATCACAAAGCTGAATCTCAGTGAAACCCAGCCTCATTCATCAATTATATTCATATTAATATAAACAGAACCAACATTGATCACAAAGCTGAACCTCAGTGAAACCCAGCCTCATTCATAAATTATATTCATATTAATATAAACAGAACCAACATTGATCACAAAGCTGAACCTCAGTGAAAGCAAGCCTAATTCATCAATTATATTCATATTAATATAAACTGAACCAATATTGATCAATGAGTTTAACCTCAGTGAAACCCAGCCTCATTCATCAATTATATTCATATTAATATAAAAAGAACCAACATTGACTACAAAGCTGAATCTCAGTGAAATCCAGCTTCATTCATCAATTTTATTCATATTAATATAAACAGAACCAACATTGATCACAAAGCTGAACCTCAGTGAAACCCAGCCTCATTCATCAATTTTATTCATATTAATATAAACAGAACCAACATTGATCAATGAGTTTAACCTCAGTGAAACCCAGCCTCATTCATCAATTATATTCATATTAATATAAACAGAACCAACATTGGTCAATGAGTTTAACCTCAGTGAAACGCAGCCTCATTCCTCAATTATGTTCATATTAATATAAAGAGAACCAACATTGATCACAAAGCTGAACATCAGTGAAACCCAGCCGCATTCCTCAATTATATTCATATTAATATAAACAGAACCAACATTGAACACAAAGCTGAACCTCAGTGAAACCCAGCCTCATTCATCAATTATATTCATATTAATATAAACAGAACCAACATTGGTCAATGAGTTTAACCTCAGTGAAACGCAGCCTCATTCATCAATTTTATTCATATTAATATAAACAGAACAAACATTGATCACAAAGCTGAACCTCAGTGAAACCCAGCCTCATTCATCAATTATATTCATATTAATATAAACAGAACCAACATTGGTCAATGAGTTTAACCTCAGTGAAACGCAGCCTCAATCCTCAATTATGTTCCTATTAATATAAAGAGAACCAACATTGATCACAAAGCTGAACATCAGTGAAACCCAGCCGCATTCCTCAATTATATTCATATTAATATAAACAGAACCAACATTGAACACAAAGCTGAACCTCAGTGAAACCCAGCCTCATTCATCAATTATATTCATATTAATATAAACAGAACCAACATTGGTCAATGAGTTTAACCTCAGTGAAACGCAGCCTCATTCCTCAATTATATTCATAGTAATATAAACAGAACAAACATTGATCAAAAAGCTGAACCTCAGTGAAACCCAGCCTCATTCATCAATTATATTCATATTAATATAAACAGAACCAACATTGGTCAATGAGTTTAACCTCAGTGAAACGCAGCCTCATTCCTCAATTATGTTCATATTAATATAAAGAGAACCAACATTGATCACAAAGCTGAACATCAGTGAAACCAAGCCGCATTCCTCAATTATATTCATATTAATATAAACAGAACCAACATTGAACACAAAGCTGAACCTCAGTGAAACCCAGCCTCATTCATCAATTATATTCATATTAATATAAACAGAACCAACATTGGTCAATGAGTTTAACCTCAGTGAAACGCAGCCTCATTCCTCAATTATGTTCATATTAATATAAACAGAACCAACATTGATCACAGAGCTGTATCTCAGTGAAACCCAGCCTCATTCATCAATTATATTCATATTAATATAAACAGAACCAATATTGATCACAAAGCTGAACCTCAGTGAAACCCAGCCTCATTCATCAATTATATTCATATTAATATAAACAGAACCAATATTGACAACAAAGCTGAATCTCAGTGAAATCCAGCCTCATTCATCAATTTTATTCATATTAATATAAACAGAACCAACATTGATCACAAAGCTGAACCTGAGTGAAACCCAGCCTCATTCATCAATTTTATTCATATTAATATAAACAGAACCAACATTGATAAATGAGTTTAACCTCAGTGAAACGCAACCTCATTCCTCAATTATATTCATATTAATATAAACAGAACCAACATTGATCAATGAGTTTAAGTTCTTTGAAACACAGCCTCATTCATTAATTATATTCATATAAATATATACAGAACCAACATTCATCACAAAGGTGAACCTCAGTGAAACCCAGCCTCATTCATCAATTATATTCATATTAATATAAACAGAACAAACATTGATCACAAAGCTGAACCTCAGTGAAACCCAGCCTCATTCTTCAATTATATTCATATTAATATAAACAGAACCAATATTGATCAATGAGTTTAACCTCAGTGAAACCCAGCCTCATTCCTCAATTATATTCATATTCATATAAACAGAACCTACATTGATCAAAAAGCTGAACCTCAGTGAAACCCAGCCTCATTCATCAGTTATATTCATATTAATATAAACAGAACCAACATTGATCAATGAGTTTAACCTCAGTGAAACGCAGCCTCATTCCTCAATTATATTCATAGTAATATAAATAGAACAAACATTGATCACAAAGCTGAACCTCAGTGAAACCCAGCCTCATTCATCAATTGTATTCATATTAATATAAACAGAACCAACATTGGTCAATGAGTTTAACCTCAGTGAAACGCAGCCTCATTCCTTAATTATGTTCATATTAATATAAAGAGAACCAACATTGATCACAAAGCTGAACATCAGTGAAACCCAGCCGCATTCCTCAATTATATTCATATAAATATAAACAGAACCAACATTGAACACAAAGCTGAACCTCAGTGAAACCCAGCCTCATTCATCAATTATATTCATATTAATATAAACAGAACCAACATTGACCACAAAGCTGAATCTCAGTGAAACGCAGCCTTATTCCTCAATTATATTCATATTAATATAAAGAGAACCAACATTGATCACAAAGCTGAACATCAGTGAAACCCAGCCACATTCCTCAATTATATTCATATTAATATAAACAGAACCAACATTGAACACAAAGCTGAACCTCAGTGAAACCCAGCCTCATTCATCAATTATATTCATAATAATATAAACAGAACCAACATTGACCACAAAGCTGAATCTCAGTGAAACCCAGCCTCATTCATCAATTATATTCATATTAATATAAACAGAACCAACATTGATCACAAAGCTGAATCTCAGTGAAACCCAGCCTCATTCATCAATTATATTCATATTAATATAAACAGAACCAACATTGATCACAAAGCTGAACCTCAGTGAAACCCAGCCTCATTCATAAATTATATTCATATTAATATAAACAGAACCAACATTGATCACAAAGCTGAACCTCAGTGAAACCAAGCCTAATTCATCAATTATATTCATATTAATATAAACAGAACCAATATTGATAAATGAGTTTAACCTCAGTGAAACGCAGCCTCATTCCTCAATTATATTCATATTAATATAAACAGAACCAACATTGATCAATGAGTTTAAGTTCTTTGAAACACAGCCTCATTCATCAATTATATTCATATAAATATATACAGAACCAACATTGATCACAAAGCTGAACCTCAGTGAAACCCAGCCTCATTCATCAATTATATTCATATTAATATAAACAGAACCAACATTGATCACAAAGGTGAACCTCAGTGAAACCCAGCCTCATTCATCAATTATATTCATATTAATATAAACAGAACAAACATTGATCACAAAGCTGAACCTCAGTGAAACCCAGCCTCATTCTTCAATTATACTCATATTAATATAAACAGAACCAATATTGATCAATGAGTTTAACCTCAGTGAAACCCAGCCTCATTCCTCAATTATATTCATATTCATATAAACAGAACCTACATTGATCAAAAAGCTGAACCTCAGTGAAACCCAACCTCATTCATCAGTTATATTCATATTAATATAAACAGAACCAACATTGATCAATGAGTTTAACCTCAGTGAAACGCAGCCTCATTCCTCAATTATATTCATAGTAATATAAATAGAACAAACATTGATCACAAAGCTGAACCTCAGTGAAACCCAGCCTCATTCATCAATTGTATTCATATTAATATAAACAGAACCAACATTGGTCAATGAGTTTAACCTCAGTGAAACGCAGCCTCATTCCTTAATTATGTTCATATTAATATAAAGAGAACCAACATTGATCACAAAGCTGAACATCAGTGAAACCCAGCCGCATTCCTCAATTATATTCATATTAATATAAACAGAACCAACATTGAACACAAAGCTGAACCTCAGTGAAACCCAGCCTCATTCATCAATTATATTCATATTAATATAAACAGAACCAACATTGACCACAAAGCTGAATCTCAGTGAAACGCAGCCTTATTCCTCAATTATATTCATATTAATATAAAGAGAACCAACATTGATCACAAAGCTGAACATCAGTGAAACCCAGCCACATTCCTCAATTATATTCATATTAATATAAACAGAACCAACATTGAACACAAAGCTGAACCTCAGTGAAACCCAGCCTCATTCATCAATTATATTCATATTAATATAAACAGAACCAACATTGACCACAAAGCTGAATCTCAGTGAAATCCAGCCTCATTCATCAATTATATTCATATTAATATAAACAGAACCAACATTGATCACAAAGCTGAACCTCAGTGAAACCCAGCCTCATTCATCAATTATATTCATATTAATATAAACAGAACCAACATTGGTCAATGAGTTTAACCTCAGTGAAACGCAGCCTCATTCCTCAATTATGTTCATATTAATATAAACAGAACCAACATTGATCACAGAGCTGTATCTCAGTGAAACCCAGCCTCATTCATCAATTATATTCATATTAATATAAACAGAACCAATATTGATCACAAAGCTGAACCTCAGTGAAACCCAGCCTCATTCATCAATTATATTCATATTAATATAAACAGAACCAATATTGACAACAAAGCTGAATCTCAGTGAAATCCAGCCTCATTCATCAATTTTATTCATATTAATATAAACAGAACCAACATTGATCACAAAGCTGAACCTGAGTGAAACCCAGCCTCATTCATCAATTTTATTCATATTAATATAAACAGAACCAACATTGATAAATGAGTTTAACCTCAGTGAAACGCAACCTCATTCCTCAATTATATTCATATTAATATAAACAGAACCAACATTGATCAATGAGTTTAAGTTCTTTGAAACACAGCCTCATTCATTAATTATATTCATATAAATATATACAGAACCAACATTCATCACAAAGGTGAACCTCAGTGAAACCCAGCCTCATTCATCAATTATATTCATATTAATATAAACAGAACAAACATTGATCACAAAGCTGAACCTCAGTGAAACCCAGCCTCATTCTTCAATTATATTCATATTAATATAAACAGAACCAATATTGATCAATGAGTTTAACCTCAGTGAAACCCAGCCTCATTCCTCAATTATATTCATATTCATATAAACAGAACCTACATTGATCAAAAAGCTGAACCTCAGTGAAACCCAGCCTCATTCATCAGTTATATTCATATTAATATAAACAGAACCAACATTGATCAATGAGTTTAACCTCAGTGAAACGCAGCCTCATTCCTCAATTATATTCATAGTAATATAAATAGAACAAACATTGATCACAAAGCTGAACCTCAGTGAAACCCAGCCTCATTCATCAATTGTATTCATATTAATATAAACAGAACCAACATTGGTCAATGAGTTTAACCTCAGTGAAACGCAGCCTCATTCCTTAATTATGTTCATATTAATATAAAGAGAACCAACATTGATCACAAAGCTGAACATCAGTGAAACCCAGCCGCATTCCTCAATTATATTCATATAAATATAAACAGAACCAACATTGAACACAAAGCTGAACCTCAGTGAAACCCAGCCTCATTCATCAATTATATTCATATTAATATAAACAGAACCAACATTGACCACAAAGCTGAATCTCAGTGAAACGCAGCCTTATTCCTCAATTATATTCATATTAATATAAAGAGAACCAACATTGATCACAAAGCTGAACATCAGTGAAACCCAGCCACATTCCTCAATTATATTCATATTAATATAAACAGAACCAACATTGAACACAAAGCTGAACCTCAGTGAAACCCAGCCTCATTCATCAATTATATTCATAATAATATAAACAGAACCAACATTGACCACAAAGCTGAATCTCAGTGAAACCCAGCCTCATTCATCAATTATATTCATATTAATATAAACAGAACCAACATTGATCACAAAGCTGAATCTCAGTGAAACCCAGCCTCATTCATCAATTATATTCATATTAATATAAACAGAACCAACATTGATCACAAAGCTGAACCTCAGTGAAACCCAGCCTCATTCATAAATTATATTCATATTAATATAAACAGAACCAACATTGATCACAAAGCTGAACCTCAGTGAAACCAAGCCTAATTCATCAATTATATTCATATTAATATAAACAGAACCAATATTGATAAATGAGTTTAACCTCAGTGAAACGCAGCCTCATTCCTCAATTATATTCATATTAATATAAACAGAACCAACATTGATCAATGAGTTTAAGTTCTTTGAAACACAGCCTCATTCATCAATTATATTCATATAAATATATACAGAACCAACATTGATCACAAAGCTGAACCTCAGTGAAACCCAGCCTCATTCATCAATTATATTCATATTAATATAAACAGAACCAACATTGATCACAAAGGTGAACCTCAGTGAAACCCAGCCTCATTCATCAATTATATTCATATTAATATAAACAGAACAAACATTGATCACAAAGCTGAACCTCAGTGAAACCCAGCCTCATTCTTCAATTATAGTCATATTAATATAAACAGAACCAATATTGATCAATGAGTTTAACCTCAGTGAAACCCAGCCTCATTCCTCAATTATATTCATATTCATATAAACAGAACCTACATTGATCAAAAAGCTGAACCTCAGTGAAACCCAACCTCATTCATCAGTTATATTCATATTAATATAAACAGAACCAACATTGATCAATGAGTTTAACCTCAGTGAAACGCAGCCTCATTCCTCAATTATATTCATAGTAATATAAATAGAACAAACATTGATCACAAAGCTGAACCTCAGTGAAACCCAGCCTCATTCATCAATTGTATTCATATTAATATAAACAGAACCAACATTGGTCAATGAGTTTAACCTCAGTGAAACGCAGCCTCATTCCTTAATTATGTTCATATTAATATAAAGAGAACCAACATTGATCACAAAGCTGAACATCAGTGAAACCCAGCCGCATTCCTCAATTATATTCATATTAATATAAACAGAACCAACATTGAACACAAAGCTGAACCTCAGTGAAACCCAGCCTCATTCATCAATTATATTCATATTAATATAAACAGAACCAACATTGACCACAAAGCTGAATCTCAGTGAAACGCAGCCTTATTCCTCAATTATATTCATATTAATATAAAGAGAACCAACATTGATCACAAAGCTGAACATCAGTGAAACCCAGCCACATTCCTCAATTATATTCATATTAATATAAACAGAACCAACATTGAACACAAAGCTGAACCTCAGTGAAACCCAGCCTCATTCATCAATTATATTCATATTAATATAAACAGAACCAACATTGACCACAAAGCTGAATCTCAGTGAAATCCAGCCTCATTCATCAATTATATTCATATTAATATAAACAGAACCAACATTGATCACAAAGCTGAATCTCAGTGAAACCCAGCCTCATTCATCAATTATATTCATATTAATATAAACAGAACCAACATTGATCACAAAGCTGAACCTCAGTGAAACCCAGCCTCATTCATAAATTATATTCATATTAATATAAACAGAACCAACATTGATCACAAAGCTGAACCTCAGTGAAACCAAGCCTAATTCATCAATTATATTCATATTAATATAAACAGAACCAATATTGATCAATGAGTTTAACCACAGTGAAACCCAGCCTCATTCATCAATTATATTCATATTAATATAAAAAGAACCAACATTGACCACAAAGCTGAATCTCAGTGAAATCCAGCTTCATTCATCAATTTTATTCATATTAATATAAACAGAACCAACATTGATCACAAAGCTGAACCTCAGTGAAACCCAGCCTCATTCATCAATTTTATTCATATTAATATAAACAGAACCAACATTGATCAATGACTTTAACCTCAGTGAAACCCAGCCTCATTCATCAATTATATTCATATTAATATAAACAGAACCAACATTGGTCAATGAGTTTAACCTCAGTGAAACCCAGCCTCATTCATCAATTATATTCATATTAATATAAACAGAACCAACATTGATCAATGAGTTTAACCTCAGTGAAACCCAGCCTCATTCCTCAATTATATTCATATTCATATAAACAGAACCAACATTGATCAAAAAGCTGAACCTCAGTGAAACCCAGCCTCATTCATCAGTTATATTCATATTAATATAAACAGAACCAATATTGATCAATGAGTTTAACCTCAGTGAAACGCAGCCTCATTCCTCAATTATATTCATAGTAATATAAACAGAACAAACATTGATCACAAAGCTGAACCTCAGTGAAACCCAGCCTCATTCATCAATTATATTCATATTAATATAAACAGAACCAACATTGGTCAATGAGTTTAACCTCAGTGAAACGCAGCCTCATTCCTCAATTATGTTCATATTAATATAAAGAGAACCAACATTGATCACAAAGCTGAACATCAGTGAAACCCAGCCGCATTCCTCAATTATATTCATATTAATATAAACAGAACCAACATTGAACACAAAGCTGAACCTCAGTGAAACCCAGCCTCATTCATCAATTATATTCATATTAATATAAACAGAACCAACATTGATCACAAAGCTGAACCTCAGTGAAACCCAGCCTCATTCATAAATTATATTCATATTAATATAAACAGAACCAACATTGATCACAAAGCTGAACCTCAGTGAAACCAAGCCTAATTCATCAATTATATTCATATTAATATAAACAGAACCAATATTGATCAATGAGTTTAACCTCAGTGAAACCCAGCCTCATTCATCAATTATATTCATATTAATATAAAAAGAACCAACATTGACCACAAAGCTGAATCTCAGTGAAATCCAGCTTCATTCATCAATTATATTCATATTAATATAAACAGAACCAACATTGATCACAAAGCTGAACCTCAGTGAAACCCAGCCTCATTCATCAATTTTATTCATATTAATATAAACAGAAACAACATTGATCAATGAGTTTAACCTCAGTGAAACCCAGCCTCATTCATCAATTATATTCATATTAATATAAACAGAACCAACATTGGTCAATGAGTTTAACCTCAGTGAAACGCAGCCTCATTCCTCAATTATGTTCATTTTAATATAAAGAGAACCAACATTGATCACAAAGCTGAACATCAGTGAAACCCAGCCGCATTCCTCAATTATATTCATATTAATATAAACAGAACCAACATTGAACACAAAGCTGAACCTCAGTGAAACCCAGCCTCATTCATCAATTATATTCATATTAATATAAACAGAACCAACATTGGTCAATGAGTTTAACCTCAGTGAAACGCAGCCTCATTCCTCAATTTTATTCATATTAATATAAACAGAACAAACATTGATCACAAAGCTGAACCTCAGTGAAACCCAGCCTCATTCATCAATTATATTCATATTAATATAAACAGAGCCAACATTGGTCAATGAGTTTAACCTCAATGAAACGCAGCCTCATTCCTCAATTATGTTCATATTAATATAAAGAGAACCAACATTGATCACAAAGCTGAACATCAGTGAAACCCAGCTGCATTCCTCAATTATATTCATATTAATATAAACAGAACCAACATTGAACACAAAGCTGAACCTCAGTGAAACCCAGCCTCATTCATCAATTATATTCATATTAATATAAACAGAACCAACATTGGTCAATGAGTTTAACCTCAGTGAAACGCAGCCTCATTCCTCAATTATATTCATAGTAATATAAACAGAACAAACGTTGATCAAAAAGCTGAACCTCAGTGAAACCCAGCCTCATTCATCAATTATATTCATATTAATATAAACAGAACCAACATTTGTCAATAAGTTTAACCTCAGTGAAACGCAGCCTCATTCCTCAATTATGTTCATATTAATATAAAGAGAACCAACATTGATCACAAAGCTGAACATCAGTGAAACCCAGCCGCATTCCTCAATTATATTCATATTAATATAAACAGAACCAACATTGAACACAAAGCTGAACCTCAGTGAAACCCAGCCTCATTCATCAATTATATTCATATTAATATAAACAGAACCAACATTGGTCAATGAGTTTAACCTCAGTGAAACGCAGCCTCATTCCTCAATTTTATTCATATTAATATAAACAGAACAAACATTGATCACAAAGCTGAACCTCAGTGAAACCCAGCCTCATTCATCAATTATATTCATATTAATATAAACAGAACCAACATTGGTCAATGAGTTTAACCTCAGTGAAACGCAGCCTCATTCCTCAATTATGTTCCTATTAATATAAAGAGAACCAACATTGATCACAAAGCTGAACATCAGTGAAACCCAGCCGCATTCCTCAATTATATTCATATTAATATAAACAGAACCAACATTGAACACAAAGCTGAACCTCAGTGAAACCCAGCCTCATTCATCAATTATATTCATATTAATATAAACAGAACCAACATTGGTCAATGAGTTTAACCTCAGTGAAACGCAGCCTCATTCATCAATTATATTCATAGTAATATAAACAGAACAAACATTGATCAAAAAGCTGAACCTCAGTGAAACCCAGCCTCATTCATCAATTATATTCATATTAATATAAACAGAACCAACATTGGTCAATGAGTTTAACCTCAGTGAAACGCAGCCTCATTCCTCAATTATGTTCATATTAATATGAAGAGAACCAACATTGATCACAAAGCTGAACATCAGTGAAACCAAGCCGCATTCCTCAATTATATTCATATTAATATAAACAGAACCAACATTGAACACAAAGCTGAACCTCAGTGAAACCCAGCCTCATTCATCAATTATATTCATATTAATATAAACAGAACCAACATTGGTCAATGAGTTTAACCTCAGTGAAACGCAGCCTCATTCCTCAATTATGTTCATATTAATACAAACAGAACCAACATTGATCACAGAGCTGTATCTCAGTGAAACCCAGCCTCATTCATCAATTATATTCATATTAATATAAACAGAACCAATATTGATCACAAAGCTGAACCTCAGTGAAACCCAGCCTCATTCATCAATTATATTCATATTAATATAAACAGAACCAATATTGACAACAAAGCTGAATCTCAGTGAAATCCAGCCTCATTCATCAATTTTATTCATATTAATATAAACAGAACCAACATTGATCACAAAGCTGAACCTGAGTGAAACCCAGCCTCATTCATCAATTTTATTCATATTAATATAAACAGAACCAACATTGATAAATGAGTTTAACCTCAGTGAAACGCAGCCTCATTCCTCAATTATATTCATATTAATATAAACAGAACCAACATTGATCAATGAGTTTAAGTTCTTTGAAACACAGCCTCATTCATTAATTATATTCATATAAATATATACAGAACCAACATTGATCACAAAGCTGAACCTCAGTGAAACCCAGCCTCATTCATCAATTATATTCATATTAATATAAACAGAACCAACATTGATCACAAAGGTGAACCTCAGTGAAACCCAGCCTCATTCATCAATTATATTCATATTAATATAAACAGAACAAACATTGATCACAAAGCTGAACCTCAGTGAAACCCAGCCTCATTCCTCAATTATATTCATATTCATATAAACAGAACCTACATTGATCAAAAAGCTGAACCTCAGTGAAACCCAGCCTCATTCATCAGTTATATTCATATTAATATAAACAGAACCAAATTTGATCAATGAGTTTAACCTCAGTGAAACGCAGCCTCATTCCTCAATTATATTCATAGTAATATAAATAGAACAAACATTGATCACAAAGCTGAACCTCAGTGAAACCCAGCCTCATTCATCAATTGTATTCATATTAATATAAACAGAACCAACATTGGTCAATGAGTTTAACCTCAGTGTAACGCAGCCTCATTCCTTAATTATGTTCATATTAATATAAAGAGAACCAACATTGGTCACAAAGCTGAACATCAGTGAAACCCAGCCGCATTCCTCAATTATATTCATATTAATATAAACAGAACCAACATTGAACACAAAGCTGAACCTCAGTGAAACCCAGCCTCATTCATCAATTATATTCATATTAATATAAACAGAACCAACATTGACCACAAAGCTGAATCTCAGTGAAACGCAGCCTTATTCCTCAATTATATTCATATTAATATAAAGAGAACCAACATTGATCACAAAGCTGAACATCAGTGAAACCCAGCCACATTCCTCAATTATATTCATATTAATATAAACAGAACCAACATTGAACACAAAGCTGAACCTCAGTGAAACCCAGCCTCATTCATCAATTATATTCATATTAATATAAACAGAACCAACATTGACCACAAAGCTGAATCTCAGTGAAACCCAGCCTCATTCATCAATTATATTCATATTAATATAAACAGAACCAACATTGATCACAAAGCTGAATCTCAGTGAAACCCAGCCTCATTCATCAATTATATTCATATTAATATAAACAGAACCAACATTGATCACAAAGCTGAACCTCAGTGAAACCCAGCCTCATTCATCAATTATATTCATATTAATATAAACAGAACCAACATTGGTCAATGAGTTTAACCTCAGTGAAACGCAGCCTCATTCCTCAATTATGTTCATATTAATATAAAGAGAACCAACATTGATCACAAAGCTGAACATCAGTGAAACCCAGCCGCATTCCTCAATTATATTCATATTAATATAAACAGAACCAACATTGAACACAAAGCTGAACCTCAGTGAAACCCAGCCTCATTCATCAATTATATTCATATTAATATAAACAGAACCAACATTGATCACAAAGCTGAATCTCAGTGAAACCCAGCCTCATTCATCAATTATATTCATATTAATATAAACAGAACCAACATTGATCACAAAGCTGAACCTCAGTGAAACCCAGCCTCATTCATCAATTATATTCATATTAATATAAACAGAACCAACATTGACCACAAAGCTGAATCTCAGTGAAACGCAGCCTTATTCCTCAATTATATTCATATTAATATAAAGAGAACCAACATTGATCACAAAGCTGAACATCAGTGAAACCAAGCCGCATTCCTCAATTATATTCATATTAATATAAACAGAACCAACATTGGTCAATGAGTTTAACCTCAGTGAAACGCAGCCTCATTCCTCAATTTTATTCATATTAATATAAACAGAACAAACATTGATCACAAAGCTGAACCTCAGTGAAACCCAGCCTCATTCATCAATTATATTCATATTAATATAAACAGAACCAACATTGGTCAATGAGTTTAACCTCAGTGAAACGCAGCCTCATTCCTCAATTATGTTCATATTAATATAAAGAGAACCAACATTGATCACAAAGCTGAACATCAGTGAAACCCAGCTGCATTCCTCAATTATATTCATATTAATATAAACAGAACCAACATTGAACACAAAGCTGAACCTCAGTGAAACCCAGCCTCATTCATCAATTATATTCATATTAATATAAACAGAACCAACATTGATCACAAAGCTGAACCTCAGTGAAACCCAGCCTCATTCATCAATTATATACATATTAATATAAACAGAACAAGCATTGACCACAAAGCTGAATCTCAGTGAAACCCAGCCTCATTCATCAATTATATTCATATTAATATAAACAGAACAAACATTGATCACAAAGCTGAACCTCAGTGAAACCCAGCCTCATTCATCAATTATATTCATATTAATATAAACAGAACCAACATTGATCAATGAGTTTAACCTCAGTGAAACGCAGCCTCATTCCTCAATTATATTCATAGTAATATAAACAGAAAAAACATTGATCACAAAGCTGAACCTCAGTGAAACCCAGCCTCATTCATCAATTATATTCATATTAATATAAACAGAACCAACATTGATCAATGAGTTTAACCTCAGTGAAACGCAGCCTCATTCCTCAATTATGTTCATATTAATATAAAGAGAACCAACATTGATCACAAAGCTGAACATCAGTGAAACCCAGCCACATTCCTCAATTATATTCATATTAATATAAACAGAACCAACATTGAACACAAAGCTGAACCTCAGTGAAACCCAGCCTCATTCATCAATTATATTCATATTAATATAAACAGAACCAACATTGACCACAAAGCTGAATCTCAGTGAAACCCAGCCTCATTCCTCAATTATATTCATATTCATATAAACAGAACCAACATTGATCAAAAAGCTGAACCTCAGTGAAACGCAGCCTCATTCCTCAATTATATTCATATTAATATAAACAGAACCAACATTGATCAATGAGTTTAAGTTCTTTGAAACACAGCCTCATTCATTAATTATATTCATATTAATATAAAAAGAACCAACATTGACCACAAAGCTGAATCTCAGTGAAATCCAGCTTCATTCATCAATTTTATTCATATTAATATAAACAGAACCAACATTGATCACAAAGCTGAACCTCAGTGAAACCCAGCCTCATTCATCAATTTTATTCATATTAATATAAACAGAACCAACATTGATCAATGAGTTTAACCTCAGTGAAACCCAGCCTCATTCATCAATTATATTCATATTAATATAAACAGAACCAACATTGGTCAATGAGTTTAACCTCAGTGAAACCCAGCCTCATTCATCAATTATATTCATATTAATATAAACAGAACCAACATTGATCAATGAGTTTAACCTCAGTGAAACCCAGCCTCATTCCTCAATTATATTCATATTCATATAAACAGAACCAACATTGATCAAAAAGCTGAACCTCAGTGAAACCCAGCCTCATTCATCAGTTATATTCATATTAATATAAACAGAACCAATATTGATCAATGAGTTTAACCTCAGTGAAACGCAGCCTCATTCCTCAATTATATTCATAGTAATATAAACAGAACAAACATTGATCACAAAGCTGAACCTCAGTGAAACCCAGCCTCATTCATCAATTATATTCATATTAATATAAACAGAACCAACATTGGTCAATGAGTTTAACCTCAGTGAAACGCAGCCTCATTCCTCAATTATGTTCATATTAATATAAAGAGAACCAACATTGATCACAAAGCTGAACATCAGTGAAACCCAGCCGCATTCCTCAATTATATTCATATTAATATAAACAGAACCAACATTGAACACAAAGCTGAATCTCAGTGAAACCCAGCCTCATTCATCAATTATATTCATATTAATATAAACAGAACCAACATTGATCACAAAGCTGAATCTCAGTGAAACCCAGCCTCATTCATCAATTATATTCATATTAATATAAACAGAACCAACATTGATCACAAAGCTGAACCTCAGTGAAACCCAGCCTCATTCATAAATTATATTCATATTAATATAAACAGAACCAACATTGATCACAAAGCTGAACCTCAGTGAAACCAAGCCTAATTCATCAATTATATTCATATTAATATAAACAGAACCAATATTGATCAATGAGTTTAACCTCAGTGAAACCCAGCCTCATTCATCAATTATATTCATATTAATATAAAAAGAACCAACATTGACCACAAAGCTGAATCTCAGTGAAATCCAGCTTCATTCATCAATTATATTCATATTAATATAAACAGAACCAACATTGATCACAAAGCTGAACCTCAGTGAAACCCAGCCTCATTCATCAATTTTATTCATATTAATATAAACAGAACAAACATTGATCACAAAGCTGAACCTCAGTGAAACCCAGCCTCATTCATCAATTATATTCATATTAATATAAACAGAGCCAACATTGGTCAATGAGTTTAACCTCAATGAAACGCAGCCTCATTCCTCAATTATGTTCATATTAATATAAAGAGAACCAACATTGATCACAAAGCTGAACATCAGTGAAACCCAGCTGCATTCCTCAATTATATTCATATTAATATAAACATAACCAACATTGAACACAAAGCTGAACCTCAGTGAAACCCAGCCTCATTCATCAATTATATTCATATTAATATAAACAGAACCAACATTGGTCAATGAGTTTAACCTCAGTGAAACGCAGCCTCATTCCTCAATTATATTCATAGTAATATAAACAGAACAAACATTGATCAAAAAGCTGAACCTCAGTGAAACCCAGCCTCATTCATCAATTATATTCATATTAATATAAACAGAACCAACATTTGTCAATGAGTTTAACCTCAGTGAAACGCAGCCTCATTCCTCAATTATGTTCATATTAATATAAAGAGAACCAACATTGATCACAAAGCTGAACATCAGTGAAACCCAGCCGCATTCCTCAATTATATTCATATTAATATAAACAGAACCAACATTGAACACAAAGCTGAACCTCAGTGAAACCCAGCCTCATTCATCAATTATATTCATATTAATATAAACAGAACCAACATTGGTCAATGAGTTTAACCTCAGTGAAACGCAGCCTCATTCCTCAATTTTATTCATATTAATATAAACAGAACAAACATTGATCACAAAGCTGAACCTCAGTGAAACCCAGCCTCATTCATCAATTATATTCATATTAATATAAACAGAACCAACATTGGTCAATGAGTTTAACCTCAGTGAAACGCAGCCTCATTCCTCAATTATGTTCTATTAATATAAAGAGAACCAACATTGATCACAAAGCTGAACATCAGTGAAACCCAGCCGCATTCCTCAATTATATTCATATTAATATAAACAGAACCAACATTGAACACAAAGCTGAACCTCAGTGAAACCCAGCCTCATTCATCAATTATATTCATATTAATATAAACAGAACCAACATTGGTCAATGAGTTTAACCTCAGTGAAACGCAGCCTCATTCCTCAATTATATTCATAGTAATATAAACAGAACAAACATTGATCAAAAAGCTGAACCTCAGTGAAACCCAGCCTCATTCATCAATTATATTCATATTAATATAAACAGAACCAACATTGGTCAATGAGTTTAACCTCAGTGAAACGCAGCCTCATTCCTCAATTATGTTCATATTAATATAAAGAGAACCAACATTGATCACAAAGCTGAACATCAGTGAAACCAAGCCGCATTCCTCAATTATATTCATATTAATATAAACAGAACCAACATTGAACACAAAGCTGAACCTCAGTGAAACCCAGCCTCATTCATCAATTATATTCATATTAATATAAACAGAACCAACATTGGTCAATGAGTTTAACCTCAGTGAAACGCAGCCTCATTCCTCAATTTTATTCATATTAATATAAACAGAACAAACATTGATCACAAAGCTGAACCTCAGTGAAACCCAGCCTCATTCATCAATTATATTCATATTAATATAAACAGAACCAACATTGGTCAATGAGTTTAACCTCAGTGAAACGCAGCCTCATTCCTCAATTATGTTCTATTAATATAAAGAGAACCAACATTGATCACAAAGCTGAACATCAGTGAAACCCAGCCGCATTCCTCAATTATATTCATATTAATATAAACAGAACCAACATTGAACACAAAGCTGAACCTCAGTGAAACCCAGCCTCATTCATCAATTATATTCATATTAATATAAACAGAACCAACATTGGTCAATGAGTTTAACCTCAGTGAAACGCAGCCTCATTCCTCAATTATATTCATAGTAATATAAACAGAACAAACATTGATCAAAAAGCTGAACCTCAGTGAAACCCAGCCTCATTCATCAATTATATTCATATTAATATAAACAGAACCAACATTGGTCAATGAGTTTAACCTCAGTGAAACGCAGCCTCATTCCTCAATTATGTTCATATTAATATAAAGAGAACCAACATTGATCACAAAGCTGAACATCAGTGAAACCAAGCCGCATTCCTCAATTATATTCATATTAATATAAACAGAACCAACATTGAACACAAAGCTGAACCTCAGTGAAACCCAGCCTCATTCATCAAATATATTCATATTAATATAAACAGAACCAACATTGGTCAATGAGTTTAACCTCAGTGAAACGCAGCCTCATTCCTCAATTATGTTCATATTAATACAAACAGAACCAACATTGATCACAGAGCTGTATCTCAGTGAAACCCAGCCTCATTCATCAATTATATTCATATTAATATAAACAGAACCAATATTGATCACAAAGCTGAACCTCAGTGAAACCCAGCCTCATTCATCAATTATATTCATATTAATATAAACAGAACCAATATTGACAACAAAGCTGAATCTCAGTGAAATCCAGCCTCATTCATCAATTTTATTCATATTAATATAAACAGAACCAACATTGATCACAAAGCTGAACCTGAGTGAAACCCAGCCTCATTCTTCAATTATATTCATATTAATATAAACAGAACCAATATTGATCAATGAGTTTAACCTCAGTGAAACCCAGCCTCATTCCTCAATTATATTCATATTCATATAAACAGAACCTACATTGATCAAAAAGCTGAACCTCAGTGAAACCCAGCCTCATTCATCAGTTATATTCATATTAATATAAACAGAACCAACATTGATCAATGAGTTTAACCTCAGTGAAACGCAGCCTCATTCCTCAATTATATTCATAGTAATATAAATAGAACAAACATTGATCACAAAGCTGAACCTCAGTGAAACCCAGCCTCATTCATCAGTTATATTCATATTAATATAAACAGAACCAATATTGATCAATGAGTTTAACCTCAGTGAAACCCAGCCTCATTCATCAATTATATTCATATTAATATAAAAAGAACCAACATTGACCACAAAGCTGAATCTCAGTGAAATCCAGCTTCATTCATCAATTATATTCATATTAATATAAACAGAACCAACATTGATCACAAAGCTGAACCTCAGTGAAACCCAGCCTCATTCATCAATTTTATTCATATTAATATAAACAGAAACAACATTGATCAATGAGTTTAACCTCAGTGAAACCCAGCCTCATTCATCAATTATATTCATATTAATATAAACAGAACCAACATTGGTCAATGAGTTTAACCTCAGTGAAACGCAGCCTCATTCCTCAATTATATTCATATTAATATAAACAGAACCAACATTGATCAATGAGTTTAAGTTCTTTGAAACACAGCCTCATTCATTAATTATATTCATATAAATATATACAGAACCAACATTGATCACAAAGCTGAACCTCAGTGAAACCCAGCCTCATTCATCAATTATATTCATATTAATATAAACAGAACCAACATTGATCACAAAGGTGAACCTCAGTGAAACCCAGCCTCATTCATCAATTATATTCATATTAATATAAACAGAACAAACATTGATCACAAAGCTGAACCTCAGTGAAACCCAGCCTCATTCTTCAATTATATTCATATTAATATAAACAGAACCAATATTGATCAATGAGTTTAACCTCAGTGAAACCCAGCCTCATTCCTCAATTATATTCATATTCATATAAACAGAACCTACATTGATCAAAAAGCTGAACCTCAGTGAAACCCAGCCTCATTCATCAGTTATATTCATATTAATATAAACAGAACCAACATTGATCAATGAGTTTAACCTCAGTGAAACGCAGCCTCATTCCTCAATTATATTCATAGTAATATAAATAGAACAAACATTGATCACAAAGCTGAACCTCAGTGAAACCCAGCCTCATTCATCAGTTATATTCATATTAATATAAACAGAACCAATATTGATCAATGAGTTTAACCTCAGTGAAACCCAGCCTCATTCATCAATTATATTCATTTTAATATAAAAAGAACCAACATTGACCACAAAGCTGAATCTCAGTGAAATCCAGCTTCATTCATCAATTATATTCATATTAATATAAACAGAACCAACATTGATCACAAAGCTGAACCTCAGTGAAACCCAGCCTCATTCATCAATTTTATTCATATTAATATAAACAGAAACAACATTGATCAATGAGTTTAACCTCAGTGAAACCCAGCCTCATTCATCAATTATATTCATATTAATATAAACAGAACCAACATTGGTCAATGAGTTTAACCTCAGTGAAACGCAGCCTCATTCCTCAATTATGTTCATTTTAATATAAAGAGAACCAACATTAATCACAAAGCTGAACATCAGTGAAACCCAGCCGCATTCCTCAATTATATTCATATTAATATAATCAGAACCAACATTGAACACAAAGCTGAACCTCAGTGAAACCCAGCCTCATTCATCAATTATATTCATATTAATATAAACAGAACCAACATTGGTCAATGAGTTTAACCTCAGTGAAACGCAGCCTCATTCCTCAATTTTATTCATATTAATATAAACAGAACAAACATTGATCACAAAGCTGAACCTCAGTGAAACCCAGCCTCATTCATCAATTATATTCATATTAATATAAACAGAGCCAACATTGGTCAATGAGTTTAACCTCAATGAAACCCAGCCTCATTCATCAATTATATTCATATTAATATAAACAGAACCAACAATGATCAATGAGTTTAACCTCAGTGAAACCCAGCCTCATTCCTCAATTATATTCATATTCATATAAACAGAACCAACATTGATCAAAAAGCTGAACCTCAGTGAAACCCAGCCTCATTCATCAATTATATTCATATTAATATAAACAGAACAAACATTGATCACAAAGCTGAACCTCAGTGAAACCCAGCCTCATTCTTCAATTATATTCATATTAATATAAACAGAACCAATATTGATCAATGAGTTTAACCTCAGTGAAACCCAGCCTCATTCCTCAATTATATTCATATTCATATAAACAGAACCTACATTGATCAAAAAGCTGAACCTCAGTGAAACCCGGCCTCATTCATCAGTTATATTCATATTAATATAAACAGAACCAACATTGATCAATGAGTTTAACCTCAGTGAAACGCAGCCTCATTCCTCAATTATATTCATAGTAATATAAATAGAACAAACATTGATCACAAAGCTGAACCTCAGTGAAACCCAGCCTCATTCATCAATTGTATTCATATTAATATAAACAGAACTGACATTGGTCAATGAGTTTAACCTCAGTGAAACGCAGCCTCATTCCTTAATTATGTTCATATTAATATAAAGAGAACCAACATTGGTCACAAAGCTGAACATCAGTGAAACCCACCCGCATTCCTCAATTATATTCATATTAATATAAACAGAACCAACATTGAACACAAAGCTGAACCTCAGTGAAACCCAGCCTCATTCATCAATTATATTCATATTAATATAAACAGAACCAACATTGACCACAAAGCTGAATCTCAGTGAAACGCAGCCTTATTCCTCAATTATATTCATATTAATATAAACAGAACCAACATTGATCACAAAGCTGAACATCAGTGAAACCCAGCCGCATTCCTCAATTATATTCATATTAATATAAACAGAACCAACATTGAACACAAAGCTGAACCTCAGTGAAACCCAGCCTCATTCATCAATTATATTCATATTAATATAAACAGAACCAACATTGGTCAATGAGTTTAACCTCAGTGAAACGCAGCCTCATTCCTCAATTTTATTCATATTAATATAAACAGAACAAACATTGATCACAAAGCTGAACCTCAGTGAAACCCAGCCTCATTCATCAATTATATTCATATTAATATAAACAGAACCAACATTGGTCAATGAGTTTAACCTCAGTGAAACGCAGCCTCATTCCTCAATTATGTTCATATTAATATAAAGAGAACCAACATTGATCACAAAGCTGAACATCAGTGAAACCCAGCTGCATTCCTCAATTATATTCATATTAATATAAACAGAACCAACATTGAACACAAAGCTGAACCTCAGTGAAACCCAGCCTCATTCATCAATTATATTCATATTAATATAAACAGAACCAACATTGATCACAAAGCTGAACCTCAGTGAAACCCAGCCTCATTCATCAATTATATACATATTAATATAAACAGAACAAGCATTGACCACAAAGCTGAATCTCAGTGAAACCCAGCCTCATTCATCAATTATATTCATATTAATATAAACAGAACAAACATTGATCACAAAGCTGAACCTCAGTGAAACCCAGCCTCATTCATCAATTATATTCATATTAATATAAACAGAACCAACATTGATCAATGAGTTTAACCTCAGTGAAACGCAGCCTCATTCCTCAATTATATTCATAGTAATATAAACAGAAAAAACATTGATCACAAAGCTGAACCTCAGTGAAACCCAGCCTCATTCATCAATTATATTCATATTAATATAAACAGAACCAACATTGATCAATGAGTTTAACCTCAGTGAAACGCAGCCTCATTCCTCAATTATGTTCATATTAATATAAAGAGAACCAACATTGATCACAAAGCTGAACATCAGTGAAACACAGCCACATTCCTCAATTATATTCATATTAATATAAACAGAACCAACATTGAACACAAAGCTGAACCTCAGTGAAACCCAGCCTCATTCATCAATTATATTCATATTAATATAAATAGAACCAACATTGACCACAAAGCTGAATCTCAGTGAAACCCAGCCTCATTCCTCAATTATATTCATATTCATATAAACAGAACCAACATTGATCAAAAAGCTGAACCTCAGTGAAACGCAGCCTCATTCCTCAATTACATTCATATTAATATAAACAGAACCAACATTGATCAATGAGTTTAAGTTCTTTGAAACACAGCCTCATTCATTAATTATATTCCTATAAATATATACAGAACCAACATTGATCACAAAGCTGAACCTCAGTGAAACCCAGCCTCATTCATCAATTATATTCATATTAATATAAACAGAACCAACATTGATCAATGAGTTTAGCCTCAGTGAAACGCAGCCTTATTCCTCAATTATATTCATATTAATATAAACAGAACAAACATTGATCACAAAGCTGAACCTCAGTGAAACCCAGCCTCATTCATCAATTATATTCATATTAATATAAACAGAACCAACATTGGTCAATGAGTTTAACCTCAGTGAAACGCAGCCTCATTCCTCAATTATGTTCATATTAATATAAAGAGAACCAACATTGATCACAAAGCTGAACATCAGTGAAACCCAGCTGCATTCCTCAATTATATTCATATTAATATAAACAGAACCAACATTGAACACAAAGCTGAACCTCAGTGAAACCCAGCCTCATTCATCAATTATATTCATATTAATATAAACAGAACCAACATTGATCACAAAGCTGAACCTCAGTGAAACCCAGCCTCATTCATCAATTATATACATATTAATATAAACAGAACAAGCATTGACCACAAAGCTGAATCTCAGTGAAACCCAGCCTCATTCATCAATTATATTCATATTAATATAAACAGAACAAACATTGATCACAAAGCTGAACCTCAGTGAAACCCAGCCTCATTCATCAATTATATTCATATTAATATAAACAGAACCAACATTGATCAATGAGTTTAACCTCAGTGAAACGCAGCCTCATTCCTCAATTATATTCATAGTAATATAAACAGAAAAAACATTGATCACAAAGCTGAACCTCAGTGAAACCCAGCCTCATTCATCAATTATATTCATATTAATATAAACAGAACCAACATTGATCAATGAGTTTAACCTCAGTGAAACGCAGCCTCATTCCTCAATTATGTTCATATTAATATAAAGAGAACCAACATTGATCACTAAGCTGAACATCAGTGAAACCCAGCCACATTCCTCAATTATATTCATATTAATATAAACAGAACCAACATTGAACACAAAGCTGAACCTCAGTGAAACCCAGCCTCATTCATCAATTATATTCATATTAATATAAACAGAACCAACATTGACCACAAAGCTGAATCTCAGTGAAACCCAGCCTCATTCCTCAATTATATTCATATTCATATAAACAGAACCAACATTGATCAAAAAGCTGAACCTCAGTGAAACGCAGCCTCATTCCTCAATTATATTCATATTAATATAAACAGAACCAACATTGATCAATGAGTTTAAGTTCTTTGAAACACAGCCTCATTCATTAATTATATTCATATTAATATAAAAAGAACCAACATTGACCACAAAGCTGAATCTCAGTGAAATCCAGCTTCATTCATCAATTTTATTCATATTAATATAAACAGAACCAACATTGATCACAAAGCTGAACCTCAGTGAAACCCAGCCTCATTCATCAATTTTATTCATATTAATATAAACAGAACCAACATTGATCAATGAGTTTAACCTCAGTGAAACCCAGCCTCATTCATCAATTATATTCATATTAATATAAACAGAACCAACATTGGTCAATGAGTTTAACCTCAGTGAAACCCAGCCTCATTCATCAATTATATTCATATTAATATAAACAGAACCAACATTGATCAATGAGTTTAACCTCAGTGAAACCCAGCCTCATTCCTCAATTATATTCATATTCATATAAACAGAACCAACATTGATCAAAAAGCTGAACCTCAGTGAAACCCAGCCTCATTCATCAATTATATTCATATTAATATAAACAGAACCAATATTGATCAATGAGTTTAACCTCAGTGAAACGCAGCCTCATTCCTCAATTATATTCATAGTAATATAAACAGAACAAACATTGATCACAAAGCTGAACCTCAGTGAAACCCAGCCTCATTCATCAATTATATTCATATTAATATAAACAGAACCAACATTGGTCAATGAGTTTAACCTCAGTGAAACGCAGCCTCATTCCTCAATTATGTTCATATTAATATAAAGAGAACCAACATTGATCACAAAGCTGAACATCAGTGAAACCCAGCCGCATTCCTCAATTATATTCATATTAATATAAACAGAACCAACATTGAACACAAAGCTGAATCTCAGTGAAACCCAGCCTCATTCATCAATTATATTCATATTAATATAAACAGAACCAACATTGATCACAAAGCTGAATCTCAGTGAAACCCAGCCTCATTCATCAATTATATTCATATTAATATAAACAGAACCAACATTGATCACAAAGCTGAACCTCAGTGAAACCCAGCCTCATTCATAAATTATATTCATATTAATATAAACAGAACCAACATTGATCACAAAGCTGAACCTCAGTGAAACCAAGCCTAATTCATCAATTATATTCATATTAATATAAACAGAACCAATATTGATCAATGAGTTTAACCTCAGTGAAACCCAGCCTCATTCATCAATTATATTCATTTTAATATAAAAAGAACCAACATTGACCACAAAGCTGAATCTCAGTGAAATCCAGCTTCATTCATCAATTATATTCATATTAATATAAACAGAACCAACATTGATCACAAAGCTGAACCTCAGTGAAACCCAGCCTCATTCATCAATTTTATTCATATTAATATAAACAGAAACAACATTGATCAATGAGTTTAACCTCAGTGAAACCCAGCCTCATTCATCAATTATATTCATATTAATATAAACAGAACCAACATTGAACACAAAGCTGAACCTCAGTGAAACCCAGCCTCATTCATCAATTATATTCATATTAATATAAACAGAACCAACATTGGTCAATGAGTTTAACCTCAGTGAAACGCAGCCTCATTCCTCAATTATGTTCATATTAATATAAAGAGAACCAACATTGATCACAAAGCTGAACATCAGTGAAACCCAGCCGCATTCCTCAATTATATTCATATTAATATAAACAGAACCAACATTGAACACAAAGCTGAACCTCAGTGAAACCCAGCCTCATTCATCAATTATATTCATATTAATATAAACAGAACCAACATTGGTCAATGAGTTTAACCTCAGTGAAACGCAGCCTCATTCCTCAATTTTATTCATATTAATATAAACAGAACAAACATTGATCACAAAGCTGAACCTCAGTGAAACCCAGCCTCATTCATCAATTATATTCATATTAATATAAACAGAACCAACATTGGTCAATGAGTTTAACCTCAGTGAAACGCAGCCTCATTCCTCAATTATGTTCCTATTAATATAAAGAGAACCAACATTGATCACAAAGCTGAACATCAGTGAAACCCAGCCGCATTCCTCAATTATATTCATATTAATATAAACATAACCAACATTGAACACAAAGCTGAACCTCAGTGAAACCCAGCCTCATTCATCAATTATATTCATATTAATATAAACAGAACCAACATTGGTCAATGAGTTTAACCTCAGTGAAACGCAGCCTCATTCCTCAATTATATTCATAGTAATATAAACAGAACAAACATTGATCAAAAAGCTGAACCTCAGTGAAACCCAGCCTCATTCATCAATTATATTCATATTAATATAAACAGAACCAACATTGGTCAATGAGTTTAACCTCAGTGAAACGCAGCCTCATTCCTCAATTATGTTCATATTAATATAAAGAGAACCAACATTGATCACAAAGCTGAACATCAGTGAAACCCAGCCGCATTCCTCAATTATATTCATATTAATATAAACAGAACCAACATTGAACACAAAGCTGAACCTCAGTGAAACCCAGCCTCATTCATCAATTATATTCATATTAATATAAACAGAACCAACATTGGTCAATGAGTTTAACCTCAGTGAAACGCAGCCTCATTCCTCAATTTTATTCATATTAATATAAACAGAACAAACATTGATCACAAAGCTGAACCTCAGTGAAACCCAGCCTCATTCATCAATTATATTCATATTAATATAAACAGAACCAACATTGGTCAATGAGTTTAACCTCAGTGAAACGCAGCCTCATTCCTCAATTATGTTCCTATTAATATAAAGAGAACCAACATTGATCACAAAGCTGAACATCAGTGAAACCCAGCCGCATTCCTCAATTATATTCATATTAATATAAACAGAACCAACATTGAACACAAAGCTGAACCTCAGTGAAACCCAGCCTCATTCATCAATTATATTCATATTAATATAAACAGAACCAACATTGGTCAATGAGTTTAACCTCAGTGAAACGCAGCCTCATTCCTCAATTATATTCATAGTAATATAAACAGAACAAACATTGATCAAAAAGCTGAACCTCAGTGAAACCCAGCCTCATTCATCAATTATATTCATATTAATATAAACAGAACCAACATTGGTCAATGAGTTTAACCTCAGTGAAACGCAGCCTCATTCCTCAATTATGTTCATATTAATATAAAGAGAACCAACATTGATCACAAAGCTGAACATCAGTGAAACCAAGCCGCATTCCTCAATTATATTCATATTAATATAAACAGAACCAACATTGAACACAAAGCTGAACCTCAGTGAAACCCAGCCTCATTCATCAATTATATTCATATTAATATAAACAGAACCAACATTGGTCAATGACTTTAACCTCAGTGAAACGCAGCCTCATTCCTCAATTATGTTCATATTAATACAAACAGAACCAACATTGATCACAGAGCTGTATCTCAGTGAAACCCAGCCTCATTCATCAATTATATTCATATTAATATAAACAGAACCAATATTGATCACAAAGCTGAACCTCAGTGAAACCCAGCCTCATTCATCAATTATATTCATATTAATATAAACAGAACCAATATTGACAACAAAGCTGAATCTCAGTGAAATCCAGCCTCATTCATCAATTTTATTCATATTAATATAAACAGAACCAACATTGATCACAAAGCTGAACCTGAGTGAAACCCAGCCTCATTCATCAATTTTATTCATATTAATATAAACAGAACCAACATTGATAAATGAGTTTAACCTCAGTGAAACGCAGCCTCATTCCTCAATTATATTCATATTAATATAAACAGAACCAACATTGATCAATGAGTTTAAGTTCTTTGAAACACAGCCTCATTCTTCAATTATATTCATATTAATATAAACAGAACCAATATTGAGCAATGAGTTTAACCTCAGTGAAACCCAGCCTCATTCCTCAATTATATTCATATTCATATAAACAGAACCTACATTGATCAAAAAGCTGAACCTCAGTGAAACCCAGCCTCATTCATCAGTTATATTCATATTAATATAAACAGAACCAACATTGATCAATGAGTTTAACCTCAGTGAAACGCAGCCTCATTCCTCAATTATATTCATAGTAATATAAATAGAACAAACATTGATCACAAAGCTGAACCTCAGTGAAACCCAGCCTCATTCATCAATTGTATTCATATTAATATAAACAGAACCAACATTGGTCAATGAGTTTAACCTCAGTGAAACGCAGCCTCATTCCTTAATTATGTTCATATTAATATAAAGAGAACCAACATTGGTCACAAAGCTGAACATCAGTGAAACCCAGCCGCATTCCTCAATTATATTCATATTCATATAAACAGAACCAACATTGAACACAAAGCTGAACCTCAGTGAAACCCAGCCTCATTCATCAATTATATTCATATTAATATAAACAGAACCAACATTGACCACAAAGCTGAATCTCAGTGAAACGCAGCCTTATTCCTCAATTATATTCATATTAATATAAAGAGAACCAACATTGATCACAAAGCTGAACATCAGTGAAACCCAGCCACATTCCTCAATTATATTCATATTAATATAAACAGAACCAACATTGAACACAAAGCTGAACCTCAGTGAAACCCAGCCTCATTCATCAATTATATTCATATTAATATAAACAGAACCAACATTGACCACAAAGCTGAATCTCAGTGAAACCCAGCCTCATTCATCAATTATATTCATATTAATATAAACAGAACCAACATTGATCACAAAGCTGAATCTCAGTGAAACCCAGCCTCATTCATCAATTATATTCATATTAATATAAACAGAACCAACATTGATCACAAAGCTGAACCTCAGTGAAACCCAGCCTCATTCATAAATTATATTCATATTATTATAAACAGAACCAACATTGATCACAAAGCTGAACCTCAGTGAAACCAAGCCTAATTCATCAATTATATTCATATCAATATAAACAGAACCAATATTGATCAATGAGTTTAACCTCAGTGAAACCCAGCCTCATTCATCAATTATATTCATATTAATATAAAAAGAACCAACATTGACCAAAAAGCTGAATCTCAGTGAAATCCAGCTTCATTCATCAATTTTATTCATATTAATATAAACAGAACCAACATTGATCACAAAGCTGAACCTCAGTGAAACCCAGCCTCATTCATCAATTTTATTCATATTAATATAAATAGAACCAACATTGATCAATGAGTTTAACCTCAGTGAAACCCAGCCTCATTCATCAATTATATTCATATTAATATAAACAGAACCAACATTGGTCAATGAGTTTAACCTCAGTGAAACCCAGCCTCATTCATCAATTATATTCATATTAATATAAACAGAACCAACATTGATCAATGAGTTTAACCTCAGTGAAACCCAGCCTCATTCCTCAATTATATTCATATTCATATAAACAGAACCAACATTGATCAAAAAGCTGAACCTCAGTGAAACCCAGCCTCATTCATCAGTTATATTCATATTAATATAAACAGAACCAATATTGATCAATGAGTTTAACCTCAGTGAAACGCAGCCTCATTCCTCAATTATATTCATAGTAATATAAACAGAACAAACATTGATCACAAAGCTGAACCTCAGTGAAACCCAGCCTCATTCATCAATTATATTCATATTAATATAAACAGAACCAACATTGGTCAATGAGTTTAACCTCAGTGAAACGCAGCCTCATTCCTCAATTATGTTCATATTAATATAAAGAGAACCAACATTGATCACAAAGCTGAACATCAGTGAAACCCAGCCGCATTCCTCAATTATATTCATATTAATATAAACAGAACCAACATTGAACACAAAGCTGAACCTCAGTGAAACCCAGCCTCATTCATCAATTATATTCATATTAATATAAACAGAACCAACATTGATCACAAAGCTGAATCTCAGTGAAACCCAGCCTCATTCATCAATTATATTCATATTAATATAAACAGAACCAACATTGATCACAAAGCTGAACCTCAGTGAAACCCAGCCTCATTCATCAATTATATTCATATTAATATAAACAGAACCAACATTGACCACAAAGCTGAATCTCAGTGAAACGCAGCCTTATTCCTCAATTATATTCATATTAATATAAAGAGAACCAACATTGATCACAAAGCTGAACATCAGTGAAACCAAGCCGCATTCCTCAATTATATTCATATTAATATAAACAGAACCAACATTGATCACAAAGCTGAACATCAGTGAAACCCAGCGGCATTCCGCAATTATATTCATATTAATATAAACAGAACCAACATTGAACACAAAGCTGAACCTCAGTGAAACCCAGCCTCATTCATCAATTATATTCATATTAATATAAACAGAACCAACATTGGTCAATGAGTTTAACCTCAGTGAAACGCAGCCTCATTCCTCAATTTTATTCATATTAATATAAACAGAACAAACATTGATCACAAAGCTGAACCTCAGTGAAACCCAGCCTCATTCATCAATTATATTCATATTAATATAAACAGAACCAACATTGGTCAATGAGTTTAACCTCAGTGAAACGCAGCCTCATTCCTCAATTATGTTCATATTAATATAAAGAGAACCAACATTGATCACAAAGCTGAACATCAGTGAAACCCAGCTGCATTCCTCAATTATATTCATATTAATATAAACAGAACCAACATTGAACACAAAGCTGAACCTCAGTGAAACCCATCCTCATTCATCAATTATATTCATATTAATATAAACAGAACCAACATTGATCACAAAGCTGAACCTCAGTGAAACCCAGCCTCATTCATCAATTATATACATATTAATATAAACAGAACAAGCATTGACCACAAAGCTGAATCTCAGTGAAACCCAGCCTCATTCATCAATTATATTCATATTAATATAAACAGAACAAACATTGATCACAAAGCTGAACCTCAGTGAAACCCAGCCTCATTCATCAATTATATTCATATTAATATAAACAGAACCAACATTGATCAATGAGTTTAACCTCAGTGAAACGCAGCCTCATTCCTCAATTATGTTCATATTAATATAAAGAGAACCAACATTGATCACAAAGCTGAACATCAGTGAAACCCAGCCACATTCCTCAATTATATTCATATTAATATAAACAGAACCAACATTGAACACAAAGCTGAACCTCAGTGAAACCCAGCCTCATTCATCAATTATATTCATATTAATATAAACAGAACCAACATTGACCACAAAGCTGAATCTCAGTGAAACCCAGCCTCATTCCTCAATTATATTCATATTCATATAAACAGAACCAACATTGATCAAAAAGCTGAACCTCAGTGAAACGCAGCCTCATTCCTCAATTATATTCATATTAATATAAACAGAACCAACATTGATCAATGAGTTTAAGTTCTTTGAAACACAGCCTCATTCATTAATTATATTCCTATAAATATATACAGAACCAACATTGATCACAAAGCTGAACCTCAGTGAAACCCAGCCTCATTCATCAATTATATTCATATTAATATAAACAGAACCAACATTGATCAATGAGTTTAGCCTCAGTGAAACGCAGCCTTATTCCTCAATTATATTCATATTAATATAAACAGAACCAACATTGAACACAAAGCTGAACCTCAGTGAAACCCAGCCTCATTCATCAATTATATTCATATTAATATAAACAGAACCAACATTGACCACAAAGCTGAATCTCAGTGAAACCCAGCCTCATTCCTCAATTATATTCATATTAATATAAACAGAACCAACATTGATCAATGAGTTTAAGTTCTTTGAAACACAGCCTCATTCATTAATTATATTCCTATAAATATATACAGAACCAACATTGATCACAAAGCTGAACCTCAGTGAAACCCAGCCTCATTCATCAATTATATTCATATTAATATAAACAGAACCAACATTGATCAATGAGTTTAGCCTCAGTGAAACGCAGCCTTATTCCTCAATTATATTCATATTAATATAAACAGAACCAACATTGACCACAAAGCTGAATCTCAGTGAAACCCAGCCTCATTCATCAATTATATTCATATTCATATAAACAGAACCAACATTGATCAATGAGTTTAACCTCAGTGAAACGCAGCCTCATTCCACAATTATATTCATATTAATATAAACAGAACAAACATTGATCACAAAGCTGAACCTCAGTGAAACCCAGCCTCATTCATCAATTATATTCATATTAATATAAACAGAACCAACATTGGTCAATGAGTTTAACCTCAGTGAAACGCAGCCTCATTCCTCAATTATGTTCATATTAATATAAAGAGAACCAACATTGATCACAAAGCTGAACATCAGTGAAACCCAGCCGCATTCCTCAATTATATTCATATTAATATAAACAGAACCAACATTGAACACAAAGCTGAACCTCAGTGAAACCCAGCCTCATTCATCAATTATATTCATATTAATATAAACAGAACCAACATTGGTCAATGAGTTTAACCTCAGTGAAACGCAGCCTCATTCCTCAATTTTATTCATATTAATATAAACAGAACAAACATTGATCACAAAGCTGAACCTCAGTGAAACCCAGCCTCATTCATCAATTATATTCATATTAATATAAACAGAACCAACATTGGTCAATGAGTTTAACCTCAGTGAAACGCAGCCTCATTCCTCAATTATGTTCATATTAATATAAAGAGAACCAACATTGATCACAAAGCTGAACATCAGTGAAACCCAGCCGCATTCCTCAATTATGTTCATATTAATATAAAGAGAACCAACATTGATCACAAAGCTGAACATCAGTGAAACCCAGCCTCATTCATCAATTATATTCATATTAATATAAACAGAACCAACATTGGTCAATGAGTTTAACCTCAGTGAAACGCAGCCTCATTCCTCAATTATGTTCATATTAATATAAAGAGAACCAACATTGATCACAAAGCTGAACATCAGTGAAACCCAGCCTCATTCTTCAATTATATTCATATTAATATAAACAGAACCAACATTGGTCAATGAGTTTAACCTCAGTGAAACGCAGCCTCATTCCTCAATTATATTCATAGTAATATAAACAGAACAAACATTGATCAAAAAGCTGAACCTCAGTGAAACCCAGCCTCATTCATCAATTATATTCATATTAATATAAACAGAACCAACATTGGTCAATGAGTTTAACCTCAGTGAAACGCAGCCTCATTCCTCAATTATGTTCATATTAATATAAAGAGAACCAACATTGATCACAAAGCTGAACATCAGTGAAACCAAGCCGCATTCCTCAATTATATTCATATTAATATAAACAGAACCAACATTGAACACAAAGCTGAACCTCAGTGAAACCCAGCCTCATTCATCAATTATATTCATATTAATATAAACAGAACCAACATTGGTCAATGAGTTTAACCTCAGTGAAACGCAGCCTCATTCCTCAATTATGTTCATATTAATATAAACAGAACCAACATTGATCACAGAGCTGTATCTCAGTGAAACCCAGCCTCATTCATCAATTATATTCATATTAATATAAACAGAACCAATATTGATCACAAAGCTGAACCTCAGTGAAACCCAGCCTCATTCATCAATTATATTCATATTAATATAAACAGAACCAACATTGATCACAAAGCTGAATCTCAGTGAAACCCAGCCTCATTCATCAATTATATTCATATTAATATAAACAGAACCAACATTGATCACAAAGCTGAACCTCAGTGAAACCCAGCCTCATTCATAAATTATATTCATATTAATATAAACAGAACCAACATTGATCACAAAGCTGAATCTCAGTGAAATCCAGCTTCATTCATCAATTTTATTCATATTAATATAAACAGAACCAACATTGATCACAAAGCTGAACCTCAGTGAAACCCAGCCTCATTCATCAATTTTATTCATATTAATATAAACAGAACCAACATTGATCAATGAGTTTAACCTCAGTGAAACGCAGCCTCATTCCTCAATTATATTCATATTAATATAAACAGAACCAACATTGATCAATGAGTTTAAGTTCTTTGAAACACAGCCTCATTCATTAATTATATTCCTATAAATATATACAGAACCAACATTGATCACAAAGCTGAACCTCAGTGAAACCCTGCCTCATTCATCAATTATATTCATATTAATATAAACAGAACCAACATTGATCAATGAGTTTAACCTCAGTGAAACGCAGCCTTATTCCTCAATTATATTCATATTAATATAAACAGAACCAACATTGATCACAAAGCTGAACCTCAGTGAAACCCAGCCTCATTCATCAATTATATACATATTAATATAAACAGAACAAGCATTGACCACAAAGCTGAATCTCAGTGAAACCCAGCCTCATTCATCAATTATATTCATATTAATATAAACAGAGCAAACATTGATCACAAAGCTGAACCTCAGTGAAACCCAGCCTCATTCATCAATTATATTCATATTAATATAAACAGAACCAACATTGATCAATGAGTTTAACCTCAGTGAAACCCAGCCTCATTCCTCAATTATTTTCATATTAATATAAACAGAACCAACATTGATCACAAAGCTGAACCTCAGTGACACCCAGCCTCATTCATCAGTTATATTCATATTAATATAAACAGAACCAACATTGATCAATGAGTTTAACCTCAGTGAAACGCAGCCTCATTCCTCAATTATATTCATAGTTTTATAAACAGAACAAACATTGATCACAAAGCTGAACCTCAGTGAAACCCTGCCTCATTCATCAATTATATTCATATCAATATAAACAGAACCAACATTGATCAATGAGTTTAACCTCAGTGAAACGCAGCCTCATTCCTCAATTATGTTCATATTAATATAAAGAGAACCAACATTGATCACAAAGCTGAACATCAGTGAAACCCAGCCGCATTCCTCAATTATATTCATATTAATATAAACAGAACCAACATTGAACACAAAGCTGAACCTCAGTGAAACTCAGCCTCATTCATCAATTATATTCATATTTATATAAACAGAACCAACATTGACCACAAAGCTGAATCTCAGTGAAACCCAGCCTCATTCATCAATTATATTCATATTAATATAAACAGAACCAACATTGATCACATAGCTGAATCTCAGTGAAACCCAGCCTCATTCATCAATTATATTCATATTAATATAAACAGAACCAACATTGATCACAAAGCTAAACCTCAGTGAAACCCAGCCTCATTCATCAATTATATTCATATTAATATAAAAAGAACCGACATTGATCACAAAGCTGAACCTCAGTGAAACCCAGCCTCATTCATCAATTATATTCATATTAATATAAACAGAACCAACATTGATCACAAAGCTGAACGTCAGTGAAACCCAGCCTCATTCATCAATTTTATTCATATTAATATAAACAGAACCAACATTGATCAATGAGTTTAACCTCAGTGAAACGCAGCCTCATTCATCAATTATATTCATATTAATATAAACAGAACCAACATTGATCAATGAGTTTAAGTTCTTTGAAACACAGCCTCATTCATTTATTATATTCATATAAATATATACAGAACCAACATTGATCACAAAGCTGAACCTCAGTGAAACCCAGCCTCATTCATCAATTATATTCATATTAATATAAACAGAACCAACATTGATTAATGAGTTTAACCTCAGTGAAACGCAGCCTCATTCCTCAATTATATTCATATTAATATAAACAGAACCAACATTGATTAATGAGTTTAACCTCAGTGAAACGCAGCCTCATTCATCAATTATATTCATATTAATATAAACAGAACCAACATTGATCAATGAGTTTAACCTCAGTGAAACGCAGCCTCATTCCTCAATTATATTCATAGTAATATAAACAGAAAAAACATTGATCACAAAGCTGAACCTCAGAGAAACCCAGCCTCATTCATCAATTATATTCATATTAATATAAACAGAACCAACATTGATCAATGAGTTTAACCTCAGTGAAACGCAGCCTCATTCCTCAATTATGTTCATATTAATATAAAGAGAACCAACATTGATCACAAAGCTGAACATCAGTGAAACCCAGCCACATTCCTCAATTATATTCATATTAATATAAACAGAACCAACATTGAACACAAAGCTGAACCTCAGTGAAACCCAGCCTCATTCATCAATTATATTCATATTAATATAAACAGAACCAACATTGACCACAAAGCTGAATCTCAGTGAAACCCAGCCTCATTCATCAATTATATTCATATTAATATAAACAGAACCAACATTGATCACAAAGCTGAATCTCAGTGAAACCCAGCCTCATTCATCAATTATATTCATATTAATATAAACAGAACCAACATTGATCACAAAGCTGAACCTCACTGAAACCCAGCCTCATTCATAAATTATATTCATATTAATATAAACAGAACCAACATTGATCACAAAGCTGAACCTCAGTGAAACCAAGCCTAATTCATCAATTATATTCATATTAATATAAACAGAACCAATATTGATCAATGAGTTTAACCTCAGTGAAACCCAGCCTCATTCATCAATTATATTCATATTAATATAAAAAGAACCAACATTGACCACAAAGCTGAATCTCAGTGAAATCCAGCTTCATTCATCAATTTTATTCATATTAATATAAACAGAACCAACATTGATCACAAAGCTGAACCTCAGTGAAACCCAGCCTCATTCATCAATTTTATTCATATTAATATAAACAGAACCAACATTGATCAATGAGTTTAACCTCAGTGAAACGCAGCCTCATTCCTCAATTATATTCATATTAATATAAACAGAACCAACATTGATCAATGAGTTTAAGTTCTTTGAAACACAGCCTCATTCATTAATTATATTCCTATAAATATATACAGAACCAACATTGATCACAAAGCTGAACCTCAGTGAAACCCTGCCTCATTCATCAATTATATTCATATTAACATAAACAGAACCAACATTGATCAATGAGTTTAACCTCAGTGAAACGCAGACTTATTCCTCAATTATATTCATATTAATATAAACAGAACCAACATTGATCACAAAGCTGAACCTCAGTGAAACCCAGCCTCATTCATCAATTATATACATATTAATATAAACAGAACAAGCATTGACCACAAAGCTGAATCTCAGTGAAACCCAGCCTCATTCATCAACTATATTCATATTAATATAAACAGAACAAACATTGATCAAAAAGCTGAACCTCAGTGAAACCCAGCCTCATTCATCAATTATATTCATATTAATATAAACAGAACAAACATTGATCAATGAGTTTAACCTCAGTGAAACCCAGCCTCATTCCTCAATTATTTTCATATTCATATAAACAGAACCAACATTGATCACAAAGCTGAACCTCAGTGACACCCAGCCTCATTCATCAGTTATATTCATATTAATATAAACAGAACCAACATTGATCAATGAGTTTAACCTCAGTGAAACGCAGCCTCATTCCTCAATTATATTCATAGTTTTATAAACAGAACAAACATTGATCACAAAGCTGAACCTCAGTGAAACCCAGCCTCATTCATCAATTATATTCATATTAATATAAACAGAACCAACATTGATCAATGAGTTTAACCTCAGTGAAATGCAGCCTCATTCCTCAATTATGTTCATATTAATATAAAGAGAACCAACATTGATCACAAAGCTGAACATCAGTGAAACCCAGCCGCATTCCTCAATTATATTCATATTAATATAAATAGAACCAACATTGAACACAAAGCTGAACCTCAGTGAAACCCAGCCTCATTCATCAATTATATTCATATTTATATAAACAGAACCAACATTGACCACAAAGCTGAATCTCAGTGAAACCCAGCCTCATTCATCAATTATATTCATATTAATATAAACAGAACCAACATTGATCACATAGCTGAATCTCAGTGAAACCCAGCCTCATTCATCAATTATATTCATATTAATATAAACAGAACCAACATTGATCACAAAGCTAAACCTCAGTGAAACCCAGCCTCATTCATTAATTATATTCATATTAATATAAAAAGAACCGACATTGATCACAAAGCTGAACCTCAGTGAAACCCAGCCTCATTCATCAATTATATTCATATTAATATAAACAGAACCAACATTGATCACAAAGCTGAACCTCAGTGAAACCCAGCCTCATTCATCAATTTTATTCATATTAATACAAACAGAACCAACATTGATCAATGAGTTTAACCTCAGTGAAACGCAGCCTCATTCATCAATTATATTCATATTAATATAAACAGAACCAACATTGATCAATGAGTTTAAGTTCTTTGAAACACAGCCTCATTCATTTATTATATTCATATAAATATATACAGAACCAACATTGATCACAAAGCTGAACCTCAGTGAAACCCAGCCTCATTCATCAATTATATTCATATTAATATAAACAGAACCAACATTGATTAATGAGTTTAACCTCAGTGAAACGCAGCCTCATTCCTCAATTATATTCATATAAATATAAACAGAACCAACATTGATCACAAAGCTGAACCTCAGTGAAACCCAGCCTCATTCATCAATTATATACATATTAATAGAAACAGAACAAGCATTGATCAAAAAGCTGAACCTCAGTGAAACCCAGCCTCATTCATCAATAATATTCATATTAATATAAACAGAACCGACATTGATCAAAAAGCTGAACCTCAGTGAAACCCAGCCTCATTCATCAATTATATTCATATTAATATAAAAAGAACCAACATTGATCAATGAGTTTAACTTCTTTGAAACACAGCCTCATTCATTAATTTTATTCATATAAATATATACCGAACCAACATTGATCACAAAGCTGAACCTCAGTGAAACCAAGCCTCAATCATCATTTATATTCATTTTAATATAAACAGAACCAACATTGATCAATGAGTTTAACCTCAGTGAAACGCAGCCTTATTCCTCAATTATATTCATATTAATATAAACAGAACCAACATTGATCACAAAGCTGAACCTCAGTGAAACCCAGCCTCATTCATCAATTATATACATATTAATATAAACAAAACAAGCATTGACCACAAAGCTGAACCTCCGTGAAACACAACCTCATTCATCAATTATATTCATATTAATATAAACAGAACCGACATTGATCACAAAGCTGAACCTCAGTGAAACGCAGCCTCATTCCTCAATTATATTCATATTAATATAAACAGAACCAACATTGATCAATGAGTTTAAGTTCTTTGAAACACAGCCTCATTCATTAATTATATTCCTATAAATATATACAGAACCAACATTGATCACAAAGCTGAACCTCAGTGAAACCCTGCCTCATTCATCAATTATATTCATATTAATATAAACAGAACCAACATTGATCAATGAGTTTAACCTCAGTGAAACGCAGCCTTATTCCTCAATTATATTCATATTAATATAAACAGAACCAACATTGATCACAAAGCTGAACCTCAGTGAAACCCAGCCTCATTCATCAATTATATTCATATTAATATAAAAAGAACCGACATTGATCACAAAGCTGAACCTCAGTGAAACCCAGCCTCATTCATCAATTATATTCATATTAATATAAACAGAACCAACATTGATCACAAAGCTGAACCTCAGTGAAACCCAGCCTCATTCATCAATTTTATTCATATTAATACAAACAGAACCAACATTGATCAATGAGTTTAACCTCAGTGAAACGCAGCCTCATTCATCAATTATATTCATATTAATATAAACAGAACCAACATTGATCAATGAGTTTAAGTTCTTTGAAACACAGCCTCATTCATTTATTATATTCATATAAATATATACAGAACCAACATTGATCACAAAGCTGAACCTCAGTGAAACCCAGCCTCATTCATCAATTATATTCATATTAATATAAACAGAACCAACATTGATTAATGAGTTTAACCTCAGTGAAACGCAGCCTCATTCCTCAATTATATTTATATAAATATAAACAGAACCAACATTGATCACAAAGCTGAACCTCAGTGAAACCCAGCCTCATTCCTCAATTATTTTCATATTCATATAAACAGAACCAACATTGATCACAAAGCTGAACCTCAGTGACACCCAGCCTCATTCATCAGTTATATTCATATTAATATAAACAGAACCAACATTGATCAATGAGTTTAACTTCAGTGAAACGCAGCCTCATTCCTCAATTATATTCATAGTTTTATAAACAGAACAAACATTGATCACAAAGCTGAACCTCAGTGAAACCCAGCCTCATTCTTCAATTATATTCATATTAATATAAACAGAACCAACATTGATCAATGAGTTTAACCTCAGTGAAACGCAGCCTCATTCATCAATTATATTCATATTAATATAAACAGAACCAACATTGATCACAAAGCTGAACCTCAGTGAAACCAAGCCTAATTCATCAATTATATTCATATTAATATAAACAGAACCAATATTGATCAATGAGTTTAACCTCAGTGAAACCCAGCCTCATTCATCAATTATATTCATATTAATATAAAAAGAACCAACATTGACCACAAAGCTGAATCTCAGTGAAATCCAGCTTCATTCATCAATTTTATTCATATTAATATAAACAGAACCAACATTGATCACAAAGCTGAACCTCAGTGAAACCCAGCCTCATTCATCAATTTTATTCATATTAATATAAACAGAACCAACATTGATCAATGAGTTTAACCTCAGTGAAACGCAGCCTCATTCCTCAATTATATTCATATTAATATAAACAGAACCAACATTGATCAATGAGTTTAAGTTCTTTGAAACACAGCCTCATTCATTAATTATATTCCTATAAATATATACAGAACCAACATTGATCACAAAGCTGAACCTCAGTGAAACCCTGCCTCATTCATCAATTATATTCATATTAACATAAACAGAACCAACATTGATCAATGAGTTTAACCTCAGTGAAACGCAGACTTATTCCTCAATTATATTCATATTAATATAAACAGAACCAACATTGATCACAAAGCTGAACCTCAGTGAAACCCAGCCTCATTCATCAATTATATACATATTAATATAAACAGAACAAGCATTGACCACAAAGCTGAATCTCAGTGAAACCCAGCCTCATTCATCAACTATATTCATATTAATATAAACAGAACAAACATTGATCAAAAAGCTGAACCTCAGTGAAACCCAGCCTCATTCATCAATTATATTCATATTAATATAAACAGAACCAACATTGATCAATGAGTTTAACCTCAGTGAAACCCAGCCTCATTCCTCAATTATTTTCATATTCATATAAACAGAACCAACATTGATCACAAAGCTGAACCTCAGTGACACCCAGCCTCATTCATCAGTTATATTCATATTAATATAAACAGAACCAACATTGATCAATGAGTTTAACCTCAGTGAAACGCAGCCTCATTCCTCAATTATATTCATAGTTTTATAAACAGAACAAACATTGATCACAAAGCTGAACCTCAGTGAAACCCAGCCTCATTCATCAATTATATTCATATTAATATAAACAGAACCAACATTGATCAATGAGTTTAACCTCAGTGAAATGCAGCCTCATTCCTCAATTATGTTCATATTAATATAAAGAGAACCAACATTGATCACAAAGCTGAACATCAGTGAAACCCAGCCGCATTCCTCAATTATATTCATATTAATATAAATAGAACCAACATTGAACACAAAGCTGAACCTCAGTGAAACCCAGCCTCATTCATCAATTATATTCATATTTATATAAACAGAACCAACATTGACCACAAAGCTGAATCTCAGTGAAACCCAGCCTCATTCATCAATTATATTCATATTAATATAAACAGAACCAACATTGATCGCATAGCTGAATCTCAGTGAAACCCAGCCTCATTCATCAATTATATTCATATTAATATAAACAGAACCAACATTGATCACAAAGCTAAACCTCAGTGAAACCCAGCCTCATTCATCAATTATATTCATATTAATATAAAAAGAACCGACATTGATCACAAAGCTGAACCTCAGTGAAACCCAGCCTCATTCATCAATTATATTCATATTAATATAAACAGAACCAACATTGATCACAAAGCTGAACCTCAGTGAAACCCAGCCTCATTCATCAATTTTATTCATATTAATACAAACAGAACCAACATTGATCAATGAGTTTAACCTCAGTGAAACGCAGCCTCATTCATCAATTATATTCATATTAATATAAACAGAACCAACATTGATCAATGAGTTTAAGTTCTTTGAAACACAGCCTCATTCATTTATTATATTCATATAAATATATACAGAACCAACATTGATCACAAAGCTGAACCTCAGTGAAACCCAGCCTCATTCATCAATTATATTCATATTAATATAAACAGAACCAACATTGATTAATGAGTTTAACCTCAGTGAAACGCAGCCTCATTCCTCAATTATATTCATATAAATATAAACAGAACCAACATTGATCACAAAGCTGAACCTCAGTGAAACCCAGCCTCATTCATCAATTATATACATATTAATAGAAACAGAACAAGCATTGATCAAAAAGCTGAACCTCAGTGAAACCCAGCCTCATTCATCAATAATATTCATATTAATATAAACAGAACCGACATTGATCAAAAAGCTGAACCTCAGTGAAACCCAGCCTCATTCATCAATTATATTCATATTAATATAAAAAGAACCAACATTGATCAATGAGTTTAACTTCTTTGAAACACAGCCTCATTCATTAATTTTATTCATATAAATATATACCGAACCAACATTGATCACAAAGCTGAACCTCAGTGAAACCAAGCCTCAATCATCATTTATATTCATTTTAATATAAACAGAACCAACATTGATCAATGAGTTTAACCTCAGTGAAACGCAGCCTTATTCCTCAATTATATTCATATTAATATAAACAGAACCAACATTGATCACAAAGCTGAACCTCAGTGAAACCCAGCCTCATTCATCAATTATATACATATTAATATAAACAAAACAAGCATTGACCACAAAGCTGAACCTCAGTGAAACACAACCTCATTCATCAATTATATTCATATTAATATAAACAGAACCGACATTGATCGCAAAGCTGAACCTCAGTGAAACGCAGCCTCATTCCTCAATTATATTCATATTAATATAAACAGAACCAACATTGATCAATGAGTTTAAGTTCTTTGAAACACAGCCTCATTCATTAATTATATTCCTATAAATATATACAGAACCAACATTGATCACAAAGCTGAACCTCAGTGAAACCCTGCCTCATTCATCAATTATATTCATATTAATATAAACAGAACCAACATTGATCAATGAGTTTAACCTCAGTGAAACGCAGCCTTATTCCTCAATTATATTCATATTAATATAAACAGAACCAACATTGATCACAAAGCTGAACCTCAGTGAAACCCAGCCTCATTCATCAATTATATTCATATTAATATAAAAAGAACCGACATTGATCACAAAGCTGAACCTCAGTGAAACCCAGCCTCATTCATCAATTATATTCATATTAATATAAACAGAACCAACATTGATCACAAAGCTGAACCTCAGTGAAACCCAGCCTCATTCATCAATTTTATTCATATTAATACAAACAGAACCAACATTGATCAATGAGTTTAACCTCAGTGAAACGCAGCCTCATTCATCAATTATATTCATATTAATATAAACAGAACCAACATTGATCAATGAGTTTAAGTTCTTTGAAACACAGCCTCATTCATTTATTATATTCATATAAATATATACAGAACCAACATTGATCACAAAGCTGAACCTCAGTGAAACCCAGCCTCATTCATCAATTATATTCATATTAATATAAACAGAACCAACATTGATTAATGAGTTTAACCTCAGTGAAACGCAGCCTCATTCCTCAATTATATTCATATAAATATAAACAGAACCAACATTGATCACAAAGCTGAACCTCAGTGAAACCCAGCCTCATTCCTCAATTATTTTCATATTCATATAAACAGAACCAACATTGATCACAAAGCTGAACCTCAGTGACACCCAGCCTCATTCATCAGTTATATTCATATTAATATAAACAGAACCAACATTGATCAATGAGTTTAACTTCAGTGAAACGCAGCCTCATTCCTCAATTATATTCATAGTTTTATAAACAGAACAAACATTGATCACAAAGCTGAACCTCAGTGAAACCCAGCCTCATTCTTCAATTATATTCATATTAATATAAACAGAACCAACATTGATCAATGAGTTTAACCTCAGTGAAACGCAGCCTCATTCATCAATTATATTCATATTATTATAAACAGAACCAACATTGATCAATGAGTTTAAGTTCTTTGAAACACAGCCTCATTCATTAATTATATTCATATAAATATATACAGAACCAACATTGATCACAAAGCTGAACCTCAGTGAAACCAAGCCTCAATCATCAATTATATTCATTTTAATATAGACAGAACCATCATTGATCAATGAGTTTAACCTCAGTGAAACGCAGCCTTATTCCTCAATTATATTCATATTAATATAAACAGAACCAACAATGACCACAAAGCTGAATCTCAGTGAAACCCAGCCTCATTCATTAATTATATACATATTAATATAAACAGAACAAGCATTGACCACAAAGCTGAACCTCAGTGAAATCCAGCCTCATTCATCAATTATATTCATATTAATATAAACAGAACAAACATTGATCACAAAGCTGAACCTCAGTGAAACCCAGCCTCATTCATCAATTATATTCATATTAATATAAACAGAACCAACATTGATCAATGAGTTTAAGTTCTTTGAAACACAGCCTCATTCATTAATTATATTCCTATAAATATATACAGAACCAACATTGATCACAAAGCTGAACCTCAGTGAAACCCTGCCTCATTCATCAATTATATTCATATTAATATAAACAGAACCAACATTGATCAATGAGTTTAACCTCAGTGAAACGCAGCCTTATTCCTCAATTATATTCATATTAATATAAACAGAACCAACATTGATCACAAAGCTGAACCTCAGTGAAACCCAGCCTCATTCATCAATTATATACATATTAATATAAACAGAACAAGCATTGACCACAAAGCTGAACCTCAGTGAAACCCAGCCTCATTCCTCAATTATTTTCATATTCATATAAACAGAACCAACATTGATCACAAAGCTGAACCTCAGTGACACCCAGCCTCATTCATCAGTTATATTCATATTAATATAAACAGAACCAACATTGATCAATGAGTTTAACCTCAGTGAAACGCAGCCTCATTCCTCAATTATATTCATAGTTTTATAAACAGAACAAACATTGATCACAAAGCTGAACCTCATTGAAACCCAGCCTCATTCATCAATTATATTCATATTAATATAAACAGAACCAACATTGATCAATGAGTTTAACCTCAGTGAAACGCAGCCTCATTCCTCAATTATATTCATATTAATATAAAGAGAACCAACATTGATCACAAAGCTGAACCTCAGTGAAACCCAGCCTCATTCATCAATTATATTCATATTTATATAAACAGAACCAACATTGACCACAAAGCTGAATCTTAGTGAAACCCAGCCTCATTCATCAATTATATTCATATTAATATAAACAGAACCAACATTGATCACATAGCTGAATCTCAGTGAAACCCAGCCTCATTCATCAATTATATTCATATTAATATAAACAGAACCAACATTGATCACAAAGCTGAACCTCAGTGAAACCCAGCCTCATTCATCAATTATATTCATATTAATATAAACAGAACCAACATTGATCAATGAGTTTAACCTCAGTGAAACGCAGCCTCATTCCTCAATTATGTTCATATTAATATAAAGAGAACCAACATTGATCACAAAGCTGAACATCAGTGAAACCCAGCCGCATTCCTCAATTATATTCATATTAATATAAACAGAACCAACATTGAACACAAAGCTGAACCTCATTGAAACCCAGCCTCATTCATCAATTATATTCATATTTATATAAACAGAACCAACATTGACCACAAAGCTGAATCTCAGTGAAACCCAGCCTCATTCATCAATTATATTCATATTATTATAAACAGAACCAACATTGATCAATGAGTTTAAGTTCTTTGAAACACAGCCTCATTCATTAATTATATTCATATAAATATATACAGAACCAACATTGATCACAAAGCTGAACCTCAGTGAAACCCAGCCTCATTCATCAATTATATTCATATTAATATAAACAGAACAAACATGGACCACAAAGCTGAACCTCAGTGAAGCCCAGCCTCATTCATCAATTATATTCATATTAATATAAACAGAACCAACATTGACCACAAAGCTGAATCTCAGTGAAACCCAGCCTCATTCATCAATTATATTCATATTAATATAAACAGAACCAACATTGATCACAAAGCTGAATCTCAGTGAAACCCAGCCTCATTCATCAATTATATTCATATTAATATAAACAGAACCAACATTGATCACAAAGCTGAACCTCAGTGAAACCCAGCCTCATTCATCAATTATATTCATATTAATATAAACAGAACCAACATTGATTAATGAGTTTAACCTCAGTGAAACGCAGCCTCATTCCTCAATTATATTCATATAAATATAAACAGAACCAACATTGATCACAAAGCTGAACCTCAGTGAAACCCAGCCTCATTCATCAATTATATACATATTAATAGAAACAGAACAAGCATTGATCAAAAAGCTGAACCTCAGTGAAACCCAGCCTCATTCATCAATAATATTCATATTAATATAAACAGAAATGACATTGATCACAAAGCTGAACCTCAGTGAAACCCAGCCTCATTCATCAATTATATTCATATTAATATAAAAAGAACCAACATTGATCAATGAGTTTAACCTCAGTGAAACTCAGCCTTATTCCTCAATTATATTCATATTAATATAAACAGAACCAACATTGATCACAAAGCTGAACCTCAGTGAAACCCAGCCTCATTCATCAATTATATACATATTAATATAAACAAAACAAGCATTGACCACAAAGCTGAACCTCAGTGAAACACAACCTCATTCATCAATTATATTCATATTAATATAAACAGAACCGACATTGATCACAAAGCTGAACATCAGTGAAACCCAGCCTCATTCATCAATTTTATTCATATTAATATAAACAGAACCAACATTGATCAATGAGTTTAACCTCAGTGAAACCCAGCCTCAGTCATCCATTTTATTCCTATTAATATAAACAGAACCAACATTGATCAATGAGTTTAACCTCAGTGAAACGCAGCCTCGTTCCTCAATTATATTTATTTTAGTATAAACAGAACCAACATTGATCAATGAGTTTAGCCTCAGTGAAACTCAGCCTCATTCCTCAATTATATTCATATTAATATAAACAGAACCAACATTGATCACAAAGCTGAACCTCAGTGAAACCCAGCCTCATTCATCAATTATATACATATTATTATAAACAGAACAAGCATTGACCACAAAGCTGAACCTCAGTGAAACCCAGCCTCATTCATCAATTATATTCATATTAATATAAACAGAACAAACATTGATCACAAAGCTGAACCTCAGTGAAACCCAGCCTCATTCTTCAATTATATTCATATTAATATAAACAGAACCAACATTGATCAATGAGTTTAACCTCAGTGAAACGCAGCCTCATTCATCAATTATATTCATATTATTATAAACAGAACCAACATTGATCAATGAGTTTAAGTTCTTTGAAACACAGCCTCATTCATTAATTATATTCCTATAAATATATACAGAACCAACATTGATCACAAAGCTGAACCTCAGTGAAACCAAGCCTCAATCATCAATTATATTCATTTTAATATAGACAGAACCATCATTGATCAATGAGTTTAACCTCAGTGAAACGCAGCCTTATTCCTCAATTATATTCATATTAATATAAACAGAACCAACAATGACCACAAAGCTGAATCTCAGTGAAACCCAGCCTCATTCATCAATTATATACATATTAATATAAACAGAACAAACATTGATCACAAAGCTGAACCTCAGTGAAACCCAGCCTCATTCATCAATTATATTCATATTAATATAAAAAGAACCAACATTGACCACAAAGCTGAATCTCAGTGAAATCCAGCTTCATTCATCAATTTTATTCATATTAATATAAACAGAACCAACATTGATCACAAAGCTGAACCTCAGTGAAACCCTGCCTCATTCATCAATTTTATTCATATTAATATAAACAGAACCAACATTGATCAATGAGTTTAACCTCAGTGAAACGCAGCCTTATTCCTCAATTATATTCATATTAATATAAACAGAACCAACATTGATCACAAAGCTGAACCTCAGTGAAACCCAGCCTCATTCATCAATTATATACATATTAATATAAACAGAACAAGCATTGACCACAAAGCTGAATCTCAGTGAAACCCAGCCTCATTCATCAATTATATTCATATTGATATAAACAGAACAAACATTGATCACAAAGCTGAACCTCAGTGAAACCCAGCCTCATTCCTCAATTATTTTCATATTCATATAAACAGAACCAACATTGATCACAAAGCTGAACATCAGTGACACCCAGCCTCATTCATCAGTTATATTCATATTAATATAAACAGAACCAACATTGATCAATGAGTTTAACCTCAGTGAAACGCAGCCTCATTCCTCAATTATATTCATAGTTTTATAAACAGAACAAACATTGATCACAAAGCTGAACCTCAGTGAAACCCAGCCTCATTCATCAATTATATTCATATTAATATAAACAGAACCAACATTGATCAATGAGTTTAACCTCAGTGAAACGCAGCCTCATTCCTCAATTATGTTCATATTAATATAAAGAGAACCAACATTGATCACAAAGCTGAACATCAGTGAAACCCAGCCGCATTCCTCAATTATATTCATATTAATATAAACAGAACCAACATTGAACACAAAGCTGAACCTCAGTGAAACCCAGCCTCATTCATCAATTATATTCATATTTATATAAACAGAACCAACAATGACCACAAAGCTGAATCTCAGTGAAACCCAGCCTCATTCATCAATTATATTCATATTAATATAAACAGAACCAACATTGATCACATAGCTGAATCTCAGTGAAACCCAGCCTCATTCATCAATTATATTAATATTAATATAAACAGAACCAACATTGATCACAAAGCTGAACCTCAGTGAAACCCAGCCTCATTCATCAATTATATTCATATTAATATAAAAAGAACCGACATTGATCACAAAGCTGAACCTCAGTGAAACCCAGCCTCATTCATCAATTATATTCATATTAATATAAACAGAACCAACATTGATCACAAAGCTGAACCTCAGTGAAACCCAGCCTCATTCATCAATTTTATTCATATTAATATAAACAGAACCAACATTGATCAATGAGTTTAACCTCAGTGAAACGCAGCCTCGTTCATCAATTATATTCATATTAATATAAACAGAACCAACATTGATCAATGAGTTTAAGTTCTTTGAAACACAGCCTCATTCATTTATTATATTCATATAAATATATACAGAACCAACATTGATCACAAAGCTGAACCTCAGTGAAACCCAGCCTCATTCATCAATTATATTCATATTAATATAAACAGAACCAACATTGATTAATGAGTTTAACCTCAGTGAAACGCAGCCTCATTCCTCAATTATATTCATATAAATATAAACAGAACCAACATTGATCACAAAGCTGAACCTCAGTGAAACCCAGCCTCATTCATCAATTATATACATATTAATAGAAACAGAACAAGCATTGATCAAAAAGCTGAACCTCAGTGAAACCCAGCCACATTCATCAATAATATTCATATTAATATAAACAGAACCGACATTGATCACAAAGCTGAACCTCTGTGAAACCCAGCCTCATTCATCAATTATATTCATATTAATATAAAAAGAACCAACATTGATCAATGAGTTTAACTTCTTTGAAACACAGCCTCATTCATTAATTTTATTCATATAAATATATACCGAACCAACATTGATCACAAAGCTGAACCTCAGTGAAACCAAGCCTCAATCATCATTTATATTCATTTTAATATAAAAAGAACCAACATTGATCAATGAGTTTAACCTCAGTGAAACGCAGCCTTATTCCTCAATTATATTCATATTAATATAAACAGAACCAACATTGATCACAAAGCTGAACCTCAGTGAAACCCAGCCTCATTCATCAATTATATACATATTAATATAAACAAAACAAGCATTGACCACAAAGCTGAACCTCAGTGAAACACAACCTCATTCATCAATTATATTCATATTAATATAAAAAGAACCGACATTGATCACAAAGCTGAACATCAGTGAAACCCAGCCTCATTCATCAATTTTATTCATATTAATATAAACAGAACCAACATTGATCAATGAGTTTAACCTCAGTGAAACGCAGCCTCGTTCCTCAATTATATTTATATTAGTATAAACAGAACCAACATTGATCAATGAGTTTAGCCTCAGTGAAACCCAGCCTCATTCCTCAATTATATTCATATTAATATAAACAGAACCAACATTGATCACAAAGCTGAACCTCAGTGAAACCCAGCCTCATTCATCAATTATATACATATTATTATAAACAGAACAAGCATTGACCACAAAGCTGAACCTCAGTGAAACCCAGCCTCATTCATCAATTATATTCATATTAATATAAACAGAACAAACATTGATCACAAAGCTGAACCTCAGTGAAACCCAGCCTCATTCATCAATTATATTCATATTAATATAAACAGAACCAACATTGATCAATGAGTTTAACCTCAGTGAAACGCAGCCTCATTCATCAATTATATTCATATTATTATAAACAGAACCAACATTGATCAATGAGTTTAAGTTCTTTGAAACACAGCCTCATTCATTAATTATATTCATATAAATATATACAGAACCAACATTGATCACAAAGCTGAACCTCAGTGAAACCCAGCCTCATTCATCAATTATATACATATTAATATAAACAGAACAAGCATTGACCACAAAGCTGAACCTCAGTGAAACCCAGCCTCATTCATCAATTATATTCATATTAATATAAACAGAACAAACATTGATCACAAAGCTGAACCTCAGTGAAACCCAGCCTCATTCATCAATTATATTCATATTAATATAAACAGAACCAACATTGATCACTGAGTTTAACCTCAGTGAAACCCAGCCTCATTCCTCAATTATATTCATATTCATATAAACAGAACCAACATTGATCACAAAGCTGAACCTCAGTGAAACCCAGCCTCATTCATCAATTATATTCATATTAATATAAACAGAACCAACATTGATCAATGAGTTTAACCTCAGTGAAACCCAGCCTCATTCCTCAATTATATTCATATTCATATAAACAGAACCAACATTGATCACAAAGCTGAACCTCAGTGAAACCCAGCCTCATTCATCAGTTATATTCATATTAATATAAACAGAACCAACATTGATCAATGAGTTTAACCTCAGTGAAACGCAGCCTCATTCCTCAATTATATTCATAGTAATATAAACAGAACAAACATTGATCACAAAGCTGAACCTCAGTGAAACCCAGCCTCATTCATCAATTATATTCATATTAATATAAACAGAACCAACATTGATCAATGAGTTTAACCTCAGTGAAACGCAGCCTCATTCCTCAATTATGTTCATATTAATATAAAGAGAACCAACATTGATCACAAAGCTGAACATCAGTGAAACCCAGCCACATTCCTCAATTATATTCATATTAATATAAACAGAACCAACATTGAACACAAAGCAGTACCTCAGTGAAACCCAGCCTCATTCATCAATTATATTCATATTAATATAAACAGAACCAACATTGACCACAAAGCTGAATCTCAGTGAAACCCAGCCTTATTCATCAATTATATTCATATTAATATAAACAGAACCAACATTGATCACAAAGCTGAATCTCAGTGAAACCCAGCCTCATTCATCAATTATATTCATATTAATATAAACAGAACCAACATTGATCACAAAGCTGAACCTCAGTGAAACCCAGCCTCATTCATCAATTATATTCATATTAATATAAACAGAACCAACATTGATCACAAAGCTGAACCTCAGTGAAACCCAGCCTAATTCATCAATTATATTCATATTAATATAAACAGAACCAATATTGATCAATGAGTTTAACCTCTGTGAAACCCAGCCTCATTCATCAATTATATTCATATTAATATAAAAAGAACCAACATTGACCACAAAGCTGAATCTCAGTGAAACCCAGCCTCATTCCTCAATTATATTCATATTAATATAAACAGAACCAACATTGATCAATGACTTTAAGTTCTTTGAAACACAGCCTCATTCATTAATTATATTCATATAAATATATACAGAACCAACATTGATCACAAAGCTGAACCTAAGTGAAACCCAGCCTCATTCATCAATTATATACATATTAATATAAACAGAACAAGCATTGACCACAAAGATGAACCTCAGTGAAACCCAGCCTCATTCATCAATTATATTCATATTAATATAAACAGAACAAACATTGATCAAAAAGCTGAACCTCAGTGAAACCCAGCCTCATTCATCAATTATATACATATTAATATAAACAGAACAAGCATTGACCACAAAGATGAAACTCAGTGAAACCCAGCCTCATTCATCAATTATATTCATATTAATATAAACAGAACAAACATTGATCACAAAGCTGAACCTCAGTGAAACCCAGCCTCATTCATCAATTATATTCATATTAATATAAACAGAACCAACATTGATCAATGAGTTTAACCTCAGTGAAACCCAGCCTCATTCCTCAATTATATTCATATTCATATAAACAGAACCAACATTGATCACAAAGCTGAACCTCAGTGAAACCCTGCCTCATTCATCAGTTATATTCATATTAATATAAACAGAACCAACATTGATCAATGAGTTTAACCTCAGTGAAACGCAGCCTCATTCTTCAATTATATTCATAGTAATATAAACAGAACAAACATTGATCACAAAGCTGAACCTCAGTGAAACCCAGCCTCATTCCTCAATTATATTCATATTAATATAAACAGAACCAACATTGATCAATGAGTTTAAGTTCTTTGAAACACAGCCTCATTCATTAATTATATTCATATAAATATATACAGAACCAACATTGATCACAAAGCTGAACCTCAGTGAAACCCAGCCTCATTCATCAATTATATACATATTAATATAAACAGAACAAGCATTGACCACAAAGATGAACCTCAGTGAAACCCAGCCTCATTCATCAATTATATTCATATTAATATAAACAGAACAAACATTGATCACAAAGCTGAACCTCAGTGAAACCCAGCCTCATTCATCAATTATATACATATTAATATAAACAGAACAAGCATTGACCACAAAGATGAACCTCAGTGAAACCCAGCCTCATTCATCAATTATATTCATATTAATATAAACAGAACAAACATTGATCACAAAGCTGAACCTCAGTGAAACCCAGCCTCATTCATCAATTATATTCATATTAATATAAACAGAACCAACATTGATCAATGAGTTTAACCTCAGTGAAACCCAGCCTCATTCCTCAATTATATTCATATTCATATAAACAGAACCAACATTGATCACAAAGCTGAACCTCAGTGAAACCCAGCCTCATTCATCAGTTATATTCATATTAATATAAACAGAACCAACATTGATCAATGAGTTTAACCTCAGTGAAACGCAGGCTCATTCTTCAATTATATTCATAGTAATATAAACAGAACAAACATTGATCACAAAGCTGAACCTCAGTGAAACCCAGCCTCATTTATCAATTATATTCATATTAATATAAACAGAACCAACATTGATCAATGAGTTTAACCTCAGTGAAACGCAGTCTCATTCCTCAATTATGTTCATATTAATATAAAGAGAACCAACATTGATCACAATGCTGAACATCAGTGAAACCCAGCCGCATTCCTCAATTATATTCATATTAATACAAACAGAACCAACATTGAACACAAAGCTGAACCTCAGTGAAACCCAGCCTCATTCATCAATTATATTCATATTGATATAAACAGAACCAACATTGACCACAAAGCTGAATCTCAGTGAAACCCAGCCTCATTCATCAATTATATTCATATTAATATAAACAGAACCAACATTGATCACAAAGCTAAACCTCAGTGAAACCCAGCCTCATTCATCAGTTATATTCATATTAATATAAACAGAACCAACATTGATCAATGAGTTTAACCTCAGTGAAACGCAGCCTCATTCTTCAATTATATTCATATTAATATAAAAAGAACCGACATTGATCACAAAGCTGAACCTCAGTGAAACCCAGCCTCATTCATCAATTATATTCATATTAATATAAACAGAACCAACATTGATCAATGAGTTTAACCTCAGTGAAACCCAGCCTCATTCCTCAATTATATTCATATTCATATAAACAGAACCAACATTGATCACAAAGCTGAACCTCAGTGAAACCCAGCCTCATTCATCAGTTATATTCATATTAATATAAACAGAACCAACATTGATCAATGAGTTTAACCTCAGTGAAACGCAGCCTCATTCTTCAATTATATTCATAGTAATATAAACAGAACAAACATTGATCACAAAGCTGAACCTCAGTGAAACCCAGCCTCATTCATCAATTATATTCATATTAATATAAAAAGAACCAACATTGACCACAAAGCTGAATCTCAGTGAAACCCAGCCTCATTCTTCAATTATATTCATATTAATATAAACAGAACCAAATGAGTTTAAGTTCTTTGAAACACAGCCTCATTCATTAATTATATTCATATAAATATATACAGAACCAACATTGATCACAAAGCTGAACCTCAGTGAAACCCAGCCTCATTCATCAATTATATACATATTAATATAAACAGAACAAGCATTGACCACAAAGATGAACCTCAGTGAAACCCAGCCTCATTCATCAATTATATTCATATTAATATAAACAGAACAAACATTGATCACAAAGCTGAACCTCAGTGAAACCCAGCCTCATTCATCAATTATATACATATTAATATAAACAGAACAAGCATTGACCACAAAGATGAACCTCAGTGAAACCCAGCCTCATTCATCAATTATATTCATATTAATATAAACAGAACAAACATTGATCACAAAGCTGAACCTCAGTGAAACCCAGCCTCATTCATCAATTATATTCATATTAATATAAACAGAACCAACATTAATCAATGAGTTTAACCTCAGTGAAACCCAGCCTCATTCCTCAATTATATTCATATTCATATAAACAGAACCAACATTGATCACAAAGCTGAATCTCAGTGAAACCCAGCCTCATTCATCAGTTATATTCATATTAATATAAACAGAACCAACATTGATCAATGAGTTTAACCTCAGTGAAACGCAGGCTCATTCTTCAATTATATTCATAGTAATATAAACAGAACAAACATTGATCACAAAGCTGAACCTCAGTGAAACCCAGCCTCATTTATCAATTATATTCATATTAATATAAACAGAACCAACATTGATCAATGAGTTTAACCTCAGTGAAACGCAGTCTCATTCCTCAATTATGTTCATATTAATATAAAGAGAACCAACATTGATCACAATGCTGAACATCAGTGAAACCCAGCCGCATTCCTCAATTATATTCATATTAATACAAACAGAACCAACATTGAACACAAAGCTGAACCTCAGTGAAACCCAGCCTCATTCATCAATTATATTCATATTGATATAAACAGAACCAACATTGACCACAAAGCTGAATCTCAGTGAAACCCAGCCTCATTCATCAATTATATTCATATTAATATAAACAGAACCAACATTGATCACAAAGCTAAACCTCAGTGAAACCCAGCCTCATTCATCAGTTATATTCATATTAATATAAACAGAACCAACATTGATCAATGAGTTTAACCTCAGTGAAACGCAGCCTCATTCTTCAATTATATTCATATTAATATAAAAAGAACCGACATTGATCACAAAGCTGAACCTCAGTGAAACCCAGCCTCATTCATCAATTATATTCATATTAATATAAACAGAACCAACATTGATCAATGAGTTTAACCTCAGTGAAACCCAGCCTCATTCCTCAATTATATTCATATTCATATAAACAGAACCAACATTGATCACAAAGCTGAACCTCAGTGAAACCCAGCCTCATTCATCAGTTATATTCATATTAATATAAACAGAACCAACATTGATCAATGAGTTTAACCTCAGTGAAACGCAGCCTCATTCTTCAATTATATTCATAGTAATATAAACAGAACAAACATTGATCACAAAGCTGAACCTCAGTGAAACCCAGCCTCATTCATCAATTATATTCATATTAATATAAAAAGAACCAACATTGACCACAAAGCTGAATCTCAGTGAAACCCAGCCTCATTCCTCAATTATATTCATATTAATATAAACAGAACCAACATTGATCAATGAGTTTAAGTTCTTTGAAACACAGCCTCATTCATTAATTATATTCATATAAATATATACAGAACCAACATTGATCACAAAGCTGAACCTCAGTGAAACCCAGCCTCATTCATCAATTATATACATATTAATATAAACAGAACAAGCATTGACCACAAAGATGAACCTCAGTGAAACCCAGCCTCATTCATCAATTATATTCATATTAATATAAACAGAACAAACATTGATCACAAAGCTGAACCTCAGTGAAACGCAGCCTCATTCATCAATTATATACATATTAATATAAACAGAACAAGCATTGACCACAAAGATGAACCTCAGTGAAACCCAGCCTCATTCATCAATTATATTCATATTAATATAAACAGAACAAACATTGATCACAAAGCTGAACCTCAGTGAAACCCAGCCTCATTCATCAATTATATACATATTAATAGAAACAGAACAAGCATTGATCAAAAAGCTGAACCTCAGTGAAACCCAGCCTCATTCATCAATTATATTCATATTCATATAAACAGAACCAACATTGATCACAAAGCTGAACCTCAGTGAAACCCAGCCTCATTCATCAGTTATATTCATATTAATATAAACAGAACCAACATTGATCAATGAGTTTAACCTCAGTGAAACGCAGCCTCATTCTTCAATTATATTCATAGTAATATAAACAGAACAAACATTGATCACAAAGCTGAACCTCAGTGAAACCCAGCCTCATTTATCAATTATATTCATATTAATATAAACAGAACCAACATTGATCAATGAGTTTAACCTCAGTGAAACGCAGTCTCATTCCTCAATTATGTTCATATTAATATAAAGAGAACCAACATTGATCACAATGCTGAACATCAGTGAAACCCAGCCGCATTCCTCAATTATATTCATATTAATACAAACAGAACCAACATTGAACACAAAGCTGAACCTCAGTGAAACCCAGCCTCATTCATCAATTATATTCATATTGATATAAACAGAACCAACATTGACCACAAAGCTGAATCTCAGTGAAACCCAGCCTCATTCATCAATTATATTCATATTAATATAAACAGAACCAACATTGATCACAAAGCTAAACCTCAGTGAAACCCAGCCTCATTCATCAGTTATATTCATATTAATATAAACAGAACCAACATTGATCAATGAGTTTAACCTCAGTGAAACGCAGCCTCATTCTTCAATTATATTCATATTAATATAAAAAGAACCGACATTGATCACAAAGCTGAACCTCAGTGAAACCCAGCCTCATTCATCAATTATATTCATATTAATATAAACAGAACCAACATTGATCACAAAGCTGAACCTCAGTGAAACCCAGCCTCATTCATCAATTTTATTCATATTAATATAAACAGAACCAACATTGATCAATGAGTTTAAGTTCTTTGAAACACAGCCTCATTCATCAATTATATTCATATTAATATAAACAGAACCAACATTGATCACAAAGCTGAACCTCAGTGAAACCCAGCCTCATTTATCAATTATATTCATATTAATATAAACAGAACCAACATTGATCAATGAGTTTAACCTCAGTGAAACGCAGTCTCATTCCTCAATTATGTTCATATTAATATAAAGAGAACCAACATTGATCACAATGCTGAACATCAGTGAAACCCAGCCGCATTCCTCAATTATATTCATATTAATACAAACAGAACCAACATTGAACACAAAGCTGAACCTCAGTGAAACCCAGCCTCATTCATCAATTATATTCATATTGATATAAACAGAACCAACATTGACCACAAAGCTGAATCTCAGTGAAACCCAGCCTCATTCATCAATTATATTCATATTAATATAAACAGAACCAACATTGATCACAAAGCTAAACCTCAGTGAAACCCAGCCTCATTCATCAGTTATATTCATATTAATATAAACAGAACCAACATTGATCAATGAGTTTAACCTCAGTGAAACGCAGCCTCATTCTTCAATTATATTCATATTAATATAAAAAGAACCGACATTGATCACAAAGCTGAACCTCAGTGAAACCCAGCCTCATTCATCAATTATATTCATATTAATATAAACAGAACCAACATTGATCAATGAGTTTAACCTCAGTGAAACCCAGCCTCATTCCTCAATTATATTCATATTCATATAAACAGAACCAACATTGATCACAAAGCTGAACCTCAGTGAAACCCAGCCTCATTCATCAGTTATATTCATATTAATATAAACAGAACCAACATTGATCAATGAGTTTAACCTCAGTGAAACGCAGCCTCATTCTTCAATTATATTCATAGTAATATAAACAGAACAAACATTGATCACAAAGCTGAACCTCAGTGAAACCCAGCCTCATTCATCAATTATATTCATATTAATATAAAAAGAACCAACATTGACCACAAAGCTGAATCTCAGTGAAACCCAGCCTCATTCCTCAATTATATTCATATTAATATAAACAGAACCAACATTGATCAATGAGTTTAAGTTCTTTGAAACACAGCCTCATTCATTAATTATATTCATATAAATATATACAGAACCAACATTGATCACAAAGCTGAACCTCAGTGAAACCCAGCCTCATTCATCAATTATATACATATTAATATAAACAGAACAAGCATTGACCACAAAGATGAACCTCAGTGAAACCCAGGCTCATTCATCAATTATATTCATATTAATATAAACAGAACAAACATTGATCACAAAGCTGAACCTCAGTGAAACCCAGCCTCATTCATCAATTATATACATATTAATATAAACAGAACAAGCATTGACCACAAAGATGAACCTCAGTGAAACCCAGCCTCATTCATCAATTATATTCATATTAATATAAACAGAACAAACATTGATCACAAAGCTGAACCTCAGTGAAACCCAGCCTCATTCATCAATTATATTCATATTAATATAAACAGAACCAACATTGATCAATGAGTTTAACCTCAGTGAAACCCAGCCTCATTCCTCAATTATATTCATATTCATATAAACAGAACCAACATTGATCACAAAGCTGAACCTCAGTGAAACCCAGCCTCATTCATCAGTTATATTCATATTAATATAAACAGAACCAACATTGATCAATGAGTTTAACCTCAGTGAAACGCAGGCTCATTCTTCAATTATATTCATAGTAATATAAACAGAACAAACATTGATCACAAAGCTGAACCTCAGTGAAACCCAGCCTCATTTATCAATTATATTCATATTAATATAAACAGAACCAACATTGATCAATGAGTTTAACCTCAGTGAAACGCAGTCTCATTCCTCAATTATGTTCATATTAATATAAAGAGAACCAACATTGATCACAATGCTGAACATCAGTGAAACCCAGCCGCATTCCTCAATTATATTCATATTAATACAAACAGAACCAACATTGAACACAAAGCTGAACCTCAGTGAAACCCAGCCTCATTCATCAATTATATTCATATTAATATAAACAGAACCAACATTGATCACAAAGCTAAACCTCAGTGAAACCCAGCCTCATTCCTCAATTATATTCATATTAATATAAACAGAACCAACATTGATCAATGAGTTTAAGTTCTTTGAAACACAGCCTCATTCATTAATTATATTCATATAAATATATACAGAACAAGCATTGACCACAAAGATGAACCTCAGTGAAACCCAGCCTCATTCATCAATTATATTCATATTAATATAAACAGAACAAACATTGATCACAAAGCTGAACCTCAGTGAAACGCAGCCTCATTCATCAATTATATACATATTAATATAAACAGAACAAGCATTGACCACAAAGATGAACCTCAGTGAAACCCAGCCTCATTCATCAATTATATTCATATTAATATAAACAGAACAAACATTGATCACAAAGCTGAACCTCAGTGAAACCCAGCCTCATTCATCAATTATATACATATTAATAGAAACAGAACAAGCATTGATCAAAAAGCTGAACCTCAGTGAAACCCAGCCTCATTCATCAATTATATTCATATTCATATAAACAGAACCAACATTGATCACAAAGCTGAACCTCAGTGAAACCCAGCCTCATTCATCAGTTATATTCATATTAATATAAACAGAACCAACATTGATCAATGAGTTTAACCTCAGTGAAACGCAGCCTCATTCTTCAATTATATTCATAGTAATATAAACAGAACAAACATTGATCACAAAGCTGAACCTCAGTGAAACCCAGCCTCATTTATCAATTATATTCATATTAATATAAACAGAACCAACATTGATCAATGAGTTTAACCTCAGTGAAACGCAGTCTCATTCCTCAATTATGTTCATATTAATATAAAGAGAACCAACATTGATCACAATGCTGAACATCAGTGAAACCCAGCCGCATTCCTCAATTATATTCATATTAATACAAACAGAACCAACATTGAACACAAAGCTGAACCTCAGTGAAACCCAGCCTCATTCATCAATTATATTCATATTGATATAAACAGAACCAACATTGACCACAAAGCTGAATCTCAGTGAAACCCAGCCTCATTCATCAATTATATTCATATTAATATAAACAGAACCAACATTGATCACAAAGCTAAACCTCAGTGAAACCCAGCCTCATTCATCAGTTATATTCATATTAATATAAACAGAACCAACATTGATCAATGAGTTTAACCTCAGTGAAACGCAGCCTCATTCTTCAATTATATTCATATTAATATAAAAAGAACCGACATTGATCACAAAGCTGAACCTCAGTGAAACCCAGCCTCATTCATCAATTATATTCATATTAATATAAACAGAACCAACATTGATCACAAAGCTGAACCTCAGTGAAACCCAGCCTCATTCATCAATTTTATTCATATTAATATAAACAGAACCAACATTGATCAATGAGTTTAAGTTCTTTGAAACACAGCCTCATTCATTTATTATATTCATATAAATATATACAGAACCAACATTGATCACAAAGCTGAACCTCAGTGAAACCCAGCCTCATTCATCAATTATATTCATATTAATATAAACAGAACCAACATTGATTAATGAGTTTAACCTCAGTGAAACGCAGCCTCATTCCTCAATTATATTCATATAAATATAAACAGAACCAACATTGATCACAAAGCTGAACCTCAGTGAAACCCAGCCTCATTCATCAATTATATACATATTAATAGAAACAGAACAAGCATTGATCAAAAAGCTGAACCTCAGTGAAACCCAGCCACATTCATCAATAATATTCATATTAATATAAACAGAACCGACATTGATCACAAAGCTGAACCTCAGTGAAACCCAGCCTCATTCATCAATTATATTCATATTAATATAAAAAGAACCAACATTGATCAATGAGTTTAACTTCTTTGAAACACAGCCTCATTCATTAATTTTATTCATATAAATATATACCGAACCAACATTGATCACAAAGCTGAACCTCAGTGAAACCCAGCCTCATTCATCAATTATATACATATTAATATAAACAAAACAAGCATTGACCACAAAGCTGAACCTCAGTGAAACACAACCTCATTCATCAATTATATTCATATTAATATAAAAAGAACCGACATTGATCACAAAGCTGAACATCAGTGAAACCCAGCCTCATTCATCAATTTTATTCATATTAATATAAACAGAACCAACATTGATCAATGAGTTTAACCTCAGTGAAACGCAGCCTCGTTCCTCAATTATATTTATATTAGTATAAACAGAACCAACATTGATCAATGAGTTTAGCCTCAGTGAAACCCAGCCTCATTCCTCAATTATATTCATATTAATATAAACAGAACCAACATTGATCACAAAGCTGAACCTCAGTGAAACCCAGCCTCATTCATCAATTATATACATATTATTATAAACAGAACAAGTATTGACCACAAAGCTGAACCTCAGTGAAACCCAGCCTCATTCATCAATTATATTCATATTAATATAAACAGAACAAACATTGATCACAAAGCTGAACCTCAGTGAAACCCAGCCTCATTCATCAATTATATTCATATTAATATAAACAGAACCAACATTGATCAATGAGTTTAACCTCAGTGAAACGCAGCCTCATTCATCAATTATATTCATATTATTATAAACAGAACCAACATTGATCAATGAGTTTAAGTTCTTTGAAACACAGCCTCATTCATTAATTATATTCATATAAATATATACAGAACCAACATTGATCACAAAGCTGAACCTCAGTGAAACCCAGCCTCATTCATCAATTATATACATATTAATATAAACAGAACAAGCATTGACCACAAAGCTGAACCTCAGTGAAACCCAGCCTCATTCATCAATTATATTCATATTAATATAAACAGAACAAACATTGATCACAAAGCTGAACCTCAGTGAAACCCAGCCTCATTCATCAATTATATTCATATTAATATAAACAGAACCAACATTGATCAATGAGTTTAACCTCAGTGAAACCCAGCCTCATTCCTCAATTATATTCATATTCATATAAACAGAACCAACATTGATCACAAAGCTGAACCTCAGTGAAACCCAGCCTCATTCATCAATTATATTCATATTAATATAAACAGAACCAACATTGATCAATGAGTTTAACCTCTGTGAAACCCAGCCTCATTCCTCAATTATATTCATATTCATATAAACAGAACCAACATTGATCACAAAGCTGAACCTCAGTGAAACCCAGCCTCATTCATCAGTTATATTCATATTAATATAAACAGAACCAACATTGATTAATGAGTTTAACCTCAGTGAAACGCAGCCTAATTCCTCAATTATATTCATAGTAATATAAACAGAACAAACATTGATCACAAAGCTGAACCTCAGTGAAACCCAGCCTCATTCATCAATTATATTCATATTAATATAAACAGAACCAACATTGATCAATGAGTTTAACCTCAGTGAAACGCAGCCTCATTCCTCAATTATGTTCATATTAATATAAAGAGAACCAACATTGATCACAAAGCTGAACATCAGTGAAACCCAGCCACATTCCTCAATTATATTCATATTAATATAAACAGAACCAACATTGAACACAAAGCTGTACCTCAGTGAAACCCAGCCTCATTCATCAATTATATTCATATTAATATAAACAGAACCAACATTGACCACAAAGTTGAATCTCAGTGAAACCCAGCCTTATTCATCAATTATATTCATATTAATATAAACAGAACCAACATTGATCACAAAGCTGAATCTCAGTGAAACCCAGCCTCATTCATCAATTATATTCATATTAATATAAACAGAACCAACATTGATCACAAAGCTGAACCTCAGTGAAACCCAGCCTCATTCATCAATTATATTCATATTAATATAAACAGAACCAACATTGATCACAAAGCTGAACCTCAGTGAAACCCAGCCTAATTCATCAATTATATTCATATTAATATAAACAGAACCAATATTGATCAATGAGTTTAACCTCTGTGAAACCCAGCCTCATTCATCAATTATATTCATATTAATATAAAAAGAACCAACATTGACCACAAAGCTGAATCTCAGTGAAACCCAGCCTCATTCCTCAATTATATTCATATTAATATAAACAGAACCAACATTGATCAATGACTTTAAGTTCTTTGAAACACAGCCTCATTCATTAATTATATTCATATAAATATATACAGAACCAACATTGATCACAAAGCTGAACCTAAGTGAAACCCAGCCTCATTCATCAATTATATACATATTAATATAAACAGAACAAGCATTGACCACAAAGATGAACCTCAGTGAAACCCAGCCTCATTCATCAATTATATTCATATTAATATAAACAGAACAAACATTGATCACAAAGCTGAACCTCAGTGAAACCCAGCCTCATTCCTCAATTATATTCATATTAATATAAAAAGAACCGACATTGATCACAAAGCTGAACCTCAGTGAAACCCAGCCTCATTCATCAATTATATTCATAATAATATAAACAGAACCAACATTGATCAATGAGTTTAACCTCAGTGAAACCCAGCCTCATTCCTCAATTATATTCATATTCATATAAACAGAACCAACATTGATCACAAAGCTGAACCTCAGTGAAACCCAGCCTCATTCATCAGTTATATTCATATTAATATAAACAGAACCAACATTGATCAATGAGTTTAACCTCAGTGAAACGCAGCCTCATTCTTCAATTATATTCATAGTAATATAAACAGAACAAACATTGATCACAAAGCTGAACCTCAGTGAAACCCAGCCTCATTCATCAATTATATTCATATTAATATAAAAAGAACCAACATTGACCACAAAGCTGAATCTCAGTGAAACCCAGCCTCATTCCTCAATTATATTCATATTAATATAAACAGAACCAACATTGATCAATGAGTTTAAGTTCTTTGAAACACAGCCTCATTCATTAATTATATTCATATAAATATATACAGAACAAGCATTGACCACAAAGATGAACCTCAGTGAAACCCAGCCTCATTCATCAATTATATTCATATTAATATAAACAGAACAAACATTGATCACAAAGCTGAACCTCAGTGAAACGCAGCCTCATTCATCAATTATATACATATTAATATAAACAGAACAAGCATTGACCACAAAGATGAACCTCAGTGAAACCCAGCCTCATTCATCAATTATATTCATATTAATATAAACAGAACAAACATTGATCACAAAGCTGAACCTCAGTGAAACCCAGCCTCATTCATCAATTATATATATATTAATAGAAACAGAACAAGCATTGATCAAAAAGCTGAACCTCAGTGAAACCCAGCATCATTCATCAATTATATTCATATTCATATAAACAGAACCAACATTGATCACAAAGCTGAACCTCAGTGAAACCCAGCCTCATTCATCAGTTATATTCATATTAATATAAACAGAACCAACATTGATCAATGAGTTTAACCTCAGTGAAACGCAGCCTCATTCTTCAATTATATTCATAGTAATATAAACAGAACAAACATTGATCACAAAGCTGAACCTCAGTGAAACCCAGCCTCATTTATCAATTATATTCATATTAATATAAACAGAACCAACATTGATCAATGAGTTTAACCTCAGTGAAACGCAGTCTCATTCCTCAATTATGTTCATATTAATATAAAGAGAACCAACATTGATCACAATGCTGAACATCAGTGAAACCCAGCCGCATTCCTCAATTATATTCATATTAATACAAACAGAACCAACATTGAACACAAAGCTGAACCTCAGTGAAACCCAGCCTCATTCATCAATTATATTCATATTGATATAAACAGAACCAACATTGACCACAAAGCTGAATCTCAGTGAAACCCAGCCTCATTCATCAATTATATTCATATTAATATAAACAGAACCAACATTGATCACAAAGCTAAACCTCAGTGAAACCCAGCCTCATTCATCAGTTATATTCATATTAATATAAACAGAACCAACATTGATCAATGAGTTTAACCTCAGTGAAACGCAGCCTCATTCTTCAATTATATTCATATTAATATAAAAAGAACCGACATTGATCACAAAGCTGAACCTCAGTGAAACCCAGCCTCATTCATCAATTATATTCATATTAATATAAACAGAACCAACATTGATCACAAAGCTGAACCTCAGTGAAACCCAGCCTCATTCATCAATTTTATTCATATTAATATAAACAGAACCAACATTGATCAATGAGTTTAAGTTCTTTGAAACACAGCCTCATTCATTTATTATATTCATATAAATATATACAGAACCAACATTGATCACAAAGCTGAACCTCAGTGAAACCCAGCCTCATTCATCAATTATATTCATATTAATATAAACAGAACCAACATTGATTAATGAGTTTAACCTCAGTGAAACGCAGCCTCATTCCTCAATTATATTCATATAAATATAAACAGAACCAACATTGATCACAAAGCTGAACCTCAGTGAAACCCAGCCTCATTCATCAATTATATACATATTAATAGAAACAGAACAAGCATTGATCAAAAAGCTGAACCTCAGTGAAACCCAGCCACATTCATCAATAATATTCATATTAATATAAACAGAACCGACATTGATCACAAAGCTGAACCTCAGTGAAACCCAGCCTCATTCATCAATTATATTCATATTAATATAAAAAGAACCAACATTGATCAATGAGTTTAACTTCTTTGAAACACAGCCTCATTCATTAATTTTATTCATATAAATATATACCGAACCAACATTGATCACAAAGCTGAACCTCAGTGAAACCCAGCCTCATTCATCAATTATATACATATTAATATAAACAAAACAAGCATTGACCACAAAGCTGAACCTCAGTGAAACACAACCTCATTCATCAATTATATTCATATTAATATAAAAAGAACCGACATTGATCACAAAGCTGAACATCAGTGAAACCCAGCCTCATTCATCAATTTTATTCATATTAATATAAACAGAACCAACATTGATCAATGAGTTTAACCTCAGTGAAACGCAGCCTCGTTCCTCAATTATATTTATATTAGTATAAACAGAACCAACATTGATCAATGAGTTTAGCCTCAGTGAAACCCAGCCTCATTCCTCAATTATATTCATATTAATATAAACAGAACCAACATTGATCACAAAGCTGAACCTCAGTGAAACCCAGCCTCATTCATCAATTATATACATATTATTATAAACAGAACAAGTATTGACCACAAAGCTGAACCTCAGTGAAACCCAGCCTCATTCATCAATTATATTCATATTAATATAAACAGAACAAACATTGATCACAAAGCTGAACCTCAGTGAAACCCAGCCTCATTCATCAATTATATTCATATTAATATAAACAGAACCAACATTGATCAATGAGTTTAACCTCAGTGAAACGCAGCCTCATTCATCAATTATATTCATATTATTATAAACAGAACCAACATTGATCAATGAGTTTAAGTTCTTTGAAACACAGCCTCATTCATTAATTATATTCATATAAATATATACAGAACCAACATTGATCACAAAGCTGAACCTCAGTGAAACCCAGCCTCATTCATCAATTATATACATATTAATATAAACAGAACAAGCATTGACCACAAAGCTGAACCTCAGTGAAACCCAGCCTCATTCATCAATTATATTCATATTAATATAAACAGAACAAACATTGATCACAAAGCTGAACCTCAGTGAAACCCAGCCTCATTCATCAATTATATTCATATTAATATAAACAGAACCAACATTGATCAATGAGTTTAACCTCAGTGAAACCCAGCCTCATTCCTCAATTATATTCATATTCATATAAACAGAACCAACATTGATCACAAAGCTGAACCTCAGTGAAACCCAGCCTCATTCATCAATTATATTCATATTAATATAAACAGAACCAACATTGATCAATGAGTTTAACCTCTGTGAAACCCAGCCTCATTCCTCAATTATATTCATATTCATATAAACAGAACCAACATTGATCACAAAGCTGAACCTCAGTGAAACCCAGCCTCATTCATCAGTTATATTCATATTAATATAAACAGAACCAACATTGATTAATGAGTTTAACCTCAGTGAAACGCAGCCTAATTCCTCAATTATATTCATAGTAATATAAACAGAACAAACATTGATCACAAAGCTGAACCTCAGTGAAACCCAGCCTCATTCATCAATTATATTCATATTAATATAAACAGAACCAACATTGATCAATGAGTTTAACCTCAGTGAAACGCAGCCTCTTTCCTCAATTATGTTCATATTAATATAAAGAGAACCAACATTGATCACAAAGCTGAACATCAGTGAAACCCAGCCACATTCCTCAATTATATTCATATTAATATAAACAGAACCAACATTGAACACAAAGCTGTACCTCAGTGAAACCCAGCCTCATTCATCAATTATATTCATATTAATATAAACAGAACCAACATTGACCACAAAGTTGAATCTCAGTGAAACCCAGCCTTATTCATCAATTATATTCATATTAATATAAACAGAACCAACATTGATCACAAAGCTGAATCTCAGTGAAACCCAGCCTCATTCATCAATTATATTCATATTAATATAAACAGAACCAACATTGATCACAAAGCTGAACCTCAGTGAAACCCAGCCTCATTCATCAATTATATTCATATTAATATAAACAGAACCAACATTGATCACAAAGCTGAACCTCAGTGAAACCCAGCCTAATTCATCAATTATATTCATATTAATATAAACAGAACCAATATTGATCAATGAGTTTAACCTCTGTGAAACCCAGCCTCATTCATCAATTATATTCATATTAATATAAAAAGAACCAACATTGACCACAAAGCTGAATCTCAGTGAAACCCAGCCTCATTCCTCAATTATATTCATATTAATATAAACAGAACCAACATTGATCAATGACTTTAAGTTCTTTGAAACACAGCCTCATTCATTAATTATATTCATATAAATATATACAGAACCAACATTGATCACAAAGCTGAACCTAAGTGAAACCCAGCCTCATTCATCAATTATATACATATTAATATAAACAGAACAAGCATTGACCACAAAGATGAACCTCAGTGAAACCCAGCCTCATTCATCAATTATATTCATATTAATATAAACAGAACAAACATTGATCACAAAGCTGAACCTCAGTGAAACCCAGCCTCATTCATCAATTATATACATATTAATATAAACAGAACAAGCATTGACCACAAAGATGAAACTCAGTGAAACCCAGCCTCATTCATCAATTATATTCATATTAATATAAACAGAACAAACATTGATCACAAAGCTGAACCTCAGTGAAACCCAGCCTCATTCATCAATTATATTCATATTAATATAAACAGAACCAACATTGATCAATGAGTTTAACCTCAGTGAAACCCAGCCTCATTCCTCAATTATATTCATATTCATATAAACAGAACCAACATTGATCACAAAGCTGAACCTCAGTGAAACCCAGCCTCTTTCATCAGTTATATTCATATTAATATAAACAGAACCAACATTGATCAATGAGTTTAACCTCAGTGAAATGCAGCCTCATTCTTCAATTATATTCATAGTAATATAAACAGAACAAACATTGATCACAAAGCTGAACCTCAGTGAAACCCAGCCTCATTCATCAATTATATTCATATTAATATAAAAAGAACCAACATTGACCACAAAGCTGAATCTCAGTGAAACCCAGCCTCGTTCCTCAATTATATTCATATTAATATAAACAGAACCAACATTGATCAATGAGTTTAAGTTCTTTGAAACACAGCCTCATTCATTAATTATATTCATATAAATATATACAGAACCAACATTGATCACAAAGCTGAACCTCAGTGAAACCCAGCCTCATTCATCAATTATATACATATTAATATAAACAGAACAAGCATTGACCACAAAGATGAACCTCAGTGAAACCCAGCCTCATTAATCAATTATATTCATATTAATATAAATAGAACAAACATTGATCACAAAGCTGAACCTCAGTGAAACCCAGCCTCATTCATCAATTATATACATATTAATATAAACAGAACAAGCATTGACCACAAAGATGAACCTCAGTGAAACCCAGCCTCATTCATCAATTATATTCATATTAATATAAACAGAACAAACATTGATCACAAAGCTGAACCTCAGTGAAACCCAGCCTCATTCATCAATTATATTCATATTAATATAAACAGAACCAACATTGATCAATGAGTTTAACCTCAGTGAAACCCAGCCTCATTCCTCAATTATATTCATATTCATATAAACAGAACCAACATTGATCACAAAGCTGAACCTCAGTGAAACCCAGCCTCATTCATCAGTTATATTCATATTAATATAAACAGAACCAACATTGATCAATGAGTTTAACCTCAGTGAAACGCAGCCTCATTCTTCAATTATATTCATAGTAATATAAACAGAACAAACATTGATCACAAAGCTGAACCTCAGTGAAACCCAGCCTCATTTATCAATTATATTCATATTAATATAAAAAGAACCAACATTGATCAATGAGTTTAACCTCAGTGAAACGCAGTCTCATTCCTCAATTATGTTCATATTAATATAAAGAGAACCAACATTGATCACAATGCTGAACATCAGTGAAACCCAGCCGCATTCCTCAATTATATTCATATTAATACAAACAGAACCAACATTGAACACAAAGCTGAACCTCAGTGAAACCCAGCCTCATTCATCAATTATATTCATATTGATATAAACAGAACCAACATTGACCACAAAGCTGAATCTCAGTGAAACCCAGCCTCATTCATCAATTATATTCATATTAATATAAACAGAACCAACATTGATCACAAAGCTAAACCTCAGTGAAACCCAGCCTCATTCATCAATTATATTCATATTAATATAAACAGAACCAATATTGATCAATGAGTTTAACCTCAGTGAAACCCAGCCTCATTCATCAATTATATTCATATTAATATAAAAAGAACCAACATTGACCACAAAGCTGAATCTCAGTGAAATCCAGCCTCATTCATCAATTTTATTCATATAAATATAAACAGAACCAACATTGATCACAAAGCTGAACCTCAGTGAAACCCAGCCTCATTCATCAATTATATTCATATTAATATAAACAGAACCGACATTGATCACAAAGCTGAACCTCAGTGAAACCCAGCCTCATTCATCAATTATATTCGTATTAATATAAACAGAACCAACATTGACCACAAAGCTGAATCTCAGTGAAACCCAGCCTCATTCATCAATTATATTCATATTAATATAAACAGAACCAACATTGATCACAAAGCTGAATCTCAGTGAAACCCAGCCTCATTCATCAAATATATTCATATTAATATAAACAGAACCAACATTGAATACAAAGCTGAACCTCAGTGAAACCAAGCCTAATTCATCAATTATATTCATTTTAATATAAACAGAACCAATATTGATCAATGAGTTTAACCTCAGTGAAACCCAGCCTCATTCATCAATTATATTCATATTAATATAAAAAGAACCAACATTGACCACAAAGCTGAATCTCAGTGAAATCCAGCTTCATTCATCAATTTTATTCATATTAATATAAACAGAACCAACATTGATCACAAAGCTGAACCTCAGTGAAACCCAGCCTCATTCATCAATTTTATTCATATTAATATAAACAGAACCAACATTGATCAATGAGTTTAACCTCAGTGAAACGCAGCCTCATCCCTCAATTATATTCATATTAATATAAACAGAACCAACATTGATCAATGAGTTTAAGTTCTTTGAAAAACAGCCTCATTCATTAATTATATTCCTATAAATATATACAGAACCAACATTGATCACAAAGCTGAACCTCAGTGAAACCCAGCCTCATTCATCAATTATATTCATATTAATATAAAAAGAAACAACATTGATCAATGAGTTTAACCTCAGTGAAACGCAGCCTTATTCCTCAATTATATTCATATTAATATAAACAGAACCAACATTGATCACAAAGCTGAACCTCAGTGAAACCCAGCCTCATTCATCAATTATATACATATTAATATAAACAGAACAAGCATTGACCACAAAGCTGAATCTCAGTGAAACCCAGCCTCATTCATCAATTATATTCATATTAATATAAACAGAACAAACATTGATCACAAAGCTGAACCTCAGTGAAACCCAGCCTCATTCATCAATTATATTCATATTAATATAAACAGAACCAACATTGATCAATGAGTTTAACCTCAGTGAAACCCAGCCTCATTCCTCAATTATTTTCATATTCATATAAACAGAACCAACATTGATCACAAAGCTGAACCTCAGTGACACCCAGCCTCATTCATCAGTTATATTCATATTAATATAAACAGAACCAACATTGATCAATGAGTTTAACCTCAGTGAAACGCAGCCTCATTCCTCAATTATATTCATAGTTTTATAAACAGAACAAACATTGATCACAAAGCTGAACCTCAGTGAAACCCAGCCTCATTCATCAATTATATTCATATTAATATAAACAGAACCAACATTGATCAAAGAGTTTAACCTCAGTGAAACGCAGCCTCATTCCTCAATTATATTCATATTAATATAAACAGAACCAACATTGAACACAAAGCTGAACCTCAGTGAAACCCAGCCTCATTCATCAATTATATTCATATTTATATAAACAGAACCAACATTGACCACAAAGCTGAATCTCAGTGAAACGCAGCCTCATTCTTCAATTATATTCATAGTAATATAAACAGAACAAACATTGACCACAAAGCTGAATCTCAGTGAAACCCAGCCTCATTCCTCAATTATATTCATATTAATATAAACAGAACCAACATTGATCAATGAGTTTAAGTTCTTTGAAACACAGCCTCATTCATTAATTATATTCATATAAATATATACAGAACCAACATTGATCACAAAGCTGAACCTCAGTGAAACCCAGCCTCATTCATCAATTATATACATATTAATATAAACAGAACAAGCATTGACCACAAAGATGAACCTCAGTGAAACCCAGCCTCATTCATCAATTATATTCATATTAATATAAACAGAACAAACATTGATCACAAAGCTGAACCTCAGTGAAACCCAGCCTCATTCATCAATTATATTCATATTAATATAAACAGAACAAACATTGATCACAAAGCTGAACCTCAGTGAAACCCAGCCTCATTCATCAATTATATTCATATTAATATAAACAGAACCAACATTGATCAATGAGTTTAACCTCAGTGAAACCCAGCCTCATTCCTCAATTATATTCATATTCATATAAACAGAACCAACATTGATCACAAAGCTGAACCTCAGTGAAACCCAGCCTCATTCATCAGTTATATTCATATTAATATAAACAGAACCAACATTGATCAATGAGTTTAACCTCAGTGAAACGCAGCCTCATTCTTCAATTATATTCATAGTAATATAAACAGAACAAACATTGATCACAAAGCTGAACCTCAGTGAAACCCAGCCTCATTTATCAATTATATTCATATTAATATAAACAGAACCAACATTGATCAATGAGTTTAACCTCAGTGAAACGCAGTCTCATTCCTCAATTATGTTCATATTAATATAAAGAGAACCAACATTGATCACAATGCTGAACATCAGTGAAACCCAGCCGCATTCCTCAATTATATTCATATTAATACAAACAGAACCAACATTGAACACAAAGCTGAACCTCAGTGAAACCCAGCCTCATTCATCAATTATATTCATATTAATATAAACAGAACCAACATTGATCACAAAGCTGAACCTCAGTGAAACCCAGCCTCATTCATCAATTATATTCATATTAATATAAACAGAACAAACATTGATCACAAAGCTAAACCTCAGTGAAACCCAGCCTCATTCATCAATTATATTCATATTAATATAAACAGAACCAATATTGATCAATGAGTTTAACCTCAGTGAAACCCAGCCTCATTCATAAATTATATTCATATTAATATAAAAAGAACCAACATTGACCACAAAGCTGAATCTCAGTGAAATCCAGCCTCATTCATCAATTTTATTCATATAAATATAAACAGAACCAACATTGATCACAAAGCTGAACCTCAGTGAAACCCAGCCTCATTCATCAATTATATACATATTAATAGAAACAGAACAAGCATTGATCAAAAAGCTGAACCTCAGTGAAACCCAGCCTCATTCATCAATTATATTCATATTAATATAAACAGAACCGACATTGATCACAAAGCTGAACCTCAGTGAAACCCAGCCTCATTCATCAATTATATTCATATTAATATAAACAGAACCAACATTGATCACAAAGCTGAATCTCAGTGAAACCCAGCCTCATTCATCAAATATATTCATATTAATATAAACAGAACCAACATTGATCACAAAGCTGAACCTCAGTGAAACCCAGCCTCATTCATAAATTATATTCATATTAATATAAACAGAACCAACATTGATCACAAAGCTGAACCTCAGTGAAACCAAGCCTAATTCATCAATTATATTCATTTTAATATAAACAGAACCAATATTGATCAATGAGTTTAACCTCAGTGAAACCCAGCCTCATTCATCAATTATATTCATATTAATATAAAAAGAACCAACATTGAACACAAAGCTGAATCTCAGTGAAATCCAGCTTCATTCATCAATTTTATTCATATTAATATAAACAGAACCAACATTGATCACAAAGCTGAACCTCAGTGAAACCCAGCCTCATTCATCAATTTTATTCATATTAATATAAACAGAACCAACATTGATCAATGAGTTTAACCTCAGTGAAACGCAGCCTCATTCCTCAATTATATTCATATTAATATAAACAGAACCAACATTGATCAATGAGTTTAAGTTCTTTGAAACACAGCCTCATTCATTAATTATATTCCTATAAATATATACAGAACCAACATTGATCACAAAGCTGAACCTCAGTGAAACCCAGCCTCATTCATCAATTATATTCATATTAATATAAAAAGAAACAACATTGATCAATGAGTTTAACCTCAGTGAAACGCAGCCTTATTCCTCAATTATATTCATATTAATATAAACAGAACCAACATTGATCACAAAGCTGAACCTCAGTGAAACCCAGCCTCATTCATCAATTATATACATATTAATATAAACAGAACAATTATTGACCACAAAGCTGAATCTCAGTGAAACCCAGCCTCATTCATCAATTATATTCATATTAATATAAACAGAACAAACATTGATCACAAAGCTGAACCTCAGTGAAACCCAGCCTCATTCATCAATTATATTCATATTAATATAAACAGAACCAACATTGATCAATGAGTTTAACTTCAGTGAAACCCAGCCTCATTCCTCAATTATTTTCATATTCATATAAACAGAACCAACATTGATCACAAAGCTGAACCTCAGTGACACCCAGCCTCATTCATCAGTTATATTCATATTAATATAAACAGAACCAACATTGATCAATGAGTTTAACCTCAGTGAAACGCAGCCTCATTCCTCAATTATATTCATAGTTTTATAAACAGAACAAACATTGATCACAAAGCTGAACCTCAGTGAAACCCAGCCTCATTCATCAATTACATTCATATTAATATAAACAGAACCAACATTGATCAATGAGTTTAACCTCAGTGAAACGCAGCCTCATTCCTCAATTATGTTCATATTAATATAAAGAGAACCAACATTGATCACAAAGCTGAACATCAGTGAAACCCAGCCGCATTCCTCAATTATATTCATATTAATATAAACAGAACCAACATTGAACACAAAGCTGAACCTCAGTGAAACCCAGCCTCATTCATCAATTATATTCATATTTATATAAACAGAACCAACATTGACCACAAAGCTGAATCTCAGTGAAACCCAGCCTCATTCATCAATTATATTCATATTAATATAAACAGAACCAACATTGATCACATAGCTGAATCTCAGTGAAACCCAGCCTCATTCATCAGTTATATTCATATTAATATAAACAGAACCAACATTGATCAATGAGTTTAACCTCAGTGAAACGCAGCCTCATTCTTCAATTATATTCATAGTAATATAAACAGAACAAACATTGATCACAAAGCTGAACCTCAGTGAAACCCAGCCTCATTTATCAATTATATTCATATTAATATAAACAGAACCAACATTGATCAATGAGTTTAACCTCAGTGAAACGCAGTCTCATTCCTCAAATATGTTCATATTAATATAAAGAGAACCAACATTGATCACAATGCTGAACATCAGTGAAACCCAGCCGCATTCCTCAATTATATTCATATTAATACAAACAGAACCAACATTGAACACAAAGCTGAACCTCAGTGAAACCCAGCCTCATTCATCAATTATATTCATATTAATATAAACAGAACCAACATTGATCACAAAGCTGAACCTCAGTGAAACCCAGCCTCATTCATCAATTATATTCATATTAATATAAACAGAACAAACATTGATCACAAAGCTAAACCTCAGTGAAACCCAGCCTCATTCATCAATTATATTCATATTAATATAAACAGAACCAATATTGATCAATGAGTTTAACCTCAGTGAAACCCAGCCTCATTCATCAATTATATTCATATTAATATAAAAAGAACCAACATTGACCACAAAGCTGAATCTCAGTGAAATCCAGCCTCATTCATCAATTTTATTCATATAAATATAAACAGAACCAACATTGATCACAAAGCTGAACCTCAGTGAAACCCAGCCTCATTCATCAATTATATACATATTAATAGAAACAGAACAAGCATTGATCAAAAAGCTGAACCTCAGTGAAACCCAGCCTCATTCATCAATTATATTCATATTAATATAAACAGAACCGACATTGATCACAAAGCTGAACCTCAGTGAAACCCAGCCTCATTCATCAATTATATTCATATTAATATAAACAGAACCAACATTGATCACAAAGCTGAATCTCAGTGAAACCCAGCCTCATTCATCAAATATATTCATATTAATATAAACAGAACCAACATTGATCACAAAGCTGAACCTCAGTGAAACCCAGCCTCATTCATAAATTATATTCATATTAATATAAACAGAACCAACATTGATCACAAAGCTGAACCTCAGTGAAACCAAGCCTAATTCATCAATTATATTCATTTTAATATAAACAGAACCAATATTGATCAATGAGTTTAACCTCAGTGAAACCCAGCCTCATTCATCAATTATATTCATATTAATATAAAAAGAACCAACATTGAACACAAAGCTGAATCTCAGTGAAATCCAGCTTCATTCATCAATTTTATTCATATTAATATAAACAGAACCAACATTGATCACAAAGCTGAACCTCAGTGAAACCCAGCCTCATTCATCAATTTTATTCATATTAATATAAACAGAACCAACATTGATCAATGAGTTTAACCTCAGTGAAACGCAGCCTCATTCCTCAATTATATTCATATTAATATAAACAGAACCAACATTGATCAATGAGTTTAAGTTCTTTGAAACACAGCCTCATTCATTAATTATATTCCTATAAATATATACAGAACCAACATTGATCACAAAGCTGAACCTCAGTGAAACCCAGCCTCATTCATCAATTATATTCATATTAATATAAAAAGAAACAACATTGATCAATGAGTTGAACCTCAGTGAAACGCAGCCTTATTCCTCAATTATATTCATATTAATATAAACAGAACCAACATTGATCACAAAGCTGAACCTCAGTGAAACCCAGCCTCATTCATCAATTATATACATATTAATATAAACAGAACAATTATTGACCACAAAGCTGAATCTCAGTGAAACCCAGCCTCATTCATCAATTATATTCATATTAATATAAACAGAACAAACATTGATCACAAAGCTGAACCTCAGTGAAACCCAGCCTCATTCATCAATTATATTCATATTAATATAAACAGAACCAACATTGATCAATGAGTTTAACTTCAGTGAAACCCAGCCTCATTCCTCAATTATTTTCATATTCATATAAACAGAACCAACATTGATCACAAAGCTGAACCTCAGTGACACCCAGCCTCATTCATCAGTTATATTCATATTAATATAAACAGAACCAACATTGATCAATGAGTTTAACCTCAGTGAAACGCAGCCTCATTCCTCAATTATATTCATAGTTTTATAAACAGAACAAACATTGATCACAAAGCTGAACCTCAGTGAAACCCAGCCTCATTCATCAATTATATTCATATTAATATAAACAGAACCAACATTGATCAATGAGTTTAACCTCAGTGAAACGCAGCCTCATTCCTCAATTATGTTCATATTAATATAAAGAGAACCAACATTGATCACAAAGCTGAACATCAGTGAAACCCAGCCGCATTCCTCAATTATATTCATATTAATATAAACAGAACCAACATTGAACACAAAGCTGAACCTCAGTGAAACCCAGCCTCATTCATCAATTATATTCATATTTATATAAACAGAACCAACATTGACCACAAAGCTGAATCTCAGTGAAACCCAGCCTCATTCATCAATTATATTCATATTAATATAAACAGAACCAACATTGATCACATAGCTGAATCTCAGTGAAACCCAGCCTCATTCATCAGTTATATTCATATTAATATAAACAGAACCAACATTGATCAATGAGTTTAACCTCAGTGAAACGCAGCCTCATTCCTCAATTATGTTCATATTAATATAAAGAGAACCAACATTGATCACAAAGCTGAACATCAGTGAAACCCAGCCACATTCCTCAATTATATTCATATTAATATAAACAGAACCAACATTGAACACAAAGCTGTACCTCAGTGAAACCCAGCTTCATTCCTCAATTATATTCATAGTTTTATAAACAGAACAAACATTGAACACAAAGCTGTACCTCAGTGAAACCCAGCTTCATTCCTCAATTATATTCATAGTTTTATAAACAGAACAAACATTGATCACAAAGCTGAACCTCAGTGAAACCCAGCCTCATTCATCAATTATATTCATATTAATATAAACAGAACCAACATTGATCAATGAGTTTAACCTCAGTGAAACGCAGCCTCATTCCTCAATTATGTTCATATTAATATAAAGAGAACCAACATTGATCACAAAGCTGAACATCAGTGAAACCCAGCCGCATTCCTCAATTATATTCATATTAATATAAACAGAACCAACATTGAACACAAAGCTGAACCTCAGTGAAACCCAGCCTCATTCATCAATTATATTCATATTTATATAAACAGAACCAACATTGACCACAAAGCTGAATCTCAGTGAAACCCAGCCTCATTCATCAATTATATTCATATTAATATAAACAGAACCAACATTGATCACATAGCTGAATCTCAGTGAAACCCAGCCTCATTCATCAATTATATTCATATTAATATAAACAGAACCAACATTGATCACAAAGCTGAACCTCAGTGAAACCCAGCCTCATTCATCAATTATATTCATATTAATATAAACAGAACCAACATTGATCACAAAGCTAAACCTCAGTGAAACCCAGCCTCATTCATCAATTATATTCATATTAATATAAAAAGAATCGACATTGATCACAAAGCTGAACCTCAGTGAAACCCAGCCTCATTAATCAATTATATTCATATTAATATAAACAGAACCAACATTGATCACAAAGCTGAACCTCAGTGAAACCCAGCCTCATTCATCAATTTTATTCATATTAATATAAACAGAACCAACATTGATCAATGAGTTTAAGTTCTTTGAAACACAGCCTCATTCATTTATTATATTCATATAAATATATACAGAACCAACATTGATCACAAAGCTGAACCTCAGTGAAACCCAGCCTCATTCATCAATTATATTCATATTAATATAAACAGAACCAACATTGATTAATGAGTTTAACCTCAGTGAAACGCAGCCTCATTCCTCAATTATATTCATATAAATATAAACAGAACCAACATTGATCACAAAGCTGAACCTCAGTGAAACCCAGCCTCATTCATCAATTATATACATATTAATAGAAACAGAACAAGCATTGATCAAAAAGCTGAACCTCAGTGAAACCCAGCCTCATTCATCAATAATATTCATATTAATATAAACAGAACCGACATTGATCACAAAGATGAACCTCAGTGAAACCCAGCCTCATTCATCAATTATATTCATATTAATATAAAAAGAACCAACATTGATCAATGAGTTTAACTTCTTTGAAACACAGCCTCATTCATTAATTTTATTCATATAAATGTATACCGAACCAACATTGATCACAAAGCTGAACCTCAGTGAAACCAAGCCTCAATCATCATTTATATTCATTTTAACATAAACAGAACCAACATTGATCAATGAGTTTAACCTCAGTGAAACGCAGCCTTATTCCTCAATTATATTCATATTAATATAAACAGAACCAACATTGATCACAAAGCTGAACCTCAGTGAAACCCAGCCTCATTCATAAATTATATACATATTAATATAAACAAAACAAGCATTGACCACAAAGCTGAACCTCAGTGAAACCCAACCTCATTCATCAATTATATTCATATTCATATAAAAAGAACCGACATTGATCACAAAGCTGAACATCAGTGAAACCCAGCCTCATTCATCAATTTTATTCATATTAATATAAACAGAACAAACATTGATCACAAAGCTGAACCTCAGTGAAACCCAGCCTCATTCATCAATTATATTCATATTAATATAAACAGAACCAACATTGATCAATGAGTTTAACCTCAGTGAAACGCAGCCTCGTTCCTCAATTATATTTATATTAGTATAAACAGAACCAACATTGATCAATGAGTTTAGCCTCAGTGAAACCCAGCCTCATTCCTCAATTATATTCATATTAATATAAACAGAACCAACATTGATCACAAAGCTGAACCTCAGTGAAACCCAGCCTCATTCATCAATTATATACATTTTATTATAAACAGAACAAGCATTGACCACAAAGCTGAACATCAGTGAAACCCAGCCTCATTCATCAATTATATTCATATTAATATAAACAGAACAAACATTGATCACAAAGCTGAACCTCAGTGAAACCCAGCCTCATTCATCAATTATATTCATATTAATATAAACAGAACCAACATTGATCAATGAGTTTAACCTCAGTGAAACGCAGCCTCATTCATCAATTATATTCATATTATTATAAACAGAACCAACATTGATCAATGAGTTTAAGTTCTTTGAAACACAGCCTCATTCATTAATTATATTCATATAAATATATACAGAACCAACATTGATCACAAAGCTGAACCTCAGTGAAACCAAGCCTCAATCATCAATTATATTCATTTTAATATAGACAGAACCATCATTGATCAATGAGTTTAACAGTGAAACGCAGCCTTATTCCTCAATTATATTCATATTAATATAAACAGAACCAACATTGATCACAAAGCTGAACCTCAGTGAAACCCAGCCTCATTCATCAATTATATACATATTAACATAAACAGAACAAGCATTGACCACAAAGCTGAACCTCAGTGAAACCCAGCCTCATTCATCAATTATATTCATATTAATATAAACAGAACAAACATTGATCACAAAGCTGAACCTCAGTGAAACCCAGCCTCAATCATCAATTATATTCATATTAATATAAACAGAACCAACATTGACCACAAAGCTGAATCTCAGTGAAACCCAGCCTTATTCATGAATTATATTCATATTAATATAAACAGAACCAACATTGATCACAAAGCTGAATCTCAGTGAAGCCCAGCCTCATTCATCAATTATATTCATATTAATATAAACAGAACCAACATTGATCACAAAGCTGAACCTCAGTGAAACCCAGCCTCATTCATCAATTTTATTCATATTAATATAAACAGAACCAACATTGATCACAAAGCTGAACCTCAGTGAAACCCAGCCTCATTCATCAATTATATTCATATTAATATAAACAGAACCAACATTGATCAATGAGTTTAACCTCAGTGAAACGCAGCCTCATTCCTCAATTATGTTCATATTAATATAAAGAGAACCAACATTGATCACAAAGCTGAACATCAGTGAAACCCAGCCACATTCCTCAATTATATTCATATTAATATAAAAAGAACCAACATTGAACACAAAGCTGTACCTCAGTGAAACCCAGCCTCATTCATCAATTATATTCATATTAATATAAACAGAACCAACATTGACCACAAAGCTGAATCTCAGTGAAACCCAGCCTTATTCATCAATTATATTCATATCAATATAAACAGAACCAACATTGATCACAAAGCTGAATCTCAGTGAAACCCAGCCTCATTCATCAATTATATTCATATTAATATAAACAGAATCAACATTGATCACAAAGCTGAACCTCAATGAAACCCAGTCTCATTCATCAATTATATTCATATTAATATAAACAGAACCAACATTGATCACAAAGCTGAACCTCAGTGAAACCCAGCCTAATTCATCAATTATATTCATATTAATATAAACAGAACCAATATTGATCAATAAGTTTAACCTCAGTGAAACCCAGCCTCATTCATCAATTATATTCATATTAATATAAAAAGAACCAACATTGACCACAAAGCTGAACCTCAGTGAAACCCAGCCTCATTCATAAATTATATTCATATTAATATAAACAGAACCAACATTGATCACAAAGCTGAACCTCAGTGAAACCAAGCCTAATTCATCAATTATATTCATTTTAATATAAACAGAACCAATATTGATCAATGAGTTTAACCTCAGTGAAACCCAGCCTCATTCATCAATTATATTCATATTAATATAAAAAGAACCAACATTGACCACAAAGCTGAATCTCAGTGAAATCCAGCTTCATTCATCAATTTTATTCATATTAATATAAACAGAACCAACATTGATCAATGAGTTTAACCTCAGTGAAACCCAGCCTCATTCCTCAATTATATTCATATTCATATAAACAGAACCAACATTGATCACAAAGCTGAACGTGAGTGAAACCCAGCCTCATTCATCAGTTATATTCATATTAATATAAACAGAACAAACATTGATCAATGAGTTTAACCTCAGTGAAACGCAGCCTCATTCTTCAATTATATTCATATAAATATAAACAGAACAAACATTGATCACAAAGCTGAACCTCAGTGAAACCCAGCCTCATTCATCAATTATATTCATATTAATATAAAAAGAACCAACATTGACCACAAAGCTGAATCTCAGTGAAACCCAGCCTCATTCCTCAATTATATTCATATTAATATAAACAGAACCAACATTGATCAATGAGTTTAAGTTCTTTGAAACACAGCCTCATTCATTAATTATATTCATATAAATATATACAGAACCAACATTGATCACAAAGCTGAACCTCAGTGAAACCCAGCCTCATTCATCAATTATATACATATTAATATAAACAGAACAAGCATTGACCACAAAGATGAACCTCAGTGAAACCCAGCCTCATTCATCAATTATATTCATATTAATATAAACAGAACAAACATTGATCACAAAGCTGAACCTCAGTGAAACCCAGCCTCATTCATCAATTATATTCATATTAATATAAACAGAACAAACATTGATCACAAAGCTGAACCTCAGTGAAACCCAGCCTCATTCATCAATTATATTCATATTAATATAAACAGAACCAACATTGATCAATGAGTTTAATCTCAGTGAAACCCAGCCTCATTCTTCAATTATATTCATATTCATATAAACAGAACCAACATTGATCACAAAGCTGAACCTCAGTGAAACCCAGCCTCATTCATCAGTTATATTCATATTAATATAAACAGAACCAACATTGATCAATGAGTTTAACCTCAGTGAAACGCAGCCTCATTCTTCAATTATATTCATAGTAATATAAACAGAATAAACATTGATCACAAAGCTGAACCTCAGTGAAACCCAGCCTCATTTATCAATTATATTCATATTAATATAAACAGAACCAACATTGATCAATGAGTTTAACCTCAGTGAAACACAGTCTCATTCCTCAATTATGTTCATATTAATATAAAAAGAACCAACATTGACCACAAAGCTGAACCTCAGTGAAACCCAGCCTCATTCATAAATTATATTCATATTAATATAAACAGAACCAACATTGATCACAAAGCTGAACCTCAGTGAAACCAAGCCTAATTCATCAATTATATTCATTTTAATATAAACAGAACCAATATTGATCAATGAGTTTAACCTCAGTGAAACCCAGCCTCATTCATCAATTATATTCATATTAATATAAAAAGAACCAACATTGACCACAAAGCTGAATCTCAGTGAAATCCAGCTTCATTCATCAATTTTATTCATATTAATATAAACAGAACCAACATTGATCAATGAGTTTAACCTCAGTGAAACCCAGCCTCATTCCTCAATTATATTCATATTCGTATAAACAGAACCAACATTGATCACAAAGCTGAACCTCAGTGAAACCCAGCCTCATTCATCAGTTATATTCATATTAATATAAAAAGAACAAACATTGATCAATGAGTTTAACCTCAGTGAAACGCAGCCTCATTCTTCAATTATATTCATAGTAATATAAACAGAACAAACATTGATCACAAAGCTGAACCTCAGTGAAACCCAGCCTCATTCATCAATTATATTCATATTAATATAAAAAGAACCAACATTGACCACAAAGCTGAATCTCAGTGAAACCCAGCCTCATTCCTCAATTATATTCATATTAATATAAACAGAACCAACATTGATCAATGAGTTTAAGTTCTTTGAAACACAGCCTCATTCATTAATTATATTCATATAAATATATACAGAACCAACATTGATCACAAAGCTGAACCTCAGTGAAACCCAGCCTCATTCATCAATTATATACATATTAATATAAACAGAACAAGCATTGACCACAAAGATGAACCTCAGTGAAACCCAGCCTCATTCATCAATTATATTCATATTAATATAAACAGAACAAACATTGATCACAAAGCTGAACCTCAGTGAAACCCAGCCTCATTCATCAATTATATTCATATTAATATAAACAGAACAAACATTGATCACAAAGCTGAACCTCAGTGAAACCCAGCCTCATTCATCAATTATATTCATATTAATATAAACAGAACCAACATTGATCAATGAGTTTAACCTCAGTGAAACCCAGCCTCATTCCTCAATTATATTCATATTCATATAAACAGAACCAACATTGATCACAAAGCTGAACCTCAGTGAAACCCAGCCTCATTCATCAGTTATATTCATATTAATATAAACAGAACCAACATTGATCAATGAGTTTAACCTCAGTGAAACGCAGCCTCATTCTTCAATTATATTCATAGTAATATAAACAGAACAAACATTGATCACAAAGCTGAACCTCAGTGAAACCCAGCCTCATTTATCAATTATATTCATATTAATATAAACAGAACCAACATTGATCAATGAGTTTAACCTCAGTGAAACGCAGTCTCATTCCTCAATTATGTTCATATTAATATAAAGAGAACCAACATTGATCACAATGCTGAACATCAGTGAAACCCAGCCGCATTCCTCAATTATATTCATATTAATACAAACAGAACCAACATTGAACACAAAGCTGAACCTCAGTGAAACCCAGCCTCATTCATCAATTATATTCATATTAATATAAACAGAACCAACATTGATCACAAAGCTGAACCTCAGTGAAACCCAGCCTCATTCATCAATTATATTCATATTAATATAAACAGAACAAACATTGATCACAAAGCTAAACCTCAGTGAAACCCAGCCTCATTCATCAATTATATTCATATTAATATAAACAGAACCAATATTGATCAATGAGTTTAACCTCAGTGAAACCCAGCCTCATTCATCAATTATATTCATATTAATATAAAAAGAACCAACATTGACCACAAAGCTGAATCTCAGTGAAATCCAGCCTCATTCATCAATTTTATTCATATAAATATAAACAGAACCAACATTGATCACAAAGCTGAACCTCAGTGAAACCCAGCCTCATTCATCAATTATATACATATTAATAGAAACAGAACAAGCATTGATCAAAAAGCTGAACCTCAGTGAAACCCAGCCTCATTCATCAATTATATTCATATTAATATAAACAGAACCGACATTGATCACAAAGCTGAACCTCAGTGAAACCCAGCCTCATTCATCAATTATATTCATATTAATATAAACAGAACCAACATTGACCACAAAGCTGTATCTCAGTGAAACCCAGCCTCATTCATCAAATATATTCATATTAATATAAACAGAACCAACATTGATCACAAAGCTGAACCTCAGTGAAACCCAGCCTCATTCATAAATTATATTCATATTAATATAAACAGAACCAACATTGATCACAAAGCTGAACCTCAGTGAAACCAAGCCTAATTCATCAATTATATTCATTTTAATATAAACAGAACCAATATTGATCAATGAGTTTAACCTCAGTGAAACCCAGCCTCATTCATCAATTATATTCATATTAATATAAAAAGAACCAACATTGACCACAAAGCTGAATCTCAGTGAAATCCAGCTTCATTCATCAATTTTATTCATATTAATATAAACAGAACCAACATTGATCACAAAGCTGAACCTCAGTGAAACCCAGCCTCATTCATCAATTTTATTCATATTAATATAAACAGAACCAACATTGATCAATGAGTTTAACCTCAGTGAAACGCAGCCTCATTCCTCAATTATATTCATATTAATATAAACAGAACCAACATTGATCAATGAGTTTAAGTTCTTTGAAACACAGCCTCATTCATTAATTATATTCCTATAAATATATACAGAACCAACATTGATCACAAAGCTGAACCTCAGTCAAACCCAGCCTCATTCATCAATTATATTCATATTAATATAAAAAGAACCAACATTGACCACAAAGCTGAATCTCAGTGAAATCCAGCCTCATTCATCAATTTTATTCATATAAATATAAACAGAACCAACATTGATCACAAAGCTGAACCTCAGTGAAACCCAGCCTCATTCATCAATTATATGCATATTAATAGAAACAGAACAAGCATTGATCAAAAAGCTGAACCTCAGTGAAACCCAGCCTCATTCATCAATTATATTCATATTAATATAAACAGAACCGACATTGATCACAAAGCTGAACCTCAGTGAAACCCAGCCTCATTCATCAATTATATTCATATTAATATAAACAGAACCAACATTGACCACAAAGCTGTATCTCAGTGAAACCCAGCCTCATTCATCAATTATATTCATATTAATATAAACAGAACCAACATTGATCACAAAGCTGAATCTCAGTGAAACCCAGCCTCATTCATCAAATATATTCATATTAATATAAACAGAACCAACATTGATCACAAAGCTGAACCTCAGTGAAACCCAGCCTCATTCATAAATTATATTCATATTAATATAAACAGAACCAACATTGATCACAAAGCTGAACCTCAGTGAAACCAAGCCTAATTCCTCAATTATATTCATATTAATATAAACAGAACCAATATTGATCAATGAGTTTAACCTCAGTGAAACCCAGCCTCATTCATCAATTATATTCATATTAATATAAAAAGAACCAACATTGACCACAAAGCTGAATCTCAGTGAAATCCAGCTTCATTCATCAATTTTATTCATATTAATATAAACAGAACCAACATTGATCACAAAGCTGAACCTCAGTGAAACCCAGCCTCATTCATCAATTTTATTCATATTAATATAAACAGAACCAACATTGATCAATGAGTTTAACCTCAGTGAAACGCAGCCTCATTCCTCAATTATATTCATATTAATATAAACAGAACCAACATTGATCAATGAGTTTAAGTTCTTTGAAACACAGCCTCATTCATTAATTATATTCCTATAAATATATACAGAACCAACATTGATCACAAAGCTGAACCTCAGTGAAACCCAGCCTCATTCATCAATTATATTCATATTAATATAAAAAGAAACAACATTGATCAATGAGTTTAACCTCAGTGAAACGCAGCCTTATTCCTCAATTATATTCATATTAATATAAACAGAACCAACATTGATCACAAAGCTGAACCTCAGTGAAACCCAGCCTCATTCATCAATTATATACATATTAATATAAACAGAACAATTATTGACCACAAAGCTGAATCTCAGTGAAACCCAGCCTCATTCATCAATTATATTCATATTAATATAAACAGAACAAACATTGATCACAAAGCTGAACCTCAGTGAAACCCAGCCTCATTCATCAATTATATTCATATTAATATAAACAGAACCAACATTGATCAATGAGTTTAACCTCAGTGAAACGCAGCCTCATTCCTCAATTATGTTCATATTAATATAAAGAGAACCAACATTGATCACAAAGCTGAACATCAGTGAAACCCAGCCGCATTCCTCAATTATATTCATATTAATATAAACAGAACAAACATTGATCACAAAGCTGAAACTCAGTGAAACCCAGCCTCATTCATCAATTTTATTCATATTAATATAAACAGAACCAACATTGATCAATGAGTTTAACCTCAGTGAAACGCAGCCTCATTCCTCAATTATATTCATAGTAATATAAACAGAACAAACATTGATCACAAAGCTGAACCTCAGTGAAACCCAGCCTCATTCATCAATTATATTCATATTAATATAAACAGAACCAACATTGATCAATGAGTTTAACCTCAGTGAAACGCAGCCTCATTCCTCAATTATGTTCATATTAATATAAAGAGAACCAACATTGATCACAAAGCTGAACATCAGTGAAACCCAGCCGCATTCCTCAATTATATTCATATTAATATAAACAGAACCAACATTGAACACAAAGCTGAACCTCAGTGAAACCCAGCCTCATTCATCAATTATATTCATATTTATATAAACAGAACCAACATTGACCACAAAGCTGAATCTCAGTGAAACCCAGCCTCATTCATCAATTATATTCATATTAATATAAACAGAACCAACATTGATCACATAGCTGAATCTCAGTGAAACCCAGCCTCATTCATCAGTTATATTCATATTAATATAAACAGAACCAACATTGATCAATGAGTTTAACCTCAGTGAAACGCAGCCTCATTCCTCAATTATGTTCATATTAATATAAAGAGAACCAACATTGATCACAAAGCTGAACATCAGTGAAACCCAGCCACATTCCTCAATTATATTCATATTAATATAAACAGAACCAACATTGAACACAAAGCTGTACCTCAGTGAAACCCAGCTTCATTCCTCAATTATATTCATAGTTTTATAAACAGAACAAACATTGATCAATGAGTTTAACCTCAGTGAAACGCAGCCTCATTCCTCAATTATATTCATATTAATATAAACAGAACCAACATTGATCACAAAGCTGAACCTCAGTGAAACCCAGCCTCATTCATCAATTATATTCATATTAATATAAACAGAACCAACATTGATCACAAAGCTGAACCTCAGTGAAACCCAGCCTCATTCATCAATTTTATTCATATTAATATAAACAGAACCAACATTGATCAATGAGTTTAAGTTCTTTGAAACACAGCCTCATTCATTTATTATATTCATATAAATATATACAGAACCAACATTGATCACAAAGCTGAACCTCAGTGAAACCCAGCCTCATTCATCAATTATATTCATATTAATATAAACAGAACCAACATTGATTAATGAGTTTAACCTCAGTGAAACCCAGCCTCATTCCTCAATTATATTCATATAAATATAAACAGAACCAACATTGATCACAAAGCTGAACCTCAGTGAAACCCAGCCTCATTCATCAATTATATACATATTAATAGAAACAGAACAAGCATTGATCAAAAAGCTGAACCTCAGTGAAACCCAGCCTCATTCATCAATAATATTCATATTAATATAAACAGAACCGACATTGATCACAAAGCTGAACCTCAGTGAAACCCAGCCTCATTCATCAATTATATTCATATTAATATAAAAAGAACCAACATTGATCAATGAGTTTAACTTCTTTGAAACACAGCCTCATTCATTAATTTTATTCATATAAATATATACCGAACCAACATTGATCACAAAGCTGAACCTCAGTGAAACCAAGCCTCAATCATCATATATATTCATTTTAATATAAACAGAACCAACATTGATCAATGAGTTTAACCTCAGTGAAACCCAGCCTCATTCATCAATTATATACATATTAATATAAACAAAACAAGCATTGACCACAAAGCTGAACCTCAGTGAAACCCAACCTCATTCATCAATTATATTCATATTAATATAAACAGAACCGACATTGATCACAAAGCTGAACATCAGTGAAACCCAGCCTCATTCATCAATTTTATTCATATTAATATAAACAGAACCAACATTGATCAATGAGTTTAACCTCAGTGAAACCCAGCCTCATTCATCAATTTTATTCATATTAATATAAACAGAACCAACATTGATCAATGAGTTTAACCTCAGTGAAACGCAGCCTCATTCATCAATTATATTCATATTATTATAAACAGAACCAACATTGATCAATGAGTTTAAGTTCTTTGAAACACAGCCTCATTCATTAATTATATTCATATAAATATATACAGAACCAACATTGATCACAAAGCTGAACCTCAGTGAAACCAAGCCTCAATCATCAATTATATTCATTTTAATATAGACAGAACCATCATTGATCAATGAGTTTAACAGTGAAACGCAGCCATATTCCTCAATTATATTCATATTAATATAAACAGAACCAACATTGATCACAAAGCTGAACCTCAGTGAAACCCAGCCTCATTCATCAATTATATACATATTAATATAAACAGAACAAGCATTGACCACAAAGCTGAACCTCAGTGAAAGCCAGCCTCATTCATCAATTATATTCATATTAATATAAACAGAACAAACATTGATCACAAAGCTGAACCTCAGTGAAACCCAGCCTCATTCATCAATTATATTCATATTAATATAAACAGAACCAACATTGATCAATGAGTTTAACCTCAGTGAAACCCAGCCTCATTCCTCAATTATATTCATATTCATATAAACAGAACCAACATTGATCACAAAGCTGAACCTCAGTGAAACCCAGCCTCATTCATCAATTATATTCATATTAATATAAACAGAACCAACATTGATCAATGAGTTTAACCTCAGTGAAACCCAGCCTCATTCCTCAATTATATTCATATTCATATAAACAGAACCAACATTGATCACAAAGCTGAATCTCAGTGAAACCCAGCCTCATTCATCAATTATATTCATATTAATATAAACAGAACCAACATTGATCACAAAGCTGAACCTACGTGAAACCCAGCCTCATTCATCAATTATATTCATATTAATATACACAGAACCAACATTGATCACAAAGCTGAACCTCAGTGAAACCCAGCCTAATTCATCAATTATATTCATATTAATATAAACAGAACCAATATTGATCAATGAGTTTAACCTCAGTGAAACCCAGCCTCATTCATCAATTATATTCATATTAATATAAACAGAACCAACATTGATCACAAAGCTGAACCTCAGTGAAACCCAGCCTCATTCATCAATTATATTCATATTAATATAAACAGAACCAACATTGATCACAAAGCTAAACCTCAGTGAAACCCAGCCTCATTCATCAATTATATTCATATTAATATAAAAAGAACCGACATTGATCACAAAGCTGAACCTCAGTGAAACCAAGCCTCATTAATCAATTATATTCATATTAATATAAACAGAACCAACATTGATCACAAAGCTGAACCTCAGTGAAACCCAGCCTCATTCATCAATTTTATTCATATTAATATAAACAGAACCAACATTGATCAATGAGTTTAAGTTCTTTGAAACACAGCCTCATTCATTTATTATATTCATATAAATATATACAGAACCAACATTGATCACAAAGCTGAACCTCAGTGAAACCCAGCCTCATTCATCAATTATATTCATATTAATATAAACAGAACCAACATTGATTAATGAGTTTAACCTCAGTGAAACCCAGCCTCATTCCTCAATTATATTCATATAAATATAAACAGAACCAACATTGATCACAAAGCTGAACCTCAGTGAAACCCAGCCTCATTCATCAATTATATACATATTAATAGAAACAGAACAAGCATTGATCAAAAAGCTGAACCTCAGTGAAACCCAGCCTCATTCATCAATAATATTCATATTAATATAAAAAGAACCGACATTGATCACAAAGCTGAACCTCAGTGAAACCCAGCCTCATTCATCAATTATATTCATATTAATATAAAAAGAACCAACATTGATCAATGAGTTTAACTTCTTTGAAACACAGCCTCATTCATTAATTTTATTCATATAAATATATACCGAACCAACATTGATCACAAAGCTGAACCTCAGTGAAACCAAGCCTCAATCATCATTTATATTCATTTTAATATAAACAGAACCAACATTGATCAATGAGTTTAACCTCAGTGAAACGCAGCCTTATTCCTCAATTATATTCATATTAATATAAACAGAACCAACATTGATCACAAAGCTGAACCTCAGTGAAACCCAGCCTCATTCATCAATTATATACATATTAATTTAAACAAAACAAGCATTGACCACAAAGCTGAACCTCAGTGAAACCCAACCTCATTCATCAATTATATTCATATTAATATAAACAGAACCGACATTGATCACAAAGCTGAACATCAGTGAAACCCAGCCTCATTCATCAATTTTATTCATATTAATATAAACAGAACCAACATTGATCAATGAGTTTAACCTAAGTGAAACCCAGCCTCATTCATCAATTTTATTCATATTAATATAAACAGAACCAACATTGATCAATGAGTTTAACCTCAGTGAAACGCAGCCTCGTTCCTCAATTATATTTATATTAGTATAAACAGAACCAACATTGATCAATGAGTTTAGCCTCAGTGAAACCCAGCCTCATTCCTCAATTATATTCATATTAATATAAACAGAACCAACATTGATCAATGAGTTTAACCTCAGTGAAACACAGCCTCATTCATCAATTATATTCATATTAATATAAACAGAACCAACATTGATCAATGAGTTTAACCTCAGTGAAACGCAGCCTCATTCATCAATTATATTCATATTATTATAAACAGAACCAACATTGATCAATGAGTTTAAGTTCTTTGAAACACAGCCTCATTCATTAATTATATTCATATAAATATATACAGAACCAACATTGATCACAAAGCTGAACCTTAGTGAAACCAAGCCTCAATCATCAATTATATTCATTTTAATATAGACAGAACCATCATTGATCAATGAGTTTAACAGTGAAACGCAGCCATATTTCTCAATTATATTCATATTAATATAAACAGAACCAACATTGATCACAAAGCTGAACCTCAGTGAAACCCAGCCTCATTCATCAATTATATACATATTAATATAAACAGAACAAGCATTGACCACAAAGCTGAACCTCAGTGAAACCCAGCCTATTCATCAATTATATTCATATTAATATAAACAGAACAAACATTGATCACAAAGCTGAACCTCAGTGAAACCCAGCCTCATTCATCATTTATATTCATATTAATATAAACAGAACCAACATTGATCAATGAGTTTAACCTCAGTGAAACCCAGCCTCATTCCTCAATTATATTCATATTCATATAAACAGAACCAACATTGATCACAAAGCTGAACCTCAGTGAAACCCAGCCTCATTCATCAATTATATTCATAATAATATAAACAGAACCAACATTGATCAATGAGTTTAACCTCAGTGAAACCCAGCCTCATTCCTCAATTATATTCATATTCATATAAACAGAACCAACATTGATCACAAAGCTGAACCTCAGTGAAACCCAGCCTTATTCATCAGTTATATTCATATTAATATAAACAGAACCAACATTGATCAATGAGTTTAACCTCAGTGAAACGCAGCCTCATTCCTCAATTATATTCATAGTAATATAAACAGAACAAACATTGATCACAAAGCTGAACCTCAGTGAAACCCAGCCTCATTCATCAATTATATTCATATTAATATAAACAGAACCAACATTGATCAATGAGTTTAACCTCAGTGAAACGCAGCCTCATTCCTCAATTATGTTCATATTAATATAAAGAGAACCAACATTGATCACAAAGCTGAACATCAGTGAAACCCAGCCACATTCCTCAATTATTTTCATATTAATATAAACAGAACCAACATTGAACACAAAGCTGTACCTCAGTGAAACCCAGCCTCATTCATCAATTATATTCATATTAATATAAACAGAACCAACATTGACCACAAAGCTGAATCTCAGTGAAACCCAGCCTCATTCATCAATTATATTCATATTAATATAAACAGAACAAACATTGATCACAAAGCTGAACCTCAGTGAAACCCAGCCTCATTCATCAATTATATTCATATTAATATAAACAGAACCAACATTGATCAATGAGTTTAACCTCAGTGAAACCCAGCCTCATTCCTCAATTATATTCATATTCATATAAACAGAACCAACATTGATCACAAAGCTGAACCTCAGTGAAACCCAGCCTCATTCATCAATTATATTCATAATAATATAAACAGAACCAACATTGATCAATGAGTTTAACCTCAGTGAAACCCAGCCTCATTCCTCAATTATATTCATATTCATATAAACAGAACCAACATTGATCACAAAGCTGAACCTCAGTGAAACCCAGCCTTATTCATCAGTTATATTCATATTAATATAAACAGAACCAACATTGATCAATGAGTTTAACCTCAGTGAAACGCAGCCTCATTCCTCAATTATATTCATAGTAATATAAACAGAACAAACATTGATCACAAAGCTGAACCTCAGTGAAACCCAGCCTCATTCATCAATTATATTCATATTAATATAAACAGAACCAACATTGATCAATGAGTTTAACCTCAGTGAAACGCAGCCTCATTCCTCAATTATGTTCATATTAATATAAAGAGAACCAACATTGATCACAAAGCTGAACATCAGTGAAACCCAGCCACATTCCTCAATTATTTTCATATTAATATAAACAGAACCAACATTGAACACAAAGCTGTACCTCAGTGAAACCCAGCCTCATTCATCAATTATATTCATATTAATATAAACAGAACCAACATTGACCACAAAGCTGAATCTCAGTGAAACCCAGCCTTATTCATCAATTATATTCATATTAATATAAACAGAACCAACATTGATCACAAAGCTGAATCTCAGTGAAACCCAGCCTCATTCATCAATTATATTCATATTAATATAAACAGAACCAACATTGATCACAAAGCTGAACCTCAGTGAAACCCAGCCTCATTCATCAATTATATTCATATTAATATAAACAGAACCAACATTGATCACAAAGCTGAACCTCAGTGAAACCCAGCCTAATTCATCAATTATATTCATATTAATATAAACAGAACCAATATTGATCAATGAGTTTAACCTCAGTGAAACCCATCCTCATTCATCAATTATATTCATATTAATATAAAAAGAACCAACATTGACCACAAAGCTGAATCTCAGTGAAACCCAGCCTCATTCCTCAATTATATTCATATTAATATAAACAGAACCAACATTGATCAATGAGTTTAAGTTCTTTGAAACACAGCCTCATTCATTAATTATATTCATATAAATATATACAGAACCAACATTGATCACAAAGCTGAACCTCAGTGAAACCAAGCCTCAATCATCAATTATATTCATTTTAATATAGACAGAACCATCATTGATCAATGAGTTTAACAGTGAAACGCAGCCATATTCCTCAATTATATTCATATTAATATAAACAGAACCAACATTGATCACAAAGCTGAACCTCAGTGAAACCCAGCCTCATTCATCAATTATATTCATATTAATATAAACAGAACAAACATTGATCACAAAGCTGAACCTCAGTGAAACCCAGCCTCATTCATCAATTATATTCATATTAATATAAACAGAACCAACATTGATCAATGAGTTTAACCTCAGTGAAACCCAGCCTCATTCCTCAATTATATTCATATTCATATAAACAGAACCAACATTGATCACAAAGCTGAACCTCAGTGAAACCCAGCCTCATTCATCAATTATATTCATATTAATATAAACAGAACCAACATTGATCAATGAGTTTAACCTCAGTGAAACCCAGCCTCATTCCTCAATTATATTCATATTCATATAAACAGAACCAACATTGATCACAAAGCTGAACCTCAGTGAAACCCAGCCTCATTCATCAGTTATATTCATATTAATATAAACAGAACCAACATTGATCAATGAGTTTAACCTCAGTGAAACGCAGCCTCATTCCTCAATTATATTCATAGTAATATAAACAGAACAAACATTGATCACAAAACTGAACCTCAGTGAAACCCAGCCTCATTCATCAATTATATTCATATTAATATAAACAGAACCAACATTAATCAATGAGTTTAACCTCAGTGAAACCCAGCCTCATTCCTCAATTATTTTCATATTCATATAAACAGAACCAACATTGATCACAAAGCTGAACCTCAGTGACACCCAGCCTCATTCATCAGTTATATTCATATTAATATAAACAGAACCAACATTGATCAATGAGTTTAACCTCAGTGAAACGCAGCCTCATTCCTCAATTATGTTCATATTAATATAAAGAGAACCAACATTGATCACAAAGCTGAACATCAGTGAAACCCAGCCACATTCCTCAATTATATTCATATTAATATAAACAGAACCAACATTGAACACAAAGCTGTACCTCAGTGAAACCCAGCCTCATTCCTCAATTATATTCATAGTTTTATAAACAGAACAAACATTGATCACAAAGCTGAACCTCAGTGAAACCCAGCCTCATTCATCAATTATATTCATATTAATATAAACAGAACCAACATTGATCAATGAGTTTAACCTCAGTGAAACGCAGCCTCATTCCTCAATTATGTTCATATTAATATAAAGAGAACCAACATTGATCACAAAGCTGAACATCAGTGAAACCCAGCCGCATTCCTCAATTATATTCATATTAATATAAACAGAACCAACATTGAACACAAAGCTGAACCTCAGTGAAACCCAGCCTCATTCATCAATTATATTCATATTTATATAAACAGAACCAACATTGACCACAAAGCTGAATCTCAGTGAAACCCAGCCTCATTCATCAATTATATTCATATTAATATAAACAGAACCAACATTGATCACATAGCTGAATCTCAGTGAAACCCAGCCTCATTCATCAATTATATTCATATTAATATAAACAGAACCAACATTGATCACAAAGCTGAACCTCAGTGAAACCCAGCCTCATTCATCAATTATATTCATATTAATATAAACAGAACCAACATTGATCAATGAGTTTAACCTCAGTGAAACGCAGTCTCATTCCTCAATTATGTTCATATTAATATAAAGAGAACCAACAATGATCACAATGCTGAACATCAGTGAAACCCAGCCGCATTCCTCAATTATATTCATATTAATACAAACAGAACCAACATTGAACACAAAGCTGAACCTCAGTGAAACCCAGCCTCATTCATCAATTATATTCATATTAATATAAACAGAACCAACATTGATCACAAAGCTGAACCTCAGTGAAACCCAGCCTCATTCATCAATTATATTCATATTAATATAAACAGAACAAACATTGATCACAAAGCTAAACCTCAGTGAAACCCAGCCTCATTCATCAATTATATTCATATTAATATAAACAGAACCAATATTGATCAATGAGTTTAACCTCAGTGAAACCCAGCCTCATTCATCAATTATATTCATATTAATATAAAAAGAACCAACATTGACCACAAAGCTGAATCTCAGTGAAATCCAGCCTCATTCATCAATTTTATTCATATAAATATAAACAGAACCAACATTGATCACAAAGCTGAACCTCAGTGAAACCCAGCCTCATTCATCAATTATATACATATTAATAGAAACAGAACAAGCATTGATCAAAAAGCTGAACCTCAGTGAAACCCAGCCTCATTCATCAATTATATTCATATTAATATAAACAGAACCGACATTGATCACAAAGCTGAACCTCAGTGAAACCCAGCCTCATTCATCAATTATATTCATATTAATATAAACAGAACCAACATTGACCACAAAGCTGTATCTCAGTGAAACCCAGCCTCATTCATCAATTATATTCATATTAATATAAACAGAACCAACATTGATCACAAAGCTGAATCTCAGTGAAACCCAGCCTCATTCATCAAATATATTCATATTAATATAAACAGAACCAACATTGATCACAAAGCTGAACCTCAGTGAAACCCAGCCTCATTCATAAATTATATTCATATTAATATAAACAGAACCAACATTGATCACAAAGCTGAACCTCAGTGAAACCAAGCCTAATTCATCAATTATATTCATTTTAATATAAACAGAACCAATATTGATCAATGAGTTTAACCTCAGTGAAACCCAGCCTCATTCATCAATTATATTCATATTAATATAAAAAGAACCAACATTGACCACAAAGCTGAATCTCAGTGAAATCCAGCTTCATTCATCAATTTTATTCATATTAATATAAACAGAACCAACATTGATCACAAAGCTGAACCTCAGTGAAACCCAGCCTCATTCATCAATTTTATTCATATTAATATAAACAGAACCAACATTGATCAATGAGTTTAACCTCAGTGAAACGCAGCCTCATTCCTCAATTATATTCATATTAATATAAACAGAACCAACATTGATCAATGAGTTTAAGTTCTTTGAAACACAGCCTCATTCATTAATTATATTCCTATAAATATATACAGAACCAACATTGATCACAAAGCTGAACCTCAGTGAAACCCAGCCTCATTCATCAATTATATTCATATTAATATAAAAAGAACCAACATTGACCACAAAGCTGAATCTCAGTGAAATCCAGCCTCATTCATCAATTTTATTCATATAAATATAAACAGAACCAACATTGATCACAAAGCTGAACCTCAGTGAAACCCAGCCTCATTCATCAATTATATACATATTAATAGAAACAGAACAAGCATTGATCAAAAAGCTGAACCTCAGTGAAACCCAGCCTCATTCATCAATTATATTCATATTAATATAAACAGAACCGACATTGATCACAAAGCTGAACCTCAGTGAAACCCAGCCTCATTCATCAATTATATTCATATTAATATAAACAGAACCAACATTGACCACAAAGCTGTATCTCAGTGAAACCCAGCCTCATTCATCAATTATATTCATATTAATATAAACAGAACCAACATTGATCACAAAGCTGAATCTCAGTGAAACCCAGCCTCATTCATCAAATATATTCATATTAATATAAACAGAACCAACATTGATCACAAAGCTGAACCTCAGTGAAACCCAGCCTCATTCATAAATTATATTCATATTAATATAAACAGAACCAACATTGATCACAAAGCTGAACCTCAGTGAAACCAAGCCTAATTCATCAATTATATTCATTTTAATATAAACAGAACCAATATTGATCAATGAGTTTAACCTCAGTGAAACCCAGCCTCATTCATCAATTATATTCATATTAATATAAAAAGAACCAACATTGACCACAAAGCTGAATCTCAGTGAAATCCAGCTTCATTCATCAATTTTATTCATATTAATATAAACAGAACCAACATTGATCACAAAGCTGAACCTCAGTGAAACCCAGCCTCATTCATCAATTTTATTCATATTAATATAAACAGAACCAACATTGATCAATGAGTTTAACCTCAGTGAAACGCAGCCTCATTCCTCAATTATATTCATATTAATATAAACAGAACCAACATTGATCAATGAGTTTAAGTTCTTTGAAACACAGCCTCATTCATTAATTATATTCCTATAAATATATACAGAACCAACATTGATCACAAAGCTGAACCTCAGTGAAACCCAGCCTCATTCATCAATTATATTCATATTAATATAAAAAGAAACAACATTGATCAATGAGTTTAACCTCAGTGAAACGCAGCCTTATTCCTCAATTATATTCATATTAATATAAACAGAACCAACATTGATCACAAAGCTGAACCTCAGTGAAACCCAGCCTCATTCATCAATTATATACATATTAATATAAACAGAACAATTATTGACCACAAAGCTGAATCTCAGTGAAACCCAGCCTCATTCATCAATTATATTCATATTAATATAAACAGAACCAACATTGATCAATGAGTTTAACCTCAGTGAAACGCAGCCTCATTCCTCAATTATGTTCATATTAATATAAAGAGAACCAACATTGATCACAAAGCTGAACATCAGTGAAACCCAGCCGCATTCCTCATTTATATTCATATTAATATAAACAGAACAAACATTGATCACAAAGCTGAACCTCAGTGAAACCCAGCCTCATTCATCAATTTTATTCATATTAATATAAACAGAACCAACATTGATCAATGAGTTTAACCTCAGTGAAACGCAGCCTCATTCCTCAATTATATTCATAGTAATATAAACAGAACAAACATTGATCACAAAGCTGAACCTCAGTGAAACCCAGCCTCATTCATCAATTATATTCATATTAATATAAACAGAACCAACATTGATCAATGAGTTTAACCTCAGTGAAACGCAGCCTCATTCCTCAATTATGTTCATATTAATATAAAGAGAACCAACATTGATCACAAAGCTGAACATCAGTGAAACCCAGCCGCATTCCTCAATTATATTCATATTAATATAAACAGAACCAACATTGAACACAAAGCTGAACCTCAGTGAAACCCAGCCTCATTCATCAATTATATTCATATTTATATAAACAGAACCAACATTGACCACAAAGCTGAATCTCAGTGAAACCCAGCCTCATTCATCAATTATATTCATATTAATATAAACAGAACCAACATTGATCACATAGCTGAATCTCAGTGAAACCCAGCCTCATTCATCAGTTATATTCATATTAATATAAACAGAACCAACATTGATCAATGAGTTTAACCTCAGTGAAACGCAGCCTCATTCCTCAATTATGTTCATATTAATATAAAGAGAACCAACATTGATCACAAAGCTGAACATCAGTGAAACCCAGCCACATTCCTCAATTATATTCATATTAATATAAACAGAACCAACATTGAACACAAAGCTGTACCTCAGTGAAACCCAGCTTCATTCCTCAATTATATTCATAGTTTTATAAACAGAACAAACATTGATCACAAAGCTGAACCTCAGTGAAACCCAGCCTCATTCATCAATTATATTCATATTAATATAAACAGAACCAACATTGATCAATGAGTTTAACCTCAGTGAAACGCAGCCTCATTCCTCAATTATGTTCATATTAATATAAAGAGAACCAACATTGATCACAAAGCTGAACATCAGTGAAACCCAGCCGCATTCCTCAATTATATTCATATTAATATAAACAGAACCAACATTGAACACAAAGCTGAACCTCAGTGAAACCCAGCCTCATTCATCAATTATATTCATATTTATATAAACAGAACCAACATTGACCACAAAGCTGAATCTCAGTGAAACCCAGCTTCATTCATCAATTATATTCATATTAATATAAACAGAACCAACATTGATCACATAGCTGAATCTCAGTGAAACCCAGCCTCATTCATCAATTATATTCATATTAATATAAACAGAACCAACATTGATCACAAAGCTGAACCTCAGTGAAACCCAGCCTCATTCATCAATTATATTCATATTAATATAAACAGAACCAACATTGATCACAAAGCTAAACCTCAGTGAAACCCAGCCTCATTCATCAATTATATTCATATTAATATAAAAAGAATCGACATTGATCACAAAGCTGAACCTCAGTGAAACCCAGCCTCATTAATCAATTATATTCATATTAATATAAACAGAACCAACATTGATCACAAAGCTGAACCTCAGTGAAACCCAGCCTCATTCATCAATTTTATTCATATTAATATAAACAGAACCAACATTGATCAATGAGTTTAAGTTCTTTGAAACACAGCCTCATTCATTTATTATATTCATATAAATATATACAGAACCAACATTGATCACAAAGCTGAACCTCAGTGAAACCCAGCCTCATTCATCAATTATATTCATATTAATATAAACAGAACCAACATTGATTAATGAGTTTAACCTCAGTGAAACCCAGCCTCATTCCTCAATTATATTCATATAAATATAAACAGAACCAACATTGATCACAAAGCTGAACCTCAGTGAAACCCAGCCTCATTCATCAATTATATTCATATTAATATAAAAAGAACCAACATTGATCAATGAGTTTAACCTCAGTGAAACGCAGCCTTATTCCTCAATTATATTCATATTAATATAAACAGAACCAACATTGATCACAAAGCTGAACCTCAGTGAAACCCAGCCTCATTCATCAATTATATACATATTAATATAAACAGAACAATTATTGACCACAAAGCTGAATCTCAGTGAAACCCAGCCTCATTCATCAATTATATTCATATTAATATAAACAGAACCAACATTGATCAATGAGTTTAACCTCAGTGAAACGCAGCCTCATTCCTCAATTATGTTCATATTAATATAAAGAGAACCAACATTGATCACAAAGCTGAACATCAGTGAAACCCAGCCGCATTCCTCATTTATATTCATATTAATATAAACAGAACAAACATTGATCACAAAGCTGAACCTCAGTGAAACCCAGCCTCATTCATCAATTTTATTCATATTAATATAAACAGAACCAACATTGATCAATGAGTTTAACCTCAGTGAAACGCAGCCTCATTCCTCAATTATATTCATAGTAATATAAACAGAACAAACATTGATCACAAAGCTGAACCTCAGTGAAACCCAGCCTCATTCATCAATTATATTCATATTAATATAAACAGAACCAACATTGATCAATGAGTTTAACCTCAGTGAAACGCAGCCTCATTCCTCAATTATGTTCATATTAATATAAAGAGAACCAACATTGATCACAAAGCTGAACATCAGTGAAACCCAGCCGCATTCCTCAATTATATTCATATTAATATAAACAGAACCAACATTGAACACAAAGCTGAACCTCAGTGAAACCCAGCCTCATTCATCAATTATATTCATATTTATATAAACAGAACCAACATTGACCACAAAGCTGAATCTCAGTGAAACCCAGCCTCATTCATCAATTATATTCATATTAATATAAACAGAACCAACATTGATCACATAGCTGAATCTCAGTGAAACCCAGCCTCATTCATCAGTTATATTCATATTAATATAAACAGAACCAACATTGATCAATGAGTTTAACCTCAGTGAAACGCAGCCTCATTCCTCAATTATGTTCATATTAATATAAAGAGAACCAACATTGATCACAAAGCTGAACATCAGTGAAACCCAGCCACATTCCTCAATTATATTCATATTAATATAAACAGAACCAACATTGAACACAAAGCTGTACCTCAGTGAAACCCAGCTTCATTCCTCAATTATATTCATAGTTTTATAAACAGAACAAACATTGATCACAAAGCTGAACCTCAGTGAAACCCAGCCTCATTCATCAATTATATTCATATTAATATAAACAGAACCAACATTGATCAATGAGTTTAACCTCAGTGAAACGCAGCCTCATTCCTCAATTATGTTCATATTAATATAAAGAGAACCAACATTGATCACAAAGCTGAACATCAGTGAAACCCAGCCGCATTCCTCAATTATATTCATATTAATATAAACAGAACCAACATTGAACACAAAGCTGAACCTCAGTGAAACCCAGCCTCATTCATCAATTATATTCATATTTATATAAACAGAACCAACATTGACCACAAAGCTGAATCTCAGTGAAACCCAGCTTCATTCATCAATTATATTCATATTAATATAAACAGAACCAACATTGATCACATAGCTGAATCTCAGTGAAACCCAGCCTCATTCATCAATTATATTCATATTAATATAAACAGAACCAACATTGATCACAAAGCTGAACCTCAGTGAAACCCAGCCTCATTCATCAATTATATTCATATTAATATAAACAGAACCAACATTGATCACAAAGCTAAACCTCAGTGAAACCCAGCCTCATTCATCAATTATATTCATATTAATATAAAAAGAATCGACATTGATCACAAAGCTGAACCTCAGTGAAACCCAGCCTCATTAATCAATTATATTCATATTAATATAAACAGAACCAACATTGATCACAAAGCTGAACCTCAGTGAAACCCAGCCTCATTCATCAATTTTATTCATATTAATATAAACAGAACCAACATTGATCAATGAGTTTAAGTTCTTTGAAACACAGCCTCATTCATTTATTATATTCATATAAATATATACAGAACCAACATTGATCACAAAGCTGAACCTCAGTGAAACCCAGCCTCATTCATCAATTATATTCATATTAATATAAACAGAACCAACATTGATTAATGAGTTTAACCTCAGTGAAACCCAGCCTCATTCCTCAATTATATTCATATAAATATAAACAGAACCAACATTGATCACAAAGCTGAACCTCAGTGAAACCCAGCCTCATTCATCAATTATATTCATATTAATATAAAAAGAACCAACATTGATCAATGAGTTTAACTTCTTTGAAACACAGCCTCATTCATTAATTTTATTCATATAAATATATACCGAACCAACATTGATCACAAAGCTGAACCTCAGTGAAACCAAGCCTCAATCATCATATATATTCATTTTAATATAAACAGAACCAACATTGATCAATGAGTTTAACCTCAGTGAAACCCAGCCTCATTCATCAATTATATACATATTAATATAAACAAAACAAGCATTGACCACAAAGCTGAACCTCAGTGAAACCCAACCTCATTCATCAATTATATTCATATTAATATAAACAGAACCGACATTGATCACAAAGCTGAACATCAGTGAAACCCAGCCTCATTCATCAATTTTATTCATATTAATATAAACAGAACCAACATTGATCAATGAGTTTAACCTCAGTGAAACCCAGCCTCATTCATCAATTTTATTCATATTAATATAAACAGAACCAACATTGATCAATGAGTTTAACCTCAGTGAAACGCAGCCTCATTCATCAATTATATTCATATTATTATAAACAGAACCAACATTGATCAATGAGTTTAAGTTCTTTGAAACACAGCCTCATTCATTAATTATATTCATATAAATATATACAGAACCAACATTGATCACAAAGCTGAACCTCAGTGAAACCAAGCCTCAATCATCAATTATATTCATTTTAATATAGACAGAACCATCATTGATCAATGAGTTTAACAGTGAAACGCAGCCATATTCCTCAATTATATTCATATTAATATAAACAGAACCAACATTGATCACAAAGCTGAACCTCAGTGAAACCCAGCCTCATTCATCAATTATATACATATTAATATAAACAGAACAAGCATTGACCACAAAGCTGAACCTCAGTGAAAGCCAGCCTCATTCATCAATTATATTCATATTAATATAAACAGAACAAACATTGATCACAAAGCTGAACCTCAGTGAAACCCAGCCTCATTCATCAATTATATTCATATTAATATAAACAGAACCAACATTGATCAATGAGTTTAACCTCAGTGAAACCCAGCCTCATTCCTCAATTATATTCATATTCATATAAACAGAACCAACATTGATCACAAAGCTGAACCTCAGTGAAACCCAGCCTCATTCATCAATTATATTCATATTAATATAAACAGAACCAACATTGATCAATGAGTTTAACCTCAGTGAAACCCAGCCTCATTCCTCAATTATATTCATATTCATATAAACAGAACCAACATTGATCACAAAGCTGAATCTCAGTGAAACCCAGCCTCATTCATCAATTATATTCATATTAATATAAACAGAACCAACATTGATCACAAAGCTGAACCTACGTGAAACCCAGCCTCATTCATCAATTATATTCATATTAATATACACAGAACCAACATTGATCACAAAGCTGAACTACAGTGAAACCCAGCCTAATTCATCAATTATATTCATATTAATATAAACAGAACCAATATTGATCAATGAGTTTAACCTCAGTGAAACCCAGCCTCATTCATCAATTATATTCATATTAATATAAACAGAACCAACATTGATCACAAAGCTGAACCTCAGTGAAACCCAGCCTCATTCATCAATTATATTCATATTAATATAAACAGAACCAACATTGATCACAAAGCTAAACCTCAGTGAAACCCAGCCTCATTCATCAATTATATTCATATTAATATAAAAAGAACCGACATTGATCACAAAGCTGAACCTCAGTGAAACCCAGCCTCATTAATCAATTATATTCATATTAATATAAACAGAACCAACATTGATCACAAAGCTGAACCTCAGTGAAACCCAGCCTCATTCATCAATTTTATTCATATTAATATAAACAGAACCAACATTGATCAATGAGTTTAAGTTCTTTGAAACACAGCCTCATTCATTTATTATATTCATATAAATATATACAGAACCAACATTGATCACAAAGCTGAACCTCAGTGAAACCCAGCCTCATTCATCAATTATATTCATATTAATATAAACAGAACCAACATTGATTAATGAGTTTAACCTCAGTGAAACCCAGCCTCATTCCTCAATTATATTCATATAAATATAAACAGAACCAACATTGATCACAAAGCTGAACCTCAGTGAAACCCAGCCTCATTCATCAATTATATACATATTAATAGAAACAGAACAAGCATTGATCAAAAAGCTGAACCTCAGTGAAACCCAGCCTCATTCATCAATAATATTCATATTAATATAAAAAGAACCGACATTGATCACAAAGCTGAACCTCAGTGAAACCCAGCCTCATTCATCAATTATATTCATATTAATATAAAAAGAACCAACATTGATCAATGAGTTTAACTTCTTTGAAACACAGCCTCATTCATTAATTTTATTCATATAAATATATACCGAACCAACATTGATCACAAAGCTGAACCTCAGTGAAACCAAGCCTCAATCATCATTTATATTCATTTTAATATAAACAGAACCAACATTGATCAATGAGTTTAACCTCAGTGAAACGCAGCCTTATTCCTCAATTATATTCATATTAATATAAACAGAACCAACATTGATCACAAAGCTGAACCTCAGTGAAACCCAGCCTCATTCATCAATTATATACATATTAATATAAACAAAACAAGCATTGACCACAAAGCTGAACCTCAGTGAAACCCAACCTCATTCATCAATTATATTCATATTAATATAAACAGAATCGACATTGATCACAAAGCTGAACATCAGTGAAACCCAGCCTCATTCATCAATTTTATTCATATTAATATAAACAGAACCAACATTGATCAATGAGTTTAACCTCAGTGAAACCCAGCCTCATTCATCAATTTTATTCATATTAATATAAACAGAACCAACATTGATCAATGAGTTTAACCTCAGTGAAACGCAGCCTCATTCATCAATTATATTCATATTATTATAAACAGAACCAACATTGATCAATGAGTTTAAGTTCTTTGAAACACAGCCTCATTCATTAATTATATTCATATAAATATATACAGAACCAACATTGATCACAAAGCTGAACCTCAGTGAAACCAAGCCTCAATCATCAATTATATTCATTTTAATATAGACAGAACCATCATTGATCAATGAGTTTAACAGTGAAACGCAGCCATATTCCTCAATTATATTCATATTAATATAAACAGAACCAACATTGATCACAAAGCTGAACCTCAGTGAAACCCAGCCTCATTCATCAATTATATACATATTAATATAAACAGAACAAGCATTGACCACAAAGCTGAACCTCAGTGAAAGCCAGCCTCATTCATCAATTATATTCATATTAATATAAACAGAACAAACATTGATCACAAAGCTGAACCTCAGTGAAACCCAGCCTCATTCATCAATTATATTCATATTAATATAAACAGAACCAACATTGATCAATGAGTTTAACCTCAGTGAAACCCAGCCTCATTCCTCAATTATATTCATATAAATATAAACAGAACCAACATTGATCACAAAGCTGAACCTCAGTGAAACCCAGCCTCATTCATCAATTATATACATATTAATAGAAACAGAACAAGCATTGATCAAAAAGCTGAACCTCAGTGAAACCCAGCCTCATTCATCAATAATATTCATATTAATATAAAAAGAACCGACATTGATCACAAAGCTGAACCTCAGTGAAACCCAGCCTCATTCATCAATTATATTCATATTAATATAAAAAGAACCAACATTGATCAATGAGTTTAACTTCTTTGAAACACAGCCTCATTCATTAATTTTATTCATATAAATATATACCGAACCAACATTGATCACAAAGCTGAACCTCAGTGAAACCAAGCCTCAATCATCATTTATATTCATTTTAATATAAACAGAACCAACATTGATCAATGAGTTTAACCTCAGTGAAACGCAGCCTTATTCCTCAATTATATTCATATTAATATAAACAGAACCAACATTGATCACAAAGCTGAACCTCAGTGAAACCCAGCCTCATTCATCAATTATATACATATTAATATAAACAAAACAAGCATTGACCACAAAGCTGAACCTCAGTGAAACCCAACCTCATTCATCAATTATATTCATATTAATATAAACAGAACCGACATTGATCACAAAGCTGAACATCAGTGAAACCCAGCCTCATTCATCAATTTTATTCATATTAATATAAACAGAACCAACATTGATCAATGAGTTTAACCTAAGTGAAACCCAGCCTCATTCATCAATTTTATTCATATTAATATAAACAGAACCAACATTGATCAATGAGTTTAACCTCAGTGAAACGCAGCCTCGTTCCTCAATTATATTTATATTAGTATAAACAGAACCAACATTGATCAATGAGTTTAGCCTCAGTGAAACCCAGCCTCATTCCTCAATTATATTCATATTAATATAAACAGAACCAACATTGATCACAAAGCTGAACCTCAGTGAAACACAGCCTCATTCATCAATTATATTCATATTAATATAAACAGAACCAACATTGATCAATGAGTTTAACCTCAGTGAAACGCAGCCTCATTCATCAATTATATTCATATTATTATAAACAGAACCAACATTGATCAATGAGTTTAAGTTCTTTGAAACACAGCCTCATTCATTAATTATATTCATATAAATATATACAGAACCAACATTGATCACAAAGCTGAACCTTAGTGAAACCAAGCCTCAATCATCAATTATATTCATTTTAATATAGACAGAACCATCATTGATCAATGAGTTTAACAGTGAAACGCAGCCATATTTCTCAATTATATTCATATTAATATAAACAGAACCAACATTGATCACAAAGCTGAACCTCAGTGAAACCCAGCCTCATTCATCAATTATATACATATTAATATAAACAGAACAAGCATTGACCACAAAGCTGAACCTCAGTGAAACCCAGCCTCATTCATCAATTATATTCATATTAATATAAACAGAACAAACATTGATCACAAAGCTGAACCTCAGTGAAACCCAGCCTCATTCATCAATTATATTCATATTAATATAAACAGAACCAACATTGATCAATGAGTTTAACCTCAGTGAAACCCAGCCTCATTCCTCAATTATATTCATATTCATATAAACAGAACCAACATTGATCACAAAGCTGAACCTCAGTGAAACCCAGCCTCATTCATCAATTATATTCATAATAATATAAACAGAACCAACATTGATCAATGAGTTTAACCTCAGTGAAACCCAGCCTCATTCCTCAATTATATTCATATTCATATAAACAGAACCAACATTGATCACAAAGCTGAACCTCAGTGAAACCCAGCCTTATTCATCAGTTATATTCATATTAATATAAACAGAACCAACATTGATCAATGAGTTTAACCTCAGTGAAACGCAGCCTCATTCCTCAATTATATTCATAGTAATATAAAGAGAACCAACATTGATCACAAAGCTGAACATCAGTGAAACCCAGCCACATTCCTCAATTATTTTCATATTAATATAAACAGAACCAACATTGAACACAAAGCTGTACCTCAGTGAAACCCAGCCTCATTCATCAATTATATTCATATTAATATAAACAGAACCAACATTGATCAATGAGTTTAACCTCAGTGAAACGCAGCCTCATTCCTCAATTATGTTCATATTAATATAAAGAGAACCAACATTGATCACAAAGCTGAACATCAGTGAAACCCAGCCACATTCCTCAATTATTTTCATATTAATATAAACAGAACCAACATTGAACACAAAGCTGTACCTCAGTGAAACCCAGCCTCATTCATCAATTATATTCATATTAATATAAACAGAACCAACATTGACCACAAAGCTGAATCTCAGTGAAACCCAGCCTTATTCATCAATTATATTCATATTAATATAAACAGAACCAACATTGATCACAAAGCTGAATCTCAGTGAAACCCAGCCTCATTCATCAATTATATTCATATTAATATAAACAGAACCAACATTGATCACAAAGCTGAACCTCAGTGAAACCCAGCCTCATTCATCAATTATATTCATATTAATATAAACAGAACCAACATTGATCACAAAGCTGAACCTCAGTGAAACCCAGCCTAATTCATCAATTATATTCATATTAATATAAACAGAACCAATATTGATCAATGAGTTTAACCTCAGTGAAACCCAGCCTCATTCATCAATTATATTCATATTAATATAAAAAGAACCAACATTGACCACAAAGCTGAATCTCAGTGAAACCCAGCCTCATTCCTCAATTATATTCATTTTAATATAGACAGAACCATCATTGATCAATGAGTTTAACAGTGAAACGCAGCCATATTCCTCAATTATATTCATATTAATATAAACAGAACCAACATTGATCACAAAGCTGAACCTCAGTGAAACCCAGCCTCATTCATCAATTATATTCATATTAATATAAACAGAACAAACATTGATCACAAAGCTGAACCTCAGTGAAACCCAGCCTCATTCATCAATTATATTCATATTAATATAAACAGAACCAACATTGATCAATGAGTTTAACCTCAGTGAAACCCAGCCTCATTCCTCAATTATATTCATATTCATATAAACAGAACCAACATTGATCACAAAGCTGAACCTCAGTGAAACCCAGCCTCATTCATCAATTATATTCATATTAATATAAACAGAACCAACATTGATCAATGAGTTTAACCTCAGTGAAACCCAGCCTCATTCCTCAATTATATTCATATTCATATAAACAGAACCAACATTGATCACAAAGCTGAACCTCAGTGAAACCCAGCCTTATTCATCAGTTATATTCATATTAATATAAACAGAACCAACATTGATCAATGAGTTTAACCTCAGTGAAACGCAGCCTCATTCCTCAATTATATTCATAGTAATATAAAGAGAACCAACATTGATCACAAAGCTGAACATCAGTGAAACCCAGCCACATTCCTCAATTATTTTCATATTAATATAAACAGAACCAACATTGAACACAAAGCTGTACCTCAGTGAAACCCAGCCTCATTCATCAATTATATTCATATTAATATAAACAGAACCAACATTGATCAATGAGTTTAACCTCAGTGAAACGCAGCCTCATTCCTCAATTATGTTCATATTAATATAAAGAGAACCAACATTGATCACAAAGCTGAACATCAGTGAAACCCAGCCACATTCCTCAATTATTTTCATATTAATATAAACAGAACCAACATTGAACACAAAGCTGTACCTCAGTGAAACCCAGCCTCATTCATCAATTATATTCATATTAATATAAACAGAACCAACATTGACCACAAAGCTGAATCTCAGTGAAACCCAGCCTTATTCATCAATTATATTCATATTAATATAAACAGAACCAACATTGATCACAAAGCTGAATCTCAGTGAAACCCAGCCTCATTCATCAATTATATTCATATTAATATAAACAGAACCAACATTGATCACAAAGCTGAACCTCAGTGAAACCCAGCCTCATTCATCAATTATATTCATATTAATATAAACAGAACCAACATTGATCACAAAGCTGAACCTCAGTGAAACCCAGCCTCATTCATCAATTATATTCATATTAATATAAACAGAACCAACATTGATCAATGAGTTTAACCTCAGTGAAACCCAGCCTCATTCCTCAATTATTTTCATATTCATATAAACAGAACCAACATTGATCACAAAGCTGAACCTCAGTGACACCCAGCCTCATTCATCAGTTATATTCATATTAATATAAACAGAACCAACATTGATCAATGAGTTTAACCTCAGTGAAACGCAGCCTCATTCCTCAATTATGTTCATATTAATATAAAGAGAACCAACATTGATCACAAAGCTGAACATCAGTGAAACCAAGCCACATTCCTCAATTATATTCATATTAATATAAACAGAACCAACATTGAACACAAAGCTGTACCTCAGTGAAACCCAGCCTCATTCCTCAATTATATTCATAGTTTTATAAACGGAACAAACATTGATCACAAAGCTGAACCTCAGTGAAACCCAGCCTCATTCATCAATTATATTCATATTAATATAAACAGAACCAACATTGATCAATGAGTTTAACCTCAGTGAAACGCAGCCTCATTCCTCAATTATGTTCATATTAATATAAAGAGAACCAACATTGATCACAAAGCTGAACATCAGTGAAACCCAGCCGCATTCCTCAATTATATTCATATTAATATAAACAGAACCAACATTGAACACAAAGCTGAACCTCAGTGAAACCCAGCCTCATTCATCAATTATATTCATATTTATATAAACAGAACCAACATTGACCACAAAGCTGAATCTCAGTGAAACCCAGCCTCATTCATCAATTATATTCATATTAATATAAACAGAACCAACATTGATCACATAGCTGAATCTCAGTGAAACCCAGCCTCATTCATCAATTATATTCATATTAATATAAACAGAACCAACATTGATCACAAAGCTGAACCTCAGTGAAACCCAGCCTCATTCATCAATTATATTCATATTAATATAAACAGAACCAACATTGATCACAAAGCTAAACCTCAGTGAAACCCAGCCTCATTCATCAATTATATTCATATTAATATAAAAAGAACCGACATTGATCACAAAGCTGAACCTCAGTGAAACCCAGCCTCATTAATCAATTATATTCATATTAATATAAACAGAACCAACATTGATCACAAAGCTGAACCTCAGTGAAACCCAGCCTCATTCATCAATTTTATTCATATTAATATAAACAGAACCAACATTGATCAATGAGTTTAAGTTCTTTGAAACACAGCCTCATTCATTTATTATATTCATATAAATATATACAGAACCAACATTGATCACAAAGCTGAACCTCAGTGAAACCCAGCCTCATTCATCAATTATATTCATATTAATATAAACAGAACCAACATTGATTAATGAGTTTAACCTCAGTGAAACCCAGCCTCATTCCTCAATTATATTCATATAAATATAAACAGAACCAACATTGATCACAAAGCTGAACCTCAGTGAAACCCAGCCTCATTCATCAATTATATACATATTAATAGAAACAGAACAAGCATTGATCAAAAAGCTGAACCTCAGTGAAACCCAGCCTCATTCATCAATTATATTCATATTAATATAAACAGAACCGACATTGATCACAAAGCTGAACCTCAGTGAAACCCAGCCTCATTCATCAATTATATTCATATTAATATAAAAAGAACCAACATTGATCAATGAGTTTAACTTCTTTGAAACACAGCCTCATTCATTAATTTTATTCATATAAATATATACCGAACCAACATTGATCACAAAGCTGAACCTCAGTGAAACCAAGCCTCAATCATCATTTATATTCATTTTAATATAAACAGAACCAACATTGATCAATGAGTTTAACCTCAGTGAAACGCAGCCTTATTCCTCAATTATATTCATATTAATATAAACAGAACCAACATTGATCACAAAGCTGAACCTCAGTGAAACCCAGCCTCATTCATCAATTATATACATATTAATATAAACAAAACAAGCATTGACCACAAAGCTGAACCTCAGTGAAACCCAACCTCATTCATCAATTATATTCATATTAATATAAACAGAACCGACATTGATCACAAAGCTGAACATCAGTGAAACCCAGCCTCATTCATCAATTTTATTCATATTAATATAAACAGAACCAACATTGATCAATGAGTTTAACCTCAGTGAAACCCAGCCTCATTCATCAATTTTATTCATATTAATATAAACAGAACCAACATTGATCAATGAGTTTAACCTCAGTGAAACGCAGCCTCGTTCCTCAATTATATTTATATTAGTATAAACAGAACCAACATTGATCAATGAGTTTAGCCTCAGTGAAACCCAGCCTCATTCCTCAATTATATTCATATTAATATAAACAGAACCAACATTGATCACAAAGCTGAACCTCAGTGAAACACAGCCTCATTCATCAATTATATTCATATTAATATAAACAGAACCAACATTGATCAATGAGTTTAACCTCAGTGAAACGCAGCCTCATTCATCAATTATATTCATATTATTATAAACAGAACCAACATTGATCAATGAGTTTAAGTTCTTTGAAACACAGCCTCATTCATTAATTATATTCATATTAATATAAACAGAACCAACATTGATCAATGAGTTTAACCTCAGTGAAACGCAGCCTCATTCCTCAATTATGTTCATATTAATATAAAGAGAACCAACATTGATCACAAAGCTGAACATCAGTGAAACCCAGCCACATTCCTCAATTATATTCATATTAATATAAACAGAACCAACATTGAACACAAAGCTGTACCTCAGTGAAACCCAGCCTCATTCATCAATTATATTCATATTAATATAAACAGAACCAACATTGACCACAAAGCTGAATCTCAGTGAAACCCAGCCTCATTCATCAATTATATTCATATTAATATAAACAGAACCAACATTGATCACAAAGCTGAACCTCAGTGAAACCCAGCCTCATTCATCAATTATATTCATATTAATATAAACAGAACCAACATTGATCACAAAGCTGAACCTCAGTGAAACCCAGCCTAATTCATCAATTATATTCATATTAATATAAACAGAACCAATATTGATCAATGAGTTTAACCTCAGTGAAACCCAGCCTCATTCATCAATTATATTCATATTAATATAAAAAGAACCAACATTGACCACAAAGCTGAATCTCAGTGAAACCCAGCCTCATTCCTCAATTATATTCATATTAATATAAACAGAACCAACATTGATCAATGAGTTTAAGTTCTTTGAAACACAGCCTCATTCATTAATTATATTCATATAAATATATACAGAACCAACATTGATCACAAAGCTGAACCTCAGTGAAACCCAGCCTCATTCATCAATTATATACATAATAATATAAACAGAACAAGCATTGACCACAAAGATGAACCTCAATGAAACCCAGCCTCATTCATCAATTATATTCATATTATTATAAACAGAACAAACATTGATCACAAAGCTGAACCTCAGTGAAACCCAGCCTCATTCATCAATTATATACATATTAATATAAACAGAACAAGCATTGACCACAAAGATGAACCTCAGTGAAACCCAGCCTCATTCATCAATTATATTCATATTAATATAAACAGAACAAACATTGATCACAAAGCTGAACCTCAGTGAAACCCAGCCTCATTCATCAATTATATTCATATTAATATAAACAGAACCAACATTGATCAATGAGTTTAACCTCAGTGAAACCCAGCCTCATTCCTCAATTATATTCATATTCATATAAACAGAACCAACATTGATCACAAAGCTGAACCTCAGTGAAACCCAGCCTCAGTCATCAGTTATATTCATATTAATATAAACAGAACCAACATTGATCAATGAGTTTAACCTCAGTGAAACGCAGTCTCATTCCTCAATTATGTTCATATTAATATAAAGAGAACCAACATTGATCACAATGCTGAACATCAGTGAAACCATGCCGCATTCCTCAATTATATTCATATTAATACAAACAGAACCAACATTGAACACAAAGCTGAACCTCAGTGAAACCCAGCCTCATTCATCAATTATATTCATATTAATATAAACAGAACCAACATTGACCACAAAGCTGAATCTCAGTGAAACCCAGCCTCATTCATCAATTATATTCATATTAATATAAACAGAACCAACATTGATCACAAAGCTAAACCTCAGTGAAACCCAGCCTCATTCATCAATTATATTCATATTAATATAAACAGAACCAATATTGATCAATGAGTTTAACCTCAGTGAAACCCAGCCTCATTCATCAATTATATTCATATTAATATAAAAAGAACCAACATTGACCACAAAGCTGAATCTCAGTGAAATCCAGCCTCAATCATCAATTTTATTCATATTAATATAAACAGAACCAACATTGATCACAAAGCTGAACCTCAGTGAAACCCAGCCTCATTCATCAATTATATTCATATTAATATAAACAGAACCAACATTGATCAATGAGTTTAAGTTCTTTGAAACACAGCCTCATTCATTAATTATATTCATATAAATATATACAGAACCAACATTGATCACAAAGCTGAACCTCAGTGAAACCCAGACTCATTCATAAATTATATTCATATTAATATAAACAGAACCAACATTGATCACAAAGCTGAACCTCAGTGAAACCCAGCCTCATTCATCAATTTTATTCATATTAATATAAACAGAACCAACATTGATCAATGAGTTTAACCTCAGTGAAACGCAGCCTCATTCCTCAATTATATTCATATTAATATAAACAGAACCAACATTGATCAATGAGTTTAAGTTCTTTGAAACACAGCCTCATTCATTTATTATATTCATATAAATATATACAGAACCAACATTGATCACAAAGCTGAACCTCAGTGAAACCCAGCCTCATTCATCAATTATATTCATATTAATATAAACAGAACCAACATTGATTAATGAGTTTAACCTCAGTGAAACGCAGCCTCATTCCTCAATTATATTCATATAAATATAAACAGAACCAACATTGATCACAAAGCTGAACCTCAGTGAAACCCAGCCTCATTCATCAATTATATACATATTAATAGAAACAGAACAAGCATTGATCAAAAAGCTGAACCTCAGTGAAACCCAGCCTCATTCATCAATTATATTCATATTAATATAAACAGAACCGACATTGATCACAAAGCTGAACCTCAGTGAAACCCAGCCTCATTCATCAATTATATTCATATTAATATAAAAAGAACCAACATTGATCAATGAGTTTAACTTCTTTGAAACACAGCCTCATTCATTAATTTTATTTATATAAATATATACCGAAGCAACATTGATCACAAAGCTGAACCTCAGTGAAACCAAGCCTCAATCATCATTTATATTCATTTTAATATAAACAGAACCAACATTGATCAATGAGTTTAACCTCAGTGAAACACAGCCTTATTCCTCAATTATATTCATATTAATATAAACAGAACCAACATTGATTAATGAGTTTAACCTCAGTGAAACGCAGCCTCATTCCTCAATTATATTCATATAAATATAAACAGAACCAACATTGATCACAAAGCTGAACCTCAGTGAAACCCAGCCTCATTCATCAATTATATACATATTAATAGAAACAGAACAAGCATTGATCAAAAAGCTGAACCTCAGTGAAACCCAGCCTCATTCATCAATTATATTCATATTAATATGAACAGAACCGACATTGATCACAAAGCTGAACCTCAGTGAAACCCAGCCTCATTCATCAATTATATTCATATTAATATAAAAAGAACCAACATTGATCAATGAGTTTAACTTCTTTGAAACACAGCCTCATTCATTAATTTTATTTATATAAATATATACCGAAGCAACATTGATCACAAAGCTGAACCTCAGTGAAACCAAGCCTCAATCATCATTTATATTCATTTTAATATAAACAGAACCAACATTGATCAATGAGTTTAACCTCAGTGAAACACAGCCTTATTCCTCAATTATATTCATATTAATATAAACAGAACCAACATTGATCACAAAGCTGAACCTCAGTGAAACCCAGCCTCATTCATCAATTATATTCATATTAATATAAACAGAACCGACATTGATCACAAAGCTGAACATCAGTGAAACCCAGCCTCATTCATCAATTTTATTCATATTAATATAAACAGAACCAACATTGATCAATGAGTTTAACCTCAGTGAAACGCAGCCTCATTCCTCAATTATATTCATATTAATATAAACAGAACCAACATTGATCAATGAGTTTAAGTTCTTTGAAACACAGCCTCATTCATTAATTATATTCATATAAATATATACAGAACCAACATTGATCACAAAGCTGAACCTCAGTGAAACCCAGCCTCATTCATCAATTATATTCATATTAATATAAACAGAACCAACATTGATCAATGAGTTTAACCTCAGTGAAACGCAGCCTTATTCCTCAATTATATTCATATTAATATAAACAGAACCAACATTGATCACAAAGCTGAACCTCAGTGAAACCCAGCCTCATTCATCAATTATATTCATATTAATATAAACAGAACCAATATTGATCAATGAGTTTAACCTCAGTGAAACCCAGCCTCATTCATCAATTATATTCATATTAATATAAAAAGAACCAACATTGACCACAAAGCTGAATCTCAGTGAAATCCAGCCTCATTCTTCAATTTTATTCATATTAATATAAACAGAACCAACATTGATCACAAAGCTGAACCTCAGTGAAACCCATCCTCATTCATCAATTTTATTCATATTAATATAAACAGAACCAACATTGATCAATGAGTTTAACCTCAGTGAAACGCAGCCTCATTCCTCAATTATATTCATATTAATATAAACAGAACCAACATTGATCAATGAGTTTAAGTTCTTTGAAACACAGCCTCATTCATTAATTATATTCATATAAATATATATAGAACCAACATTGATCACAAAGCTGAACCTCAGTGAAACCCAGCCTCATTCATCAATTATATTCATATTAATATAAACAGAACCAACATTGATTAATGAGTTTATCCTCAGTGAAACACAGCCTTACTCCTCAATTATATTCATATTAATATAAACAGAACCAACATTGATCACAAAGCTGAACCTCAGTGAAACCCAGCCTCATTCATCAATTATATTCATATTAATATAAACAGAACCGACATTGATCACAAAGCTGAACATCAGTGAAACCCAGCCTCATTCATCAATTTTATTCATATTAATATAAACAGAACCAACATTGATCAATGAGTTTAACCTCAGTGAAACCCAGCCTCATTCATCAATTTTATTCATATTAATATAAAGAGAACCAACATTGATCAATGAGTTTAACCTCAGTGAAACGCAGCCTCGTTCCTCAATTATATTTATATTAGTATAAACAGAACCAACATTGATCAATGAGTTTAGCCTCAGTGAAACCCAGCCTCATTCCTCAATTATATTCATATTAATATAAACAGAACCAACATTGATCACAAAGCTGAACCTCAGTGAAACCCAGCCTCATTCATCAATTATATTCATATTAATATAAACAGAACGAACATTGATCACAAAGCTAAACCTCAGTGAAACCCAGCCTCATTCATCAATTATTTTCATATTAATATAAAAAGAACCAACATTGATCAATGACTTTAACTTCTTTGAAACACAGCCTCATTCATTAATTTTATTTATATAAATATATACCGAACCAACATTGATCACAAAGCTGAACCTCAGTGAAACCAAGCCTCAATCATCATTTATATTCATTTTAATATAAACAGAACCAACATTGATCAATGAGTTTAACCTCAGTGAAACACAGCCTTATTCCTCAATTATATTCATATTAATATAAACAGAACCAACATTGATCACAAAGCTGAACCTCAGTGAAACCCAGCCTCATTCTACAATTATATTCATATTAATATAAACAGAACCAACATTGATCAATGAGTTTAACCTCAGTGAAACGCAGCCTCGTTCCTCAATTATATCTATATTAGTATAAACAGAACCAACATTGATCAATGAGTTTAGCCTCAGTGAAACCCAGCCTCATTCCTCAATTATATTCATATTAATATAAACAGAACCAACATTGATCACAAAGCTGAACCTCAGTGAAACCAAGTCTCATTCATCAATTATATTCATATTAATATAAACAGAACGAACATTGATCACAAAGCTAAACCTCAGTGAAACCCAGCCTCATTCATCAATTATATTCATATTAATATAAACAGAACCAATATTGATCAATGAGTTTAACCTCAGTGAAACCCAGCCTCATTCATCAATTATATTCATATTAATATAAAAAGAACCAACATTGACCACAAAGCTGAATCTCAGTGAAATCCAGCCTCATTCTTCAATTTTATTCATATTAATATAAACAGAACCAACATTGATCACAAAGCTGAACCTCAGTGAAACCCAGCCTCATTCATCAATTTTATTCATATTAATATAAACAGAACCAACATTGATCAATGAGTTTAACCTCAGTGAAACGCAGCCTCATTCCTCAATTATATTCATATTAATATAAACAGAACCAACATTGATCAATGAGTTTAAGTTCTTTGAAACACAGCCTCATTCATTAATTATATTCATATAAATATATATAGAACCAACATTGATCACAAAGCTGAACCTCAGTGAAACCCAGCCTCATTCATCAATTATATTCATATTAATATAAACAGAACCAACATTGATTAATGAGTTTATCCTCAGTGAAACGCAGCCTCATTCCTCAATTATATTCATATAAATATAAACAGAACCAACATTGATCACAAAGCTGAACCTCTGTGAAACCCAGCCTCATTCATCAATTATATTCATATTAATATAAAAAGAACCAACATTGATCAATGAGTTTAACTTCTTTGAAACACAGCCTCATTCATTAATTATATTCATATAAATATATACAGAACCAACATTGATCACAAAGCTGAACCTCAGTGAAACCAAGCCTCAATCATCAATTATATTCATTTTAATATAGACAGAACCATCATTGATCAATGAGTTTAACCTCAGTGAAACACAGCCTTATTCCTCAATTATATTCATATTAATATAAACAGAACCAACATTGATCACAAAGCTGAATCTCAGTGAAACCCAGCCTCATTCATCAATTATATTCATATTAATATAAACAGAACCAACATTGATCACAAAGCTGAACCTCAGTGAAACCCAGCCTCATTCATCAATTATATTCATATTAATATAAACAGAACCAACATTGATCACAAAGCTGAACCTCAGTGAAACCCAGCCTAATTCATCAATTATATTCATATTAATATAAACAGAACCAACATTGATCAATGAGTTTAACCTCAGTGAAACGCAGCCTCATTCATCAATTATATTCATATTAATATAAACAGAACCAACATTGATCAATGAGTTTAAGTTCTTTGAAACACAGCCTCATTCATTAATTTTATTTATATAAATATATACCGAACCAACATTGATCACAAAGCTGAACCTCAGTGAAACCAAGCCTCAATCATCATTTATATTCATTTTATTATAAACAGAACCAACATTGATCAATGAGTTTAACCTCAGTGAAACACAGCCTCATTCATTAATTATATTCATATAAATATATATAGAACCAACATTGATCACAAAGCTGAACCTCAGTGAAACCCAGCCTCATTCATTAATTATATTCATATTAATATAAACAGAACCAACATTGATTAATGAGTTTATCCTCAGTGAAACACAGCCTTATTCCTCAATTATATTCATATTAATATAAACAGAACCAACATTGATCACAAAGCTGAACCTCAGTGAAACCCAGCCTCATTCATCAATTATATTCATATTAATATAAACAGAACCGACATTGATCACAAAGCTGAACATCAGTGAAACCCAGCCTCATTCATCAATTTTATTCATATTAATATAAACAGAACCAACATTGATCAATGAGTTTAACCTCAGTGAAACCCAGCCTCATTCATCAATTTTATTCATATTAATATAAAGAGAACCAACATTGATCAATGAGTTTAACCTCAGTGAAACGCAGCCTCGTTCCTCAATTATATTTATATTAGTATAAACAGAACCAACATTGATCAATGAGTTTAGCCTCAGTGAAACCCAGCCTCATTCCTCAATTATATTCATATTAATATAAACAGAACCAACATTGATCACAAAGCTGAACCTCAGTGAAACCCAGCCTCATTCATCAATTATATTCATATTAATATAAACAGAACGGACATTGATCACAAAGCTAAACCTCAGTGAAACCCAGCCTCATTCATCAATTATTTTCATATTAATATAAAAAGAACCAACATTGATCAATGACTTTAACTTCTTTGAAACACAGCCTCATTCATTAATTTTATTTATATAAATATATACCGAACCAACATTGATCACAAAGCTGAACCTCAGTGAAACCAAGCCTCAATCATCATTTATATTCATTTTAATATAAACAGAACCAACATTGATCAATGAGTTTAACCTCAGTGAAACACAGCCTTATTCCTGAATTATATTCATATTAATATAAACAGAACCAACATTGATCACAAAGCTGAACCTCAGTGAAACCCAGCCTCATTCATCAATTATATTCATATTAATATAAACAGAACCGACATTGATCACAAAGCTGAACATCAGTGAAACCCAGCCTCATTCATCAATTTTATTCATATTAATATAAACAGAACCAACATTGATCAATGAGTTTAACCTCAGTGAAACCCAGCCTCATTCATCAGAATTTATTCATATTAATATAAACAGAACCAACATTGATCAATGAGTTTAACCTCAGTGAAACGCAGCCTCGTTCCTCAATTATATTTATATTAGTATAAACAGAACCAACATTGATCAATGAGTTTAGCCTCAGTGAAACCCAGCCTCATTCCTCAATTATATTCATATTAATATAAACAGAACCAACATTGATCACAAAGCTGAACCTCAGTGAAACCCAGTCTCATTCATCAATTATATTCATATTAATATAAACAGAACGAACATTGATCACAAAGCTAAACCTCAGTGAAACCCAGCCTCATTCATCAATTATATTCATATTAATATAAACAGAACCAACATTGATCACAAAGCTGAACCTCAGTGAAACCCAGCCTCATTCATCAATTATATACATATTAATATAAACAGAACAAGCATTGACCACAAAGCTGAACATCAGTGAAACACAGCCTCATTCTTCAATTTTATTCATATTAATATATATAGAACCAACATTGATCACAAAGCTGAACCTCAGTGAAACCCAGCCTCATTCATTAATTATATTCATATTAATATAAACAGAACCAACATTGATTAATGAGTTTATCCTCAGTGAAACGCAGCCTCATTCCTCAATTATATTCATATAAATATAAACAGAACCAACATTGATCACAAAGCTGAACCTCTGTGAAACCCAGCCTCATTCATCAATTATATTCATATTAATATAAAAAGAACCAACATTGATCAATGAGTTTAACTTCTTTGAAACACAGCCTCATTCATTAATTATATTCATATAAATATATACAGAACCAACATTGATCACAAAGCTGAACCTCAGTGAAACCAAGCCTCAATCATCAATTATATTCATTTTAATATAGACAGAACCATCATTGATCAATGAGTTTAACCTCAGTGAAACACAGCCTTATTCCTCAATTATGTTCATATTAATATAAACAGAACCAACATTGATCACAAAGCTGAACCTCAGTGAAACCAAGCCTCATTCATCAATTATATACATATTAATATAAACAGAACAAGCATTGACCACAAAGCTGAACATCAGTGAAACACAGCCTCATTCATTAATTATATTCATATAAATATATATAGAACCAACATTGATCACAAAGCTGAACCTCAGTGAAACCCAGCCTCATTCATTAATTATATTCATATTAATATAAACAGAACCAACATTGATTAATGAGTTTATCCTCAGTGAAACACAGCCTTATTCCTCAATTATATTCATATTAATATAAACAGAACCAACATTGATCACAAAGCTGAACCTCAGTGAAACCCAGCCTCATTCATCAATTATATTCATATTAATATAAACAGAACCGACTTTGATCACAAAGCTGAACATCAGTGAAACCCAGCCTCATTCATCAATTTTATTCATATTAATATAAACAGAACCAACATTGATCAATGAGTTTAACCTCAGTGAAACCCAGCCTCATTCATCAATTTTATTCATATTAATATAAAGAGAACCAACATTGATCAATGAGTTTAACCTCAGTGAAACGCAGCCTCGTTCCTCAATTATATTTATATTAGTATAAACAGAACCAACATTGATCAATGAGTTTAGCCTCAGTGAAACCCAGCCTCATTCCTCAATTATATTCATATTAATATAAACAGAACGAACATTGATCACAAAGCTGAACCTCAGTGAAACCCAGCCTCATTCATCAATTATATTCATATTAATATAAACAGAACGAACATTGATCACAAAGCTAAACCTCAGTGAAACCCAGCCTCATTCATCAGTTATTTTCATATTAATATAAAAAGAACCAACATTGATCAATGACTTTAACTTCTTTGAAACACAGCCTCATTCATTAATTTTATTTATATAAATATATACCGAACCAACATTGATCACAAAGCTGAACCTCAGTGAAACCAAGCCTCAATCATCATTTATATTCATTTTAATATAAACAGAACCAACATTGATCAATGAGTTTAACCTCAGTGAAACACAGCCTTATTCCTGAATTATATTCATATTAATATAAACAGAACCAACATTGATCACAAAGCTGAACCTCAGTGAAACCCAGCCTCATTCATCAATTATATTCATATTAATATAAACAGAACCGACATTGATCACAAAGCTGAACATCAGTGAAACCCAGCCTCATTCATCAATTTTATTCATATTAATATAAACAGAACCAACATTGATCAATGAGTTTAACCTCAGTGAAACCCAGCCTCATTCATCAGAATTTATTCATATTAATATAAACAGAACCAACATTGATCAATGAGTTTAACCTCAGTGAAACGCAGCCTCGTTCCTCAATTATATTTATATTAGTATAAACAGAACCAACATTGATCAATGAGTTTAGCCTCAGTGAAACCCAGCCTCATTCCTCAATTATATTCATATTAATATAAACAGAACCAACATTGATCACAAAGCTGAACCTCAGTGAAACCCAGTCTCATTCATCAATTATATTCATATTAATATAAACAGAACGAACATTGATCACAAAGCTAAACCTCAGTGAAACCCAGCCTCATTCATCAATTATATTCATATTAATATAAACAGAACCAATATTGATCAATGAGTTTAACCTCAGTGAAACCCAGCCTCATTCATCAATTATATTCATATTAATATAAAAAGAACCAACATTGACCACAAAGCTGAATCTCAGTGAAATCCAGCCTCATTCTTCAATTTTATTCATATTAATATAAACAGAACCAACATTGATCACAAAGCTGAACCTCAGTGAAACCCAGCCTCATTCATCAATTTTATTCATATTAATATAAACAGAACCAACATTGATCAATGAGTTTAACCTCAGTGAAACGCAGCCTCATTCCTCAATTATATTCATATTAATATAAACAGAACCAACATTGATCAATGAGTTTAAGTTCTTTGAAACACAGCCTCATTCATTAATTATATTCATATAAATATATATAGAACCAACATTGATCACAAAGCTGAACCTCAGTGAAACCCAGCCTCATTCATCAATTATATTCATATTAATATAAACAGAACCAACATTGATTAATGAGTTTATCCTCAGTGAAACGCAGCCTCATTCCTCAATTATATTCATATAAATATAAACAGAACCAACATTGATCACAAAGCTGAACCTCTGTGAAACCCAGCCTCATTCATCAATTATATTCATATTAATATAAAAAGAACCAACATTGATCAATGAGTTTAACTTCTTTGAAACACAGCCTCATTCATTAATTATATTCATATAAATATATACAGAACCAACATTGATCACAAAGCTGAACCTCAGTGAAACCAAGCCTCAATCATCAATTATATTCATTTTAATATAGACAGAACCATCATTGATCAATGAGTTTAACCTCAGTGAAACACAGCCTTATTCCTCAATTATATTCATATTAATATAAACAGAACCAACATTGATCACAAAGCTGAACCTCAGTGAAACCCAGCCTCATTCATCAATTATATACATATTAATATAAACAGAACAAGCATTGACCACAAAGCTGAACCTCAGTGAAACCCAGTCTTATTCATCAATTATATTCATATTAATATAAACAGAACCAACATTGATCACAAAGCTGAATCTCAGTGAAACCCAGCCTCATTCATCAATTATATTCATATTAATATAAACAGAACCAACATTGATCACAAAGCTGAACCTCAGTGAAACCCAGCCTAATTCATCAATTATATTCATATTAATATAAACAGAACCAATATTGATCAATGAGTTTAACCTCAGTGAAACCCAGCCTCATTCATCAATTATATTCATATTAATATAAAAAGAACAAACATTGACCACAAAGCTGAATCTCAGTGAAATCCAGCCTCATTCATCAATTTTATTCATATTAATATAAACAGAACCAACATTTGTCACAAAGCTGAACCTCAGTGAAACCCAGCCTCATTCATCAATTTTATTCATATTAATATAAACAGAACCAACATTGATCAATGAGTTTAACCTCAGTGAAACGCAGCCTCATTCCTCAATTATATTCATATTAATATAAACAGAACCAACATTGATCAATGAGTTTAAGTTCTTTGAAACACAGCCTCATTCATTAATTATATTCATATAAATATATACAGAACCAACATTGATCACAAAGCTGAACCTCAGTGAAACCCAGCCTCATTCATCAATTATATTCATATTAATATAAACAGAACCAACATTGATCAATGAGTTTAACCTCAGTGAAACGCAGCCTTATTCCTCAATTATATTCATATTAATATAAACAGAACCAACATTGATCACAAAGCTGAACCTCAGTGAAACCCAGCCTCATTCATCAATTATATACATATTAATATAAACAGAACATACATTGATCACAAAGCTGAACCTCAGTGAAACCCAGCCTCATTCATCAATTATATTCATATTAATATAAACAGAACCAACATTGATCAATGAGTTTAACCTCAGTGAAACCCAGCCTCATTCCTCAATTATATTCATATTCATATAAACAGAACCAACATTGATCAATGAGTTTAACCTCAGTGAAACGCAGCCTCATTCCTCAATTATATTCATAGTAATATAAACAGAACAAACATTGATCACAAAGCTGAACCTCAGTGAAACCCAGCCTCATTTATCAATTATATTCATATTAATATAAAAAGAACCAACATTGATCAATGAGTTTAACTTCTTTGAAACACAGCCTCATTCATTAATTATATTCATATAAATATATATAGAACCAACATTGATCACAAAGCTGAACCTCAGTGAAACCCAGCCTCATTCATCAATTATATTCATATTAATATAAACAGAACCAACATTGATTAATGAGTTTATCCTCAGTGAAACGCAGCCTCATTCCTCAATTATATTCATATAAATATAAACAGAACCAACATTGATCACAAAGCTGAACCTCTGTGAAACCCAGCCTCATTCATCAATTATATTCATATTAATATAAAAAGAACCAACATTGATCAATGAGTTTAACTTCTTTGAAACACAGCCTCATTCATTAATTATATTCATATAAATATATACAGAACCAACATTGATCACAAAGCTGAACCTCAGTGAAACCAAGCCTCAATAATCAATTATATTCATTTTAATATAGACAGAACCATCATTGATCAATGAGTTTAACCTCAGTGAAACACAGCCTTATTCCTCAATTATATTCATATTAATATAAACAGAACCAACATTGATCACAAAGCTGAATCTCAGTGAAACCCAGCCTCATTCATCAATTATATTCATATTAATATAAACAGAACCAACATTGATCACAAAGCTGAACCTCAGTGAAACCCAGCCTCATTCATCAATTATATTCATATTAATATAAATAGAACCAACATTGATCACAAAGCTGAACCTCAGTGAAACCCAGCCTAATTCATTAATTATATTCATATTAATATAAACAGAACCAACATTGATCAATGAGTTTAACCTCAGTGAAACGCAGCCTCATTCATCAATTATATTCATATTAATATAAACAGAACCAACATTGATCAATGAGTTTAAGTTCTTTGAAACACAGCCTCATTCATTAATTTTATTTATATAAATATATACCGAACCAATATTGATCACAAAGCTGAACCTCAGTGAAACCAAGCCTCAATCATCATTTATATTCATTTTAATATAAACAGAACCAACATTGATCAATGAGTTTAACCTCAGTGAAACACAGCCTCATTCATTAATTATATTCATATAAATATATATAGAACCAACATTGATCACAAAGCTGAACCTCAGTGAAACCCAGCCTCATTCATTAATTATATTCATATTAATATAAACAGAACCAACATTGATTAATGAGTTTATCCTCAGTGAAACACAGCCTTATTCCTCAATTATATTCATATTAATATAAACAGAACCAACATTGATCACAAAGCTGAACCTCAGTGAAACCCAGCCTCATTCATCAATTATATTCATATTAATATAAACAGAACCGACATTGATCACAAAGCTGAACATCAGTGAAACCCAGCCTCATTCATCAATTTTATTCATATTAATATAAACAGAACCAACATTGATCAATGAGTTTAACCTCAGTGAAACCCAGCCTCATTCATCAATTTTATTCATATTAATATAAAGAGAACCAACATTGATCAATGAGTTTAACCTCAGTGAAACGCAGCCTCGTTCCTCAATTATATTTATATTAGTATAAACAGAACCAACATTGATCAATGAGTTTAGCCTCAGTGAAACCCAGCCTCATTCCTCAATTATATTCATATTAATATAAACAGAACCAACATTGATCACAAAGCTGAACCTCAGTGAAACCCAGCCTCATTCATCAATTATATTCATATTAATATAAACAGAACGAACATTGATCACAAAGCTAAACCTCAGTGAAACCCAGCCTCATTCATCAATTATTTTCATATTAATATAAAAAGAACCAACATTGATCAATGACTTTAACTTCTATGAAACACAGCCTCATTCATTAATTTTATTTATATAAATATATACCGAACCAACATTGATCACAAAGCTGATCCTCAGTGAAACCAAGCCTCAATCATCATTTATATTCATTTTAATATAAACAGAACCAACATTGATCAATGAGTTTAACCTCAGTGAAACACAGCCTTATTCCTCAATTATATTCATATTAATATAAACAGAACCAACATTGATCACAAAGCTGAACCTCAGTGAAACCCAGCCTCATTCATCAATTATATTCATATTAATATAAACAGAACCGACATTGATCACAAAGCTGAACATCAGTGAAACCCAGCCTCATTCATCAATTTTATTCATATTAATATAAACAGAACCAACATTGATCAATGAGTTTAACCTCAGTGAAACCCAGCCTCATTCATCAGAATTTATTCATATTAATATAAACAGAACCAACATTGATCAATGAGTTTAACCTCAGTGAAACGCAGCCTCGTTCCTCAATTATATTTATATTAGTATAAACAGAACCAACATTGATCAATGAGTTTAGCCTCAGTGAAACCCAGCCTCATTCCTCAATTATATTCATATTAATATAAACAGAACCAACATTGATCACAAAGCTGAACCTCAGTGAAACCCAGTCTCATTCATCAATTATATTCATATTAATATAAACAGAACGAACATTGATCACAAAGCTAAACCTCAGTGAAACCCAGCCTCATTCATCAATTATATTCATATTAATATAAACAGAACCAATATTGATCAATGAGTTTAACCTCAGTGAAACCCAGCCTCATTCATCAATTATATTCATATTAATATAAAAAGAACCAACATTGACCAAAAAGCTGAATCTCAGTGAAATCCAGCCTCATTCTTCAATTTTATTCATATTAATATAAACAGAACCAACATTGATCACAAAGCTGAACCTCAGTGAAACCAAGCCTCATTCATCAATTTTATTCATATTAATATAAACAGAACCAACATTGATCAATGAGTTTAACCTCAGTGAAACGCAGCCTCATTCCTCAATTATATTCATATTAATATAAACAGAACCAACATTGATCAATGAGTTTAAGTTCTTTGAAACACAGCCTCATTCATTAATTATATTCATATAAATATATATAGAACCAACATTGATCACAAAGCTGAACCTCAGTGAAACCCAGCCTCATTCATCAATTATATTCATATTAATATAAACAGAACCAACATTGATTAATGAGTTTATCCTCAGTGAAACGCAGCCTCATTCCTCAATTATATTCATATAAATATAAACAGAACCAACATTGATCACAAAGCTGAACCTCTGTGAAACCCAGCCTCATTCATCAATTATATTCATATTAATATAAAAAGAACCAACATTGATCAATGAGTTTAACTTCTTTGAAACACAGCCTCATTCATTAATTATATTCATATAAATATATACAGAACCAACATTGATCACAAAGCTGAACCTCAGTGAAACCAAGCCTCAATCATCAATTATATTCATTTTAATATAGACAGAACCATCATTGATCAATGAGTTTAACCTCAGTGAAACACAGCCTTATTCCTCAATTATATTCATATTAATATAAACAGAACCAACATTGATCACAAAGCTGAACCTCAGTGAAACCCAGCCTCATTCATCAATTATATACATATTAATATAAACAGAACAAGCATTGACCACAAAGCTGAACCTCAGTGAAACCCAGTCTTATTCATCAATTATATTCATATTAATATAAACAGAACCAACATTGATCACAAAGCTGAATCTCAGTGAAACCCAGCCTCATTCATCAATTATATTCATATTAATATAAACAGAACCAACATTGATCACAAAGCTGAACCTCAGTGAAACCCAGCCTCATTCATCAATTATATTCATATTAATATAAACAGAACCAACATTGATCACAAAGCTGAACCTCAGTGAAACCCAGCCTAATTCATCAATTTTATTCATATTAATATAAACAGAACCAACATTTGTCACAAAGCTGAACCTCAGTGAAACCCAGCCTCATTCATCAATTTTATTCATATTAATATAAACAGAACCAACATTGATCAATGAGTTTAACCTCAGTGAAACGCAGCCTCATTCCTCAATTATATTCATATTAATATAAACAGAACCAACATTGATCAATGAGTTTAAGTTCTTTGAAACACAGCCTCATTCATTAATTATATTCATATAAATATATACAGAACCAACATTGATCACAAAGCTGAACCTCAGTGAAACCCAGCCTCATTCATCAATTATATTCATATTAATATAAACAGAACCAACATTGATCAATGAGTTTAACCTCAGTGAAACCCAGCCTCATTCCTCAATTATATTCATATTCATATAAACAGAACCAACATTGATCAATGAGTTTAACCTCAGTGAAACGCAGCCTCATTCCTCAATTATATTCATAGTAATATAAACAGAACAAACATTGATCACAAAGCTGAACCTCAGTGAAACCCAGCCTCATTTATCAATTATATTCATATTAATATAAAAAGAACCAACATTGATCAATGAGTTTAACTTCTTTGAAACACAGCCTCATTCATTAATTATATTCATATAAATATATATAGAACCAACATTGATCACAAAGCTGAACCTCAGTGAAACCCAGCCTCATTCATCAATTATATTCATATTAATATAAACAGAACCAACATTGATTAATGAGTTTATCCTCAGTGAAACGCAGCCTCATTCCTCAATTATATTCATATAAATATAAACAGAACCAACATTGATCACAAAGCTGAACCTCTGTGAAACCCAGCCTCATTCATCAATTATATTCATATTAATATAAAAAGAACCAACATTGATCAATGAGTTTAACTTCTTTGAAACACAGCCTCATTCATTAATTATATTCATATAAATATATACAGAACCAACATTGATCACAAAGCTGAACCTCAGTGAAACCAAGCCTCAATCATCAATTATATTCATTTTAATATAGACAGAACCATCATTGATCAATGAGTTTAACCTCAGTGAAACACAGCCTTATTCCTCAATTATATTCATATTAATATAAACAGAACCAACATTGATCACAAAGCTGAATCTCAGTGAAACCCAGCCTCATTCATCAATTATATTCATATTAATATAAACAGAACCAACATTGATCACAAAGCTGAACCTCAGTGAAACCCAGCCTCATTCATCAATTATATTCATATTAATATAAACAGAACCAACATTGATCACAAAGCTGAACCTCAGTGAAACCCAGCCTAATTCATCAATTATATTCATATTAATATAAACAGAACCAACATTGATCAATGAGTTTAACCTCAGTGAAACGCAGCCTCATTCATCAATTATATTCATATTAATATAAACAGAACCAACATTGATCAATGAGTTTAAGTTCTTTGAAACACAGCCTCATTCATTAATTTTATTTATATAAATATATACCGAACCAATATTGATCAAAAAGCTGAACCTCAGTGAAACCAAGCCTCAATCATCATTTATATTCATTTTAATATAAACAGAACCAACATTGATCAATGAGTTTAACCTCAGTGAAACACAGCCTCATTCATTAATTATATTCATATAAATATATATAGAACCAACATTGATCACAAAGCTGAACCTCAGTGAAACCCAGCCTCATTCATTAATTATATTCATATTAATATAAACAGAACCAACATTGATTAATGAGTTTATCCTCAGTGAAACACAGCCTTATTCCTCAATTATATTCATATTAATATAAACAGAACCAACATTGATCACAAAGCTGAACCTCAGTGAAACCCAGCCTCATTCATCAATTATATTCATATTAATATAAACAGAACCGACATTGATCACAAAGCTGAACATCAGTGAAACCCAGCCTCATTCATCAATTTTATTCATATTAATATAAACAGAACCAACATTGATCAATGAGTTTAACCTCAGTGAAACCCAGCCTCATTCATCAATTTTATTCATATTAATATAAAGAGAACCAACATTGATCAATGAGTTTAACCTCAGTGAAACGCAGCCTCGTTCCTCAATTATATTCATATTCATATAAACAGAACCAACATTGATCAATGAGTTTAACCTCAGTGAAACGCAGCCTCATTCCTCAATTATATTCATAGTAATATAAACAGAACAAACATTGATCACAAAGCTGAACCTCAGTGAAACCCAGCCTCATTTATCAATTATATTCATATTAATATACTCATTGGTCAATATTGGTTCTGTTTATATTAATATGAATATAATTGATGAATTAGGCTGGGTTTCACTGAGGTTCAGCTTTGTGATCAATGTTGGTTCTGTTTATATTAATATGAATATAATTGATGAATGAGGCTGGGTTTCACTGAGGTTCAGCTTTGTGATCAATGTTGGTTCTGTTTATATTAATATGAATATAATTGATGAATGAGGCTGGGTTTCACTGAGATTCAGCTTTGTGATCAATGTTGGTTCTGTTTATATTAATATGAATATAATTGATGAATAAGGCTGGGTTTCACTGAGGTTCAGCTTTGTGGTCAATGCTTGTTCTGTTTATATTAATATGTATATAATTGATGAATGAGGCTGGGTTTCACTGAGGTTCAGCTTTGTGATCAATGTTGGTTCTGTTTATATTTATATGAATATAATTGAGGAATGAGGCTGTGTTTCACTGAGGTTAAACTCATTAATCAATGTTGGTTCTGTTTATATTAATATGAATATAATTGATGAATGAGGCTGGGTTTCACTGAGGTTCAGCTTTGTGATCAATGTTGGTTCTGTATATATTTATATGAATATAATAAATGAATGAGGCTGTGTTTCAAAGAACTTAAACTCATTGATCAATGTTGGTTCTGTTTATATTAATATGAATATAATTGAGGAATGAGGCTGCGTTTCACTGAGGTTAAACTCATTGATCAATGTTGGTTCTGTTTATATTAATATGAATAAAATTGATGAATGAGGCTGGGTTTCACTGAGGTTCAGCTTTGTGATCAATGTTGGTTCTGTTTATATTAATATGAATATAATTGATGAATGAGTCTGGGTTTCACTGAGGTTCAGCTTTGTGATCAATGTTGGTTCTGTATATATTTATTTGAATATAATTAATGAATGAGGCTGTGTTTCAAAGAACTTAAACTCATTGATCAATGTTGGTTCTGTTTATATTAATATGAATATAATTGATGAATGAGGCTGGGTTTCACTGAGGTTCAGCTTTGTGATCAATGTTGGTTCTGTTTATATTAATATGAATATAATTGATGAATGAGGCTGGGTTTCACTGAGATTCAGCTTTGTGGTCAATGTTGGTTCTGTTTATATTAATATGAATATAATTGATGAATGAGACTGGGTTTCACTGAGGTACAGCTTTGTGTTCAATGTTGGTTCTGTTTATATTAATATGAATATAATTGAGGAATGTGGCTGGGTTTCACTGATGTTCAGCTTTGTGATCAATGTTGGTTCTCTTTATATTAATATGAACATAATTGAGGAATGAGGCTGCGTTTCACTGAGGTTAAACTCATTGATCAATGTTGGTTCTGTTTATATTAATATGAATATAATTGATGAATGAGGCTGGGTTTCACTGAGGTTCAGCTTTGTGATCAATGTTTGTTCTGTTTATATTACTATGAATATAATTGAGGAATGAGGCTGCGTTTCACTGAGGTTAAACTCATTGATCAATGTTGGTTCTGTTTATATTAATATGAATATAACTGATGAATGAGGCTGGGTTTCACTGAGGTTCAGCTTTGTGATCAATGTTGGTTCTGTTTATATGAATATGAATATAATTGAGGAATGAGGCTGGGTTTCACTGAGGTTCAGCTTTGTGATCAATGTTGGTTCTGTTTATATGAATATGAATATAATTGAGGAATGAGGCTGGGTTTCACTGAGGTTAAACTCATTGATCAATGTTGGTTCTGTTTATATTAATATGAATATAATTGATGAATGAGGCTGGGTTTCACTGAGGTTCAGCTTTGTGATCAATGTTTGTTCTGTTTATATTAATATGAATATAATTGAGGAATAAGGCTGCGTTTCACTGAGGTTAAACTCATTGATCAATGATGGTTCTGTCTATATTAAAATGAATATAATTGATGATTGAGGCTTGGTTTCACTGAGGTTCAGCTTTGTGATCAATGCTTGTTCTGTTTATATTAATATGTATATAATTGATGAATGAGGCTGTGTTTCAAAGAACTTAAACTCATTGATCAATGTTGTTTCTGTTTATAATAATATGAATATAATTGATGAATGAGGCTGCGTTTCACTGAGGTTAAACTCATTGATCAATGTTGGTTCTGTTTATATTAATATGAATATAATTGATGAATGAGGCTGGGTTTCACTGAGGTTCAGCTTTGTGATCAATGTTTGTTCTGTTTATATTAATATGAATATAATTGATGAATGAGGCTGGGTTTCACTGAGGTTCAGCTTTGTGGTCAATGCTTGTTCTGTTTATATTAATATGTATATAATTGATGAATGAGGCTGGGTTTCACTGAGGTTCAGCTTTGTGATCAATGTTGGTTCTGTTTATATTAATATGAATATAATTGAGGAATGAGGCTGGGTTTCACTGAGGCTAAACTCATTGATCAATGTTGGTTCTGTTTATACTAATATAAATATAATTGAGGAACGAGGCTGCGTTTCACTGAGGTTCAGCTTTGTGATCAATGTTTGTTCTGTTTATATTAATATGAATATAATTGATGAATGAGGCTGTGTTTCACTGAGATTCAGCTTTGTGGTCAATGTTGGTTCTGTTTATATAAATATGAATATAATTGATGAATGAGGCTGGGTTTCACTGAGGTTCAGCTTTGTCTTCAATGTTGGTTCTGTTTATATTAATATGAATATATTGAGGAATGCGGCTGGGTTTCACTGATGTTCAGCTTTGTGATCAATGTTGGTTCTCTTTATATTAATATGAACATAATTGAGGAATGAGGCTGCGTTTCACTGAGGTTAAACTCATTGATCAATGTTGGTTCTGTTTATATTAATATGAATATAACTTATGAATGAGGCTGGGTGTCACTGAGGTTCAGCTTTGTGATCAATGTTGGTTCTGTTTATATGAATATGAAAATAATTGAGGAATGAGGCTGGGTTTCACTGAGGTTAAACTCATTGATCAATGTTGGTTCTGTTTATATTAATATGAATATAATTGATGAATGAGGCTGGGTTTCACTGAGGTTCAGCTTTGTGATCAATGTTTGTTCTGTTTATATTAATATGAATATAATTGATGAATGAGGCTGGGTTTCACTGAGATTCAGCTTTGTGGTCAATGCTTGTTCTGTTTATATTAATATGTATATAATTGATGAATGAGGCTGGGTTTCACTGAGGTTCAGCTTTGTGATCAATGTTGGTTCTGTTTATATTAATATGAATATAATTGAGGAATAAGGCTGCGTTTCACTGAGGTTAAACTCATTGATCAATGTTTGTTCTGTTTATATTAATATGAATACAATTGATGAATGAGGCTGGGTTTCACTGAGGTTCAGCTTTGTGATCAATGTTGGTTCTGTATATATTTATAGGAATATAATTAATGAATGAGGCTGTGTTTCAAAGAACTTAAACTCATTGATCAATGTTGGTTCTGTTTATATTAATATGAATATAATTGAGGAATGAGGCTGCGTTTCACTGAGGTTAAACTCATTGATCAATGTTGGTTCTGTTTATATTAATATGAATATAATTGATGAATGAGGCTGGGTTTCACTGAGGTTCAGCTTTGTGATCAATGTTGGTTCTGTATATATTTATATGAATATAATTAATGAATGAGGCTGTGTTTCAAAGAACTTAAACTCATTGATCAATGTTGGTTCTGTTTATATTAATATGAATATAATTGAGGAATGAGGCTGCGTTTCACTGAGGTTAAACTCATTGATCAATGTTGGTTCTGTTTATATTAATATGAATAAAATTGATGAATGAGGCTGGGTTTCACTGAGGTTCAGCTTTGTGATCAATGTTGGTTCTGTTTATATTAATATGAATAAAATTGATGAATGAAGCTGGATTTCACTGAGATTCAGCTTTGTGGTCAATGTGGGTTCTTTTTATATTAATATGAATATAATTGATGAATGAGGCTGGGTTTCACTGAGGTTCAGCTTTGTGATCAATGTTGGTTCTGTTTATATTAATATGAATATAATTTATGAATGAGGCTGGGTTTCACTGAGGTTCAGCTTTGTGATCAATGTTGGTTCTGTTTATATTAATATGAATATAATTGATGAATGAGGCTGGGTTTCACTGAGATTCAGCTTTGTGATCAATATTGGTTCTGTTTATATTAATATGAATATAATTGATGAATGAGGCTGGGTTTCACTGAGATTCAGCTTTGTGGTCAATGTTGGTTCTGTTTATATTAATATGAATATAATTGATGAATGAGGCTGGGTTTCACTGAGGTTCAGCTTTGTGTTCAATGTTGGTTCTGTTTATATTAATATGAAAATAATTGAGGAATGTGGCTTGGTTTCACTGATGTTCAGCTTTGTGATCAATGTTGGTTCTCTTTATATTAATATGAACATAATTGAGGAATGAGGCTGCGTTTCACTGAGGTTAAACTCATTGATCAATGTTTGTTCTGTTTATATTAATATGAATATAATTGATGAATGAGGCTGGGTTTCACTGAGGTTCAGCTTTGTGATCAATGTTTGTTCTGTTTATATTACTATGAATATAATTGAGGAATGAGGCTGCGTTTCACTGAGGTTAAACTCATTGATCAATGTTGGTTCTGTTTATATTAATATGAATATAACTGATGAATGAGGCTGGGTTTCACTGAGGTTCAGCTTTGTGATCAATGTTGGTTCTGTTTATATGAATATGAATATAATTGAGGAATGAGGCTGGGTTTCACTGAGGTTAAACTCATTGATCAATGTTGGTTCTGTTTATATTAATATGAATATAATTGATGAATGAGGCTGGGTTTCACTGAGGTTCAGCTTTGTGATCAATGTTTGTTCTGTTTATATTGATATGAATATAATTGATGAATGAGGCTGGGTTTCACTGAGGTTCAGCTTTGTGGTCAATGTTGGTTCTGTTTATATTACTATGAATATAATTGAGGAATGAGGCTGCGTTTCACTGAGGTTAAATTCATTGATCAATGTTGGTTCTGTTTATATTAATATGAATATAACTTATGAATGAGGCTGGGTGTCACTGAGGTTCAGCTTTGTGATCAATGTTGGTTCTGTTTATATTAATATGAAAATAATTGAGGAATGAGGCTGGGTTTCACTGAGGTTAAACTCATTGATCAATGTTGGTTCTGTTTATATTAATATGAATATAATTGATGAATGAGGCTGGGTTTCACTGAGGTTCAGCTTTGTGATCAATGTTTGTTCTGTTTATATTAATATGAATATAATTGATGAATGAGGCTGGGTTTCACTGAGATTCAGCTTTGTGGTCAATGCTTGTTCTGTTTATATTAATATGTATATAATTGATGAATGAGGCTGGGTTTCACTGAGGTTCAGCTTTGTGATCAATGTTTGTTCTGTTTATATTACTATGAATATAATTGAGGAATGAGGCTGCGTTTCACTGAGGTTAAACTCATTGATCAATGTTGGTTCTGTTTATATTAATATGAATATAACTGATGAATGAGGCTGGGTTTCACTGAGGTTCAGCTTTGTGATCAATGTTGGTTCTGTTTATATGAATATGAATATAATTGAGGAATGAGGCTGGGTTTCACTGAGGTTAAACTCATTGATCAATGTTGGTTCTGTTTATATTAATATGAATATAATTGATGAATGAGGCTGGGTTTCACTGAGGTTCAGCTTTGTGATCAATGTTTGTTCTGTTTATATTAAAATGAATATAATTGATGAATGAGGCTGGGTTTCACTGAGATTCAGCTTTGTGGTCAATGCTTGTTCTGTTTATATTAATATGTATATAATTGATGAATGAGGCTGGGTTTCACTGAGGTTCAGCTTTGTGATCAATGTTGGTTCTGTTTATATTAATATGAATATAATTGAGGAATAAGGCTGCGTTTCACTGAGGTTAAACTCATTGATCAATGTTGGTTCTGTTTATATTAATATGAATATAATTGATGAATGAGGCTGGGTTTCACTGAGGTTCAGCTTTGTGATCAATGTTGGTTCTGTATATATTTATAGGAATATAATTAATGAATGAGGCTGTGTTTCAAAGAACTTAAACTCATTGATCAATGTTGGTTCTGTTTATATTAATATGAATATAATTGAGGAATGAGGCTGCGTTTCACTGAGGTTAAACTCATTGATCAATGTTGGTTCTGTTTATATTAATATGAATAAAATTGATGAATGAGGCTGGGTTTCACTGAGGTTCAGCTTTGTGATCAATGTTGGTTCTGTTTATATTAATATGAATAAAATTGATGAATGAAGCTGGATTTCACTGAGATTCAGCTTTGTGGTCAATGTGGGTTCTTTTTATATTAATATGAATATAATTGATGAATGAGGCTGGGTTTCACTGAGGTTAAACTCATTGATCAATATTGGTTCTGTTTATATTAATATGAATATAATTGATGAATTAGGCTTTGTTTCACTGAGGTTCAGCTTTGTGATCAATGTTGGTTCTGTTTATATTAATATGAATATAATTTATGAATGAGGCTGGGTTTCACTGAGGTTCAGCTTTGTGATCAATGTTGGTTCTGTTTATATTAATATGAATATAATTGATGAATGAGGCTGGGTTTCACTGAGATTCAGCTTTGTGATCAATATTGGTTCTGTTTATATTAATATGAATATAATTGATGAATGAGGCTGGGTTTCACTGAGATTCAGCTTTGTGGTCAATGTTGGTTCTGTTTATATTAATATGAATATAATTGATGAATGAGGCTGGGTTTCACTGAGGTTCAGCTTTGTGTTCAATGTTGGTTCTGTTTATATTAATATGAAAATAATTGAGGAATGTGGCTTGGTTTCACTGATGTTCAGCTTTGTGATCAATGTTGGTTCTCTTTATATTAATATGAACATAATTGAGGAATGAGGCTGCGTTTCACTGAGGTTAAACTCATTGATCAATGTTTGTTCTGTTTATATTAATATGAATATAATTGATGAATGAGGCTGGGTTTCACTGAGGTTCAGCTTTGTGATCAATGTTTGTTCTGTTTATATTACTATGAATATAATTGAGGAATGAGGCTGCGTTTCACTGAGGTTAAACTCATTGATCAATGTTGGTTCTGTTTATATTAATATGAATATAACTGATGAATGAGGCTGGGTTTCACTGAGGTTCAGCTTTGTGATCAATGTTGGTTCTGTTTATATGAATATGAATATAATTGAGGAATGAGGCTGGGTTTCACTGAGGTTAAACTCATTGATCAATGTTGGTTCTGTTTATATTAATATGAATATAATTGATGAATGAGGCTGGGTTTCACTGAGGTTCAGCTTTGTGATCAATGTTTGTTCTGTTTATATTGATATGAATATAATTGATGAATGAGGCTGGGTTTCACTGAGGTTCAGCTTTGTGGTCAATGTTTGTTCTGTTTATATTACTATGAATATAATTGAGGAATGAGGCTGCGTTTCACTGAGGTTAAATTCATTGATCAATGTTGGTTCTGTTTATATTAATATGAATATAACTTATGAATGAGGCTGGGTGTCACTGAGGTTCAGCTTTGTGATCAATGTTGGTTCTGTTTATATGAATATGAAAATAATTGAGGAATGAGGCTGGGTTTCACTGAGGTTAAACTCATTGATCAATGTTGGTTCTGTTTATATTAATATAAATATAATTGATGAATGAGGCTGGGTTTCACTGAGGTTCAGCTTTGTGATCAATGTTTGTTCTGTTTATATTAATATGAATATAATTGATGAATGAGGCTGGGTTTAACTGAGATTCAGCTTTGTGGTCAATGCTTGTTCTGTTTATATTAATATGTATATAATTGATGAATGAGGCTGGGTTTCACTGAGGTTCAGCTTTGTGATCAATGTTGGTTCTGTTTATATTAATATGAATATAATTGAGGAATAAGGCTGCGTTTCACTGAGGTTAAACTCATTGATCAATGTTGGTTCTGTTTATATTAATATGAATATAATTGATGAATGAGGCTGCGTTTCACTGAGGTTCAGCTTTGTGATCAATGTTGGTTCTGTATATATTTATAGGAATATAATTAATGAATGAGGCTGTGTTTCAAATAACTTAAACTCATTGATCAATGTTGGTTCTGTTTATATTAATATGAATATAACTGATGAATGAGGCTGGGTGTCACTGAGGTTCAGCTTTGTGATCAATGTTGGTTCTGTTTATATGAATATGAAAATAATTGAGGAATGAGGCTGGGTTTCACTGAGGTTAAACTCATTGATCAATGTTGGTTCTGTTTATATTAATATGAATATAATTGATGAATGAGGCTGGGTTTCACTGAGGTTCAGCTTTGTGATCAATGTTTGTTCTGTTTATATTAATATGAATATAATTGATGAATGAGGCTGGGTTTCACTGAGATTCAGCTTTGTGGTCAATGCTTGTTCTGTTTATATTAATATGTATATAATTGATGAATGAGGCTGGGTTTCACTGAGGTTCAGCTTTGTGATCAATGTTGGTTCTGTTTATATTAATATGAATATAATTGAGGAATAAGGCTGCGTTTCACTGAGGTTAAACTCATTGATCAATGTTTGTTCTGTTTATATTAATATGAATACAATTGATGAATGAGGCTGGGTTTCACTGAGGTTCAGCTTTGTGATCAATGTTGGTTCTGTATATATTTATAGGAATATAATTAATGAATGAGGCTGTGTTTCAGGGAACTTAAACTCATTGATCAATGTTGGTTCTGTTTATATTAATATGAATATAATTGAGGAATGAGGCTGCGTTTCACTGAGGTTAAACTCATTGATCAATGTTGGTTCTGTTTATATTAATATGAATAAAATTGATGAATGAGGCTGGGTTTCACTGAGGTTCAGCTTTGTGATCAATGTTGGTTCTGTTTATATTAATATGAATAAAATTGATGAATGAAGCTGGATTTCACTGAGATTCAGCTTTGTGGTCAATGTTGGTTCTTTTTATATTAATATGAATATAATTGATGAATGAGGCTGGGTTTCACTGAGGTTAAACTCATTGATCAATATTGGTTCTGTTTATATTAATATGAATATAATTGATGAATTAGGCTTGGTTTCACTGAGGTTCAGCTTTGTGATCAATGTTGGTTCTGTTTATATTAATATGAATATAATTTACGAATGAGGCTGGGTTTCACTGAGGTTCAGCTTTGTGATCAATGTTGGTTCTGTTTATATTAATATGAATATAATTGATGTATGAGGCTGGGTTTCACTGAGATTCAGCTTTGTGATCAATGTTGGTTCTGTTTATATTAATATGAATATAATTGATGAATGAGGCTGGGTTTCAATGAGATTCAGCTTTGTGGTCAATGTTGGTTCTGTTTATATTAATATGAATATAATTGATGAATGAGGCTGGGTTTCACTGAGGTTCAGCTTTGTGTTCAATGTTGGTTCTGTTTATATTAATATGAATATAATTGAGGAATGTGGCTGGGTTTCACTGATGTTCAGCTTTGTGATCAATGTTGGTTCTCTTTATATTAATATGAACATAATTGAGGAATGAGGCTGCGTTTCACTGAGGTTAAACTCATTCATCAATGTTGGTTCTGTTTATATTAATATGAATATAATTGATGAATGAGGCTGGGTTTCACTGAGGTTCAGCTTTGTGATCAATGTTTGTTCTGTTTATATTACTATGAATATAATTGAGGAATGAGGCTGCGTTTCACTGAGGTTAAACTCATTGATCAATGTTGGTTCTGTTTATATTAATATGAATATAATTGATGAATGAGGCTGGGTTTCACTGAGGTTCAGCTTTGTGATCAATGTTTGTTCTGTTTATATTAATATGAATATAATTGATGAATGAGGCTGGGTTTCACTGAGATTCAGCTTTGTGGTCAATGCTTGTTCTGTTTATATTAATATGTATATAATTGATGAATGAGGCTGGGTTTCACTGAGGTTCAGCTTTGTGATCAATGTTGGTTCTGTTTATATTAATATGAATATAATTGAGGAATAAGGCTGCGTTTCACTGAGGTTAAACTCATTGATCAATGTTGGTTCTGTTTATATTAATATGAATATAATTGATGAATGAGGCTGGGTTTCACTGAGGTTCAGCTTTGTGATCAATGTTGGTTCTGTATATATTTATAGGAATATAATTAATGAATGAGGCTGTGTTTCAAAGAACTTAAACTCATTGATCAATGTTGGTTCTGTTTATATTAATATGAATATAATTGATGAATGAGGCTGCGTTTCACTGAGGTTAAACTCATTGATCAATGTTGGTTCTGTTTATATTTATATGAATAAAATTGATGAATGAGGCTGGGTTTCACTGAGGTTCAGCTTTGTGATCAATGTTGGTTCTGTTTATATTAATATGAATAAAATTGATGAATGAAGCTGGATTTCACTGAGATTCAGCTTTGTGGTCAATGTGGGTTCTTTTTATATTAATATGAATATAATTGATGAATGAGGCTGGGTTTCACTGAGGTTAAACTCATTGATCAAGATTGGTTCTGTTTATATTAATATGAATATAATTGATGAATTAGGCTTTGTTTCACTGAGGTTCAGCTTTGTGATCAATGTTGGTTCTGTTTATATTAATATGAATATAATTGATGAATGAGGCTGGGTTTCACTGAGATTCAGCTTTGTGATCAATATTGGTTCTGTTTATATTAATATGAATATAATTGATGAATGAGGCTGGGTTTCACTGAGATTCAGCTTTGTGGTCAATGTTGGTTCTGTTTATATTAATATGAATATAATTGATGAATGAGGCTGGGTTTCACTGAGGTTCAGCTTTGTGTTCAATGTTGGTTCTGTTTATATTAATATGAAAATAATTGAGGAATGTGGCTTGGTTTCACTGATGTTCAGCTTTGTGATCAATGTTGGTTCTCTTTATATTAATATGAACATAATTGAGGAATGAGGCTGCGTTTCACTGAGGTTAAACTCATTGATCAATGTTGGTTCTGTTTATATTAATATGAATATAATTGATGAATGAGGCTGGGTTTCACTGAGGTTCAGCTTTGTGATCAATGTTTGTTCTGTTTATATTACTATGAATATAATTGAGGAATGAGGCTGCGTTTCACTGAGGTTAAACTCATTGATCAATGTTGGTTCTGTTTATATTAATATGAATATAACTGATGAATGAGGCTGGGTTTCACTGAGGTTCAGCTTTGTGATCAATGTTGGTTCTGTTTATATGAATATGAATATAATTGAGGAATGAGGCTGGGTTTCACTGAGGTTAAACTCATTGATCAATGTTGGTTCTGTTTATATTAATATGAATATAATTGATGAATGAGGCTGGGTTTCACTGAGGTTCAGCTTTGTGATCAATGTTTGTTCTGTTTATATTGATATGAATATAATTGATGAATGAGGCTGGGTTTCACTGAGGTTCAGCTTTGTGGTCAATGCTTGTTCCGTTTATATTAATATGAATATAATTGATGAATGAGGCTGGGTTTCACTGAGGTTCAGCTTTGTGGTCAATGCTTGTTCCGTTTATATTAATATGTATATAATTGATGAATGAGGCTGAGTTTCACTGAGGTTCAGCTTTGTGATCAATGTTGGTTCTGTTTATATTAATATGAATATACTTGCGGAATAAGGTGGGTTTCACTGAGGTTAAACTCATTGATCAATGATGGTTCTGTCTATATTAAAATGAATATAATTGATGATTGAGGCTTGGTTTCACTGAGGTTCAGCTTTGTGATCAATGTTGGTTCTGTATATATTTATATGAATATAATTAATGAATGAGGCTGTGTTTCAAAGAACTTAAACTCATTGATCACTGTTGGTTCTGTTTATAATAATATGAATATAATTGATGAATGAGGCTGGGTTTCACTGAGGTTCAGCTTTGTGATCAATGTCGGTTCTGTTTATATTAATATGAATATAATTGATGAATGAGGCTGGGTTTCACTGAGGTTCAGCTTTTTGATCAATGCTTGTTCTGTTTCTATTAATATGTATATAATTGATGAATGAGGCTGGGTTTCACTGAGGTTCAGCTTTGTGATCAATGTTGGTTCTGTTTATATTTATATGAATATAATTGAGGAATGAGGCTGCGTTTCACTGAGGTTAAACTCATTAATCAATGTTGGTTCTGTTTATATTAATATGAATATAATTGATGAATGAGGCTGGGTTTCACTGAGGTTCAGCTTTGTGATCAATGTTGGTTCTGTATATATTTATATGAATATAATTAATGAATGAGGCTGTGTTTCAAAGAACTTAAACTCATTGATCAATGTTGGTTCTGTTTATATTAATATGAATATAATTGATGAATGAGGCTGGGTTTCACTGAGGTTCAGCTTTGTGTTCAATGTTGGTTCTGTTTATATTAATATGAATATAATTGAGGAATGTGGCTGGGTTTCACTGATGTTCAGCTTTGTGATCAATGTTGGTTCTCTTTATATTAATATGAACATAATTGAGGAATGAGGCTGCGTTTCACTGAGGTTAAACTCATTGATCAATGTTGGTTCTGTTTATATTAATATGAATATAGTTGATGAATGAGGCTGGGTTTCACTGAGGTTCAGCTTTGTGATCAATGTTTGTTCTGTTTATATTACTATGAATATAATTGAGGAATGAGGCTGCGTTTCACTGAGGTTAAACTCATTGATCAATGTTGGTTCTGTTTATATTAATATGAATATAACTGATGAATGAGGCTGGGTTTCACTGAGGTTCAGCTTTGTGATCAATGTTGGTTCTGTTTATATGAATATGAATATAATTGAGGAATGAGGCTGGGTTTCACTGAGGTTAAACTCATTGATCAATGTTGGTTCTGTTTATATTAATATGAATATAATTGATGAATGAGGCTGGGTTTCACTGAGGTTCAGCTTTGTGATCAATGTTTGTTCTGTTTATATTAATATGAATATAATTGATGAATGAGGCTGGGTTTCACTGAGGTTCAGCTTTGTGATCAATGTTGGTTCTGTATATATTTATATGAATATAATTAATGAATGAGGCTGTGTTTCAAAGAACTTAAACTCATTGATCAATGTTGGTTCTGTTTATATTAATATGAATATAATTGATGAATGAGGCTGCGTTTCACTGAGGTTAAACTCATTAATCAATGTTGGTTCTGTTTATATTAATATGAATATAATTGATGAATGAGGCTGGGTTTCACTGAGGTTCAGCTTTGTGATCAATGTTGGTTCTGTATATATTTATATGAATATAATAAATGAATGAGGCTGTGTTTCAAAGAACTTAAACTCATTGATCAATGTTGGTTCTGTTTATATTAATATGAATATAATTGATGAATGAGGCTGCGTTTCACTGAGGTTAAACTCATTGATCAATGTTGGTTCTGTTTATATTAATATGAATATAATTGATGAATGAGGCTGCGTTTCACTGAGGTTAAACTCATTAATCAATGTTGGTTCTGTTTATATTAATATGAATATAATTGATGAATGAGGCTGGGTTTCACTGAGGTTCAGCTTTGTGATCAATGTTTGTTCTGTTTATATTACTATGAATATAATTGAGGAATGAGGCTGCGTTTCACTGAGGTTAAACTCATTGATCAATGTTGGTTCTGTTTATATTAATATGAATAAAATTGATGAATGAGGCTGGGTTTCACTGAGGTTCAGCTTTGTGATCAATGTTGGTTCTGTTTATATTAATATGAATAAAATTGATGAATGAAGCTGGATTTCACTGAGATTCAGCTTTGTGGTCAATGTTGGTTCTTTTTATATTAATATGAATATAATTGATGAATGAGGCTGGGTTTCACTGAGGTTAAACTCATTGATCAATATTGGTTCTGTTTATATTAATATGAATATAATTGATGAATTAGGCTTGGTTTCACTGAGGTTCAGCTTTGTGATCAATGTTGGTTCTGTTTATATTAATATGAATATAATTTATTAATGAGGCTGGGTTTCACTGAGGTTCAGCTTTGTGATCAATGTTGGTTCTGTTTATATTAATATAAATATAATTGATGAATGAGGCTGGGTTTCACTGAGGTTCAGCTTTGTGATCAATGTTTGTTCTGTTTATATTAATATGAATATAATTGATGAATGAGGCTGGGTTTCACTGAGATTCAGCTTTGTGGTCAATGTTGGTTCTGTTTATATTAATATGAATATAATTGATGAATGAGGCTGGGTTTCACTGAGGTTCAGCTTTGTGTTCAATGTTGGTTCTGTTTATATTAATATGAATATAATTGTGGAATGTGGCTGGGTTTCACTGATGTTCAGCTTTGTGATCAATGTTGGTTCTCTTTATATTAATATGAACATAATTGAGGAATGAGGCTGCGTTTCACTGAGGTTAAACTCATTGATCAATGTTGGTTCTGTTTATATTAATATGAATATAATTGATGAATGAGGCTGGGTTTCACTGAGATTCAGCTTTGTGATCAATGTTTGTTCTGTTTATATTACTATGAATATAATTGAGGAATGAGGCTGCGTTTCACTGAGGTTAAACTCATTGATCAATGTTGGTTCTGTTTATATTAATATGAATATAACTGATGAATGAGGCTGGGTTTCACTGAGGTTCAGATTTGTGATCAATGTTGGTTCTGTTTATATGAATATGAATATAATTGAGGAATGAGGCTGGGTTTCACTGAGGTTAAACTCATTGATCAATGTTGGTTCTGTTTATATTAATATGAATATAATTGATGAATGAGGCTGGGTTTCACTGAGGTTCAGCTTTGGGATCAATGTTTGTTCTGTTTATATTAATATGAATATAATTGATGAATGAGGCTGGGTTTCACTGAGGTTCAGCTTTGTGGTCAATGCATGTTCTGTTTATATTAATATGTATATAATTGATCAATGAGGCTGGGTTTCACTGAGGTTCAGCTTTGTGATCAATGTTGGTTCTGTTTATATTAATATGAATATAATTGAGGAATAAGGCTGCGTTTCACTGAGGTTAAACTCATTGATCAATGATGGTTCTGTCTATATTAAAATGAATATAATTGATGATTGAGGCTTGGTTTCACTGAGGTTCAGCTTTGTGATCAATGTTGGTTCTGTATATATTTATATGAATATAATTAATGAATGAGGCTGTGTTTCAAAGAACTTAAACTCATTGATCAATGTTGGTTCTGTTTATAATAATATGAATATAATTGATGAATGAGGCTGGGTTTCACTGAGGTTAAACTCATTGATCAATGTTGGTTCTGTTTATATTAATATGAATATAATTGATGAATGAGGCTGGGTTTCACTGAGGTTCAGCTTTGTGATCAATGTTTGTTCTGTTTATATTAATATGAATATAATTGATGAATGAGGCTGGGTTTCACTGAGGTTCAGCTTTGTGGTCAATGCTTGTTCTGTTTATATTAATATGTATATAATTGATGAATGAGGCTGGGTTTCACTGAGGTTCAGCTTTGTGATCAATGTTGGTTCTGTTTATAATAATATTAATATAATTGAGGAATGAGGCTGGGTTTCACTGAGGCTAAACTCATTGATCAATGTTGGATCTGTTTATACTAATATGAATATAATTGAGGAACGAGGCTGCGTTTCACTGAGGTTAAACTCATTGATCAATGTTGGTTCTGTTTATATTAATATGAATATAACTGATGAATGAGGCTGGGTTTCACTGAGGTTCAGCTTTTTGATCAATGTTGGTTCTGTTTATATGAATATGAATATAATTGAGGAATGAGGCTGGGTTTCACTGAGGTTAAACTCATTGATCAATGTTGGTTCTGTTTATATTAATATGAATATAATTGAGGAACGAGGCTGCGTTTCACTGAGGTTAAACTCATTGATCAATGTTGGTTCTGTTTATATTAATATGAATATAACTGATGAATGAGGCTGGGTTTCACTGAGGTTCAGCTCTGTGATCAATGTTTGTTCTGTTTATATTAATATGAATATAATTGATGAATAAGGCTGGGTTTCACTGAGGTTCAGCTTTGTGATCAATGTCGGTTCTGTTTATATTAATATGAATATTATTGATGAATGAGGCTGGGTTTCACTGAGGTTTAGTTTTTTGATCAATGCTTGTTCTGTTTCTATTAATATGTATATAATTGATGAATGAGGCTGGGTTTCACTGAGGTTCAGCTTTGTGATCAATGTTGGTTCTGTTTATATTTATATGAATATAATTTAGGAATGAGGCTGCGTTTTACTGAGGTTAAACTCATTAATCAATGTTGGTTCTGTTTATATTAATATGAATATAATTGATGATCGAGGCTGGGTTTCACTGAGGTTCATCTTTGTGATCAATGTTGGTTCTGTATATATTTATATGAATATAATAAATGAATGAGGCTGTGTTTCAAAGAACTTAAACTCATTGATCAATGTTGGTTCTGTTTATATTAATATGAATATAATTGATGAATGAGGCTGCGTTTCACTGAGGTTAAACTCATTGATCAATGTTGGTTCTGTTTATATTAATATGAATAAAATTGATGAATGAGGCTGGGTTTCACTGAGGTTCAGCTTTGTGATCAATGTTGGTTCTGTTTATATTAATATGAATATAATTGATGAATGAGGCTGGGTTTCACTGAGGTTCAGCTTTGTGATCAATGTCGGTTCTTTTTATATCAATATGAATATAATTGATGAATGAGGCTGGGTTTCACTGAGGTTTAGCTTTGTGATCAATGTTGGTTCTGTTTATATTAATATGAATATAATTGATGAATGAGGCTTGGTTTCACTGAGGTTCAGCTTTGTGATCAATGTTGGTTCTGTTTATATTAATATGAATATAATTGATGAATGAGGCTGGGTTTCACTGAGATTCAGCTATGTGATCAATGTTGGTTCTGTTTATATTAATATGAATATAATTGATGAATGAGGCTGGGTTTCACTGAGATTCAGCTTTGTGGTCAATGTTGGTTCTGTTTATATAAATATGAATATAATTGATGAATGAGGCTGGGTTTCACTGAGGTTCAGCTTTGTGTTCAATGTTGGTTCTGTTTATATTAATATGAATATAATTGAGGAATGCGGCTGGGTTTCACTGATGTTCAGCTTTGTGATCAATGTTGGTTCTCTTTATATTAATATGAACATAATTGAGGAATGAGGCTGCGTTTCACTGAGGTTAAACTCATTGATCAATGTTGGTTCTGTTTATATTAATATGAATATAATTGATGAATGAGGCTACGTTTCACTGAGGTTCAGCTTTGTGATCAATGTTGGTTCTGTTTATATTAATATGAATATAACTGATGAATGAGGCTGGGTGTCACTGAGGTTCAGCTTTGTGATCAATGTTGGTTCTGTTTATATGAATATGAAAATAATTGAGGAATGAGGCTGGGTTTCACTGAGGTTAAACTCATTGATCAATGTTGGTTCTGTTTATATTAATATGAATATAATTGATGAATGAGGCTGGGTTTCACTGAGGTTCAGCTTTGGGATCAATGTTTGTTCTGTTTATATTAATATGAATATAATTGATGAATGAGGCTGGGTTTCACTGAGGTTCAGCTTTGTGGTCAATGCTTGTTCTGTTTATATTAATATGTATATAATTGATCAATGAGGCTGGGTTTCACTGAGGTTCAGCTTTGTGATCAATGTTGGTTCTGTTTATATTAATATGAATATAATTGAGGAATAAGGCTGCGTTTCACTGAGGTTAAACTCATTGATCAATGATGGTTCTGTCTATATTAAAATGAATATAATTGATGATTGAGGCTTGGTTTCACTGAGGTTCAGCTTTGTGATCAATGTTGGTTCTGTATATATTTATATGAATATAATTAATGAATGAGGCTGTGTTTCAAAGAACTTAAACTCATTGATCAATGTTGGTTCTGTTTATAATAATATGAATATAATTGATGAATGAGGCTGGGTTTCACTGAGGTTAAACTCATTGATCAATGTTGGTTCTGTTTATATTAATATGAATATAATTGATGAATGAGGCTGGGTTTCACTGAGGTTCAGCTTTGTGATCAATGTTTGTTCTGTTTATATTAATATGAATATAATTGATGAATGAGGCTGGGTTTCACTGAGGTTCAGCTTTGTGGTCAATGCTTGTTCTGTTTATATTAATATGTATATAATTGATGAATGAGGCTGGGTTTCACTGAGGTTCAGCTTTGTGATCAATGTTGGTTCTGTTTATAATAATATTAATATAATTGAGGAATGAGGCTGGGTTTCACTGAGGCTAAACTCATTGATCAATGTTGGATCTGTTTATACTAATATGAATATAATTGAGGAACGAGGCTGCGTTTCACTGAGGTTCAGCTTTTTGATCAATGTTGGTTCTGTTTATATGAATATGAATATAATTGAGGAATGAGGCTGGGTTTCACTGAGGTTAAACTCATTGATCAATGTTGGTTCTGTTTATATTAATATGAATATAATTGAGGAACGAGGCTGCGTTTCACTGAGGTTAAACTCATTGATCAATGTTGGTTCTGTTTATATTAATATGAATATAACTGATGAATGAGGCTGGGTTTCACTGAGGTTCAGCTCTGTGATCAATGTTTGTTCTGTTTATATTAATATGAATATAATTGATGAATAAGGCTGGGTTTCACTGAGGTTCAGCTTTGTGATCAATGTCGGTTCTGTTTATATTAATATGAATATTATTGATGAATGAGGCTGGGTTTCACTGAGGTTTAGTTTTTTGATCAATGCTTGTTCTGTTTCTATTAATATGTATATAATTGATGAATGAGGCTGGGTTTCACTGAGGTTCAGCTTTGTGATCAATGTTGGTTCTGTTTATATTTATATGAATATAATTTAGGAATGAGGCTGCGTTTTACTGAGGTTAAACTCATTAATCAATGTTGGTTCTGTTTATATTAATATGAATATAATTGATGAATGAGGCTGGGTTTCACTGAGGTTCAGCTTTGTGATCAATGTTGGTTCTGTATATATTTATATGAATATAATAAATGAATGAGGCTGTGTTTCAAAGAACTTAAACTCATTGATCAATGTTGGTTCTGTTTATATTAATATGAATATAATTGATGAATGAGGCTGCGTTTCACTGAGGTTAAACTCATTGATCAATGTTGGTTCTGTTTATATTAATATGAATAAAATTGATGAATGAGGCTGGGTTTCACTGAGGTTCAGCTTTGTGATCAATGTTGGTTCTGTTTATATTAATATGAATATAATTGATGAATGAGGCTGGGTTTCACTGAGGTTCAGCTTTGTGATCAATGTCGGTTCTTTTTATATCAATATGAATATAATTGATGAATGAGGCTGGGTTTCACTGAGGTTTAGCTTTGTGATCAATGTTGGTTCTGTTTATATTAATATGAATATAATTGATGAATGAGGCTTGGTTTCACTGAGGTTCAGCTTTGTGATCAATGTTGGTTCTGTTTATATTAATATGAATATAATTGATGAATGAGGCTGGGTTTCACTGAGATTCAGCTATGTGATCAATGTTGGTTCTGTTTATATTAATATGAATATAATTGATGAATGAGGCTGGGTTTCACTGAGATTCAGCTTTGTGGTCAATGTTGGTTCTGTTTATATAAATATGAATATAATTGATGAATGAGGCTGGGTTTCACTGAGGTTCAGCTTTGTGTTCAATGTTGGTTCTGTTTATATTAATATGAATATAATTGAGGAATGCGGCTGGGTTTCACTGATGTTCAGCTTTGTGATCAATGTTGGTTCTCTTTATATTAATATGAACATAATTGAGGAATGAGGCTGCGTTTCACTGAGGTTAAACTCATTGATCAATGTTGGTTATGTTTATATTAATATGAATATAATTGATGAATGAGGCTACGTTTCACTGAGGTTCAGCTTTGTGATCAATGTTGGTTCTGTTTATATTAATATGAATATAACTGATGAATGAGGCTGGGTGTCACTGAGGTTCAGCTTTGTGATCAATGTTGGTTCTGTTTATATGAATATGAAAATAATTGAGGAATGAGGCTGGGTTTCACTGAGGTTAAACTCATTGATCAATGTTGGTTCTGTTTATATTAATATGAATATAATTGATGAATGAGGCTGGGTTTCACTGAGGTTCAGCTTTGTGATCAATGTTTGTTCTGTTTATATTAATATGAATATAATTGATGAATGAGGCTGGGTTTCACTGAGATTCAGCTTTGTGGTCAATGCTTGTTCTGTTTATATTAATATGTATATAATTGATGAATGAGGCTGGGTTTCACTGAGGTTCAGCTTTGTGATCAATGTTGGTTCTGTTTATATTAATATGAATATAATTGAGGAATAAGGCTGCGTTTCACTGAGGTTAAACTCATTGATCAACGTTGGTTCTGTTTATATTAATATGAATATAATTGATGAATGAGGCTGGGTTTCACTGAGGTTCAGCTTTGTGATCAATGTTGGTTCTGTATATATTTATAGGAATATAATTAATGAATGAGGCTGTGTTTCAAAGAACTTAAACTCATTGATCAATGTTGGTTCTGTTTATATTAATATGAATATAACTGATGAATGAGGCTGGGTGTCACTGAGGTTCAGCTTTGTGATCAATGTTGGTTCTGTTTATATGAATATGAAAATAATTGAGGAATGAGGCTGGGTTTCACTGAGGTTAAACTCATTGATCAATGTTGGTTCTGTTTATATTAATATGAATATAATTGATGAATGAGGCTGTGTTTCAAAGAACTTAAACTCATTGATCAATGTTGGTTCTGTTTATATTAATATGAATATAATTGATGAATGAGGCTGGGTTTCACTGAGGTTAAACTCATTGATCAATGTTGGTTCTGTTTATATTAATATGAATAAAATTGATGAATGAGGCTGGGTTTCACTGAGGTTCAGCTTTGTGATCAATGTTGGTTCTGTTTATATTAATATGAATATAATTGATGAATGAGGCTGGGTTTCACTGAGGTTTAGCTTTGTGATCAATGTTGGTTCTGTTTATATTAATATGAATATAATTGATGAATGAGGCTGGGTTTCACTGAGGTTCAGCTTTGTGATCAATGTTGGTTCTGTTTATATTAATATGAATATAATTGATGAATGAGGCTGGGTTTCACTGAGATTCAGCTATGTGATCAATGTTGGTTCTGTTTATATTAAAATGAATATAATTGATGAATGAGGCTGGGTTACACTGAGATTCAGCTTTGTGGTCAATGTTGGTTCTGTTTATATAAATATGAATATAATTGATGAATGAGGCTGGGTTTCACTGAGGTTCAGCTTTGTGTTCAATGTTGGTTCTGTTTATATTAATATGAATATAATTGAGGAATGCGGCTGGGTTTCACTGATGTTCAGCTTTGTGATCAATGTTGGTTCTCTTTATATTAATATGAACATAATTGAGGAATGAGGCTGCGTTTCACTGAGGTTAAACTCATTGATCAATGTTGGTTCTGTTTATATTAATATGAATATAATTTATTAATGAGGCTGGGTTTCACTGAGGTTAAGCTTTGTGATCAATGTTGGTTCTGTTTATATTAATATGAATATAATTGATGAATGAGGCTGGGTTTCACTGAGGTTCAGCTTTGTGATCAATGTTGGTTCTGTATATATTTATAGGAATATAATTAATGAATGAGGCTGTGTTTCAAAGAACTTAAACTCATTGATCAATGTTGGTTCTGTTTATATTAATATGAATATAATTGAGGAATGAGGCTGCGTTTCACTGAGGTTAAACTCATTGATCAATGTTGGTTCTGTTTATATTAATATGAATAAAATTGATGAATGAGGCTGGGTTTCACTGAGGTTCAGCTTTGTGATCAATGTTGGTTCTGTTTATATTAATATGAATAAAATTGATGAATGAAGCTGGATTTCACTGAGATTCAGCTTTGTGGTCAATGTTGGTTCTTTTTATATTAATATGAATATAATTGATGAATGAGGCTGGGTTTCACTGAGGTTAAACTCATTGATCAATATTGGTTCTTTTTATATTAATATGAATATAATTGATGAATTAGGCTTGGTTTCACTGAGGTTCAGCTTTGTGATCAATGTTGGTTCTGTTTATATTAATATGAATATAATTTATTAATGAGGCTGGGTTTCACTGAGGTTAAGCTTTGTGATCAATGTTGGTTCTGTTTATATTAATATGAATATAATTGATGAATGAGGCTGGGTTTCACTGAGGTTCAGCTTTGTGATCAATGTTTGTTCTGTTTATATTAATATGAATATAATTGATGAATGAGGCTGGGTTTCACTGAGATTCAGCTTTGTGGTCAATGTTGGTTCTGTTTATATTAATATGAATATAATTGATGAATGAGGCTGGGTTTCACTGAGGTTCAGCTTTGTGTTCAATGTTGGTTCTGTTTATATTAATATGAATATAATTGTGGAATGTGGCTTGGTTTCACTGATGTTCAGCTTTGTGATCAATGTTGGTTCTCTTTATATTAATATGAACATAATTGAGGAATGAGGCTGGGTTTCACTGAGATTCAGCTTTGTGATCAATGTTGGTTCTGTATATATTTATATGAATATAATTAATGAATGAGGCTGTGTTTCAAAGAACTTAAACTCATTGATCAATGTTGGTTCTGTTTATATTAATATGAATATAATTGAGGAATGAGGCTGCGTTTCACTGAGGTTAAACTCATTGATCAATGTTGGTTCTGTTTATATTAATATGAATATAATTGATGAATGAGGCTGGGTTTCACTGAGGTTCAGCTTTGTGATCAATGTTTGTTCTGTTTATATTACTATGAATATAATTGAGGAATGAGGCTGCGTTTCACTGAGGTTAAACTCATTGATCAATGTTGGTTCTGTTTATATTAATATGAATATAACTGATGAATGAGGCTGGGTTTCACTGAGGTTCAGCTTTGTGATCAATGTTGGTTCTGTTTATATGAATATGAATATAATTGAGGAATGAGGCTGGTTTTCACTGAGGTTAAACTCATTGATCAATGTTGGTTCTGTTTATATTAATATGAATATAATTGATGAATGAGGCTGGGTTTCACTGAGGTTCAGCTTTGTGATCAATGTTTGTTCTGTTTATATTGATATGAATATAATTGATGAATGAGGCTGGGTTTCACTGAGGTTCAGCTTTGTGGTCAACGCTTGTTCCGTTTATATTAATATGTATATAATTGATGAATGAGGCTGAGTTTCACTGAGGTTCAGCTTTGTGATCAATGTTGGTTCTGTTTATATTAATATGAATATAATTGATGATTGAGGCTTGGTTTCACTGAGGTTCAGCTTTGTGATCAATGTTGGTTCTGTATATATTTATATGAATATAATTAATGAATGAGGCTGTGTTTCAAAGAACTTAAACTCATTGATCACTGTTGGTTCTGTTTATAATAATATGAATATAATTGATGAATGAGGCTGGGTTTCACTGAGGTTCAGCTTTGTGATCAATGTCGGTTCTGTTTATATTAATATGAATATAATTGATGAATGAGGCTGGGTTTCACTGAGGTTCAGCTTTTTGATCAATGCTTGTTCTGTTTCTATTAATATGTATATAATTGATGAATGAGGCTGGGTTTCACTGAGGTTCAGCTTTGTGATCAATGTTGGTTCTGTTTATATTTATATGAATATAATTGAGGAATGAGGCTGCGTTTCACTGAGGTTAAACTCATTAATCAATGTTGGTTCTGTTTATATTAATATGAATATAATTGATGAATGAGGCTGGGTTTCACTGAGGTTCAGCTTTGTAATCAATGTTGGTTCTGTATATATTTATATGAATATAATTAATGAATGAGGCTGTGTTTCAAAGAACTTAAACTCATTGATCAATGTTGGTTCTGTTTATATTAATATGAATATAATTGAGCAATGAGGCTGCGTTTCACTGAGGTTAAACTCATTGATCAATGTTGGTTCTGTTTATATTAATATGAATATAATTGATGAATGAGGCTGGGTTTCACTGAGGTTCAGCTTTGTGTTCAATGTTGGTTCTGTTTATATTAATATGAATATAATTGAGGAATGTGGCTGGGTTTCACTGATGTTCAGCTTTGTGATCAATGTTGGTTCTCTTTATATTAATATGAACATAATTGAGGAATGAGGCTGCGTTTCACTGAGGTTAAACTCATTGATCAATGTTGGTTCTGTTTATATTAATATGAATATAATTGATGAATGAGGCTGGGTTTCACTGAGGTTCAGCTTTGTGATCAATGTTTGTTCTGTTTATATTACTATGAATATAATTGAGGAATGAGGCTGCGTTTCACTGAGGTTAAACTCATTGATCAATGTTGGTTCTGTTTATATTAATATGAATATAACTGATGAATGAGGCTGGGTTTCACTGAGGTTCAGCTTTGTGATCAATGTTGGTTCTGTTTATATGAATATGAATATAATTGAGGAATGAGGCTGGGTTTCACTGAGGTTAAACTCATTGATCAATGTTGGTTCTGTTTATATTTATATGAATATAATTGATGAATGAGGCTGGGTTTCACTGAGGTTCAGCTTTGTGATCAATGTTTGTTCTGTTTATATTAATATGAATATAATTGATGAATGAGGCTGGGTCTCACTGAGGTTCAGCTTTGTGGTCAATGCTTGTTCTGTTTGTATTAATATGTATATAATTGATGAATGAGGCTGAGTTTCACTGAGGTTTAGCTTTGTGATCAATGTTGGTTCTGTTTATATTAATATGAATATAATTGATGAATGAGGCTGGGTTTCACTGAGGTTCAGCTTTGTGATCAATGTTGGTTCTGTATATATTTATATGAATATAATTAATGAATGAGGCTGTGTTTCAAAGAACTTAAACTCATTGATCAATGTTGGTTCTGTTTATATTAATATGAATATAATTGAGGAATGAGGCTGCGTTTCACTGAGGTTAAACTCATTGATCAATGTTGGTTCTGTTTATATTAATATGAATAAAATTGATGAATGAGGCTGGGATTCACTGAGGTTCAGCTTTGTGATCAATGTTGGTTCTGTTTATATTAATATGAATAAAATTGATGAATGAGGCTGGATTTCACTGAGATTCAGCTTTGTGATCAATGTTGGTTCTGTTTATATTAATATGAATATAATTGATGAATGAGGCTGGGTTTCACTGAGATTCAGCTTTGTGGTCAATGTTGGTTCTGTTTATATTAATATGAATATAATTGATGAATGAGGCTGGGTTTCACTGAGATTCAGCTTTGTGGTCAATGTTGGTTCTGTTTATATTAATATGAATATAATTGATGAATGAGGCTGGGTTTCACTGAGGTTCAGCTTTGTGTTCAATGTTGGTTCTGTTTATATTAATATGAATATAATTGAGGAATGCGGCTGGGTTTCACTGATGTTCAGCTTTGTGATCAATGTTGGTTCTCTTTATATTAATATGAACATAATTGAGGAATGAGGCTGCGTTTCACTGAGGTTAAACTCATTGACCAATGTTGGTTCTGTTTATATTAATATGAATATAATTGATGAATGAGGCTGGGTTTCACTGAGGTTCAGCTTTGTGATCAATGTTTGTTCTGTTTATATTACTATGAATATATTTGAGGAATGAGGCTGCGTTTCACTGAGGTTAAACTCATTGATCAATGTTGGTTCTGTTTATATGAATATGAATATAATTGATGAATGAGGCTGGGTTTCACTGAGATTCAGCTTTGTGGTCAATGTTGGTTCTGTTTATATTAATATGAATATAATTGATGAATGAGGCTGGGTTTCACTGAGGTTCAGCTTTGTGTTCAATGTTGGTTCTGTTTATATTAATATGAATATAATTGAGGAATGCGGCTGGGTTTCACTGATGTTCAGCTTTGTGATCAATGTTGGTTCTCTTTATATTAATATGAACATAATTGAGGAATGAGGCTGCGTTTCACTGAGGTTAAACTCATTGACCAATGTTGGTTCTGTTTATATTAATATGAATATAATTGATGAATGAGGCTGGGTTTCACTAAGGTTCAGCTTTGTGATCAATGTTTGTTCTATTTATATTACTATGAATATAATTGAGGAATGAGGCTGCGTTTCACTGAGGTTAAACTCATTGATCAATGTTGGTTCTGTTTATATTAATATGAATATAACTGATGAATGAGGCTGGGTTTCACTGAGGTTCAGCTTTTTGATCAATGTTGGTTCTGTTTATATGAATATGAATATAATTGAGGAATGAGGCTGGGTTTCACTGAGGTTAAACTCATTGATCAATGTTGGTTCTGTTTATATTAATATGAATATAATTGATGAATGAGGCTGGGTTTCACTGAGGTTCAGCTTTGTGATCAATGTTGGTTCTGTTTATATTAATATGAATATAATTGATGAATGAGGCTGGGTTTCACTGAGGTTCAGCTTTGTGATCAATGTTGGTTCTGTATATATTTATATGAATATAATTAATGAATGAGGCTGTGTTTCAAAGAACTTAAACTCATTGATCAATGTTGGTTCTGTTTATATTAATATGAATATAATTGAGGAATGAGGCTGCGTTTCACTGAGGTTAAACTCATTGATCAATGTTGGTTCTGTTTATATTAATATGAATAAAATTGATGAATGAGGCTGGGTTTCACTCAGGTCCAGCTTTGTGATCAATGTTGGTTCTGTTTATATTAATATGAATAAAATTGATGAATGAGGCTGGATTTCACTGAGATTCAGCTTTGTTGTCAATATTGGTTCTGTTTATATTAATATGAATATAATTGATGAATGAGGCTGGGTTTCACTGAGGTTCAGCTTTGTGATCAATATTGGTTCTGTTTATATTAATATGAATATAATTGATGAATGAGGCTGGGTTTCACTGAGATACAGCTCTGTGATCAATGTTGGTTCTGTTTATATTAATATGAACATAATTGAGGAATGAGGCTGAGTTTCACTGAGGTTAAACTCATTGACCAATGTTGGTTCTGTTTATATTAATATGAATATAATTGAGGAATGAGGCTGCGTTTCACTGAGGTTAAACTCATTGATCAATGTTGGTTCTGTTTATATTAATATGAATATAACTGATGAATGAGGCTGGGTTTCACTGAGGTTCAGCTTTGTGATCAATGTTGGTTCTGTTTATATGAATATGAATATAATTGAGGAATGAGGCTGGGTTTCACTGAGGTTAAACTCATTGATCAATGTTGGTTCTGTTTATATTAATATGAATATAATTGATGAATGAGGCTGGGTTTCACTGAGGTTCAGCTTTGTGATCAATGTTTGTTCTGTTTATATTAATATGAATATAATTGATGAATGAGGCTGGGTCTCACTGAGGTTCAGCTTTGTGGTCAATGCTTGTTCTGTTTATATTAATATGTATATAATTGATGAATGAGGCTGAGTTTCACTGAGGTTCAGCTTTGTGATCAATGTTGGTTCTGTTTATATTAATATGAATATAGTTGATGAATGAGGCTGGGTTTCACTGAGGTTCAGCTTTGTGATCAATGTTGGTTCTGTATATATTTATATGAATATAATTAATGAATGAGGCTGTGTTTCAAAGAACTTAAACTCATTGATCAATGTTTGTTCTGTTTATATTAATATGAATATAATTGAGGAATGAGGCTGCGTTTCACTGAGGTTAAACTCATTGATCAATGTTGGTTCTGTTTATATTAATATGAATAAAATTGATGAATGAGGCTGGGTTTCACTGAGGTTCAGCTTTGTGATCAATGTTGGTTCTGTTTATATTAATATGAATAAAATTGATGAATGAGGCTGGATTTCACTGAGATTCAGCTTTGTGGTCAATGTTGGTTCTTTTTATATTAATATGAATATAATTGATGAATGAGGCTGGGTTTCACTGAGGTTAAACTCATTGATCAATATTGGTTCTGTTTATATTAATATGAATATAATTGATGAATGAGGCTGGGTTTCACTGAGGTTTAGCTTTGTGATCAATGTTGGTTCTGTTTCTATTAATATGAATATAATTGATGAATGAGGCTGGGTTTCACTGAGGTTCAGCTTTGTGATCAATGTTGGTTCTGTTTATAATAATATGAATATAATTGATGAATGAGGCTGGGTTTCACTGAGATTCAGCTCTCTGTGATCAATGTTGGTTCTGTTTATATTAATATGAATATAATTGATGAATGAGGCTGGGTTTCACTGAGATTCAGCTTTGTGGTCAATGTTGGTTCTGTTTATATTAATATGAATATAATTGATGAATGAGGCTGGGTTTCACTGAGGTTCAGCTTTGTGTTCAATGTTGGTTCTGTTTATATTAATATGAATATAATTGAGGAATGCGGCTGGGTTTCACTGATGTTCAGCTTTGTGATCAATGTTGGTTCTCTTTATATTAATATGAACATAATTGAAGAATGAGGCTGCGTTTCACTGAGGTTAAACTCATTGACCAATGTTGGTTCTGTTTATATTAATATGAATATAATTGATGAATGAGGCTGGGTTTCACTGAGGTTCAGCTTTGTGATCAATGTTTGTTCTGTTTAAATTACTATGAATATAATTGAGGAATGAGGCTGCGTTTCACTGAGGTTAAACTCATTGATCAATGTTGGTTCTGTTTATATGAATATGAATATAATTGATGAATGAGGCTGGGTTTCACTGAGATTCAGCTTTGTGGTCAATGTTGGTTCTGTTTATATTAATATGAATATAATTGATGAATGAGGCTGGGTTTCACTGAGGTTCAGCTTTGTGTTCAATGTTGGTTCTGTTTATATTAATATGAATATAATTGAGGAATGCGGCTGGGTTTCACTGATGTTCAGCTTTGTGATCAATGTTGGTTCTCTTTATATTAATATGAACATAATTGAGGAATGAGGCTGCGTTTCACTGAGGTTAAACTCATTGACCAATGTTGGTTCTGTTTATATTAATATGAATATAATTGATGAATGAAGCTGGGTTTCACTAAGGTTCAGCTTTGTGATCAATGTTTGTTCTATTTATATTGCTATGAATATAATTGAGGAATGAGGCTGCGTTTCACTGAGGTTAAACTCATTGATCAATGTTGGTTCTGTTTATATTAATATGAATATAACTGATGAATGAGGCTGGGTTTCACTGAGGTTCAGCTTTTTGATCAATGTTGGTTCTGTTTATATGAATATGAATATAATTGAGGAATGAGGCTGGGTTTCACTGAGGTTAAACTCATTGATCAATGTTGGTTCTGTTTATATTAATATGAATATAATTGAAGAATGAGGCTGGGTTTCACTGAGGTTCAGCTTTGTGATCAATGTTTGTTCTGTTTATATTAATATGAATATAATTGATGAATGAGGCTGGGTTTCACTGAGGTTCAGCTTTGTGATCAATGTTGGTTCTGTTTATATTAATATGAATATAATTGATGAATGAGGCTGGGTTTCACTGAGGTTCAGCTTTGTGATCAATGTTGGTTCTGTATATATTTATATGAATATAATTAATGAATGAGGCTGTGTTTCAAAGAACTTAAACTCATTGATCAATGTTGGTTCTGTTTATATTAATATGAATATAATTGAGGAATGAGGCTGCGTTTCACTGAGGTTAAACTCATTGATCAATGTTGGTTCTGTTTATATTAATATGAATAAAATTGATGAATGAGGCTGGGTTTCACTCAGGTTCAGCTTTGTGATCAATGTTGGTTCTGTTTATATTAATATGAAAAAAATTGATGAATGAGGCTGGATTTCACTGAGATTCAGCTTTGTTGTCAATATTGGTTCTGTTTATATTAATATGAATATAATTGATGAATGAGGCTGGGTTTCACTGAGGTTCAGCTTTGTGATCAATATTGGTTCTGTTTATATTAATATGAATATAATTGATGAATGAGGCTGGGTTTCACTGAGATACAGCTCTGTGATCAATGTTGGTTCTGTTTATATTAATATGAACATAATTGAGGAATGAGGCTGCGTTTCACTGAGGTTAAACTCATTGACCAATGTTGGTTCTGTTTATATTAATATGAATATAATTGATGAATGAGGCTGGGTTTCACTGAGGTTCAGCTTTGTGTTCAATGTTGGTTCTGTTTATATTAATATGAATATAATTGAGGAATGCGGCTGGGTTTCACTGATGTTCAGCTTTGTGATCAATGTTGGTTCTCTTTATATTAATATGAACATAATTGAGGAATGAGGCTGCGTTTCACTGAGGTTAAACTCATTGACCAATGTTGGTTCTGTTTATATTAATATGAATATAATTGATGAATGAGGCTGGGTTTCACTGAGGTTCAGCTTTGTGATCAATATTGGTTCTGTTTATATTAATATGAATATAATTGATGAATGAGGCTGGGTTTCACTGAGATACAGCTCTGTGATCAATGTTGGTTCTGTTTATATTAATATGAACATAATTGAGGAATGAGGCTGCGTTTCACTGAGGTTAAACTCATTGACCAATGTTGGTTCTGTTTATATTAATATGAATATAATTGATGAATGAGGCTGGGTTTCACTGAGGTTCAGCTTTGTGTTCAATGTTGGTTCTGTTTATATTAATATGAATATAATTGAGGAATGCGGCTGGGTTTCACTGATGTTCAGCTTTGTGATCAATGTTGGTTCTCTTTATATTAATATGAACATAATTGAGGAATGAGGCTGCGTTTCACTGAGGTTAAACTCATTGACCAATGTTGGTTCTGTTTATATTAATATGAATATAATTGATGAATGAGGCTGGGTTTCACTGAGGTTCAGCTTTTTGATCAATGTTTGTTCTGTTTATATTACTATGAATATAATTGAGGAATGAGGCTGCGTTTCACTGAGGTTAAACTCATTGACCAATGATGTTTCTGTTTATATTAATATGGATATAATTGATGAATGAGGCTGGGTTTCACTGAGGTTCAGCTTTGTGTTCAATGTTGGTTCTGTTTATATTAATATGAATATAATTGAGGAATGCGGCTGGGTTTCACTGATGTTCAGCTTTGTGATCAATGTTGGTTCTCTTTATATTAATATGAACATAATTGATGAATGAGGCTGGGTTTCACTCAGGTTCAGCTTTGTGATCAATGTTGGTTCTGTTTATATTAATATGAAAAAAATTGATGAATGAGGCTGGATTTCACTGAGATTCAGCTTTGTTGTCAATATTGGTTCTGTTTATATTAATATGAATATAATTGATGAATGAGGCTGGGTTTCACTGAGGTTCAGCTTTGTGATCAATATTGGTTCTGTTTATATTAATATGAATATAATTGATGAATGAGGCTGGGTTTCACTGAGATACAGCTTTGTGATCAATGTTGGTTCTGTTTATATTAATATGAACATAATTGAGGAATGAGGCTGCGTTTCACTGAGGTTAAACTCATTGACCAATGTTGGTTCTGTTTATATTAATATGAATATAATTGATGAATGAGGCTGGGTTTCACTGAGGTTCAGCTTTGTGTTCAATGTTGGTTCTGTTTATATTAATATGAATATAATTGAGGAATGCGGCTGGGTTTCACTGATGTTCAGCTTTGTGATCAATGTTGGTTCTCTTTATATTAATATGAACATAATTGAGGAATGAGGCTGCGTTTCACTGAGGTTAAACTCATTGACCAATGTTGGTTCTGTTTATATTAATATGAATATAATTGATGAATGAGGCTGGGTTTCACTGAGGTTCAGCTTTTTGATCAATGTTTGTTCTGTTTATATTACTATGAATATAATTGAGGAATGAGGCTGCGTTTCACTGAGGTTAAACTCATTGACCAATGATGTTTCTGTTTATATTAATATGGATATAATTGATGAATGAGGCTGGGTTTCACTGAGGTTCAGCTTTGTGTTCAATGTTGGTTCTGTTTATATTAATATGAATATAATTGAGGAATGCGGCTGGGTTTCACTGATGTTCAGCTTTGTGATCAATGTTGGTTCTCTTTATATTAATATGAACATAATTGAAGAATGAGGCTGCGTTTCACTGAGGTTAAACTCATTGACCAATGTTGGTTCTGTTTATATTAATATGAATATAATTGATGAATGAGGCTGGGTTTCACTGAGGTTCAGCTTTTTGATCAATGTTGGTTCTGTTTATATGAATATGAATATAATTGATGAATGAGTCTGGGTTTCACTGAGGTTAAACTCATTGATCAATGTTGGTTCTGTTTATATTAATATGAATGTAATTGATGAATGAGGCTGGGTTTCACTGAGGTTCAGCTTTGTGATCAATGTTTGTTCTGTTTATATTAATATGAATATAATTGATGAATGTGGCTGGGTTTCACTGAGGTTCAGCTTTTTGATCAATGTTGGTTCTGTTTATATTAATATGAATATAATTGATGAATGAGGCTGGGTTTCACTGAGGTTCAGCTTTGTGATCAATGTTGGTTCTGTATATATTTATATGAATATAATTAATGAATGAGGCTGTGTTTCAAAGAACTTAAACTCATTGATCAATGTTGGTTCTGTTTATATTAATATGAATATAATTGAGGAATGAGGCTGCGTTTCACTGAGGTTAAACTCATTGATCAATGTTGGTTCTGTTTATATTAATATGAATAAAATTAATGAATGAGGCTGGGTTTCACTGAGGTTCAGCTTTGTGATCAATGTTGGTTCTTTTTATATTAATATGAATATAATTGATGAATGAGGCTGGGTTTCACTGAGGTTAAACTCATTGATCAATATTGGTTCTGTTTATATTAATATGAATATAATTGATCAATTAGGCTGGGTTTCACTGAGGTTCAGCTTTGTGATCAATGTTGGTTCTGTGTATATTAATATGTATATAATTGATGAATGAGGCTGGGTTTCCCTGAGGTTCAGCTTTGTGATCAATGTTGGTTCTGTTTATATTAATATGAATATAATTGATGAATGAGGCTGGGTTTCACTGAGATTCAGCTTTGTGGTCAATGTTGGTTCTGTTTATATTAATATGAATATAATTGATGAATGAGGCTGGGTTTCACTGAGGTTAAGCTTTGTGTTCAATGTTGGTTCTGTTTATATTAATATGAATATAATTGAGGAATGTGGCTGGGTTTCACTGATGTTCAGCTTTGTGATCAATGTTGGTTCTCTTTATATTAATATGAACATAATTGAGGAATGAGGTTGCGTTTCACTGAGGTTAAACTCAGTGATCAATGTTGGTTCTGTTTATATTAATATGAATATAATTGATGAATGAGGCTGGGTTTCACTGAGGTTCAGCTTTGTGATCAATGTTTGTTCTGTTTATATTACTATGAATATAATTGAGGAATGAGGCTGCGTTTCACTGAGTTTAAACTCATTGATCAATGTTGGTTCTGTTTATATTAATATGAATATAACTGATGAATGAGGCTGGGTTTCACTGAGGTTCAGCTTTGTGATCAATGTTGGTTCTGTTTATATGAATATGAATATAATTGAGGAATGAGGCTGTGTTTCACTGAGGTTAAACTCATTGATCAATGTTGGTTCTGTTTATATTAATATGAATATAATTGATGAATGAGGCTGGGTTTCACTGAGGTTCAGCTTTGTGGTCAATGCTTGTTCTGTTTATATTAATATGTATATAATTGATCAATGAGGCTGGGTTTCACTGAGGTTCAGCTTTGTGATCAATGTTGGTTCTGTTTATATTAATATGAATATAATTGAGGAATAAGGCTGCGTTTCACTGAGGTTAAACTCATTGATCAATGATGGTTCTGTCTATATTAAAATGAATATAATTGATGATTGAGGCTTGGTTTCACTGAGGTTCAGCTTTGTGATCAATGTTGGTTCTGTATATATTTATATGAATATAATTAATGAATGAGGCTGTGTTTCAAAGAACTTAAACTCATTGATCAATGTTGGTTCTGTTTATAATAATATGAATATAATTGATGAATGAGGCTGGGTTTCACTGAGGTTAAACTCATTGATCAATGTTGGTTCTGTTTATATTAATATGAATATAATTGATGAATGAGGTTGGGTTTCACTGAGGTTCAGCTTTTTGATCAATGTTGGTTCTGTATATATTTATATTAATATAATTAATGAATGAGGCTGTGTTTCAAAGAACTTAAACTCATTGATCAATGTTGGTTCTGTTTATAATAATATGAATATAATTGATGAATGAGGCTGGGTTTCACTGAGGTTAAACTCATTGATCAATGTTGGTTCTGTTTATATTAATATGAATAAAATTGATGAATGAGGCTGGATTTCACTGAGATTCAGCTTTGTGGTCAATTTTGGTTCTTTTTATATTAATATGAATATAATTGATGAATGAGGCTGGGTTTCACTGAGGTTAAACTCATTGATCAATATTGGTTCTGTTTATATTAATATGAATATAATTGAGGAATGAGGCTGGGTTTCACTGAGGCTAAACTCATTGATCAATGTTGGATCTGTTCATACTAATATGAATATAATTGAGGAACGAGGCTGCGTTTCACTGAGGTTAAACTCATTGATCAATGTTGGTTCTGTTTATATTAATATCAATATAACTGATGAATGAGGCTGGGTTTAACTGAGGTTCAGCTTTTTGATCAATGTTGGTTCTGTTTATATGAATATGAATATAATTGAGGAATGAGGCTGGGTTTCACTGAGGTTAAACTCATTGATCAATGTTGGTTCTGTTTATATTAATATGAATATAATTGATGAATGAGGCTGGGTTTCACTGAGGTTCAGCTTTGTGATCAATGTTTGTTCTGTTTATATTAATATGAATATAATTGATGAATGAGGCTGGGTTTCACTGAGGTTCAGCTTTGTGATCAATGTTTGTTCTGTTTATATTAATATGAATATAATTGATGAATGAGGCTGGGTTTCACTGAGGTTCAGCTTTGTGATCAATGTTGGTTCTGTTTATATTAATATGAATATAATTGATGAATGAGAGTGGGTTTCACTGAGGTTCAGCTTTGTGATCAATGTTGGTTCTTTATATATTTATATGAATATAATTAATGAATGAGGCTGTGTTTCAAAGAACTTAAACTCATTGATCAATGTTGGTTCTGTTTATATTAATATGAATATAATTGAGGAATGAGGCTGCGTTTCACTGAGGTTAAACTCATTGATCAATGTTGGTTCTGTTTATATTAATATGAATATAATTGATGAAAGAGGCTGGGTTTCACTGAGGTTCAGCTTTGTGGTCAATGCTTGTTCTGTTTATATTAATATGTATATAATTGATCAATGAGGCTGGGTTTCACTGAGGTTCAGCTTTGTGATCAATGTTGGTTCTGTTTATATTAATATGAATATAATTGAGGAATAAGGCTGCGTTTCACTGAGGTTAAACTCATTGATCAATGATGGTTCTGTCTATATTAAAATGAATATAATTGATGATTGAGGCTTGGTTTCACTGAGGTTCAGCTTTGTGATCAATGTTGGTTCTGTATATATTTATATGAATATAATTAATGAATGAGGCTGTGTTTCAAAGAACTTAAACTCATTGATCAATGTTGGTTCTGTTTATAATAATATGAATATAATTGATGAATGAGGCTGGGTTTCACTGAGGTTAAACTCATTGATCAATGTTGGTTCTGTTTATATTAATATGAATATAATTGATGAATGAGGTTGGGTTTCACTGAGGTTCAGCTTTTTGATCAATGTTGGTTCTGTATATATTTATATTAATATAATTAATGAATGAGGCTGTGTTTCAAAGAACTTAAACTCATTGATCAATGTTGGTTCTGTTTATAATAATATGAATATAATTGATGAATGAGGCTGGGTTTCAAAGAACTTAAACTCATTGATCAATGTTGGTTCTGTTTATATTAATATGAATAAAATTGATGAATGAGGCTGGATTTCACTGAGATTCAGCTTTGTGGTCAATTTTGGTTCTTTTTATATTAATATGAATATAATTGATGAATGAGGCTGGGTTTCACTGAGGTTAAACTCATTGATCAATATTGGTTCTGTTTATATTAATATGAATATAATTGAGGAATGAGGCTGGGTTTCACTGAGGCTAAACTCATTGATCAATGTTGGATCTGTTTATACTAATATGAATATAATTGAGGAACGAGGCTGCGTTTCACTGAGGTTAAACTCATTGATCAATGTTGGTTCTGTTTATATTAATATCAATATAACTGATGAATGAGGCTGGGTTTCACTGAGGTTCAGCTTTTTGATCAATGTTGGTTCTGTTTATATGAATATGAATATAATTGAGGAATGAGGCTGGGTTTCAGTGAGGTTAAACTCATTGATCAATGTTGGTTCTGTTTATATTAATATGAATATAATTGATGAATGAGGCTGGGTTTCACTGAGGTTCAGCTTTGTGATCAATGTTTGTTCTGTTTATATTAATATGAATATAATTGATGAATGAGGCTGGGTTTCACTGAGGTTCAGCTTTGTGATCAATGTTTGTTCTGTTTATATTAATATGAATATAATTGATGAATGAGGCTGGGTTTCACTGAGGTTCAGCTTTGTGATCAATGTTGGTTCTGTTTATATTAATATGAATATAATTGATGAATGAGAGTGGGTTTCACTGAGGTTCAGCTTTGTGATCAATGTTGGTTCTTTATATATTTATATGAATATAATTAATGAATGAGGCTGTGTTTCAAAGAACTTAAACTCATTGATCAATGTTGGTTCTGTTTATATTAATATGAATATAATTGAGGAATGAGGCTGCGTTTCACTGAGGTTAAACTCATTGATCAATGTTGGTTCTGTTTATATTAATATGAATATAATTGATGAATGAGGTTGGGTTTCACTGAGGTTCAGCTTTTTGATCAATGTTGGTTCTGTATATATTTATATTAATATAATTAATGAATGAGGCTGTGTTTCAAAGAACTTAAACTCATTGATCAATGTTGGTTCTGTTTATAATAATATGAATATAATTGATGAATGAGGCTGGGTTTCACTGAGGTTAAACTCATTGATCAATGTTGGTTCTGTTTATATTAATATGAATAAAATTGATGAATGAGGCTGGATTTCACTGAGATTCAGCTTTGTGGTCAATTTTGGTTCTTTTTATATTAATATGAATATAATTGATGAATGAGGCTGGGTTTCACTGAGGTTAAACTCATTGATCAATATTGGTTCTGTTTATATTAATATGAATATAATTGAGGAATGAGGCTGGGTTTCACTGAGGCTAAACTCATTGATCAATGTTGGATCTGTTTATACTAATATGAATATAATTGAGGAACGAGGCTGCGTTTCACTGAGGTTAAACTCATTGATCAATGTTGGTTCTGTTTATATTAATATCAATATAACTGATGAATGAGGCTGGGTTTCACTGAGGTTCAGCTTTTTGATCAATGTTGGTTCTGTTTATATGAATATGAATATAATTGAGGAATGAGGCTGGGTTTCACTGAGGTTAAACTCATTGATCAATGTTGGTTCTGTTTATATTAATATGAATATAATTGATGAATGAGGCTGGGTTTCACTGAGGTTCAGCTTTGTGATCAATGTTTGTTCTGTTTATATTAATATGAATATAATTGATGAATGAGGCTGGGTTTCACTGAGGTTCAGCTTTGTGATCAATGTTTGTTCTGTTTATATTAATATGAATATAATTGATGAATGAGGCTGGGTTTCACTGAGGTTCAGCTTTGTGATCAATGTTGGTTCTGTTTATATTAATATGAATATAATTGATGAATGAGAGTGGGTTTCACTGAGGTTAAACTCATTGATCAATATTGGTTCTGTTTATATTAATATGAATATAATTGAGGAATGAGGCTGGGTTTCACTGAGGCTAAACTCATTGATCAATGTTGGATCTGTTTATACTAATATGAATATAATTGAGGAACGAGGCTGCGTTTCACTGAGGTTAAACTCATTGATCAATGTTGGTTCTGTTTATATTAATATCAATATAACTGATGAATGAGGCTGGGTTTCACTGAGGTTCAGCTTTTTGATCAATGTTGGTTCTGTTTATATGAATATGAATATAATTGAGGAATGAGGCTGGGTTTCACTGAGGTTAAACTCATTGATCAATGTTGGTTCTGTTTATATTAATATGAATATAATTGATGAATGAGGCTGGGTTTCACTGAGGTTCAGCTTTGTGATCAATGTTTGTTCTGTTTATATTAATATGAATATAATTGATGAATGAGGCTGGGTTTCACTGAGGTTCAGCTTTGTGATCAATGTTTGTTCTGTTTATATTAATATGAATATAATTGATGAATGAGGCTGGGTTTCACTGAGGTTCAGCTTTGTGATCAATGTTGGTTCTGTTTATATTAATATGAATATAATTGATGAATGAGAGTGGGTTTCACTGAGGTTCAGCTTTGTGATCAATGTTGGTTCTTTATATATTTATATGAATATAATTAATGAATGAGGCTGTGTTTCAAAGAACTTAAACTCATTGATCAATGTTGGTTCTGTTTATATTAATATGAATATAATTGAGGAATGAGGCTGCGTTTCACTGAGGTTAAACTCATTGATCAATGTTGGTTCTGTTTATATTAATATGAATATAATTGAGGAAGGAGGCTGGGTTTCACTGAGGCTAAACTCATTGATCAATGTTGGATCTGTTTATACTAATATGAATATGATTGAGGAATGAGGCTGGGTTTCACTGAGGTTCAGCTTTGTGATCAATGTTGGTTCTGTATATATTTATATGAATATAATTAATGAATGAGGCTGTGTTTCAAAGAACTTAAACTCATTGATCAATGTTTGTTCTGTTTATATTAATATGAATATAATTGAGGAATGAGGCTGCGTTTCACTGAGGTTAAACTCATTGATCAATGTTGGTTCTGTTTATATTAATATGAATATAATTGATGAATGAGGCTGGGTTTCACTGAGATTCAGCTTTGTGGTCAATGTTGGTTCTGTTTATATTAATATGAATATAATTGATGAATGAGGCTGGGTTTCACTGAGGTTCAGCTTTGTGTTCAATGTTGGTTCTGTTTATATTAATATGAATATAATTGAGGAATGCGGCTGGGTTTCACTGATGTTCAGCTTTGTGATCAATGTTGGTTCTCTTTATATTAATATGAACATAATTGAGGAATGAGGCTGCGTTTCACTGAGGTTAAACTCATTGACCAATGTTGGTTCTGTTTATATTAATATGAATATAATTGATGAATGAAGCTGGGTTTCACTAAGGTTCAGCTTTGTGATCAATGTTTGTTCTATTTATATTGCTATGAATATAATTGAGGAATGAGGCTGCGTTTCACTGAGGTTAAACTCATTGATCAATGTTGGTTCTGTTTATATTAATATGAATATAACTGATGAATGAGGCTGGGTTTCACTGAGGTTCAGCTTTTTGATCAATGTTGGTTCTGTTTATATGAATATGAATATAATTGAGGAATGAGGCTGGGTTTCACTGAGGTTAAACTCATTGATCAATGTTGGTTCTGTTTATATTAATATGAATATAATTGAAGAATGAGGCTGGGTTTCACTGAGGTTCAGCTTTGTGATCAATGTTTGTTCTGTTTATATTAATATGAATATAATTGATGAATGAGGCTGGGTTTCACTGAGGTTCAGCTTTGTGATCAATGTTGGTTCTGTTTATATTAATATGAATATAATTGATGAATGAGGCTGGGTTTCACTGAGGTTCAGCTTTGTGATCAATGTTGGTTCTGTATATATTTATATGAATATAATTAATGAATGAGGCTGTGTTTCAAAGAACTTAAACTCATTGATCAATGTTGGTTCTGTTTATATTAATATGAATATAATTGAGGAATGAGGCTGCGTTTCACTGAGGTTAAACTCATTGATCAATGTTGGTTCTGTTTATATTAATATGAATAAAATTGATGAATGAGGCTGGGTTTCACTCAGGTTCAGCTTTGTGATCAATGTTGGTTCTGTTTATATTAATATGAAAAAAATTGATGAATGAGGCTGGATTTCACTGAGATTCAGCTTTGTTGTCAATATTGGTTCTGTTTATATTAATATGAATATAATTGATGAATGAGGCTGGGTTTCACTGAGGTTCAGCTTTGTGATCAATATTGGTTCTGTTTATATTAATATGAATATAATTGATGAATGAGGCTGGGTTTCACTGAGATACAGCTCTGTGATCAATGTTGGTTCTGTTTATATGAATATGAACATAATTGAGGAATGAGGCTGCGTTTCACTGAGGTTAAACTCATTGACCAATGTTGGTTCTGTTTATATTAATATGAATATAATTGATGAATGAGGCTGGGTTTCACTGAGGTTCAGCTTTGTGTTCAATGTTGGTTCTGTTTATATTAATATGAATATAATTGAGGAATGCGGCTGGGTTTCACTGATGTTCAGCTTTGTGATCAATGTTGGTTCTCTTTATATTAATATGAACATAATTGAGGAATGAGGCTGCGTTTCACTGAGGTTAAACTCATTGACCAATGTTGGTTCTGTTTATATTAATATGAATATAATTGATGAATGAGGCTGGGTTTCACTGAGGTTCAGCTTTTTGATCAATGTTTGTTCTGTTTATATTACTATGAATATAATTGAGGAATGAGGCTGCGTTTCACTGAGGTTAAACTCATTGACCAATGATGTTTCTGTTTATATTAATATGGATATAATTGATGAATGAGGCTGGGTTTCACTGAGGTTCAGCTTTGTGTTCAATGTTGGTTCTGTTTATATTAATATGAATATAATTGAGGAATGCGGCTGGGTTTCACTGATGTTCAGCTTTGTGATCAATGTTGGTTCTCTTTATATTAATATGAACATAATTGAAGAATGAGGCTGCGTTTCACTGAGGTTAAACTCATTGACAAATGTTGGTTCTGTTTATATTAATATGAATATAATTGATGAATGAGGCTGGGTTTCACTGAGGTTCAGCTTTTTGATCAATGTTGGTTCTGTTTATATGAATATGAATATAATTGATGAATGAGTCTGGGTTTCACTGAGGTTAAACTCATTGATCAATGTTGGTTCTGTTTATATTAATATGAATGTAATTGATGAATGAGGCTGGGTTTAACTGAGGTTCAGCTTTGTGATCAATGTTTGTTCTGTTTATATTAATATGAATATAATTGATGAATGTGGCTGGGTTTCACTGAGGTTCAGCTTTTTGATCAATGTTGGTTCTGTTTATATTAATATGAATATAATTGATGAATGAGGCTGGGTTTCACTGAGGTTCAGCTTTGTGATCAATGTTGGTTCTGTATATATTTATATGAATATAATTAATGAATGAGGCTGTGTTTCAAAGAACTTAAACTCATTGATCAATGTTGGTTCTGTTTATATTAATATGAATATAATTGAGGAATGAGGCTGCGTTTCACTGAGGTTAAACTCATTGATCAATGTTGGTTCTGTTTATATTAATATGAATAAAATTAATGAATGAGGCTGGGTTTAACTGAGGTTCAGCTTTGTGATCAATGTTGGGTTTTTTTATATTAATATGAATATAATTGATGAATGAGGCTGGGTTTCACTGAGGTTAAACTCATTGATCAATATTGGTTCTGTTTATATTAATATGAATATAATTGATCAATTAGGCTGGGTTTCACTGAGGTTCAGCTTTGTGATCAATGTTGGTTCTGTGTATATTAATATGTATATAATTGATGAATGAGGCTGGGTTTCCCTGAGGTTCAGCTTTGTGATCAATGTTGGTTCTGTTTATATTAATATGAATATAATTGATGAATGAGGCTGGGTTTCACTGAGATTCAGCTTTGTGGTCAATGTTTGTTCTGTTTATATTAATATGAATATAATTGATGAATGAGGCTGGGTTTCACTGAGGTTAAGCTTTGTGTTCAATGTTGGTTCTGTTTATATTAATATGAATATAATTGAGGAATGTGGCTGGGTTTCACTGATGTTCAGCTTTGTGATCAATGTTGGTTCTCTTTATATTAATATGAACATAATTGAGGAATGAGGTTGCGTGTCACTGAGGTTAAACTCAGTGATCAATGTTGGTTCTGTTTATATTAATATGAATATAATTGATGAATGAGGCTGGGTTTCACTGAGGTTCAGCTTTGTGATCAATGTTGGTTCTGTTTATATGAATATGAATATAATTGAGGAATGAGGCTGTGTTTCACTGAGGTTAAACTCATTGATCAATGTTGGTTCTGTTTATATTAATATGAATATAACTGATGAATGAGGCTGGGTTTCACTGAGGTTCAGCTTTGTGATCAATGTTGGTTCTGTTTATATGAATATGAATATAATTGAGGAATGAGGCTGTGTTTCACTGAGGTTAAACTCATTGATCAATGTTGGTTCTGTTTATATTAATATGAATATAATTGATGAATGAGGCTGGGTTTCACTGAGGTTCAGCTTTGTGATCAATATTGGTTCTGTTTATATTAATATGAATATAATTGATGAATGAGGCTGGGTTTCACTGAGATACAGCTCTGTGATCAATGTTGGTTCTGTTTATATTAATATGAACATAATTGAGGAATGAGGCTGCGTTTCACTGAGGTTAAACTCATTGACCAATGTTGGTTCTGTTTATATTAATATGAATATAATTGATGAATGAGGCTGGGTTTCACTGAGGTTCAGCTTTGTGTTCAATGTTGGTTCTGTTTATATTAATATGAATATAATTGAGGAATGCGGCTGGGTTTCACTGATGTTCAGCTTTGTGATCAATGTTGGTTCTCTTTATATTAATATGAACATAATTGAGGAATGAGGCTGCGTTTCACTGAGGTTAAACTCATTGACCAATGTTGGTTCTGTTTATATTAATATGAATATAATTGATGAATGAGGCTGGGTTTCACTGAGGTTCAGCTTTTTGATCAATGTTTGTTCTGTTTATATTACTATGAATATAATTGAGGAATGAGGCTGCGTTTCACTGAGGTTAAACTCATTGACCAATGATGTTTCTGTTTATATTAATATGGATATAATTGATGAATGAGGCTGGGTTTCACTGAGGTTCAGCTTTGTGTTCAATGTTGGTTCTGTTTATATTAATATGAATATAATTGAGGAATGCGGCTGGGTTTCACTGATGTTCAGCTTTGTGATCAATGTTGGTTCTCTTTATATTAATATGAACATAATTGAAGAATGAGGCTGCGTTTCACTGAGGTTAAACTCATTGACAAATGTTGGTTCTGTTTATATTAATATGAATATAATTGATGAATGAGGCTGGGTTTCACTGAGGTTCAGCTTTTTGATCAATGTTGGTTCTGTTTATATGAATATGAATATAATTGATGAATGAGTCTGGGTTTCACTGAGGTTAAACTCATTTATCAATGTTGGTTCTGTTTATATTAATATGAATGTAATTGATGAATGAGGCTGGGTTTCACTGAGGTTAAACTCATTGATCAATGTTGGTTCTGTTTATATTAATATGAATATAATTGATGAATGAGGTTGGGTTTCACTGAGGTTCAGCTTTTTGATCAATGTTGGTTCTGTATATATTTATATTAATATAATTAATGAATGAGGCTGTTTTTCAAAGAACTTAAACTCATTGATCAATGTTGGTTCTGTTTATAATAATATGAATATAATTGATGAATGAGGCTGGGTTTCACTGAGATTAAACTCATTGATCAATGTTGGTTCTGTTTATATTAATATGAATAAAATTGATGAATGAGGCTGGATTTCACTGAGATTCAGCTTTGTGGTCAATTTTGGTTCTTTTTATATTAATATGAATATAATTGATGAATGAGGCTGGGTTTCACTGAGGTTAAACTCATTGATCAATATTGGTTCTGTTTATATTAATATGAATATAATTGAGGAACGAGGCTGCGTTTCACTGAGGTTAAACTCATTGATCAATGTTGGTTCTGTTTATATTAATATGAATATAACTGATGAATGAGGCTGGGTTTCACTGAGGTTCAGCTTTTTGATCAATGTTGGTTCTGTTTATATGAATATGAATATAATTGAGGAATGAGGCTGGGTTTCACTGAGGTTAAACTCATTGATCAATGTTGGTTCTGTTTATATTAATATGAATATAATTGATGAATGAGGCTGGGTTTCACTGAGGTTCAGCTTTGTGATCAATGTTTGTTCTGTTTATATTAATATGAATATAATTGATGAATGAGGCTGGGTTTCACTGAGGTTCAGCTTTGTGATCAATGTTGGTTCTGTTTCTATTAATATGAATATAATTGATGAATGAGAGTGGGTTTCACTGAGGTTCAGCTTTGTGATCAATGTTGGTTCTTTATATATTTATATGAATATAATTAATGAATGAGGCTGTGTTTCAAAGAACTTAAACTCATTGATCAATGTTGGTTCTGTTTATATTAATATGAATATAATTGAGGAATGAGGCTGCGTTTCACTGAGGTTAAACTCATTGATCAATGTTGGTTCTGTTTATATTAATATGAATATAATTGAGGAAGGAGGCTGGGTTTCACTGAGGCTAAACTCATTGATCAATGTTGGATCTGTTTATACTAATATGAATATAATTGAGGAACGAGGCTGCGTTTCACTGAGGTTAAATTCATTGATCAATGTTGGTTCTGTTTATATTAATATGAATATAACTGATGAATGAGGCTGCGTTTCACTGAGGTTAAATTCATTGATCAATGTTGGTTCTGTTTATATTAATATGAATATAACTGATGAATGAGGCTGGGTTTCACTGAGCTTCAGCTTTTTGATCAATGTTGGTTCTGTTTATATGAATATGAATATAATTGAGGAATGAGGCTGGGTTTCACTGAGGTTAAACTCATTGATCAATGTTGGTTCTGTTTATATTAATATGAATATAATTGATGAATGAGGCTGGGTTTCACTGAGGTTCAGCTTTGTGATCAATGTTTGTTCTGTTTATATTAATATGAATATAATTGATGAATGAGGCTGGGTTTCACTGAGGTTCAGCTTTGTGATCAATGTTTGTTCTGTTTATATTAATATGAATATAATTGATGAATGAGGCAGGGTTTCACTGAGGTTCAGCTTTGTGATCAATGTTGGTTCTGTATATATTTATATGAATATAATTAATGAATGAGGCTGTGTTTCAAAGAACTTAAACTCATTGATCAATGTTGGTTCTGTTTATATTAATATGAATATAATTGAGGAATGAGGCTGCGTTTCACTGAGGTTAAACTCATTGATCAATGTTGGTTCTGTTTATATTAATATGAATAAAATTGATGAATGAGGCTGGGTTTCACTGAGGTTCAGCTTTGTGATCAATGTTGGTTCTGTTTATATTAATATGAATAAAATTGATGAATGAGGCTGGATTTCACTGAGACTCAGCTTTGTGGTCAATTTTGGTTCTGTTTATATTAATATGAATATAATTGATGAATGAGGCTGGGTTTCACTGAGGTTAAACTCATTGATCAATATTGGTTCTGCTTATATTAATATGAATATAATTGATGAATTAGGCTGGGTTTCACTGAGGTTCAGTTTTGTGATCAATGTTGGTTCTGTGTATATTAATATGAATATAATTGATGAATGAGGCTGGGTTTCACGTAGGTTCAGCTTTGTGATCAATGTTGGTTCTGTTTATATTAATATGAATATAATTGATGAATGAGGCTGGGTTTCACTGAGATTCAGCTTTGTGATCAATGTTGGTTCTGTTTATATTAATATGAATATAATTGATGAATGAGGCTGGGTTTCACTGAGATTCAGCTTTGTGGTCAATGTTGGTTCTGTTTATATTAATATGAATATAATTGAGGAATGAGGCTGGGTTTCACTGAGGTTAAACTCATTGATCAATGTTGGTTCTGTTTATATTAATATGAATATAATTGATGAATGAGGCTGGGTTTCACTGAGGTTCAGCTTTGTGATCAATGTTGGTTCTGTTTATATTAATATGAATATAATTGAGGAATGAGGCTGGGTTTCACTGAGGCTAAACTCATTGATCAATGTTGGATCTGTTTATACTAATATGAATATAATTGAGGAACGAGGCTGCGTTTCACTGAGGTTAAACTCATTGATCAATGTTGGTTCTGTTTATATTAATATGAATATAATTGATGAATGAGGCTGGGTTTCACTGAGATTCAGCTTTGTGGTCAATGTTGGTTCTGTTTATATTAATATGAATATAATTGAGGAATGAGGCTGGGTTTCACTGAGGTTAAACTCATTGATCAATGTTGGTTCTGTTTATATTAATATGAATATAATTGATGAATGAGGCTGGGTTTCACTGAGGTTCAGCTTTGTGATCAATGTTGGTTCTGTTTATATTAATATGAATATAATTGAGGAATGAGGCTGGGTTTCACTGAGGCTAAACTCATTGATCAATGTTGGATCTGTTTATACTAATATGAATATAATTGAGGAACGAGGCTGCGTTTCACTGAGGTTAAACTCATTGATCAATGTTGGTTCTGTTTATATTAATATAAATATAACTGATGGATGAGGCTGGGTTTCACTGAGGTTAAACTCATTGATCAATGTTGGTTCTGTTTATATTAATATGAATAAAATTGATGAATGAGGCTGGGTTTCACTGAGGTTCAGCTTTGTGATCAATGTTGGTTCTGTGTATATTAATATGAATATAACTGATGAATGAGGCTGCGTTTCACTGAGGTTAAATTCATTGATCAATGTTGGTTCTGTTTATATTAATATGAATATAACTGATGAATGAGGCTGGGTTTCACTGAGGTTCAGCTTTTTGATCAATGTTGGTTCTGTTTATATGAATATGAATATAATTGAGGAATGAGGCTGGGTTTCACTGAGGTTAAACTCATTGATCAATGTTGGTTCTGTTTATATTAATATGAATATAATTGATGAATGAGGCTGGGTTTCACTGAGGTTCAGCTTTGTGATCAATGTTTGTTCTGTTTATATTAATATGAATATAATTGATGAATGAGGCAGGGTTTCACTGAGGTTCAGCTTTGTGATCAATGTTGGTTCTGTTTATATTAATATGAATATAATTGATGAATGAGGCTGGGTTTCACTGAGGTTCAGCTTTGTGATCAATGTTGGTTCTGTATATATTTATATGAATATAATTAATGAATGAGGCTGTGTTTCAAAGAACTTAAACTCATTGATCAATGTTGGTTCTGTTTATATTAATATGAATATAATTGAGGAATGAGGCTGCGTTTCACTGAGGTTAAACTCATTGATCAATGTTGGTTCTGTTTATATTAATATGAATAAAATTGATGAATGAGGCTGGGTTTCACTGAGGTTCAGCTTTGTGATCAATGTTGGTTTGTTTATATTAATATGAATAAAATTGATGAATGAGGCTGGATTTCACTGAGATTCATCTTTGTGGTCAATTTTGGTTCTGTTTATATTAATATGAATATAATTGATGAATGAGGCTGGGTTTCACTGAGGTTAAACTCATTGATCAATATTGGTTCTGTTTATATTAATATGAATATAATTGATGAATTAGGCTGGGTTTCACTGAGGTTCAGTTTTGTGATCAATGTTGGTTCTGTGTATATTAATATGAATATAATTGATGAATGAGGCTGGGTTTCACGTAGGTTCAGCTTTGTGATCAATGTTGGTTCTGTTTATATTAATATGAATATAATTGATGAATGAGGCTGGGTTTCACTGAGATTCAGCTTTGTGATCAATGTTGGTTCTGTTTATATTAATATGAATATAATTGATGAATGAGGCTGGGTTTCACTGAGATTCAGCTTTGTGGTCAATGTTGGTTCTGTTTATATTAATATGAATATAATTGAGGAATGAGGCTGGGTTTCACTGAGGTTAAACTCATTGATCAATGTTGGTTCTGTTTATATTAATATGAATATAATTGATGAATGAGGCTGGGTTTCACTGAGGTTCAGCTTTGTGATCAATGTTGGTTCTGTTTATATTAATATGAATATAATTGAGGAATGAGGCTGGGTTTCACTGAGGCTAAACTCATTGATCAATGTTGGATCTGTTTATACTAATATGAATATAATTGAGGAACGAGGCTGCGTTTCACTGAGGTTAAACTCATTGATCAATGTTGGTTCTGTTTATATTAATATGAATATAATTGATGAATGAGGCTGGGTTTCACTGAGATTCAGCTTTGTGGTCAATGTTGGTTCTGTTTATATTAATATGAATATAATTGAGGAATGAGGCTGGGTTTCACTGAGGTTAAACTCATTGATCAATGTTGGTTCTGTTTATATTAATATGAATATAATTGATGAATGAGGCTGGGTTTCACTGAGGTTCAGCTTTGTGATCAATGTTGGTTCTGTTTATATTAATATGAATATAATTGAGGAATGAGGCTGGGTTTCACTGAGGCTAAACTCATTGATCAATGTTGGATCTGTTTATACTAATATGAATATAATTGAGGAACGAGGCTGCGTTTCACTGAGGTTAAACTCATTGATCAATGTTGGTTCTGTTTATATTAATATAAATATAACTGATGGATGAGGCTGGGTTTCACTGAGGTTAAACTCATTGATCAATGTTGGTTCTGTTTATATTAATATGAATATAATTGATGAATGAGGCTGGGTTTCACTGAGGTTCAGCTTTGTGATCAATGTTGGTTCTGTTTATATTAATATGAATATAATTGAGGAATGAGGCTGGGTTTCACTGAGGCTAAACTCATTGATCAATGTTGGATCTGTTTATACTAATATGAATATAATTGAGGAACGAGGCTGCGTTTCACTGAGGTTAAACTCATTGATCAATGTTGGTTCTGTTTATATTAATATAAATATAACTGATGGATGAGGCTGGGTTTCACTGAGGTTAAACTCATTGATCAATGTTGGTTCTGTTTATATTAATATGAATAAAATTGATGAATGAGGCTGGGTTTCACTGAGGTTCAGCTTTGTGATCAATGTTGGTTCTGTGTATATTAATATGAATATAACTGATGAATGAGGCTGCGTTTCACTGAGGTTAAATTCATTGATCAATGTTGGTTCTGTTTATATTAATATGAATATAACTGATGAATGAGGCTGGGTTTCACTGAGGTTCAGCTTTTTGATCAATGTTGGTTCTGTTTATATGAATATGAATATAATTGAGGAATGAGGCTGGGTTTCACTGAGGTTAAACTCATTGATCAATGTTGGTTCTGTTTATATTAATATGAATATAATTGATGAATGAGGCTGGGTTTCACTGAGGTTCAGCTTTGTGATCAATGTTTGTTCTGTTTATATTAATATGAATATAATTGATGAATGAGGCAGGGTTTCACTGAGGTTCAGCTTTGTGATCAATGTTGGTTCTGTTTATATTAATATGAATATAATTGATGAATGAGGCTGGGTTTCACTGAGGTTCAGCTTTGTGATCAATGTTGGTTCTGTATATATTTATATGAATATAATTAATGAATGAGGCTGTGTTTCAAAGAACTTAAACTCATTGATCAATGTTGGTTCTGTTTATATTAATATGAATATAATTGAGGAATGAGGCTGCGTTTCACTGAGGTTAAACTCATTGATCAATGTTGGTTCTGTTTATATTAATATGAATAAAATTGATGAATGAGGCTGGGTTTCACTGAGGTTCAGCTTTGTGATCAATGTTGGTTTGTTTATATTAATATGAATAAAATTGATGAATGAGGCTGGATTTCACTGAGATTCAGCTTTGTGGTCAATTTTGGTTCTGTTTATATTAATATGAATATAATTGATGAATGAGGCTGGGTTTCACTGAGGTTAAACTCATTGATCAATATTGGTTCTGTTTATATTAATATGAATATAATTGATGAATTAGGCTGGGTTTCACTGAGGTTCAGTTTTGTGATCAATGTTGGTTCTGTGTATATTAATATGAATATAATTGATGAATGAGGCTGGGTTTCACGTAGGTTCAGCTTTGTGATCAATGTTGGTTCTGTTTATATTAATATGAATATAATTGATGAATGAGGCTGGGTTTCACTGAGATTCAGCTTTGTGATCAATGTTGGTTCTGTTTATATTAATATGAATATAATTGATGAATGAGGCTGGGTTTCACTGAGATTCAGCTTTGTGGTCAATGTTGGTTCTGTTTATATTAATATGAATATAATTGAGGAATGAGGCTGGGTTTCACTGAGGTTAAACTCATTGATCAATGTTGGTTCTGTTTATATTAATATGAATATAATTGATGAATGAGGCTGGGTTTCACTGAGGTTCAGCTTTGTGATCAATGTTGGTTCTGTTTATATTAATATGAATATAATTGAGGAATGAGGCTGGGTTTCACTGAGGCTAAACTCATTGATCAATGTTGGATCTGTTTATACTAATATGAATATAATTGAGGAACGAGGCTGCGTTTCACTGAGGTTAAACTCATTGATCAATGTTGGTTCTGTTTATATTAATATGAATATAATTGATGAATGAGGCTGGGTTTCACTGAGATTCAGCTTTGTGGTCAATGTTGGTTCTGTTTATATTAATATGAATATAATTGAGGAATGAGGCTGGGTTTCACTGAGGTTAAACTCATTGATCAATGTTGGTTCTGTTTATATTAATATGAATATAATTGATGAATGAGGCTGGGTTTCACTGAGGTTCAGCTTTGTGATCAATGTTGGTTCTGTTTATATTAATATGAATATAATTGAGGAATGAGGCTGGGTTTCACTGAGGCTAAACTCATTGATCAATGTTGGATCTGTTTATACTAATATGAATATAATTGAGGAACGAGGCTGCGTTTCACTGAGGTTAAACTCATTGATCAATGTTGGTTCTGTTTATATTAATATAAATATAACTGATGGATGAGGCTGGGTTTCACTGAGGTTAAACTCATTGATCAATGTTGGTTCTGTTTATATTAATATGAATAAAATTGATGAATGAGGCTGGGTTTCACTGAGGTTCAGCTTTGTGATCAATGTTGGTTCTGTGTATATTAATATGAATATAATTGATGAATGAGGCTGGGTTTCACGTAGGTTCAGCTTTGTGATCAATGTTGGTTCTGTTTATATTAATATGAATATAATTGATGAATGAGGCTGTGTGTCAAAGAACTTAAACTCATTGATCAATGTTGGTTCTGTTTATATTAATATGAATATAATTGAGGAATGAGGCTGCGTTTCACTGAGGTTAAACTCATTGATCAATGTTGGTTCTGTTTATATTAATATGAATAAAATTGATGAATGAGGCTGGGTTTCACTGAGGTTCAGCTTTGTGATCAATGTTGGTTCTGTTTATATTAATATGAATAAAATTGATGAATGAGGCTGGATTTCACTGAGATTCAGCTTTGTGGTCAATTTTGGTTCTGTTTATATTAATATGAATATAATTGATGAATGAGGCTGGGTTTCACTGAGGTTAAACTCATTGATCAATATTGGTTCTGTTTATATTAATATGAATATAATTGATGAATTAGGCTGGGTTTCACTGAGGTTCAGTTTTGTGATCAATGTTGGTTCTGTGTATATTAATATGAATATAATTGATGAATGAGGCTGGGTTTCACGTAGGTTCAGCTTTGTGATCAATGTTGGTTCTGTTTATATTAATATGAATATAATTGATGAATGAGGCTGGGTTTCACTGAGATTCAGCTTTGTGATCAATGTTGGTTCTGTTTATATTAATATGAATATAATTGATGAATGAGGCTGGGTTTCACTGAGATTCAGCTTTGTGGTCAATGTTGGTTCTGTTTATATTAATATGAATATAATTGAGGAATGAGGCTGGGTTTCACTGAGGTTAAACTCATTGATCAATGTTGGTTCTGTTTATATTAATATGAATATAATTGATGAATGAGGCTGGGTTTCACTGAGGTTCAGCTTTGTGATCAATGTTGGTTCTGTTTATATTAATATGAATATAATTGAGGAATGAGGCTGGGTTTCACTGAGGCTAAACTCATTGATCAATGTTGGATCTGTTTATACTAATATGAATATAATTGAGGAACGAGGCTGCGTTTCACTGAGGTTAAACTCATTGATCAATGTTGGTTCTGTTTATATTAATATAAATATAACTGATGGATGAGGCTGGGTTTCACTGAGGTTAAACTCATTGATCAATGTTGGTTCTGTTTATATTAATATGAATAAAATTGATGAATGAGGCTGGGTTTCACTGAGGTTCAGCTTTGTGATCAATGTTGGTTCTGTGTATATTAATATGAATATAATTGATGAATGAGGCTGGGTTTCACGTAGGTTCAGCTTTGTGATCAATGTTGGTTCTGTTTATATTAATATGAATATAATTGATGAATGAGGCTGGGTTTCACTGAGATTCAGCTTTGTGATCAATGTTGGTTCTGTTTATATTAATATGAATATAATTGATGAATGAGGCTGGGTTTCACTGAGATTCAGCTTTGTGGTCAATGTTGGTTCTGTTTATATTAATATGAATATAATTGAGGAATGAGGCTGGGTTTCACTGAGGTTAAACTCATTGATCAATGTTGGTTCTGTTTATATTAATATGAATTTAATTGATGAATGAGGCTGGGTTTCACTGAGGTTCAGCTTTGTGATCAATGTTGGTTCTGTTTATATTAATATGAATATAATTGAGGAATGAGGCTGGGTTTCACTGAGGCTAAACTCATTGATCAATGTTGGATCTGTTTATACTAATATGAATATAATTGAGGAACGAGGCTGCGTTTCACTGAGGTTAAACTCATTGATCAATGTTGGTTCTGTTTATATTAATATAAATATAACTGATGGATGAGGCTGGGTTTCACTGAGGTTAAACTCATTGATCAATGTTGGTTCTGTTTATATTAATATGAATAAAATTGATGAATGAGGCTGGGTTTCACTCAGGTTCAGCTTTGTGATCAATGTTAGTTCTGTTTATATTAATATGAATAAAATTGATGAATGAGGCTGGATTTCACTGAGATTCAGCTTTGTTGTCAATATTGGTTCTGTTTATATTAATATGAATATAATTGATGAATGAGGCTGGGTTTCACTGAGGTTCTGCTTTGTGATCAATATTGGTTCTGTTTATATTAATATGAATATAATTGATGAATGAGGCTGGGTTTCACTGAGATACAGCTCTGTGATCAATGTTGGTTCTGTTTATATTAATATGAACATAATTGAGGAATGAGGCTGAGTTTCACTGAGGTTAAACTCATTGACCAATGTTGGTTCTGTTTATATTAATATGAATATAATTGAGGAATGAGGCTGCGTTTCACTGAGGTTAAACTCATTGATCAATGTTGGTTCTGTTTATATTAATATGAATATAACTGATGAATGAGGCTGGGTTTCACTGAGGTTCAGCTTTGTGATCAATGTTGGTTCTGTTTATATGAATATGAATATAATTGAGGAATGAGGCTGGGTTTCACTGAGGTTAAACTCATTGATCAATGTTGGTTCTGTTTATATTAATATGAATATAATTGATGAATGAGGCTGGGTTTCACTGAGGTTCAGCTTTGTGATCAATGTTTGTTCTGTTTATATTAATATGAATATAATTGATGAATGAGGCTGGGTCTCACTGAGGTTCAGCTTTGTGGTCAATGCTTGTTCTGTTTATATTAATATGTATATAATTGATGAATGAGGCTGAGTTTCACTGAGGTTCAGCTTTGTGATCAATGTTGGTTCTGTTTATATTAATATGAATATAATTGATGAATGAGGCTGGGTTTCACTGAGGTTCAGCTTTGTGATCAATGTTGGTTCTGTATATATTTATATGAATATAATTAATGAATGAGGCTGTGTTTCAAAGAACTTAAACTCATTGATCAATGTTTGTTCTGTTTATATTAATATGAATATAATTGAGGAATGAGGCTGCGTTTCACTGAGGTTAAACTCATTGATCAATGTTGGTTCTCTTTATATTAATATGAATAAAATTGATGAATGAGGCTGGGTTTCACTGAGGTTCAGCTTTGTGATCAATGTTGGTTCTGTTTATATTAATATGAATAAAATTGATGAATGAGGCTGGATTTCACTGAGATTCAGCTTTGTGGTCAATGTTGGTTCTTTTTATATTAATATGAATATAATTGATGAATGAGGCTGGGTTTCACTGAGGTTAAACTCATTGATCAATATTGGTTCTGTTTATATTAATATGAATATAATTGATGAATGAGGCTGGGTTTCACTGAGGTTTAGCTTTGTGATCAATGTTGGTTCTGTTTCTATTAATATGAATATAATTGATGAATGAGGCTGGGTTTCACTGAGGTTCAGCTTTGTGATCAATGTTGGTTCTGTTTATATTAATATGAATATAATTGATGAATGAGGCTGGGTTTCACTGAGATTCAGCTCTGTGATCAATGTTGGTTCTGTTTATATTAATATGAATATAATTGATGAATGAGGCTGGGTTTCACTGAGATTCAGCTTTGTGGTCAATGTTGGTTCTGTTTATATTAATATGAATATAATTGATGAATGAGGCTGGGTTTCACTGAGGTTCAGCTTTGTGATCAATGTTGGTTCTGTATATATTTATATGAATATAATTAATGAATGAGGCTGTGTTTCAAAGAACTTAAACTCATTGATCAATGTTTGTTCTGTTTATATTAATATGAATATAATTGAGGAATGAGGCTGGGTTTCACTGAGGTTAAGCTTTGTGTTCAATGTTTGTTCTATTTATATTGCTATGAATATAATTGAGGAATGAGGCTGCGTTTCACTGAGGTTAAACTCATTGATCAATGTTGGTTCTGTTTATATTAATATGAATATAACTGATGAATGAGGCTGGGTTTCACTGAGGTTCAGCTTTGTGATCAATGTTTGTTCTGTTTATATGAATATGAATATAATTGAGGAATGAGGCTGGGTTTCACTGAGGTTAAACTCATTGATCAATGTTGGTTCTGTTTATATTAATATGAATATAATTGAAGAATGAGGCTGGGTTTCACTGAGGTTCAGCTTTGTGATCAATGTTTGTTCTGTTTATATTAATATGAATATAATTGATGAATGAGGCTGGGTTTCACTGAGGTTCAGCTTTGTGATCAATGTTGGTTCTGTTTATATTAATATGAATATAATTGATGAATGAGGCTGGGTTTCACTGAGGTTCAGCTTTGTGATCAATGTTGGTTCTGTATATATTTATATGAATATAATTAATGAATGAGGCTGTGTTTCAAAGAACTTAAACTCATTGATCAATGTTGGTTCTGTTTATATTAATATGAATATAATTGAGGAATGAGGCTGCGTTTCACTGAGGTTAAACTCATTGATCAATGTTGGTTCTGTTTATATTAATATGAATAAAATTGATGAATGAGGCTGGGTTTCACTCAGGTTCAGCTTTGTGATCAATGTTGGTTCTGTTTATATTAATATGAAAAAAATTGATGAATGAGGCTGGATTTCACTGAGATTCAGCTTTGTTGTCAATATTGGTTCTGTTTATATTAATATGAATATAATTGATGAATGAGGCTGGGTTTCACTGAGGTTCAGCTTTGTGATCAATATTGGTTCTGTTTATATTAATATGAATATAATTGATGAATGAGGCTGGGTTTCACTGAGATACAGCTCTGTGATCAATGTTGGTTCTGTTTATATTAATATGAACATAATTGAGGAATGAGGCTGCGTTTCACTGAGGTTAAACTCATTGACCAATGTTGGTTCTGTTTATATTAATATGAATATAATTGATGAATGAGGCTGGGTTTCACTGAGGTTCAGCTTTGTGTTCAATGTTGGTTCTGTTTATATTAATATGAATATAATTGAGGAATGCGGCTGGGTTTCACTGATGTTCAGCTTTGTGATCAATGTTGGTTCTCTTTATATTAATATGAACATAATTGAGGAATGAGGCTGCGTTTCACTGAGGTTAAACTCATTGACCAATGTTGGTTCTGTTTATATTAATATGAATATAATTGATGAATGAGGCTGGGTTTCACTGAGGTTCAGCTTTTTGATCAATGTTTGTTCTGTTTATATTACTATGAATATAATTGAGGAATGAGGCTGCGTTTCACTGAGGTTAAACTCATTGACCAATGATGTTTCTGTTTATATTAATATGGATATAATTGATGAATGAGGCTGGGTTTCACTGAGGTTCAGCTTTGTGTTCAATGTTGGTTCTGTTTATATTAATATGAATATAATTGAGGAATGCGGCTGGGTTTCACTGATGTTCAGCTTTGTGATCAATGTTGGTTCTCTTTATATTAATATGAACATAATTGAAGAATGAGGCTGCGTTTCACTGAGGTTAAACTCATTGACAAATGTTGGTTCTGTTTATATTAATATGAATATAATTGATGAATGAGGCTGGGTTTCACTGAGGTTCAGCTTTTTGATCAATGTTGGTTCTGTTTATATGAATATGAATATAATTGATGAATGAGTCTGGGTTTCACTGAGGTTAAACTCATTGATCAATGTTGGTTCTGTTTATATTAATATGAATGTAATTGATGAATGAGGCTGGGTTTCACTGAGGTTCAGCTTTGTGATCAATGTTTGTTCTGTTTATATTAATATGAATATAATTGATGAATGTGGCTGGGTTTCACTGAGGTTCAGCTTTTTGATCAATGTTGGTTCTGTTTATATTAATATGAATATAATTGATGAATGAGGCTGGGTTTCACTGAGGTTCAGCTTTGTGATCAATGTTGGTTCTGTATATATTTATATGAATATAATTAATGAATGAGGCTGTGTTTCAAAGAATTTAAACTCATTGATCAATGTTGGTTCTGTTTATATTAATATGAATATAATTGAGGAATGAGGCTGCGTTTCACTGAGGTTAAACTCATTGATCAATGTTGGTTCTGTTTATATTAATATGAATAAAATTAATGAATGAGGCTGGGTTTCACTGAGGTTCAGCTTTGTGATCAATGTTGGTTCTTTTTATATTAATATGAATATAATTGATGAATGAGGCTGGGTTTCACTGAGGTTAAACTCATTGATCAATATTGGTTCTGTTTATATTAATATGAATATAATTGATCAATTAGGCTGGGTTTCACTGAGGTTCAGCTTTGTGATCAATGTTGGTTCTGTGTATATTAATATGTATATAATTGATGAATGAGGCTGGGTTTCCCTGAGGTTCAGCTTTGTGATCAATGTTGGTTCTGTTTATATTAATATGAATATAATTGATGAATGAGGCTGGGTTTCACTGAGATTCAGCTTTGTGGTCAATGTTGGTTCTGTTTATATTAATATGAATATAATTGATGAATGAGGCTGGGTTTCACTGAGGTTAAGCTTTGTGTTCAATGTTGGTTCTGTTTATATTAATATGAATATAATTGAGGAATGTGGCTGGGTTTCACTGATGTTCAGCTTTGTGATCAATGTTGGTTCTCTTTATATTAATATGAACATAATTGAGGAATGAGGTTGCGTTTCACTGAGGTTAAACTCAGTGATCAATGTTGGTTCTGTTTATATTAATATGAATATAATTGATGAATGAGGCTGGGTTTCACTGAGGTTCAGCTTTGTGATCAATGTTTGTTCTGTTTATATTACTATGAATATAATTGAGGAATGAGGCTGCGTTTCACTGAGTTTAAACTCATTGATCAATGTTGGTTCTGTTTATATTAATATGAATATAACTGATGAATGAGGCTGGGTTTCACTGAGGTTCAGCTTTGTGATCAATGTTGGTTCTGTTTATATGAATATGAATATAATTGAGGAATGAGGCTGTGTTTCACTGAGGTTAAACTCATTGATCAATGTTGGTTCTGTTTATATTAATATGAATATAATTGATGAATGAGGCTGGGTTTCACTGAGGTTCAGCTTTGTGGTCAATGCTTGTTCTGTTTATATTAATATGTATATAATTGATCAATGAGGCTGGGTTTCACTGAGGTGCAGCTTTGTGATCAATGTTGGTTCTGTTTATATTAATATGAATATAATTGAGGAATAAGGCTGCGTTTCACTGAGGTTAAACTCATTGATCAATGATGGTTCTGTCTATATTAAAATGAATATAATTGATGATTGAGGCTTGGTTTCACTGAGGTTCAGCTTTGTGATCAATGTTGGTTCTGTATATATTTATATGAATATAATTAATGAATGAGGCTGTGTTTCAAAGAACTTAAACTCATTGATCAATGTTGGTTCTGTTTATAATAATATGAATATAATTGATGAATGAGGCTGGGTTTCACTGAGGTTAAACTCATTGATCAATGTTGGTTCTGTTTATATTAATATGAATATAATTGATGAATGAGGTTGGGTTTCACTGAGGTTCAGCTTTTTGATCAATGTTGGTTCTGTATATATTTATATTAATATAATTAATGAATGAGGCTGTGTTTCAAAGAACTTAAACTCATTGATCAATGTTGGTTCTGTTTATAATAATATGAATATAATTGATGAATGAGGCTGGGTTTCACTGAGGTTAAACTCATTGATCAATGTTGGTTCTGTTTATATTAATATGAATAAAATTGATGAATGAGGCTGGATTTCACTGAGATTCAGCTTTGTGGTCAATTTTGGTTCTTTTTATATTAATATGAATATAATTGATGAATGAGGCTGGGTTTCACTGAGGTTAAACTCATTGATCAATATTGGTTCTGTTTATATTAATATGAATATAATTGAGGAATGAGGCTGGGTTTCACTGAGGCTAAACTCATTGATCAATGTTGGATCTGTTTATACTAATATGAATATAATTGAGGAACGAGGCTGCGTTTCACTGAGGTTAAACTCATTGATCAATGTTGGTTCTGTTTATATTAATATGAATATAACTGATGAATGAGGCTGGGTTTCACTGAGGTTCAGCTTTTTGATCAATGTTGGTTCTGTTTATATGAATATGAATATAATTGAGGAATGAGGCTGGGTTTCACTGAGGTTAAACTCATTGATCAATGTTGGTTCTGTTTATATTAATATGAATATAATTGATGAATGAGGCTGGGTTTCACTGAGGTTCAGCTTTGTGATCAATGTTTGTTCTGTTTATATTAATATGAATATAATTGATGAATGAGGCTGGGTTTCACTGAGGTTCAGCTTTGTGATCAATGTTGGTTCTGTTTATATTAATATGAATATAATTGATGAATGAGAGTGGGTTTCACTGAGGTTCAGCTTTGTGATCAATGTTGGTTCTTTATATATTTATATGAATATAATTAATGAATGAGGCTGTGTTTCAAAGAACTTAAACTCATTGATCAATGTTGGTTCTGTTTATATTAATATGAATATAATTGAGGAATGAGGCTGCGTTTCACTGAGGTTAAACTCATTGATCAATGTTGGTTCTGTTTATATTAATATGAATATAATTGAGGAAGGAGGCTGGGTTTCACTGAGGCTAAACTCATTGATCAATGTTGGATCTGTTTATACTAATATGAATATAATTGAGGAACGAGGCTGCGTTTCACTGAGGTTAAATTCATTGATCAATGTTGGTTCTGTTTATATTAATATGAATATAACTGATGAATGAGGCTGCGTTTCACTGAGGTTAAATTCATTGATCAATGTTGGTTCTGTTTATATTAATATGAATATAACTGATGAATGAGGCTGGGTTTCACTGAGGTTCAGCTTTTTGATCAATGTTGGTTCTGTTTATATGAATATGAATATAATTGAGGAATGAGGCTGGGTTTCACTGAGGTTAAACTCATTGATCAATGTTGGTTCTGTTTATATTAATATGAATATAATTGATGAATGAGGCTGGGTTTCACTGAGGTTCAGCTTTGTGATCAATGTTTGTTCTGTTTATATTAATATGAATATAATTGATGAATGAGGCTGGGTTTCACTGAGGTTCAGCTTTGTGATCAATGTTTGTTCTGTTTATATTAATATGAATATAATTGATGAATGAGGCAGGGTTTCACTGAGGTTCAGCTTTGTGATCAATGTTGGTTCTGTTTATATTAATATGAATATAATTGATGAATGAGGCTGGGTTTCACTGAGGTTCAGCTTTGTGATCAATGTTGGTTCTGTATATATTTATATGAATATAATTAATGAATGAGGCTGTGTTTCAAAGAACTTAAACTCATTGATCAATGTTGGTTCTGTTTATATTAATATGAATATAATTGAGGAATGAGGCTGCGTTTCACTGAGGTTAAACTCATTGATCAATGTTGGTTCTGTTTATATTAATATGAATATAATTGATGAATGAGGCTGGGTTTCACTGAGGTTCAGCTTTGTGATCAATGTTGGTTCTGTTTATATTAATATGAATATAATTGAGGAATGAGGCTGGGTTTCACTGAGGCTAAACTCATTGATCAATGTTGGATCTGTTTATACTAATATGAATATAATTGAGGAACGAGGCTGCGTTTCACTGAGGTTAAACTCATTGATCAATGTTGGTTCTGTTTATATTCATATAAATATAACTGATGGATGAGGCTGGGTTTCACTGAGGTTAAACTCATTGATCAATGTTGGTTCTGTTTATATTAATATGAATAAAATTGATGAATGAGGCTGGGTTTCACTGAGGTTCAGCTTTGTGATCAATGTTGGTTCTGTGTATATTAATATGAATATAATTGATGAATGAGGCTGGGTTTCACGTAGGTTCAGCTTTGTGATCAATGTTGGTTCTGTTTATATTAATATGAATATAATTGATGAATGAGGCTGGGTTTCACTGAGATTCAGCTTTGTGATCAATGTTGGTTCTGTTTATATTAATATGAATATAATTGATGAATGAGGCTGGGTTTCACTGAGATTCAGCTTTGTGGTCAATGTTGGTTCTGTTTATATTAATATGAATATAATTGAGGAATGAGGCTGGGTTTCACTGAGGTTAAACTCATTGATCAATGTTGGTTCTGTTTATATTAATATGAATTTAATTGATGAATGAGGCTGGGTTTCACTGAGGTTCAGCTTTGTGATCAATGTTGGTTCTGTTTATATTAATATGAATATAATTGAGGAATGAGGCTGGGTTTCACTGAGGCTAAACTCATTGATCAATGTTGGATCTGTTTATACTAATATGAATATAATTGAGGAACGAGGCTGCGTTTCACTGAGGTTAAACTCATTGATCAATGTTGGTTCTGTTTATATTAATATAAATATAACTGATGGATGAGGCTGGGTTTCACTGAGGTTAAACTCATTGATCAATGTTGGTTCTGTTTATATTAATATGAATAAAATTGATGAATGAGGCTGGGTTTCACTCAGGTTCAGCTTTGTGATCAATGTTGGTTCTGTTTATATTAATATGAATAAAATTGATGAATGAGGCTGGATTTCACTGAGATTCAGCTTTGTTGTCAATATTGGTTCTGTTTATATTAATATGAATATAATTGATGAATGAGGCTGGGTTTCACTGAGGTTCAGCTTTGTGATCAATATTGGTTCTGTTTATATTAATATGAATATAATTGATGAATGAGGCTGGGTTTCACTGAGATACAGCTCTGTGATCAATGTTGGTTCTGTTTATATTAATATGAACATAATTGAGGAATGAGGCTGAGTTTCACTGAGGTTAAACTCATTGACCAATGTTGGTTCTGTTTATATTAATATGAATATAATTGAGGAATGAGGCTGCGTTTCACTGAGGTTAAACTCATTGATCAATGTTGGTTCTGTTTATATTAATATGAATATAACTGATGAATGAGGCTGGGTTTCACTGAGGTTCAGCTTTGTGATCAATGTTGGTTCTGTTTATATGAATATGAATATAATTGAGGAATGAGGCTGGGTTTCACTGAGGTTAAACTCATTGATCAATGTTGGTTCTGTATATATTTATATGAATATAATTAATGAATGAGGCTGTGTTTCAAAGAACTTAAACTCATTGATCAATGTTTGTTCTGTTTATATTAATATGAATATAATTGAGGAATGAGGCTGCGTTTCACTGAGGTTAAACTCATTGATCAATGTTGGTTCTCTTTATATTAATATGAATAAAATTGATGAATGAGGCTGGGTTTCACTGAGGTTCAGCTTTGTGATCAATGTTGGTTCTGTTTATATTAATATGAATAAAATTGATGAATGAGGCTGGATTTCACTGAGATTCAGCTTTGTGGTCAATGTTGGTTCTTTTTATATTAATATGAATATAATTGATGAATGAGGCTGGGTTTCACTGAGGTTAAACTCATTGATCAATATTGGTTCTGTTTATATTAATATGAATATAATTGATGAATGAGGCTGGGTTTCACTGAGGTTTAGCTTTGTGATCAATGTTGGTTCTGTTTCTATTAATATGAATATAATTGATGAATGAGGCTGGGTTTCACTGAGGTTCAGCTTTGTGATCAATGTTGGTTCTGTTTATATTAATATGAATATAATTGATGAATGAGGCTGGGTTTCACTGAGATTCAGCTCTGTGATCAATGTTGGTTCTGTTTATATTAATATGAATATAATTGATGAATGAGGCTGGGTTTCACTGAGATTCAGCTTTGTGGTCAATGTTGGTTCTGTTTATATTAATATGAATATAATTGATGAATGAGGCTGGGTTTCACTGAGGTTCAGCTTTGTGATCAATGTTGGTTCTGTTTATATTAATATGAATATAATTGATGAATGCGGCTGGGTTTCACTGATGTTCAGCTTTGTGATCAATGTTGGTTCTCTTTATATTAATATGAACATAATTGAAGAATGAGGCTGCGTTTCACTGAGGTTAAACTCATTGACCAATGTTGGTTCTGTTTATATTAATATGAATATAATTGATGAATGAGGCTGGGTTTCACTGAGGTTCAGCTTTGTGATCAATGTTTGTTCTATTTATATTACTATGAATATAATTGAGGAATGAGGCTGCGTTTCACTGAGGTTAAACTCATTGATCAATGTTGGTTCTGTTTATATTAATATGAATATAACTGATGAATGAGGCTGGGTTTCACTAAGGTTCAGCTTTTTGATCAATGTTGGTTCTGTTTATATGAATATGAATATAATTGAGGAATGAGGCTGGGTTTCACTGAGGTTAAACTCATTGATCAATGTTGGTTCTGTTTATATTAATATGAATATAATTGAAGAATGAGGCTGGGTTTCACTGAGGTTCAGCTTTGTGGTCAATGTTTGTTCTGTTTATATTAATATGAATATAATTGATGAATGAGGCTGGGTTTCACTGAGGTTCAGCTTTGTGATCAATGTTGGTTCTGTTTATATTAATATGAATATAATTGATGAATGAGGCTGGGTTTCACTGAGGTTCAGCTTTGTGATCAATGTTGGTTCTGTATATATTTATATGAATATAATTAATGAATGAGGCTGTGTTTCAAAGAACTTAAACTCATTGATCAATGTTGGTTCTGTTTATATTCATATAAATATAACTGATGGATGAGGCTGGGTTTCACTGAGGTTAAACTCATTGATCAATGTTGGTTCTGTTTATATTAATATGAATAAAATTGATGAATGAGGCTGGGTTTCACTGAGGTTCAGCTTTGTGATCAATGTTGGTTCTGTGTATATTAATATGAATATAATTGATGAATGAGGCTGGGTTTCACGTAGGTTCAGCTTTGTGATCAATGTTGGTTCTGTTTATATTAATATGAATATAATTGATGAATGAGGCTGGGTTTCACTGAGATTCAGCTTTGTGATCAATGTTGGTTCTGTTTATATTAATATGAATATAATTGATGAATGAGGCTGGGTTTCACTGAGATTCAGCTTTGTGGTCAATGTTGGTTCTGTTTATATTAATATGAATATAATTGAGGAATGAGGCTGGGTTTCACTGAGGTTAAACTCATTGATCAATGTTGGTTCTGTTTATATTAATATGAATTTAATTGATGAATGAGGCTGGGTTTCACTGAGGTTCAGCTTTGTGATCAATGTTGGTTCTGTTTATATTAATATGAATATAATTGAGGAATGAGGCTGGGTTTCACTGAGGCTAAACTCATTGATCAATGTTGGATCTGTTTATACTAATATGAATATAATTGAGGAACGAGGCTGCGTTTCACTGAGGTTAAACTCATTGATCAATGTTGGTTCTGTTTATATTAATATAAATATAACTGATGGATGAGGCTGGGTTTCACTGAGGTTAAACTCATTGATCAATGTTGGTTCTGTTTATATTAATATGAATAAAATTGATGAATGAGGCTGGGTTTCACTCAGGTTCAGCTTTGTGATCAATGTTGGTTCTGTTTATATTAATATGAATAAAATTGATGAATGAGGCTGGATTTCACTGAGATTCAGCTTTGTTGTCAATATTGGTTCTGTTTATATTAATATGAATATAATTGATGAATGAGGCTGGGTTTCACTGAGGTTCAGCTTTGTGATCAATATTGGTTCTGTTTATATTAATATGAATATAATTGATGAATGAGGCTGGGTTTCACTGAGATACAGCTCTGTGATCAATGTTGGTTCTGTTTATATTAATATGAACATAATTGAGGAATGAGGCTGAGTTTCACTGAGGTTAAACTCATTGACCAATGTTGGTTCTGTTTATATTAATATGAATATAATTGAGGAATGAGGCTGCGTTTCACTGAGGTTAAACTCATTGATCAATGTTGGTTCTGTTTATATTAATATGAATATAACTGATGAATGAGGCTGGGTTTCACTGAGGTTCAGCTTTGTGATCAATGTTGGTTCTGTTTATATGAATATGAATATAATTGAGGAATGAGGCTGGGTTTCACTGAGGTTAAACTCATTGATCAATGTTGGTTCTGTATATATTTATATGAATATAATTAATGAATGAGGCTGTGTTTCAAAGAACTTAAACTCATTGATCAATGTTTGTTCTGTTTATATTAATATGAATATAATTGAGGAATGAGGCTGCGTTTCACTGAGGTTAAACTCATTGATCAATGTTGGTTCTCTTTATATTAATATGAATAAAATTGATGAATGAGGCTGGGTTTCACTGAGGTTCAGCTTTGTGATCAATGTTGGTTCTGTTTATATTAATATGAATAAAATTGATGAATGAGGCTGGATTTCACTGAGATTCAGCTTTGTGGTCAATGTTGGTTCTTTTTATATTAATATGAATATAATTGATGAATGAGGCTGGGTTTCACTGAGGTTAAACTCATTGATCAATATTGGTTCTGTTTATATTAATATGAATATAATTGATGAATGAGGCTGGGTTTCACTGAGGTTTAGCTTTGTGATCAATGTTGGTTCTGTTTCTATTAATATGAATATAATTGATGAATGAGGCTGGGTTTCACTGAGGTTCAGCTTTGTGATCAATGTTGGTTCTGTTTATATTAATATGAATATAATTGATGAATGAGGCTGGGTTTCACTGAGATTCAGCTCTGTGATCAATGTTGGTTCTGTTTATATTAATATGAATATAATTGATGAATGAGGCTGGGTTTCACTGAGATTCAGCTTTGTGGTCAATGTTGGTTCTGTTTATATTAATATGAATATAATTGATGAATGAGGCTGGGTTTCACTGAGGTTCAGCTTTGTGATCAATGTTGGTTCTGTTTATATTAATATGAATATAATTGATGAATGCGGCTGGGTTTCACTGATGTTCAGCTTTGTGATCAATGTTGGTTCTCTTTATATTAATATGAACATAATTGAAGAATGAGGCTGCGTTTCACTGAGGTTAAACTCATTGACCAATGTTGGTTCTGTTTATATTAATATGAATATAATTGATGAATGAGGCTGGGTTTCACTGAGGTTCAGCTTTGTGATCAATGTTTGTTCTATTTATATTACTATGAATATAATTGAGGAATGAGGCTGCGTTTCACTGAGGTTAAACTCATTGATCAATGTTGGTTCTGTTTATATTAATATGAATATAACTGATGAATGAGGCTGGGTTTCACTAAGGTTCAGCTTTTTGATCAATGTTGGTTCTGTTTATATGAATATGAATATAATTGAGGAATGAGGCTGGGTTTCACTGAGGTTAAACTCATTGATCAATGTTGGTTCTGTTTATATTAATATGAATATAATTGAAGAATGAGGCTGGGTTTCACTGAGGTTCAGCTTTGTGGTCAATGTTTGTTCTGTTTATATTAATATGAATATAATTGATGAATGAGGCTGGGTTTCACTGAGGTTCAGCTTTGTGATCAATGTTGGTTCTGTTTATATTAATATGAATATAATTGATGAATGAGGCTGGGTTTCACTGAGGTTCAGCTTTGTGATCAATGTTGGTTCTGTATATATTTATATGAATATAATTAATGAATGAGGCTGTGTTTCAAAGAACTTAAACTCATTGATCAATGTTGGTTCTGTTTATATTAATATGAATATAATTGAGGAATGAGGCTCCGTTTCACTGAGGTTAAACTCATTGATCAATGTTGGTTCTGTTTATATTAATATGAATAAAATTGATGAATGAGGCTGGGTTTCACTCAGGTTCAGCTTTGTGATCAATGTTGGTTCTGTTTATATTAATATGAAAAAAATTGATGAATGAGGCTGGACTTCACTGAGATTCAGCTTTGTTGTCAATATTGGTTCTGTTTATATTAATATGAATATAATTGATGAATGAGGCTGGGTTTCACTGAGGTTCAGCTTTGTGTTCAATGTTGGTTCTGTTTATATTAATATGAATATAATTGAGGAATGCGGCTGGGTTTCACTGATGTTCAGCTTTGTGATCAATGTTGGTTCTCTTTATATTAATATGAACATAATTGAGGAATGAGGCTGCGTTTCACTGAGGTTAAACTCATTGACCAATGTTGGTTCTGTTTATATTAATATGAATATAATTGATGAATGAGGCTGGGTTTCACTGAGGTTCAGCTTTTTGATCAATGTTTGTTCTGTTTATATTACTAGGAATATAATTGAGGAATGAGGCTGCGTTTCACTGAGGTTAAACTCATTGACCAATGTTGTTTCTGTTTATATTAATATGGATATAATTGATGAATGAGGCTGGGTTTCACTGAGGTTCAGCTTTGTGTTCAATGTTGGTTCTGTTTATATTAATATGAATATAATTGAGGAATGCGGCTGGGTTTCACTGATGTTCAGCTTTGTGATCAATGTTGGTTCTCTTTATATTAATATGAACATAATTGAAGAATGAGGCTGCGTTTCACTGAGGTTATTCTCATTGATCAATGTTGGTTCTGTTTATATTAATATGAATAAAATTGATGAATGAGGCTGGGTTTCACTGAGGTTCAGCTTTGTGATCAATGTTGGTTCTGTGTATATTAATATGAATATAATTGATGAATGAGGCTGGGTTTCACGTAGGTTCAGCTTTGTGATCAATGTTGGTTCTGTTTATATTAATATGAATATAATTGATGAATGAGGCTGGGTTTCACTGAGATTCAGCTTTGTGATCAATGTTGGTTCTGTTTATATTAATATGAATATAATTGATGAATGAGGCTGGGTTTCACTGAGATTCAGCTTTGTGGTCAATGTTGGTTCTGTTTATATTAATATGAATATAATTGAGGAATGAGGCTGGGTTTCACTGAGGTTAAACTCATTGATCAATGTTGGTTCTGTTTATATTAATATGAATTTAATTGATGAATGAGGCTGGGTTTCACTGAGGTTCAGCTTTGTGATCAATGTTGGTTCTGTTTATATTAATATGAATATAATTGAGGAATGAGGCTGGGTTTCACTGAGGCTAAACTCATTGATCAATGTTGGATCTGTTTATACTAATATGAATATAATTGAGGAACGAGGCTGCGTTTCACTGAGGTTAAACTCATTGATCAATGTTGGTTCTGTTTATATTAATATAAATATAACTGATGGATGAGGCTGGGTTTCACTGAGGTTAAACTCATTGATCAATGTTGGTTCTGTTTATATTAATATGAATAAAATTGATGAATGAGGCTGGGTTTCACTCAGGTTCAGCTTTGTGATCAATGTTGGTTCTGTTTATATTAATATGAATAAAATTGATGAATGAGGCTGGATTTCACTGAGATTCAGCTTTGTTGTCAATATTGGTTCTGTTTATATTAATATGAATATAATTGATGAATGAGGCTGGGTTTCACTGAGGTTCAGCTTTGTGATCAATATTGGTTCTGTTTATATTAATATGAATATAATTGATGAATGAGGCTGGGTTTCACTGAGATACAGCTCTGTGATCAATGTTGGTTCTGTTTATATTAATATGAACATAATTGAGGAATGAGGCTGAGTTTCACTGAGGTTAAACTCATTGACCAATGTTGGTTCTGTTTATATTAATATGAATATAATTGAGGAATGAGGCTGCGTTTCACTGAGGTTAAACTCATTGATCAATGTTGGTTCTGTTTATATTAATATGAATATAACTGATGAATGAGGCTGGGTTTCACTGAGGTTCAGCTTTGTGATCAATGTTGGTTCTGTTTATATGAATATGAATATAATTGAGGAATGAGGCTGGGTTTCACTGAGGTTAAACTCATTGATCAATGTTGGTTCTGTTTATATTAATATGAATATAATTGATGAATGAGGCTGGGTTTCACTGAGGTTCAGCTTTGTGATCAATGTTTGTTCTGTTTATATTAATATGAATATAATTGATGAATGAGGCTGGGTCTCACTGAGGTTCAGCTTTGTGGTCAATGCTTGTTCTGTTTATATTAATATGTATATAATTGATGAATGAGGCTGAGTTTCACTGAGGTTCAGCTTTGTGATCAATGTTGGTTCTGTTTATATTAATATGAATATAATTGATGAATGAGGCTGGGTTTCACTGAGGTTCAGCTTTGTGATCAATGTTGGTTCTGTATATATTTATATGAATATAATTAATGAATGAGGCTGTGTTTCAAAGAACTTAAACTCATTGATCAATGTTTGTTCTGTTTATATTAATATGAATATAATTGAGGAATGAGGCTGCGTTTCACTGAGGTTAAACTCATTGATCAATGTTGGTTCTCTTTATATTAATATGAATAAAATTGATGAATGAGGCTGGGTTTCACTGAGGTTCAGCTTTGTGATCAATGTTGGTTCTGTTTATATTAATATGAATAAAATTGATGAATGAGGCTGGATTTCACTGAGATTCAGCTTTGTGGTCAATGTTGGTTCTTTTTATATTAATATGAATATAATTGATGAATGAGGCTGGGTTTCACTGAGGTTAAACTCATTGATCAATATTGGTTCTGTTTATATTAATATGAATATAATTGATGAATGAGGCTGGGTTTCACTGAGGTTTAGCTTTGTGATCAATGTTGGTTCTGTTTCTATTAATATGAATATAATTGATGAATGAGGCTGGGTTTCACTGAGGTTCAGCTTTGTGATCAATGTTGGTTCTGTTTATATTAATATGAATATAATTGATGAATGAGGCTGGGTTTCACTGAGATTCAGCTCTGTGATCAATGTTGGTTCTGTTTATATTAATATGAATATAATTGATGAATGAGGCTGGGTTTCACTGAGATTCAGCTTTGTGGTCAATGTTGGTTCTGTTTATATTAATATGAATATAATTGATGAATGAGGCTGGGTTTCACTGAGGTTCAGCTTTGTGATCAATGTTGGTTCTGTTTATATTAATATGAATATAATTGATGAATGCGGCTGGGTTTCACTGATGTTCAGCTTTGTGATCAATGTTGGTTCTCTTTATATTAATATGAACATAATTGAAGAATGAGGCTGCGTTTCACTGAGGTTAAACTCATTGACCAATGTTGGTTCTGTTTATATTAATATGAATATAATTGATGAATGAGGCTGGGTTTCACTGAGGTTCAGCTTTGTGGTCAATGCTTGTTCTGTTTATATTAATATGTATATAATTGATCAATGAGGCTGGGTTTCACTGAGGTTCAGCTTTGTGATCAATGTTGGTTCTGTTTATATTAATATGAATATAATTGAGGAATAAGGCTGCGTTTCACTGAGGTTAAACTCATTGATCAATGATGGTTCTGTCTATATTAAAATGAATATAATTGATGATTGAGGCTTGGTTTCACTGAGGTTCAGCTTTGTGATCAATGTTGGTTCTGTATATATTTATATGAATATAATTAATGAATGAGGCTGTGTTTCAAAGAACTTAAACTCATTGATCAATGTTGGTTCTGTTTATAATAATATGAATATAATTGATGAATGAGGCTGGGTTTCACTGAGGTTAAACTCATTGATCAATGTTGGTTCTGTTTATATTAATATGAATATAATTGATGAATGAGGCTGGGTTTCACTGAGGTTCAGCTTTTTGATCAATGTTGGTTCTGTATATATTTATATTAATATAATTAATGAATGAGGCTGTGTTTCAAAGAACTTAAACTCATTGATCAATGTTGGTTCTGTTTATAATAATATGAATATAATTGATGAATGAGGCTGGGTTTCACTGAGGTTAAACTCATTGATCAATGTTGGTTCTGTTTATATTAATATGAATAAAATTGATGAATGAGGCTGGATTTCACTGAGGTTCAGCTTTGTGATCAATGTTGGTTCTTTTTATATTAATATGAATATAATTGATGAATGAGGCTGGGTTTCACTGAGGTTAAACTCATTGATCAATATTGGTTCTGTTTATATTAATATGAATATAATTGATCAATTAGGCTGGGTTTCACTGAGGTTCAGCTTTGTGATCAATGTTGGTTCTGTTTATATGAATATGAATATAATTGAGGAATGAGGCTGTGTTTCACTGAGGTTAAACTCATTGATCAATGTTGGTTCTGTTTATAATAATATGAATATAATTGATGAATGAGGCTGGGTTTCACTGAGGTTAAACTCATTGATCAATGTTGGTTCTGTTTATATTAATATGAATATAATTGATGAATGAGGCTGGGTTTCACTGAGGTTCAGCTTTTTGATCAATGTTGGTTCTGTATATATTTATATTAATATAATTAATGAATGAGGCTGTGTTTCAAAGAACTTAAACTCATTGATCAATGTTGGTTCTGTTTATAATAATATGAATATAATTGATGAATGAGGCTGGGTTTCACTGAGGTTAAACTCATTGATCAATGTTGGTTCTGTTTATATTAATATGAATAAAATTGATGAATGAGGCTGGATTTCACTGAGGTTCAGCTTTGTGATCAATGTTGGTTCTTTTTATATTAATATGAATATAATTGATGAATGAGGCTGGGTTTCACTGAGGTTAAACTCATTGATCAATATTGGTTCTGTTTATATTAATATGAATATAATTGATCAATTAGGCTGGGTTTCACTGAGGTTCAGCTTTGTGATCAATGTTGGTTCTGTTTATATGAATATGAATATAATTGAGGAATGAGGCTGTGTTTCACTGAGGTTAAACTCATTGATCAATGTTGGTTATGTTTATATTAATATGAATATAATTGATGAATGAGGCTGGGTTTCACTGAGGTTCAGCTTTGTGGTCAATGCTTGTTCTGTTTATATTAATATGTATATAATTGATCAATGAGGCTGGGTTTCACTGAGGTTCAGCTTTGTGATCAATGTTGGTTCTGTTTATATTAATATGAATATAATTGAGGAATAAGGCTGCGTTTCACTGAGGTTAAACTCATTGATCAATGATGGTTCTGTCTATATTAAAATGAATATAATTGATGATTGAGGCTTGGTTTCACTGAGGTTCAGCTTTGTGATCAATGTTGGTTCTGTTTATAATAATATGAATATAATTGATGAATGAGGCTGGGTTTCACTGAGGTTAAACTCATTGATCAATGTTGGTTCTGTTTATATTAATATGAATATAATTGATGAATGAGGCTGGGTTTCACTGAGGTTCAGCTTTTTGATCAATGTTGGTTCTGTATATATTTATATTAATATAATTAATGAATGAGGCTGTGTTTCAAAGAACTTAAACTCATTGATCAATGTTGGTTCTGTTTATAATAATATGAATATAATTGATGAATGAGGCTGGGTTTCACTGAGGTTAAACTCATTGATCAATGTTGGTTCTGTTTATATTAATATGAATAAAATTGATGAATGAGGCTGGATTTCACTGAGATTCAGCTTTGTGGTCAATTTTGGTTCTTTTTATATTAATATGAATATAATTGATGAATGAGGCTGGGTTTCACTGAGGTTAAACTCATTGATCAATATTGGTTCTGTTTATATTAATATGAATATAATTGAGGAATGAGGCTGGGTTTCACTGAGGCTAAACTCATTGATCAATGTTGGATCTGTTTATACTAATATGAATATAATTGAGGAACGAGGCTGCGTTTCACTGAGGTTAAACTCATTGATCAATGTTGGTTCTGTTTATATTAATATGAATATAACTGATGAATGAGGCTGGGTTTCACTGAGGTTCAGCTTTTTGATCAATGTTGGTTCTGTTTATATGAATATGAATATAATTGAGGAATGAGGCTGGGTTTCACTGAGGTTAAACTCATTGATCAATGTTGGTTCTGTTTATATCAATATGAATATAATTGATGAATGAGGCTGGGTTTCACTGAGGTTCAGCTTTGTGATCAATGTTTGTTCTGTTTATATTAATATGAATATAATTGATGAATGAGGCTGGGTTTCACTGAGGTTCAGCTTTGTGATCAATGTTTGTTCTGTTTATATTAATATGAATATAATTGATGAATGAGGCTGGGTTTCACTGAGGTTCAGCTTTGTGATCAATGTTGGTTCTGTTTATATTAATATGAATATAATTGATGAATGAGAGTGGGTTTCACTGAGGTTCAGCTTTGTGATCAATGTTGGTTCTTTACATATTTATATGAATATAATTAATGAATGAGGCTGTGTTTCAAAGAACTTAAACTCATTGATCAATGTTGGTTCTGTTTATATTAATATGAATATAATTGAGGAAGGAGGCTGGGTTTCACTGAGGCTAAACTCATTGATCAATGTTGGATCTGTTTATACTAATATGAATATAATTGAGGAACGAGGCTGCGTTTCACTGAGGTTAAATTCATTGATCAATGTTGGTTCTGTTTATATTAATATGAATATAACTGATGAATGAGGCTGGGTTTCACTGAGGTTCAGCTTTTTGATCAATGTTGGTTCTGTTTATATGAATATGAATATATTTGAGGAATGAGGCTGGGTTTCACTGAGGTTAAACTCATTGATCAATGTTGGTTCTGTTTATATTAATATGAATATAATTGATGAATGAGGCTGGGTTTCACTGAGGTTCAGCTTTGTGATCAATGTTGGTTCTGTTTATATTAATATGAATATAATTGATGAATGAGGCTGGGTTTCACTGAGGTTCAGCTTTGTGATCAATGTTTGTTCTGTTTATATTAATATGAATATAATTGATGAATGAGGCTGGGTTTCACTGAGGTTCAGCTTTGTGATCAATGTTGGTTCTGTTTATATTAATATGAATATAATTGATGAATGAGGCTGGGTTTCACTGAGGTTCAGCTTTGTGATCAATGTTGGTTCTGTATATATTTATATGAATATAATTAATGAATGAGGCTGTGTTTCAAAGAACTTAAACTCATTGATCAATGTTGGTTCTGTTTATATTAATATGAATATAATTGAGGAATGAGGCTGCGTTTCACTGAGGTTAAACTCATTGATCAATGTTGGTTCTGTTTATATTAATATGAATAAAATTGATGAATGAGGCTGGGTTTCACTGAGGTTCAGCTTTGTGGTCAATGCTTGTTCTGTTTATATTAATATGTATATAATTGATCAATGAGGCTGGGTTTCACTGAGGTTCAGCTTTGTGATCAATGTTGGTTCTGTTTATATTAATATGAATATAATTGAGGAATAAGGCTGCGTTTCACTGAGGTTAAACTCATTGATCAATGATGGTTCTGTCTATATTAAAATGAATATAATTGATGATTGAGGCTTGGTTTCACTGAGGTTCAGCTTTGTGATCAATGTTGGTTCTGTATATATTTATATGAATATAATTAATGAATGAGGCTGTGTTTCAAAGAACTTAAACTCATTGATCAATGTTGGTTCTGTTTATAATAATATGAATATAATTGATGAATGAGGCTGGGTTTCACTGAGGTTAAACTCATTGATCAATGTTGGTTCTGTTTATATTAATATGAATATAATTGATGAATGAGGCTGGGTTTCACTGAGGTTCAGCTTTTTGATCAATGTTGGTTCTGTATATATTTATATTAATATAATTAATGAATGAGGCTGTGTTTCAAAGAACTTAAACTCATTGATCAATGTTGGTTCTGTTTATAATAATATGAATATAATTGATGAATGAGGCTGGGTTTCACTGAGGTTAAACTCATTGATCAATGTTGGTTCTGTTTATATTAATATGAATAAAATTGATGAATGAGGCTGGATTTCACTGAGGTTCAGCTTTGTGATCAATGTTGGTTCTTTTTATATTAATATGAATATAATTGATGAATGAGGCTGGGATTCACTGAGGTTAAACTCATTGATCAATATTGGTTCTGTTTATATTAATATGAATATAATTGATCAATTAGGCTGGGTTTCACTGAGGTTCAGCTTTGTGATCAATGTTGGTTCTGTTTATATGAATATGAATATAATTGAGGAATGAGGCTGTGTTTCACTGAGGTTAAACTCATTGATCAATGTTGGTTCTGTTTATATTAATATGAATATAATTGATGAATGAGGCTGGGTTTCACTGAGGTTCAGCTTTGTGGTCAATGCTTGTTCTGTTTATATTAATATGTATATAATTGATCAATGAGGCTGGGTTTCACTGAGGTTCAGCTTTGTGATCAATGTTGGTTCTGTTTATATTAATATGAATATAATTGAGGAATAAGGCTGCGTTTCACTGAGGTTAAACTCATTGATCAATGATGGTTCTGTCTATATTAAAATGAATATAATTGATGATTGAGGCTTGGTTTCACTGAGGTTCAGCTTTGTGATCAATGTTGGTTCTGTATATATTTATATGAATATAATTAATGAATGAGGCTGTGTTTCAAAGAACTTAAACTCATTGATCAATGTTGGTTCTGTTTATAATAATATGAATATAATTGATGAATGAGGCTGGGTTTCACTGAGGTTAAACTCATTGATCAATGTTGGTTCTGTTTATATTAATATGAATATAATTGATGAATGAGGCTGGGTTTCACTGAGGTTCAGCTTTTTGATCAATGTTGGTTCTGTATATATTTATATTAATATAATTAATGAATGAGGCTGTGTTTCAAAGAACTTAAACTCATTGATCAATGTTGGTTCATTTTATAATAATATGAATATAATTGATGAATGAGGCTGGGTTTCACTGAGGTTAAACTCATTGATCAATGTTGGTTCTGTTTATATTAATATGAATAAAATTGATGAATGAGGCTGGATTTCACTGAGATTCAGCTTTGTGGTCAATTTTGGTTCTTTTTATATTAATATGAATATAATTGATGAATGAGGCTGGGTTTCACTGAGGTTAAACTCATTGATCAATATTGGTTCTGTTTATATTAATATGAATATAATTGAGGAATGAGGCTGGGTTTCACTGAGGCTAAACTCATTGATCAATGTTGGATCTGTTTATACTAATATGAATATAATTGAGGAACGAGGCTGCGTTTCACTGAGGTTAAACTCATTGATCAATGTTGGTTCTGTTTATATTAATATGAATATAACTGATGAATGAGGCTGGGTTTCACTGAGGTTCAGCTTTTTGATCAATGTTGGTTCTGTTTATATGAATATGAATATAATTGAGGAATGAGGCTGGGTTTCACTGAGGTTAAACTCATTGATCAATGTTGGTTCTGTTTATATTAATATGAATATAATTGATGAATGAGGCTGGGTTTCACTGAGGTTCAGCTTTGTGATCAATGTTTGTTCTGTTTATATTAATATGAATATAATTGATGAATGAGGCTGGGTTTCACTGAGGTTCAGCTTTGTGATCAATGTTTGTTCTGTTTATATTAATATGAATATAATTGATGAATGAGGCTGGGTTTCACTGAGGTTCAGCTTTGTGATCAATGTTGGTTCTGTTTATATTAATATGAATATAATTGATGAATGAGAGTGGGTTTCACTGAGGTTCAGCTTTGTGATCAATGTTGGTTCTTTATATATTTATATGAATATAATTAATGAATGAGGCTGTGTTTCAAAGAACTTAAACTCATTGATCAATGTTGGTTCTGTTTATATTAATATGAATATAATTGAGGAAGGAGGCTGGGTTTCACTGAGGCTAAACTCATTGATCAATGTTGGATCTGTTTATACTAATATGAATATAATTGAGGAACGAGGCTGCGTTTCACTGAGGTTAAATTCATTGATCAATGTTGGTTCTGTTTATATTAATATGAATATAACTGATGAATGAGGCTGGGTTTCACTGAGGTTCAGCTTTTTGATCAATGTTGGTTCTGTTTATATGAATATGAATATATTTGAGGAATGAGGCTGGGTTTCACTGAGGTTAAACTCATTGATCAATGTTGGTTCTGTTTATATTAATATGAATATAATTGATGAATGAGGCTGGGTTTCACTGAGGTTCAGCTTTGTGATCAATGTTGGTTCTGTTTATATTAATATGAATATAATTGATGAATGAGGCTGGGTTTCACTGAGGTTCAGCTTTGTGATCAATGTTTGTTCTGTTTATATTAATATGAATATAATTGATGAATGAGGCTGGGTTTCACTGAGGTTCAGCTTTGTGATCAATGTTGGTTCTGTTTATATTAATATGAATAAAATTGATGAATGAGGCTGGGTTTCACTGAGGTTCAGCTTTGTGATCAATGTTGGTTCTGTATATATTTATATGAATATAATTAATGAATGAGGCTGTGTTTCAAAGAACTTAAACTCATTGATCAATGTTGGTTCTGTTTATATTAATATGAATATAATTGAGGAATGAGGCTGCGTTTCACTGAGGTTAAACTCATTGATCAATGTTGGTTCTGTTTATATTAATATGAATAAAATTGATGAATGAGGCTGGGTTTCACTGAGGTTCAGCTTTGTGATCAATGTTGGTTCTGTTTATATTAATATGAATAAAATTGATGAATGAGGCTGGATTTCACTGAGATTCAGCTTTGTGGTCAATTTTGGTTCTGTTTATATTAATATGAATATAATTGATGAATGAGGCTGGGTTTCACTGAGGTTAAACTCATTGATCAATATTGGTTCTGTTTATATTAATATGAATATAATTGATGAATTAGGCTGGGTTTCACTGAGGTTCAGCTTTGTGATCAATGTTGGTTCTGTGTATATTAATATGAATATAATTGATGAATGAGGCTGGGTTTCACGTAGGTTCAGCTTTGTGATCAATGTTGGTTCTGTTTATATTAATATGAATATAATTGATCAATGAGGCTGGGTTTCACTGAGATTCAGCTTTGTGATCAATGTTGGTTCTGTTTATATTAATATGAATATAATTGATGAATGAGGCTGGGTTTCACTGAGATTCAGCTTTGTGGTCAATGTTGGTTCTGTTTATATTAATATGAATATAATTGAGGAATGAGGCTGGGTTTCACTGAGGTTAAACTCATTGATCAATGTTGGTTCTGTTTATATTAATATGAATATAATTGATGAATGAGGCTGGGTTTCACTGAGGTTCAGCTTTGTGATCAATGTTGGTTCTGTTTATATTAATATGAATATAATTGAGGAATGAGGCTGGGTTTCACTTAGGCTAAACTCATTGATCAATGTTGGATCTGTTTATACTAATATGAATATAATTGAGGAACGAGGCTGCGTTTCACTGAGGTTAAACTCATTGATCAATGTTGGTTCTGTTTATATTAATATAAATATAACTGATGGATGAGGCTGGGTTTCACTGAGGTTCAGCTTTTTGATCAATGTTGGTTCTGTTTATATGAATATGAATATAATTGAGGAATGAGGCTGGGTTTCACTGAGGTTAAACTCATTGATCAATGTTGGTTCTGTTTATATTAATATGAATATAATTGATGAATGAGGCTGGGTTTCACTGAGGTTCAGCTTTGTGATCAATGTTTGTTCTGTTTATATTAATATGAATATAATTGATGAATGAGGCTGGGTTTCACTGAGGTTCAGCTTTGTGATCAATGTTGGTTCTGTTTATATTAATATGAATATAATTGATGAATGAGAGTGGGTTTCACTGAGGTTCAGCTTTGTGATCAATGTTGGTTCTTTATATATTTATATGAATATAATTAATGAATGAGGCTGTGTTTCAAAGAACTTAAACTCATTGATCAATGTTGGTTCTGTTTATATTAATATGAATATAATTGAGGAAGGAGGCTGGGTTTCACTGAGGCTAAACTCATTGATCAATGTTGGATCTGTTTATACTAATATGAATATAATTGAGGAACGAGGCTGCGTTTCACTGAGGTTAAATTCATTGATCAATGTTGGTTCTGTTTATATTAATATGAATATAACTGATGAATGAGGCTGGGTTTCACTGAGGTTCAGCTTTTTGATCAATGTTGGTTCTGTTTATATGAATATGAATATATTTGAGGAATGAGGCTGGGTTTCACTGAGGTTAAACTCATTGATCAATGTTGGTTCTGTTTATATTAATATGAATATAATTGATGAATGAGGCTGGGTTTCACTGAGGTTCAGCTTTGTGATCAATGTTGGTTCTGTTTATATTAATATGAATATAATTGATGAATGAGGCTGGGTTTCACTGAGGTTCAGCTTTGTGATCAATGTTTGTTCTGTTTATATTAATATGAATATAATTGATGAATGAGGCTGGGTTTCACTGAGGTTCAGCTTTGTGATCAATGTTGGTTCTGTTTATATTAATATGAATATAATTGATGAATGAGGCTGGGTTTCACTGAGGTTCAGCTTTGTGATCAATGTTGGTTCTGTATATATTTATATGAATATAATTAATGAATGAGGCTGTGTTTCAAAGAACTTAAACTCATTGATCAATGTTGGTTCTGTTTATATTAATATGAATATAATTGAGGAATGAGGCTGCGTTTCACTGAGGTTAAACTCATTGATCAATGTTGGTTCTGTTTATATTAATATGAATAAAATTGATGAATGAGGCTGGGTTTCACTGAGGTTCAGCTTTGTGGTCAATGCTTGTTCTGTTTATATTAATATGTATATAATTGATCAATGAGGCTGGGTTTCACTGAGGTTCAGCTTTGTGATCAATGTTGGTTCTGTTTATATTAATATGAATATAATTGAGGAATAAGGCTGCGTTTCACTGAGGTTAAACTCATTGATCAATGATGGTTCTGTCTATATTAAAATGAATATAATTGATGATTGAGGCTTGGTTTCACTGAGGTTCAGCTTTGTGATCAATGTTGGTTCTGTATATATTTATATGAATATAATTAATGAATGAGGCTGTGTTTCAAAGAACTTAAACTCATTGATCAATGTTGGTTCTGTTTATAATAATATGAATATAATTGATGAATGAGGCTGGGTTTCACTGAGGTTAAACTCATTGATCAATGTTGGTTCTGTTTATATTAATATGAATATAATTGATGAATGAGGCTGGGTTTCACTGAGGTTCAGCTTTTTGATCAATGTTGGTTCTGTATATATTTATATTAATATAATTAATGAATGAGGCTGTGTTTCAAAGAACTTAAACTCATTGATCAATGTTGGTTCTGTTTATAATAATATGAATATAATTGATGAATGAGGCTGGGTTTCACTGAGGTTAAACTCATTGATCAATGTTGGTTCTGTTTATATTAATATGAATAAAATTGATGAATGAGGCTGGATTTCACTGAGGTTCAGCTTTGTGATCAATGTTGGTTCTTTTTATATTAATATGAATATAATTGATGAATGAGGCTGGGTTTCACTGAGGTTAAACTCATTGATCAATATTGGTTCTGTTTATATTAATATGAATATAATTGATCAATTAGGCTGGGTTTCACTGAGGTTCAGCTTTGTGATCAATGTTGGTTCTGTTTATATGAATATGAATATAATTGAGGAATGAGGCTGTGTTTCACTGAGGTTAAACTCATTGATCAATGTTGGTTCTGTTTATATTAATATGAATATAATTGATGAATGAGGCTGGGTTTCACTGAGGTTCAGCTTTGTGGTCAATGCTTGTTCTGTTTATATTAATATGTATATAATTGATCAATGAGGCTGGGTTTCACTGAGGTTCAGCTTTGTGATCAATGTTGGTTCTGTTTATATTAATATGAATATAATTGAGGAATAAGGCTGCGTTTCACTGAGGTTAAACTCATTGATCAATGATGGTTCTGTCTATATTAAAATGAATATAATTGATGATTGAGGCTTGGTTTCACTGAGGTTCAGCTTTGTGATCAATGTTGGTTCTGTATATATTTATATGAATATAATTAATGAATGAGGCTGTGTTTCAAAGAACTTAAACTCATTGATCAATGTTGGTTCTGTTTATAATAATATGAATATAATTGATGAATGAGGCTGGGTTTCACTGAGGTTAAACTCATTGATCAATGTTGGTTCTGTTTATATTAATATGAATATAATTGATGAATGAGGCTGGGTTTCACTGAGGTTCAGCTTTTTGATCAATGTTGGTTCTGTATATATTTATATTAATATAATTAATGAATGAGGCTGTGTTTCAAAGAACTTAAACTCATTGATCAATGTTGGTTCATTTTATAATAATATGAATATAATTGATGAATGAGGCTGGGTTTCACTGAGGTTAAACTCATTGATCAATGTTGGTTCTGTTTATATTAATATGAATAAAATTGATGAATGAGGCTGGATTTCACTGAGATTCAGCTTTGTGGTCAATTTTGGTTCTTTTTATATTAATATGAATATAATTGATGAATGAGGCTGGGTTTCACTGAGGTTAAACTCATTGATCAATATTGGTTCTGTTTATATTAATATGAATATAATTGAGGAATGAGGCTGGGTTTCACTGAGGCTAAACTCATTGATCAATGTTGGATCTGTTTATACTAATATGAATATAATTGAGGAACGAGGCTGCGTTTCACTGAGGTTAAACTCATTGATCAATGTTGGTTCTGTTTATATTAATATGAATATAACTGATGAATGAGGCTGGGTTTCACTGAGGTTCAGCTTTTTGATCAATGTTGGTTCTGTTTATATGAATATGAATATAATTGAGGAATGAGGCTGGGTTTCACTGAGGTTAAACTCATTGATCAATGTTGGTTCTGTTTATATTAATATGAATATAATTGATGAATGAGGCTGGGTTTCACTGAGGTTCAGCTTTGTGATCAATGTTTGTTCTGTTTATATTAATATGAATATAATTGATGAATGAGGCTGGGTTTCACTGAGGTTCAGCTTTGTGATCAATGTTTGTTCTGTTTATATTAATATGAATATAATTGATGAATGAGGCTGGGTTTCACTGAGGTTCAGCTTTGTGATCAATGTTGGTTCTGTTTATATTAATATGAATATAATTGATGAATGAGAGTGGGTTTCACTGAGGTTCAGCTTTGTGATCAATGTTGGTTCTTTATATATTTATATGAATATAATTAATGAATGAGGCTGTGTTTCAAAGAACTTAAACTCATTGATCAATGTTGGTTCTCTTTATATTAATATGAATATAATTGAGGAAGGAGGCTGGGTTTCACTGAGGCTAAACTCATTGATCAATGTTGGATCTGTTTATACTAATATGAATATAATTGAGGAACGAGGCTGCGTTTCACTGAGGTTAAATTCATTGATCAATGTTGGTTCTGTTTATATTAATATGAATATAACTGATGAATGAGGCTGGGTTTCACTGAGGTTCAGCTTTTTGATCAATGTTGGTTCTGTTTATATGAATATGAATATATTTGAGGAATGAGGCTGGGTTTCACTGAGGTTAAACTCATTGATCAATGTTGGTTCTGTTTATATTAATATGAATATAATTGATGAATGAGGCTGGGTTTCACTGAGGTTCAGCTTTGTGATCAATGTTGGTTCTGTTTATATTAATATGAATATAATTGATGAATGAGGCTGGGTTTCACTGAGGTTCAGCTTTGTGATCAATGTTTGTTCTGTTTATATTAATATGAATATAATTGATGAATGAGGCTGGGTTTCACTGAGGTTCAGCTTTGTGATCAATGTTGGTTCTGTTTATATTAATATGAATAAAATTGATGAATGAGGCTGGGTTTCACTGAGGTTCAGCTTTGTGATCAATGTTGGTTCTGTATATATTTATATGAATATAATTAATGAATGAGGCTGTGTTTCAAAGAACTTAAACTCATTGATCAATGTTGGTTCTGTTTATATTAATATGAATATAATTGAGGAATGAGGCTGCGTTTCACTGAGGTTAAACTCATTGATCAATGTTGGTTCTGTTTATATTAATATGAATAAAATTGATGAATGAGGCTGGGTTTCACTGAGGTTCAGCTTTGTGATCAATGTTGGTTCTGTTTATATTAATATGAATAAAATTGATGAATGAGGCTGGATTTCACTGAGATTCAGCTTTGTGGTCAATTTTGGTTCTGTTTATATTAATATGAATATAATTGATGAATGAGGCTGGGTTTCACTGAGGTTAAACTCATTGATCAATATTGGTTCTGTTTATATTAATATGAATATAATTGATGAATTAGGCTGGGTTTCACTGAGGTTCAGCTTTGTGATCAATGTTGGTTCTGTGTATATTAATATGAATATAATTGATGAATGAGGCTGGGTTTCACGTAGGTTCAGCTTTGTGATCAATGTTGGTTCTGTTTATATTAATATGAATATAATTGATCAATGAGGCTGGGTTTCACTGAGATTCAGCTTTGTGATCAATGTTGGTTCTGTTTATATTAATATGAATATAATTGATGAATGAGGCTGGGTTTCACTGAGATTCAGCTTTGTGGTCAATGTTGGTTCTGTTTATATTAATATGAATATAATTGAGGAATGAGGCTGGGTTTCACTGAGGTTAAACTCATTGATCAATGTTGGTTCTGTTTATATTAATATGAATATAATTGATGAATGAGGCTGGGTTTCACTGAGGTTCAGCTTTGTGATCAATGTTGGTTCTGTTTATATTAATATGAATATAATTGAGGAATGAGGCTGGGTTTCACTTAGGCTAAACTCATTGATCAATGTTGGATCTGTTTATACTAATATGAATATAATTGAGGAACGAGGCTGCGTTTCACTGAGGTTAAACTCATTGATCAATGTTGGTTCTGTTTATATTAATATAAATATAACTGATGGATGAGGCTGGGTTTCACTGAGGTTCAGCTTTTTGATCAATGTTGGTTCTGTTTATATGAATATGAATATAATTGAGGAATGAGGCTGGGTTTCACTGAGGTTAAACTCATTGATCAATGTTGGTTCTGTTTATATTAATATGAATATAATTGATGAATGAGGCTGGGTTTCACTGAGGTTCAGCTTTGTGATCAATGTTTGTTCTGTTTATATTAATATGAATATTATTGATGAATGAGGCTGGGTTTCACTGAGGTTCAGCTTTGTGATCAATGTTTGTTCTGTTTATATTAATATGAATATAATTGATGAATGAGGCTGGGTTTCACTGAGGTTCAGCTTTGTGATCAATGTTGGTTCTGTATATATTTATATGAATATAATTAATGAATGAGGCTGGGTTTCATAGAACTTAAACTCATTGATCAATGTTGGTTCTGTTTATATTAATATGAATATAATTGAGGAATTAGGCTGGGTTTCACTGAGGTTCAGCTTTGTGATCAATGTTGGTTCTGTGTATATTAATATGAATATAATTGATGAATGAGGCTGGGTTTCATGTAGGTTCAGCTTTGTGATCAATGTTGGTTCTGTTTATATTAATATGAATATAATTGATGAATGAGGCTGGGTTTCACTGAGATTCAGCTTTGTGATCAATGTTGGTTCTGTTTATATTAATATGAATATAATTGATGAATGAGGCTGGGTTTCACTGAGATTCAGCTTTGTGGTCAATGTTGGTTCTGTTTATATTAATATGAATATAATTGAGGAATGAGGCTGGGTTTCACTGAGGTTCAGCTTTGTGATCAATGTTGGTTCTGTTTATATTAATATGAATATAATTGAGGAATGAGGCTGGGTTTCACTGAGGCTAAACTCATTGATCAATGTTGGATCTGTTTATACTAATATGAATATAATTGAGGAACGAAGCTGCGTTTCACTGAGGTTAAACTCATTGATCAATGTTGGTTCTGTTTATATTAATATAAATATAACTGATGGATGAGGCTGGGTTTCACTGAGGTTCAGCTTTTTGATCAATGTTGGTTCTGTTTATATGAATATGAATATAATTGAGGAATGAGGCTGGGTTTCACTGAGGTTAAACTCATTGATCAATGTTGGTTCTGTTTATATTAATATGAATATAATTGATGAATGAGGCTGGGTTTCACTGAGGTTCAGCTTTGTGATCAATGTTTGTTCTGTTTATATTAATATGAATATAATTGATGAATGAGGCTGGGTTTCACTGAGGTTCAGCTTTGTGATCAATGTTTGTTCTGTTTATATTAATATGAATATAATTGATGAATGAGGCTGGGTTTCACTGAGGTTCAGCTTTGTGATCAATGTTGGTTCTGTTTATATTAATATGAATATAATTGATGAATGAGACTGGGTTTCACTGAGGTTCAGCTTTGTGATCAATGTTGGTTCTGTATATATTTATATGAATATAATTAATGAATGAGGCTGTGTTTCAAAGAACTTAAACTTATTGATCAATGTTGGTTCTGTTTATATTAATATGAATATAATTGAGGAATGAGGCTGCGTTTCACTGAGGTTAAACTCATTGATCAATGTTGGTTCTGTTTATATTAATATGAATAAAAGTGATGAATGAGGCTGGATTTCACTGAGATTCAGCTTTGTGGTCAATTTTGGTTCTTTTTATATTAATATGAATATAATTGATGAATGAGGCTGGGTTTCACTGAGGTTAAACTCATTGATCAATATTGGTTCTGTTTATATTAATATGAATATAATTGATGAATTAGGCTGGGTTTCACTGAGGTTCAGCTTTGTGATCAATGTTGGTACTGTGTATATTAATATGAATATAATTGATGAATGAGGCTGGGTTTCACTGAGGTTCAGCTTTGTGATCAATGTTGGTTCTGTTTATATTAATATGAAAATAATTGATGAATGAGGCTGGGTTTCACTGAGATTCAGCTTTGTGATCAATGTTGGTTCTGTTTATATTAATATGAATATAATTGATGAATGAGGCTGGGTTTCACTGAGATTCAGCTTTGTGGTCAATGTTGGTTCTGTTTATATTAATATGAATATAATTGATGAATGAGGCTGGGTTTCACTGAGGTTAAGCTTTGTGTTCAATGTTGGTTCTGTTTATATTAATATGAATATAATTGAGGAATGTGGCTGGGTTTCACTGATGTTCAGCTTTGTGATCAATGTTGGTTCTCTTTATATTAATATGAACATAATTGAGGAATGAGGCTGCGTTTCACTGAGGTTAAACTCATTGATCAATGTTGGTTCTGTTTATATTAATATGAATATAATTGATGAATGAGGCTGGGTTTCATTGAGGTTAAACTCATTGATCAATGTTGGTTCTGTTTATATTAATATGAATATAATTGATGAATGAGGCTGGGTTTCACTGAGGTTCAGCTTTGTGATCAATGTTTGTTGTGTTTATATTAATATGAATATAATTGATGAATGAGGCTGGGTTTCACTGAGGTTCAGCTTTGTGGTCAATGCTTGTTCTGTTTTTATTAATATGTATATAATTGATGAATGAGGCTGGGTTTCACTGAGGTTCAGCTTTGTGATCAATGTTGGTTCTGTTTATATTAATATGAATATAATTGAGGAATAAGGCTGCGTTTCACTGAGGTTAAACTCATTGATCAATGATGGTTCTGTTTATATTAATATGAATATAATTGATGAATGAGGCTGGGTTTCACTGAGGTTCAGCTTTGTGATCAATGTTGGTTCTGTTTATATTAATATGAATATAATTGAGGAATGAGGCTGGGTTTCACTGAGGCTAAACTCATTGATCAATGTTGGTTCTGTTTATACTAATATGAATATAATTGAGGAACGAGGCTGCGTTTCACTGAGGTTAAACTCATTGATCAATGTTGGTTCTGTTTATATTAATATGAATAAAATTGATGAATGAGGCTGGGTTTCACTGAGGTTAAACTCATTGATCAATGTTGGTTCTGTTTATATTAATATGAATAAAATTGATGAATGAGGCTGGGTTTCACTGAGGTTCAGCTTTGTGATCAATGTTGGTTCTGTTTATATTAATATGAATATAATTGAGGAATAAGGCTGCGTTTCACTGGGGTTAAACTCATTGATCAATGTTGGTTCTGTTTATATTAAAATGAATATAAATGATGATTGAGGCTTGTTTTCACTGAGGTTCAGCTTTGTGATCAATGTTGGTTCTGTAAATATTTATATGAATATAATTAATGAATGAGGCTGGGTTTCACTGAGGTTAAACTAATTGATCAATGTTGGTTCTGTTTATATTAATATGAATATAATTGATGAATGAGGCTGGGTTTCACTGAGGTTCAGCTTTTTGATCAATGTTGGTTCTGTATATATTTATATGAATATAATTAATGAATGAGGCTGTGTTTCAAAGAACTTAAACTCATTGATCAATGTTGGTTCTGTTTATAATAATATGAATATAATTGATGAATGAGGCTGGGTTTCACTGAGGTTCAGCTTTGTGATCAATGTTGGTTCTGTTTATATTACTATGAAAATATTTGAGGAATGAGGCTGGGTTTCACTGAGGTTAAACTCATTGATCAATGTTGGTTCTGTTTATATTAATATGAATATAACTGATGAATGAGGCTGGGTTTCACTGAGGTTCAGCTTTGTGATCAATGTTGGTTCTGTTTATATGAATATGAATATAATTGAGGAATGAGGCTGGGTTTCACTGAGGTTCAGCTTTGTGATCAATGTTGGTTCTGTTTATATTAATATGAATATAATTGAGGAATAAGGCTGCGTTTCACTGAGGTTAAACTCATTGATCAATGTTGGTTCTATTTATATTAAAATGAATATAAATGATGATTGAGGCTTGGTTTCACTGAGGTTCAGCTTTGTGATCAATGTTGGTTCTGTAAATATTTATATGAATATAATTAATGAATGAGGCTGTGTTTCAAAGAAGTTAAACTCATTGATCAATGTTGGTTCTTTTTATATTAATATGAATATAATTGATGAATGAGGCTGGGTTTCACTGAGGTTCAGCTTTGTGATCAATGTCGGTTCTGTTTATATTAATATGAATATAATTGATGAATGAGGCTGGGTTTCACTGAGGTTCAGCTTTTTGATCAATGCTTGTTCTGTTTATATTAATATGTATATAATTGATGAATGAGGCTGGGTTTCACTGAGGTTCAGCTTTGTGATCAATGTTGGTTCTGTTTATATTAATATGAATATAATTGAGGAATGAGGCTGCGTTTCACTGAGGTTAAACTCATTGATCAATGATGGTTCTGTCTATATTAAAATGAATATAATTGATGATTGAGGCTTGGTTTCACTGAGGTTCAGCTTTGTGATCAATGTTGGTTCTGTATATATTTATATGAATATAATTAATGAATGAGGCTGTGTTTCAAAGAACTTAAACTCATTGATCAATGTTGGTTCTGTTTATAATAATATGAATATGATTGATGAATGAGGCTGGGTTTCACTGAGGTTAAACTCATTGATCAATGTTGGTTCTGTTTATATTAATATGAATATAATTGATGAATGAGGCTGGGTTTCACTGAGGTTCAGCTTTGTGATCAATGTTTTTCTGTTTATATTAATATGAATACAATTGATGAATGAGGCTGGGTTTCACTGAGGTTCAGCTTTGTGGTCAATGCTTGTTCTGTTTATATTAATATGTATATAATTGATGAATGAGGCTGGGTTTCACTGAGGTTAAACTCATTGATCAATGATGGTTCTGTTTATATTAATATGAATATAATTGATGAATGAGGCTGGGTTTCACTGAGGTTCAGCTTTGTGATCAATGTTGGTTCTGTTTATATTAATATGAATATAATTGATGAATGAGGCTGGGTTTCACTTAGGTTCAGCTTTGTGATCAATGTTGGTTCTGTTTATATTAATATGAATATAATTGAGGAATGAGGCTGGGTTTCACTGAGGCTACACTCATTGATCAATGTTGGTTCTGTTTATACTAATATGAATATAATTGAGGAACGAGGCTGCGTTTCACTGAGGTTCAGCTTTGTGATCAATGTTGGTTCTGTAAATATTTATATGAATATAATTAATGAATGAGGCTGGGTTTCAAAGAAGTTAAACTCATTGATCAATGTTGGTTCTTTTTATATTAATATGAATATAATTGATGAATGAGGCTGGGTTTCACTGAGGTTCAGCTTTGTGATCAATGTCGGTTCTGTTTATATTAATATGAATATAATTGATGAATGAGGCTGGGTTTCACTGAGGTTCAGCTTTTTGATCAATGCTTGTTCTGTTTCTATTAATATGTATATAATTGATGAATGAGGCTGGGTTTCACTGAGGTTCAGCTTTGTGATCAATGTTGGTTCTGTTTATATTAATATGAATATAATTGAGGAATGAGGCTGCGTTTCACTGAGGTTAAACTCATTGATCAATGTTGGTTCTGTTTATAATAATATGAATATAATTGATGAATGAGGCTGGGTTTCACTGAGGTTCAGCTTTTTGATCAATGTTGGTTCTGTATATATTTATATAAATATAATTAATGAATGAGGCTGTGTTTCAAAGAACTTAAACTCATTGATCAATGTTGGTTCTGTTTATAACAATATGAATATGATTGATGAATGAGGCTGGGTTTCACTGAGGTTAAACTCATTGATCAATGTTGGTTCTGTTTATATTAATATGAATATAATTGATGAATGAGGCTGGGTTTCACTGAGGTTCAGCTTTGTGATCAATGTTTGTTCTGTTTATATTAATATGAATACAATTGATGAATGAGGCTGGGTTTCACTGAGGTTCAGCTTTGTGTTCAATGTTGGTTCTGTTTATATTAATATGTATATAATTGATGAATGAGGCTGGGTTTCACTGAGGTTCAGCTTTGTGATCAATGTTGGTTCTGTTTATATTAATATGAATATAATTGAGGAATAAGGCTGCGTTTCACTGAGGTTAAACTCATTGATCAATGATGGTTCTGTTTATATTAATATGAATATAATTGATGAATGAGGCTGGGTTTCACTGAGGTTCAGCTTTGTGATCAATGTTGGTTCTGTTTATATTAATATGAATATAATTGATGAATGAGGCTGGGTTTCACTTAGGTTCAGCTTTGTGATCAATGTTGGTTCTGTTTATATTAATATGAATATAATTGAGGAATGAGGCTGGGTTTCACTGAGGCTACACTCATTGATCAATGTTGGTTCTGTTTATACTAATATGAATATAATTGAGGAACGAGAATGCGTTTCACTGAGGTTCAGCTTTGTGATCAATGTTGGTTCTGTAAATATTTATATGAATATAATTAATGAATGAGGCTGGGTTTCAAAGAAGTTAAACTCATTGATCAATGTTGGTTCTTTTTATATTAATATGAATATAATTGATGAATGAGGCTGGGTTTCACTGAGGTTCAGCTTTGTGATCAATGTCGGTTCTGTTTATAATAATATGAATATGATTAATGAATGAGGCTGGGTTTCACTGAGGTTAAACTCATTGATCAATGTTGGTTCTGTTTATATTAATATGAATATAATTGATGAATGAGGCTGGGTTTCACTGAGGTTCAGCTTTGTGATCAATGTTTGTTCTGTTTATATTAATATGAATACAATTGATGAATGAGGCTGGGTTTCACTGAGGTTCAGCTTTGTGGTCAATGCTTGTTCTGTTTATATTAATATGTATATAATTGATGAATGAGGCTGGGTTTCACTGAGGTTCAGCTTTGTGATCAATGTTGGTTCTGTTTATATTAATATGAATATAATTGAGGAATAAGGCTGCGTTTCACTGAGGTTAAACTCATTGATCAATGATGGTTCTGTTTATATTAATATGAATATAATTGATGAATGAGGCTGGGTTTCACTGAGGTTCAGCTTTGTGATCAATGTTGGTTCTGTTTATATTAATATGAATATAATTGATGAATGAGGCTGGGTTTCACTGAGGTTCAGCTTTTTGATCAATGCTTGTTCTGTTTCTATTAATATGTATATAATTGATGAATGAGTCTGGGTTTCACTGAGGTTCAGCTTTGTGATCAATGTTGGTTCTGTTTATATTAATATGAATATAATTGAGGAATGAGGCTGCGTTTCACTGAGGTTAAACTCATTGATCAATGTTGGTTCTGTTTATAATAATATGAATATAATTGATGAATGAGGCTGGGTTTCACTGAGGTTCAGCTTTTTGATCAATGTTGGTTCTGTATATATTTATATAAATATAATTAATGAATGAGGCTGTGTTTCAAAGAACTTAAACTCATTGATCAATGTTGGTTCTGTTTATAACAATATGAATATGATTGATGAATGAGGCTGGGTTTCACTGAGGTTAAACTCATTGATCAATGTTGGTTCTGTTTATATTAATATGAATATAATTGATGAATGAGGCTGGGTTTCACTGAGGTTCAGCTTTGTGATCAATGTTTGTTCTGTTTATATTAATATGAATACAATTGATGAATGAGGCTGGGTTTCACTGAGGTTCAGCTTTGTGTTCAATGTTGGTTCTGTTTATATTAATATGTATATAATTGATGAATGAGGCTGGGTTTCACTGAGGTTCAGCTTTGTGATCAATGTTGGTTCTGTTTATATTAATATGAATATAATTGAGGAATAAGGCTGCGTTTCACTGAGGTTAAACTCATTGATCAATGATGGTTCTGTTTATATTAATATGAATATAATTGATGAATGAGGCTGGGTTTCACTGAGGTTCAGCTTTGTGATCAATGTTGGTTCTGTTTATATTAATATGAATATAATTGATGAATGAGGCTGGGTTTCACTTAGGTTCAGCTTTGTGATCAATGTTGGTTCTGTTTATATTAATATGAATATAATTGAGGAATGAGGCTGGGTTTCACTGAGGCTACACTCATTGATCAATGTTGGTTCTGTTTATACTAATATGAATATAATTGAGGAACGAGAATGCGTTTCACTGAGGTTCAGCTTTGTGATCAATGTTGGTTCTGTAAATATTTATATGAATATAATTAATGAATGAGGCTGGGTTTCAAAGAAGTTAAACTCATTGATCAATGTTGGTTCTTTTTATATTAATATGAATATAATTGATGAATGAGGCTGGGTTTCACTGAGGTTCAGCTTTGTGATCAATGTCGGTTCTGTTTATAATAATATGAATATGATTAATGAATGAGGCTGGGTTTCACTGAGGTTAAACTCATTGATCAATGTTGGTTCTGTTTATATTAATATGAATATAATTGATGAATGAGGCTGGGTTTCACTGAGGTTCAGCTTTGTGATCAATGTTTGTTCTGTTTATATTAATATGAATACAATTGATGAATGAGGCTGGGTTTCACTGAGGTTCAGCTTTGTGGTCAATGCTTGTTCTGTTTATATTAATATGTATATAATTGATGAATGAGGCTGGGTTTCACTGAGGTTCAGCTTTGTGATCAATGTTGGTTCTGTTTATATTAATATGAATATAATTGAGGAATAAGGCTGCGTTTCACTGAGGTTAAACTCATTGATCAATGATGGTTCTGTTTATATTAATATGAATATAATTGATGAATGAGGCTGGGTTTCACTGAGGTTCAGCTTTGTGATCAATGTTGGTTCTGTTTATATTAATATGAATATAATTGATGAATGAGGCTGGGTTTCACTTAGGTTCAGCTTTGTGATCAATGTTGGTTCTGTTTATATTAATATGAATATAATTGAGGAATGAGGCTGGGTTTCACTGAGGCTACACTCATTGATCAATGTTGGTTCTGTTTATACTAATATGAATATAATTGAGGAACGAGGCTGCGTTTCACTGAGGTTCAGCTTTGTGATCAATGTTGGTTCTGTAAATATTTATATGAATATAATTAATGAATGAGGCTGGGTTTCAAAGAAGTTAAACTCATTGATCAATGTTGGTTCTTTTTATATTAATATGAATATAATTGATGAATGAGGCTGCGTTTCACTGAGGTTCAGCTTTGTGATCAATGTCGGTTCTGTTTATATTAATATGAATATAATTGATGAATGAGGCTGGGTTTCACTGAGGTTCAGCTTTTTGATCAATGCTTGTTCTGTTTCTATTAATATGTATATAATTGATGAATGAGGCTGGGTTTCACTGAGGTTCAGCTTTGTGATCAATGTTGGTTCTGTTTATATTAATATGAATATAATTGAGGAATGAGGCTGCGTTTCACTGAGGTTAAACTCATTGATCAATGTTGGTTCTGTTTATAATAATATGAATATAATTGATGAATGAGGCTGGGTTTCACTGAGGTTCAGCTTTTTGATCAATGTTGGTTCTGTATATATTTATATAAATATAATTAATGAATGAGGCTGTGTTTCAAAGAACTTAAACTCATTGATCAATGTTGGTTCTGTTTATAACAATATGAATATGATTGATGAATGAGGCTGGGTTTCACTGAGGTTAAACTCATTGATCAATGTTGGTTCTGTTTATATTAATATGAATATAATTGATGAATGAGGCTGGGTTTCACTGAGGTTCAGCTTTGTGATCAATGTTTGTTCTGTTTATATTAATATGAATACAATTGATGAATGAGGCTGGGTTTCACTGAGGTTCAGCTTTGTGTTCAATGTTGGTTCTGTTTATATTAATATGTATATAATTGATGAATGAGGCTGGGTTTCACTGAGGTTCAGCTTTGTGATCAATGTTGGTTCTGTTTATATTAATATGAATATAATTGAGGAATAAGGCTGCGTTTCACTGAGGTTAAACTCATTGATCAATGATGGTTCTGTTTATATTAATATGAATATAATTGATGAATGAGGCTGGGTTTCACTGAGGTTCAGCTTTGTGATCAATGTTGGTTCTGTTTATATTAATATGAATATAATTGATGAATGAGGCTGGGTTTCACTTAGGTTCGGCTTTGTGATCAATGTTGGTTCTGTTTATATTAATATGAATATAATTGAGGAATGAGGCTGGGTTTCACTGAGGCTACACTCATTGATCAATGTTGGTTCTGTTTATACTAATATGAATATAATTGAGGAACGAGAATGCGTTTCACTGAGGTTCAGCTTTGTGATCAATGTTGGTTCTGTAAATATTTATATGAATATAATTAATGAATGAGGCTGGGTTTCAAAGAAGTTAAACTCATTGATCAATGTTGGTTCTTTTTATATTAATATGAATATAATTGATGAATGAGGCTGGGTTTCACTGAGGTTCAGCTTTGTGATCAATGTCGGTTCTGTTTATAATAATATGAATATGATTAATGAATGAGGCTGGGTTTCACTGAGGTTAAACTCATTGATCAATGTTGGTTCTGTTTATATTAATATGAATATAATTGATGAATGAGGCTGGGTTTCACTGAGGTTCAGCTTTGTGATCAATGTTTGTTCTGTTTATATTAATATGAATACAATTGATGAATGAGGCTGGGTTTCACTGAGGTTCAGCTTTGTGGTCAATGCTTGTTCTGTTTATATTAATATGTATATAATTGATGAATGAGGCTGGGTTTCACTGAGGTTCAGCTTTGTGATCAATGTTGGTTCTGTTTATATTAATATGAATATAATTGAGGAATAAGGCTGCGTTTCACTGAGGTTAAACTCATTGATCAATGATGGTTCTGTTTATATTAATATGAATATAATTGATGAATGAGGCTGGGTTTCACTGAGGTTCAGCTTTGTGATCAATGTTGGTTCTGTTTATATTAATATGAATATAATTGATGAATGAGGCTGGGTTTCACTTAGGTTCAGCTTTGTGATCAATGTTGGTTCTGTTTATATTAATATGAATATAATTGAGGAATGAGGCTGGGTTTCACTGAGGCTACACTCATTGATCAATGTTGGTTCTGTTTATACTAATATGAATATAATTGAGGAACGAGGCTGCGTTTCACTGAGGTTCAGCTTTGTGATCAATGTTGGTTCTGTAAATATTTATATGAATATAATTAATGAATGAGGCTGGGTTTCAAAGAAGTTAAACTCATTGATCAATGTTGGTTCTTTTTATATTAATATGAATATAATTGATGAATGAGGCTGGGTTTCACTGAGGTTCAGCTTTGTGATCAATGTCGGTTCTGTTTATATTAATATGAATATAATTGATGAATGAGGCTGGGTTTCACTGAGGTTCAGCTTTTTGATCAATGCTTGTTCTGTTTCTATTAATATGTATATAATTGATGAATGAGGCTGGGTTTCACTGAGGTTCAGCTTTGTGATCAATGTTGGTTCTGTTTATATTAATATGAATATAATTGAGGAATGAGGCTGCGTTTCACTGAGGTTAAACTCATTGATCAATGTTGGTTCTGTTTATAATAATATGAATATAATTGATGAATGAGGCTGGGTTTCACTGAGGTTAAACTCATTGATCAATGTTGGTTCTGTTTATATTAATATGAATATAATTGATGAATGAGGCTGGGTTTCACTGAGGTTCAGCTTTTTGATCAATGTTGGTTCTGTATATATTTATATGAATATAATTAATGAATGAGGCTGTGTTTCAAAGAACTTAAACTCATTGATCAATGTTGGTTCTGTTTATAATAATATGAATATAATTGATGAATGAGGCTGGGTTTCACTGAGGTTCAGCTTTGTGATCAATGTTGGTTCTGTTTATATTAATATGAATATAATTGATGAATGAGGCTGGGTTTCACTTAGGTTCAGCTTTGTGATCAATGTTGGTTCTGTTTATATTAATATGAATATAATTGAGGAATGAGGCTGGGTTTCACTGAGGCTACACTCATTGATCAATGTTGGTTCTGTTTATACTAATATGAATATAATTGAGGAACGAGAATGCGTTTCACTGAGGTTCAGCTTTGTGATCAATGTTGGTTCTGTAAATATTTATATGAATATAATTAATGAATGAGGCTGGGTTTCAAAGAAGTTAAACTCATTGATCAATGTTGGTTCTTTTTATATTAATATGAATATAATTGATGAATGAGGCTGGGTTTCACTGAGGTTCAGCTTTGTGATCAATGTCGGTTCTGTTTATAATAATATGAATATGATTAATGAATGAGGCTGGGTTTCACTGAGGTTAAACTCATTGATCAATGTTGGTTCTGTTTATATTAATATGAATATAATTGATGAATGAGGCTGGGTTTCACTGAGGTTCAGCTTTGTGATCAATGTTTGTTCTGTTTATATTAATATGAATACAATTGATGAATGAGGCTGGGTTTCACTGAGGTTCAGCTTTGTGGTCAATGCTTGTTCTGTTTATATTAATATGTATATAATTGATGAATGAGGCTGGGTTTCACTGAGGTTCAGCTTTGTGATCAATGTTGGTTCTGTTTATATTAATATGAATATAATTGAGGAATAAGGCTGCGTTTCACTGAGGTTAAACTCATTGATCAATGATGGTTCTGTTTATATTAATATGAATATAATTGATGAATGAGGCTGGGTTTCACTGAGGTTCAGCTTTGTGATCAATGTTGGTTCTGTTTATATTAATATGAATATAATTGATGAATGAGGCTGGGTTTCACTGAGGTTCAGCTTTTTGATCAATGCTTGTTCTGTTTCTATTAATATGTATATAATTGATGAATGAGGCTGGGTTTCACTGAGGTTCAGCTTTGTGATCAATGTTGGTTCTGTTTATATTAATATGAATATAATTGAGGAATGAGGCTGCGTTTCACTGAGGTTAAACTCATTGATCAATGTTGGTTCTGTTTATAATAATATGAATATAATTGATGAATGAGGCTGGGTTTCACTGAGGTTCAGCTTTTTGATCAATGTTGGTTCTGTATATATTTATATAAATATAATTAATGAATGAGGCTGTGTTTCAAAGAACTTAAACTCATTGATCAATGTTGGTTCTGTTTATAACAATATGAATATGATTGATGAATGAGGCTGGGTTTCACTGAGGTTAAACTCATTGATCAATGTTGGTTCTGTTTATATTAATATGAATATAATTGATGAATGAGGCTGGGTTTCACTGAGGTTCAGCTTTGTGATCAATGTTTGTTCTGTTTATATTAATATGAATACAATTGATGAATGAGGCTGGGTTTCACTGAGGTTCAGCTTTGTGTTCAATGTTGGTTCTGTTTATATTAATATGTATATAATTGATGAATGAGGCTGGGTTTCACTGAGGTTCAGCTTTGTGATCAATGTTGGTTCTGTTTATATTAATATGAATATAATTGAGGAATAAGGCTGCGTTTCACTGAGGTTAAACTCATTGATCAATGATGGTTCTGTTTATATTAATATGAATATAATTGATGAATGAGGCTGGGTTTCACTGAGGTTCAGCTTTGTGATCAATGTTGGTTCTGTTTATATTAATATGAATATAATTGATGAATGAGGCTGGGTTTCACTTAGGTTCAGCTTTGTGATCAATGTTGGTTCTGTTTATATTAATATGAATATAATTGAGGAATGAGGCTGGGTTTCACTGAGGCTACACTCATTGATCAATGTTGGTTCTGTTTATACTAATATGAATATAATTGAGGAACGAGAATGCGTTTCACTGAGGTTCAGCTTTGTGATCAATGTTGGTTCTGTAAATATTTATATGAATATAATTAATGAATGAGGCTGGGTTTCAAAGAAGTTAAACTCATTGATCAATGTTGGTTCTTTTTATATTAATATGAATATAATTGATGAATGAGGCTGGGTTTCACTGAGGTTCAGCTTTGTGATCAATGTCGGTTCTGTTTATAATAATATGAATATGATTAATGAATGAGGCTGGGTTTCACTGAGGTTAAACTCATTGATCAATGTTGGTTCTGTTTATATTAATATGAATATAATTGATGAATGAGGCTGGGTTTCACTGAGGTTCAGCTTTGTGATCAATGTTTGTTCTGTTTATATTAATATGAATACAATTGATGAATGAGGCTGGGTTTCACTGAGGTTCAGCTTTGTGGTCAATGCTTGTTCTGTTTATATTAATATGTATATAATTGATGAATGAGGCTGGGTTTCACTGAGGTTCAGCTTTGTGATCAATGTTGGTTCTGTTTATATTAATATGAATATAATTGAGGAATAAGGCTGCGTTTCACTGAGGTTAAACTCATTGATCAATGATGGTTCTGTTTATATTAATATGAATATAATTGATGAATGAGGCTGGGTTTCACTGAGGTTCAGCTTTGTGATCAATGTTGGTTCTGTTTATATTAATATGAATATAATTGATGAATGAGGCTGGGTTTCACTTAGGTTCAGCTTTGTGATCAATGTTGGTTCTGTTTATATTAATATGAATATAATTGAGGAATGAGGCTGGGTTTCACTGAGGCTACACTCATTGATCAATGTTGGTTCTGTTTATACTAATATGAATATAATTGAGGAACGAGGCTGCGTTTCACTGAGGTTCAGCTTTGTGATCAATGTTGGTTCTGTAAATATTTATATGAATATAATTAATGAATGAGGCTGGGTTTCAAAGAAGTTAAACTCATTGATCAATGTTGGTTCTTTTTATATTAATATGAATATAATTGATGAATGAGGCTGGGTTTCACTGAGGTTCAGCTTTGTGATCAATGTCGGTTCTGTTTATATTAATATGAATATAATTGATGAATGAGGCTGGGTTTCACTGAGGTTCAGCTTTTTGATCAATGCTTGTTCTGTTTCTATTAATATGTATATAATTGATGAATGAGGCTGGGTTTCACTGAGGTTCAGCTTTGTGATCAATGTTGGTTCTGTTTATATTAATATGAATATAATTGAGGAATGAGGCTGCGTTTCACTGAGGTTAAACTCATTGATCAATGTTGGTTCTGTTTATAATAATATGAATATAATTGATGAATGAGGCTGGGTTTCACTGAGGTTAAACTCATTGATCAATGTTGGTTCTGTTTATATTAATATGAATATAATTGATGAATGAGGCTGGGTTTCACTGAGGTTCAGCTTTTTGATCAATGTTGGTTCTGTATATATTTATATGAATATAATTAATGAATGAGGCTGTGTTTCAAAGAACTTAAACTCATTGATCAATGTTGGTTCTGTTTATAATAATATGAATATAATTGATGAATGAGGCTGGGTTTCACTGAGGTTCAGCTTTGTGATCAATGTTGGTTCTGTTTATATTAATATGAATATAATTGATGAATGAGGCTGGGTTTCACTGAGGTTAAACTCAGTGATCAATGTTGGTTCTGTTTATATTAATATCAATATAACTGATGAATGAGGCTGGGTTTCACTGAGGTTCAGCTTTGTGATCAATGTTGGTTCTGTTTATATTAATATGAATATAATTGAGGAATGAGGCTGGGTTTCACTGAGGCTAAACTCATTGATCAATGTTGGTTCTGTTTATATTAATATGAATATAATTGATGAATGAGGCTGGGTTTCACTGAGGTTCAGCTTTTTGATCAATGTTGGTTCTGTTTATATTAATATCAATATAACTGATGAATGAGAATGGGTTTCACTGAGGTTCAGCTTTGTGATCAATGTTGGTTCTGTTTATATTACTATGAATATAATTGAGGAATGAGGCTGCGTTTCACTGAGGTTAAACTCATTGATCAATGTTGGTTCTGTTTATATGAATATGAATATAATTGAGGAATGAGGCTGGGTTTCACTGAGGTTAAACTCATTGATCAATGTTGGTTCTGTTTATATTAATATGAATATAATTGATGAATGAGGCTGGGTTTCACTGAGGTTCAGCTTTGTGATCAATGTTTGTTCTGTTTATATTAATATGAATATAATTGATGAATGAGGCTGGGTTTCACTGAGGTTCAGCTTTGTGGTCAATGCTTGTTCTGTTTATATTAATATGTATATAATTGATGAATGAGGCTGGGTTTCACTGAGGTTCAGCTTTGTGATCAATGTTGGTTCTGTTTATATTAATATGAATATAATTAATGAATGAGGCTGTGTTTCAAAGAACTTAAACTCATTGATCAATGTTGGTTCTGTTTATAATAATATGAATATAATTGATGAATGAGGCTGGGTTTCACTGAGGTTCAGCTTTGTGATCAATGTTGGTTCTGTATATATTTATATGAATATAATTAATGAATGAGGCTGTGTTTCAAAGAACTTAAACTCATTGATCAATGTTGGTTCTGTTTATAATAATATGAATATAATTAATGAATGAGGCTGTGTTTCAAAGTACTTAAACTCATTGATCAATGATGGTTCTGTCTATATTAAAATGAATATAATTGATGATTGAGGCTTGGTTTCACTGAGGTTCAGCTTTGTGATCAATGTTGGTTCGGTATATATTTATATGAATATAATTAATGAATGAGGCTGTGTTTCAAAGAACTTAAACTCATTGATCAATGTTGGTTCTGTTTATAATAATATGAATATAATTGATGAATGAGGCTGGGTTTCAGTGAGGTTAAACTCATTGATCAATGTTGGTTCTGTTTATATTAATATGAATATAATTGATGAATGAGGCTGGGTTTCACTGAGGTTCAGCTTTTTGATCAATGTTGGTTCTGTTTATACTAATATGAATATAATTGATGAATGAGGCTGGGTTTCACTGAGGTTCAGCTTTGTGATCAATGTTGGTTCTGTTTATATTAATATGAATATAATTGAGGAATGAGGCTGGGTTTCACTGAGGCTAAACTCATTGATCAATGTTGGTTCTGTTTATACTAATATGAATATAATTGAGGAACGAGGCTGCGTTTCACTGAGGTTAAACTCATTGATTAATGTTGGTTCTGTTTATATTAATATGAATAAAATTGATGAATGAGGCTGGGTTTCACTGAGGTTAAACTCATTGATCAATGTTGGTTCTGTTTATATTAATATGAATAAAATTGATGAATGAGGCTGGGTTTCACTGAGGTTCAGCTTTGTGATCAATGTTGGTTCTGTTTATATTAATATGAATATAAATGATGATTCAGGCTTGGTTTCACTGAGGTTCAGCTTTGTGATCAATGTTGGTTCTGTATATATTTATATGAATATAATTAATGAATGAGGCTGTGTTTCAAAGAAGTTAAACTCATTGATCAATGTTGGTTCTTTTTATATTAATATGAATATAATTGATGAATGAGGCTGGGTTTCACTGAGGTTCAGCTTTGTGATCAATGTCGGTTCTGTTTTATATTAATATGAATATAATTGATGAATGAGGCTGGGTTTCACTGAGGTTCAGCTTTTTGATCAATGCTTGTTCTGTTTCTATTAATATGTATATAATTGATGAATGAGGCTGGGTTTCACTGAGGTTCAGCTTTGTGATCAATGTTGGTTCTGTTTATATTAATATGAATATAATTGAGGAATGAGGCTGCGTTTCACTGAGGTTAAACTCATTGATCAATGTTGGTTCTGTTTATATTAATATGAATATAATTGATGAATGAGGCTGGGTTTCACTGAGGTTCAGCTTTGTGATCAATGTTTGTTCTGTTTATATTAATATGAATATAATTGATGAATGAGGCTGGGTTTCACTGAGGTTCAGCTTTGTGGTCAATGCTTGTTCTGTTTATATTAATATGTATATAATTGATGAATGAGGCTGGGTTTCACTGAGGTTCAGCTTTGTGATCAATGTTGGTTCTGTTTATATTAATATGAATATAATTAATGAATGAGGCTGTGTTTCAAAGAACTTAAACTCATTGATCAATGTTGGTTCTGTTTATAATAATATGAATATAATTGATGAATGAGGCTGGGTTTCACTGAGGTTCAGCTTTGTGATCAATGTTGGTTCTGTATATATTTATATGAATATAATTAATGAATGAGGCTGTGTTTCAAAGAACTTAAACTCATTGATCAATGTTGGTTCTGTTTATAATAATATGAATATAATTAATGAATGAGGCTGTGTTTCAAAGTACTTAAACTCATTGATCAATGATGGTTCTGTCTATATTAAAATGAATATAATTGATGATTGAGGCTTGGTTTCACTGAGGTTCAGCTTTGTGATCAATGTTGGTTCGGTATATATTTATATGAATATAATTAATGAATGAGGCTGTGTTTCAAAGAACTTAAACTCATTGATCAATGTTGGTTCTGTTTATAATAATATGAATATAATTGATGAATGAGGCTGGGTTTCAGTGAGGTTAAACTCATTGATCAATGTTGGTTCTGTTTATATTAATATGAATATAATTGATGAATGAGGCTGGGTTTCACTGAGGTTCAGCTTTTTGATCAATGTTGGTTCTGTTTATACTAATATGAATATAATTGATGAATGAGGCTGGGTTTCACTGAGGTTCAGCTTTGTGATCAATGTTGGTTCTGTTTATATTAATATGAATATAATTGAGGAATGAGGCTGGGTTTCACTGAGGCTAAACTCATTGATCAATGTTGGTTCTGTTTATACTAATATGAATATAATTGAGGAACGAGGCTGCGTTTCACTGAGGTTAAACTCATTGATTAATGTTGGTTCTGTTTATATTAATATGAATAAAATTGATGAATGAGGCTGGGTTTCACTGAGGTTAAACTCATTGATCAATGTTGGTTCTGTTTATATTAATATGAATAAAATTGATGAATGAGGCTGGGTTTCACTGAGGTTCAGCTTTGTGATCAATGTTGGTTCTGTTTATATTAATATGAATATAAATGATGATTCAGGCTTGGTTTCACTGAGGTTCAGCTTTGTGATCAATGTTGGTTCTGTATATATTTATATGAATATAATTAATGAATGAGGCTGTGTTTCAAAGAAGTTAAACTCATTGATCAATGTTGGTTCTTTTTATATTAATATGAATATAATTGATGAATGAGGCTGGGTTTCACTGAGGTTCAGCTTTGTGATCAATGTCGGTTCTGTTTTATATTAATATGAATATAATTGATGAATGAGGCTGGGTTTCACTGAGGTTCAGCTTTTTGATCAATGCTTGTTCTGTTTCTATTAATATGTATATAATTGATGAATGAGGCTGGGTTTCACTGAGGTTCAGCTTTGTGATCAATGTTGGTTCTGTTTATATTAATATGAATATAATTGAGGAATGAGGCTGCGTTTCACTGAGGTTAAACTCATTGATCAATGTTGGTTCTGTTTATATTAATATGAATATAATTGATGAATGAGGCTGGGTTTCACTGAGGTTCAGCTTTGTGATCAATGTTGGTTCTGTTTATATTAATATGAATATAATTGAGGAATAAGGCTGCGTTTCACTGAGGTTAAACTCATTGATCAATGTTGGTTCTGTTTATAATAATATGAATATAATTGAGGAATGAGGCTGGGTTTCACTGAGGCTAAACTCATTGATCAATGTTGGTTCTGTTTATATTAATATGAATAAAATTGATGAATGAGGCTGGGTTTCACTGAGGTTCAGCTTTGTGATCAATGTTGGTTCTGTTTATATTAATATGAATATAATTGAGGAATAAGGCTGCGTTTCACTGAGGTTAAACTCATTGATCAATGTTGGTTCTGTTTATATTAAAATGAATATAAATGATGATTCAGGCTTGGTTTCACTGAGGTTCAGCTTTGTGATCAATGTTGGTTCTGTATATATTTATATGAATATAATTAATGAATGAGGCTGTGTTTCAAAGAAGTTAAACTCATTGATCAATGTTGGTTCTTTTTATATTAATATGAATATAATTGATGAATGAGGCTGGGTTTCACTGAGGTTCAGCTTTTTGATCAATGCTTGTTCTGTTTCTATTAATATGTATATAATTGATGAATGAGGCTGGGTTTCACTGAGGTTCAGCTTTGTGATCAATGTTGGTTCTGTTTATATTAATATGAATATAATTGAGGAATGAGGCTGCGTTTCACTGAGGTTAAACTCATTGATCAATGTTGGTTCTGTTTATATTAATATGAATATAATTGATGAATGAGGCTGGGTTTCACTGAGGTTCAGCTTTGTGATCAATGTTGGTTCTGTTTATATTAATATGAATATAATTGAGGAATAAGGCTGCGTTTCACTGAGGTTAAACTCATTGATCAATGTTGGTTCTGTTTATAATAATATGAATATAATTGATGAATGAGGCTGGGTTTCACTGAGGTTAAACTCATTGATCAATGTTGGTTCTGTTTATATTAATATGAATATAATTGATGAATGAGGCTGGGTTTCACTGAGGTTCAGCTTTTTGATCAATGTTGGTTCTGTATATATTTATATGAATATAATTAATGAATGAGGCTGTGTTTCAAAGAACTTAAACTCATTGATCAATGTTGGTTCTGTTTATAATAATATGAATATAATTTATGAATGAGGCTGGGTTTCACTGAGGTTCAGCTTTGTGATCAATGTTTGTTCTGTTTATATTAATATGAATATAATTGATGAATGAGGCTTGGTCTCACTGAGGTTCAGCTTTGTGGTCAATGCTTGTTCTGTTTATATTAATATGTATATAATTGATGAATGAGGCTGGGTTTCACTGAGGTTAAACTCATTGATCAATGTTGGTTCTGTTTATATTAATATGAATATAATTGATGAATGAGGCTGGGTTTCACTGCGGTTCAGCTTTTTGATCAATGTTGGTTCTGTATATATTTATATGAATATAATTAATGAATGAGGCTGTGTTTCAAAGAACTTAAACTCATTGATCAATGTTGGTTCTGTTTATATTAATATGAATATAATTAATGAATGAGGCTGGGTTTCACTGAGGTTCAGCTTTGTGATCAATGTTTGTTCTGTTTATATTACTATAAATATAATTGAGGAATGAGGCTGCGTTTCACTGAGGTTAAACTCATTGATCAATGTTGGTTCTGTTTATATGAATATGAATATAATTGATGAATGAGGCTGGGTTGCACTGAGATTCAGCTTTGTGGTCAATGTTGGTTCTGTTTATATTAATATGAATATAATTGATGAATGAGGCTGGGTTTCACTGAGGTTCAGCTTTGTGTTCAATGTTGGTTCTGTTTATATTAATATGAATATAATGGAGGAATGCGGCTGGGTTTCAATGATGTTCAGCTTTGTGATCAATGTTGGTTCTCTTTATATTAATATGAACATAATTGAGGAATGAGGCTGCGTTTCACTGAGGTTAAACTCATTGACCAATGTTGGTTCTGTTTATATTAATATGAATATAATCGATGAATGAGGCTGGGTTTCACTGAGGTTCAGCTTTGTGATCAATGTTTGTTCTATTTATATTACTATGAATATAATTGAGGAATGAGGCTGCGTTTCACTGAGGTTAAACTCATTGATCTATGTTGGTTCTGTTTATATTAATATGAATATAACTGATGAATGAGGCTAGGTTTCACTGAGGATCAGCTTTTTTATCAATGTTGGTTCTGTTTATATGAATATGAATATAATTGAGGAATGAGGCTGGGTTTCACTGAGGTTAAACTCATTGATCAATGTTGGTTCTGTTTATATTAATATGAATATAATTGAAGAATGAGGCTGGGTTTCACTGAGGTTCAGCTTTGTGATCAATGTTTGTTCTGTTTATATTAATATGAATATAATTGATGAATGAGGCTGGGTTTCACTAAGGTTCAGCTTTGTGATCAATGTTGGTTCTGTTTATATTAATATGAATATAATTGATGAATGAGGCTGGGTTTCACTGAGGTTCAGCTTTGTGATCAATGTTGGTTCTGTATATATTTATATGAATATAATTAATGAATGAGGCTGTGTTTCAAAGAACTTAAACTCATTGATCAATGTTGGTTCTGTTTATATTAATATGAATATAATTGAGGAATGAGGCTGCGTTTCACTGAGGTTAAACTCAATAATCAATGTTGGTTCTGTTTATATTAATATGAATAAAATTGATGAATGAGGCTGGATTTCACTGAGATTCAGCTTTGTTGTCAATATTGGTTCTGTTTATATTAAACCCAGCCTCATTCATCAATTATATTCATATTAATATAAACAGAACCAACATTGGTCAATGAGTTTAACCTCAGTGAAACGCAGCCTCATTCCTCAAATATGTTCATATTAATATAAACAGAACCAACATTGAACACAAAGCTGAACCTCAGTGAAACCCAGCCTCGTTCATCAATTATATTCATATTAATATAAACAGAACCAAGATTGACCACAAAGCTGAATCTCAGTGAAACCCAGCCTCATTCATCAATTATATTCATATTAATATAAACAGAACCAACATTGATCACAGAGCTGAATCTCAGTGAAACCCAGCCTCATTCATCAATTATATTCATATTAATATAAACAGAACCAACATTGATCACAAAGCTGAACCTCAGTGAAACCCAGCCTCATTCATCAATTATATTCATATTAATATAAACAGAACCAACATTGATCACAGAGCTGAATCTCAGTGAAACCCAGCCTCATTCATCAATTATATTCATATTAATATAAACAGAACCAACATTGATCACAAAGCTGAACCTCAGTGAAACCCAGCCTCATTCATCAATTATATTCATATTAATATAAACAGAACCAACATTGACCACAAAGCTGAATCTCAGTGAAACCCAGCCTCATTCATCAATTATATTCATATTCATATAAACAGAACCAACATTGATCAATGAGTTTAACCTCAGTGAAACGCAGCCTCATTCCTCAATTATATTCATAGTAATATAAACAGAACAAACATTGATCACAAAGCTGAACCTCAGTGAAACCCAGCCTCATTCATCAATTATATTCATATTAATATAAACAGAACCAACATTGATCAATGAGTTTAACCTCAGTGAAACGCAGCCTCATTCCTCAATTATGTTCATATTAATATAAAGAGAACCAACATTGATCACAAAGCTGAACATCAGTGAAACCCAGCCGCATTCCTCAATTATATTCATATTAATATAAACAGAACCAACATTGAACACAAAGCTGAACCTCAGTGAAACCCAGCCTCATTCATCAATTATATTCATATTAATATAAACAGAACCAACATTGACCACAAAGCTGAATCTCAGTGAAACCCAGCCTCATTCATCAATTATATTCATATTAATATAAACAGAACCAACATTGATCACAGAGCTGAATCTCAGTGAAACCCAGCCTCATTCATCAATTATATTCATATTAATATAAACAGAACCAACATTGATCACAAAGCTGAACCTCAGTGATACCCAGCCTCATTCATCAATTATATTCATATTAATATAAACAGAACCAACATTGATCACAAAGCTGAACCTCAGTGAAACCCAGCCTCATTCATCAATTATATTCATATTAATATAAACAGAACCAACATTGATCACAAAGCTGAACCTCAGTGATACCCAGCCTCATTCATCAATTATATTCATATTAATATAAAAAGAACCAACATTGACCACAAAGCTGAATCTCAGTGAAATCCAGCTTCATTCATCAATTTTATTCATATTAATTTAAACAGAACCAACATTGATCACAAAGCTGAACCTCAGTGAAACCCAGCCTCATTCATCAATTTTATTCATATTAATATAAACAGAACCAACATTGATCAATGAGTTTAACCTCAGTGAAACGCAGCCTCATTCCTCAATTATATTCATATTAATATAAACAGAACCAACATTGATCAATGAGTTTAAGTTCTTTGAAACACAGCCTCATTCATTAATTATATTCATATAAATATATACAGAACCAACATTGATCACAAAGCTGAACCTCAGTGAAACCCAGCCTCATTCATCAATTATATTCATATTAATATAAACAGAACCAACATTGATCACAAAGCTGAACCTCAGTGAAACTCAGCCTCATTCATCAATTATATTCATATTAATATAAACAGAACAAACATTGATCAATGACTTTAACCTCAGTGAAACCCAGCCTCATTACTCAATTATATTCATAGTAATATAAACAGAACAAACATTGATCACAAAGCTGAACCTCAGTGAAACCCAGCCTCATTCATCAATTATATTCATATTAATATAAACAGAACCAACATTGATCAATGAGTTTAACCTCAGTGAAACGCAGCCTCATTCCTCAATTATGTTCATATTAATATAAAGAGAACCAACATTGATCACAAAGCTGAACATCAGTGAAACCCAGCCACATTCCTCAATTATATTCATATTAATATAAACAGAACCAACATTGAACACAAAGCTGAACCTCAGTGAAACCCAGCCTCATTCATCAATTATATTCATATTAATATAAACAGAACCAACATTGATCAATGAGTTTAAGTTCTTTGAAACACAGCCTCATTCATTAATTATATTCATATAAATATATACAGAACCAACATTGATCACAAAGCTGAACCTCAGTGAAACCCAGCCTCATTCATCAATTATATTCATATTAATATAAACAGAACCAACATTGATTAATGAGTTTAACCTCAGTGAAACGCAGCCTCATTCCTCAATTATATTCATATAAATATAAACAGAACCAACATTGATCACAAAGCTGAACCTCAGTGAAACCCAGCCTCATTCATCAATTATATACATATTAATAGAAACAGAACAAGCATTGATCAAAAAGCTGAACCTCAGTGAAACCCAGCCTCATTCATCAATTATATTCATATTAATATAAACAGAACTGACATTGATCACAAAGCTGAACCTCAGTGAAACCCAGCCTCATTCATCAATTATATTCATATTATTATAAACAGAACCAACATTGATCACAAAGCTGAACCTCAGTGAAACCAAGCCTCAATCATCAATTATATTCATTTTAATATAGACAGAACCATCATTGATCAATGAGTTTAACCTCAGTGAAACCCACCTTATTCCTCAGTTATATTCATATTAATATAAACAGAACCAACATTGATCACAAAGCTGAACCTCAGTGAAACCCAGCCTCATTCATCAATTATATTCATATTAATATAAACAGAACCAACATTGATCAATGAGTTTAACCTCAGTGAAACCCAGCCTCATTCCTCAATTATATTCATATTCATATAAACAGAACCAACATTGATCACAAAGCTGAACCTCAGTGAAACCCAGCCTCATTCATCAGTTATATTCATATTAATATAAACAGAACCAACATTGATCAATGAGTTTAACCTCAGTGAAACGCAGCCTCATTCCTCAATTATATTCATAGCAATATAAACAGAACAAACATTGATCACAAAGCTGAACCTCAGTGAGACACAGCCTCATTCATCAATTATATTCATATTAATATAAACAGAACAAACATTGATCAATGACTTTAACCTCAGTGAAACCCAGCCTCATTCCTCAATTATATTCATATTCATATAAACAGAACCAACATTGATCACAAAGCTGAACCTCAGTGAAACCCAGCCTCATTCATCAGTTATATTCATATTAATATAAACAGAACCAACATTGATCAATGAGTTTAACCTCAGTGAAACGCAACCTCATTCCTCAATTATGTTCATATTAATATAAAGAGAACCAACATTGATCACAAAGCTGAACATCAGTGAAACCCAGCCACATTCCTCAATTATATTCATATTAATATAAACAGAACCAACATTGAACACAAAGCTGAACCTCAGTGAAACCCAGCCTCATTCATCAATTATATTCATATTAATATAAACAGAACCAACATTGATCAATGAGTTTAAGTTCTTTGAAACACAGCCTCATTCATTAATTATATTCATATAAATATATACAGAACCAACATTGATCACAAAGCTGAACCTCAGTGAAACCCAGCCTCATTCATCAATTATATTCATATTAATATAAACAGAACCAACATTGATTAATGAGTTTAACCTCAGTGAAACGCAGCCTCATTCCTCAATTATATTCATATAAATATAAACAGAACCAACATTGATCACAAAGCTGAACCTCAGTGAAACCCAGCCTCATTCATCAATTATATACATATTAATAGAAACAGAACAAGCATTGATCAAAAAGCTGAACCTCAGTGAAACCCAGCCTCATTCATCAATTATATTCATATTAATATAAACAGAACTGACATTGATCACAAAGCTGAACCTCAGTGAAACCCAGCCTCATTCATCAATTATATTCATATTATTATAAACAGAACCAACATTGATCACAAAGCTGAACCTCAGTGAAACCAAGCCTCAATCATCAATTATATTCATTTTAATATAGACAGAACCATCATTGATCAATGAGTTTAACCTCAGTGAAACCCACCTTATTCCTCAATTATATTCATATTAATATAAACAGAACCAACATTGATCACAAAGCTGAACCTCAGTGAAACCCAGCCTCATTCCTCAATTATGTTCATATTAATATAAAGAGAACCAACATTGATCACAAAGCTGAACCTCAGTGAAACCCCGCCTCATTCATCAATTATATTCATATTAATATAAACAGAACCAACATTGATCAATGAGTTTAACCTCAGTGAAACCCAGCCTCATTCCTCAATTATATTCATATTCATATAAACAGAACCAACATTGATCACAAAGCTGAACCTCAGTGAAACCCAGCCTCATTCATCAGTTATATTCATATTAATATAAACAGAACCAACATTGATCAATGAGTTTAACCTCAGTGAAAAGCAGCCTCATTCCTCAATTATATTCATAGTAATATAAACAGAACAAACATTGATCACAAAGCTGAACCTCAGTGAAACCCAGCCTCATTCATCAATTATATTCATATTAATATAAACAGAACCAACATTGATCAATGAGTTTAACCTCAGTGAAACGCAGCCTCATTCCTCAATTATGTTCATATTAATATAAAGAGAACCAACATTGATCACAAAGCTGAACATCAGTGAAACCCAGCCACATTCCTCAATTATATTCATATTAATATAAACAGAACCAACATTGAACACAAAGCTGAACCTCAGTGAAACCCAGCCTCATTCATCAATTATATTCATATTAATATAAACAGAACCAACATTGATCAATGAGTTTAAGTTCTTTGAAACACAGCCTCATTCATTAATTATATTCATATAAATATATACAGAACCAACATTGATCACAAAGCTGAACCTCAGTGAAACCCAGCCTCATTCATCAATTATATTCATATTAATATAAACAGAACCAACATTGATTAATGAGTTTAACCTCAGTGAAACGCAGCCTCATTCCTCAATTATATTCATATAAATATAAACAGAACCAACATTGATCACAAAGCTGAACCTCAGTGAAACCCAGCCTCATTCATCAATTATATACATATTAATAGAAACAGAACAAGCATTGATCAAAAAGCTGAACCTCAGTGAAACCAAGCCTCATTCATCAATTATATTCATATTAATATAAACAGAACTGACATTGATCACAAAGCTGAACCTCAGTGAAACCCAGCCTCATTCATCAATTATATTCATATTATTATAAACAGAACCAACATTGATCACAAAGCTGAACCTCAGTGAAACCAAGCCTCAATCATCAATTATATTCATTTTAATATAGACAGAACCATCATTGATCAATGAGTTTAACCTCAGTGAAACCCACCTTATTCCTCAATTATATTCATATTAATATAAACAGAACCAACATTGATCACAAAGCTGAACCTCAGTGAAACCCAGCCTCATTCATCAATTATATTCATATCAATATAAACAGAACAAACATTGATCACAAAGCTGAACCTCAGTGAAACCCAGCCTCATTCATCAATTATATTCATATTAATATAAACAGAACCAACATTGATCAATGAGTTTAACCTCAGTGAAACCCAGCCTCATTCCTCAATTATATTCATATTCATATAAACAGAACCAACATTGATCACAAAGCTGAACATCAGTGAAACCCAGCCGCATTCCTCAATTATATTCATATTAATATAAACAGAACCAACATTGAACACAAAGCTGAACCTCAGTGAAACCCAGCCTCATTCATCAATTATATTCATATTAATATAAACAGAACCAACATTGACCACAAAGCTGAATCTCAGTGAAACCCAGCCTCATTCATCAATTATATTCATATTAATATAAACAGAACCAACATTGATCACAGAGCTGAATCTCAGTGAAACCCAGCCTCATTCATCAATTATATTCATATTAATATAAACAGAACCAACATTGATCACAAAGCTGAACCTCAGTGATACCCAGCCTCATTCATCAATTATATTCATATTAATATAAACAGAACCAACATTGATCACAAAGCTGAACCTCAGTGAAACCCAGCCTCATTCATCAATTATATTCATATTAATATAAACAGAACCAACATTGATCACAAAGCTGAACCTCAGTGATACCCAGCCTCATTCATCAATTATATTCATATTAATATAAAAAGAACCAACATTGACCACAAAGCTGAATCTCAGTGAAATCCAGCTTCATTCATCAATTTTATTCATATTAATTTAAACAGAACCAACATTGATCACAAAGCTGAACCTCAGTGAAACCCAGCCTCATTCATCAATTTTATTCATATTAATATAAACAGAACCAACATTGATCAATGAGTTTAACCTCAGTGAAACGCAGCCTCATTCCTCAATTATATTCATATTAATATAAACAGAACCAACATTGATCAATGAGTTTAAGTTCTTTGAAACACAGCCTCATTCATTAATTATATTCATATAAATATATACAGAACCAACATTGATCACAAAGCTGAACCTCAGTGAAACCCAGCCTCATTCATCAATTATATTCATATTAATATAAACAGAACCAACATTGATCACAAAGCTGAACCTCAGTGAAACTCAGCCTCATTCATCAATTATATTCATATTAATATAAACAGAACAAACATTGATCAATGACTTTAACCTCAGTGAAACCCAGCCTCATTACTCAATTATATTCATAGTAATATAAACAGAACAAACATTGATCACAAAGCTGAACCTCAGTGAAACCCAGCCTCATTCATCAATTATATTCATATTAATATAAACAGAACCAACATTGATCAATGAGTTTAACCTCAGTGAAACGCAGCCTCATTCCTCAATTATGTTCATATTAATATAAAGAGAACCAACATTGATCACAAAGCTGAACATCAGTGAAACCCAGCCACATTCCTCAATTATATTCATATTAATATAAACAGAACCAACATTGAACACAAAGCTGAACCTCAGTGAAACCCAGCCTCATTCATCAATTATATTCATATTAATATAAACAGAACCAACATTGATCAATGAGTTTAAGTTCTTTGAAACACAGCCTCATTCATTAATTATATTCATATAAATATATACAGAACCAACATTGATCACAAAGCTGAACCTCAGTGAAACCCAGCCTCATTCATCAATTATATTCATATTAATATAAACAGAACCAACATTGATTAATGAGTTTAACCTCAGTGAAACGCAGCCTCATTCCTCAATTATATTCATATAAATATAAACAGAACCAACATTGATCACAAAGCTGAACCTCAGTGAAACCCAGCCTCATTCATCAATTATATACATATTAATAGAAACAGAACAAGCATTGATCAAAAAGCTGAACCTCAGTGAAACCCAGCCTCATTCATCAATTATATTCATATTAATATAAACAGAACTGACATTGATCACAAAGCTGAACCTCAGTGAAACCCAGCCTCATTCATCAATTATATTCATATTATTATAAACAGAACCAACATTGATCACAAAGCTGAACCTCAGTGAAACCAAGCCTCAATCATCAATTATATTCATTTTAATATAGACAGAACCATCATTGATCAATGAGTTTAACCTCAGTGAAACCCACCTTATTCCTCAGTTATATTCATATTAATATAAACAGAACCAACATTGATCACAAAGCTGAACCTCAGTGAAACCCAGCCTCATTCATCAATTATATTCATATCAATATAAACAGAACAAACATTGATCACAAAGCTGAACCTCAGTGAAACCCAGCCTCATTCATCAATTATATTCATATTAATATAAACAGAACCAACATTGATCAATGAGTTTAACCTCAGTGAAACCCAGCCTCATTCCTCAATTATATTCATATTCATATAAACAGAACCAACATTGATCACAAAGCTGAACCTCAGTGAAACCCAGCCTCATTCATCAGTTATATTCATATTAATATAAACAGAACCAACATTGATCAATGAGTTTAACCTCAGTGAAACGCAGCCTCATTCCTCAATTATATTCATAGCAATATAAACAGAACAAACATTGATCACAAAGCTGAACCTCAGTGAGACACAGCCTCATTCATCAATTATATTCATATTAATATAAACAGAACAAACATTGATCAATGACTTTAACCTCAGTGAAACCCAGCCTCATTCCTCAATTATATTCATATTCATATAAACAGAACCAACATTGATCACAAAGCTGAACCTCAGTGAAACCCAGCCTCATTCATCAGTTATATTCATATTAATATAAACAGAACCAACATTGATCAATGAGTTTAACCTCAGTGAAACGCAGCCTCATTCCTCAATTATGTTCATATTAATATAAAGAGAACCAACATTGATCACAAAGCTGAACATCAGTGAAACCCAGCCACATTCCTCAATTATATTCATATTAATATAAACAGAACCAACATTGAACACAAAGCTGAACCTCAGTGAAACCCAGCCTCATTCATCAATTATATTCATATTAATATAAACAGAACCAACATTGATCAATGAGTTTAAGTTCTTTGAAACACAGCCTCATTCATTAATTATATTCATATAAATATATACAGAACCAACATTGATCACAAAGCTGAACCTCAGTGAAACCCAGCCTCATTCATCAATTATATTCATATTAATATAAACAGAACCAACATTGATTAATGAGTTTAACCTCAGTGAAACGCAGCCTCATTCCTCAATTATATTCATATAAATATAAACAGAACCAACATTGATCACAAAGCTGAACCTCAGTGAAACCCAGCCTCATTCATCAATTATATACATATTAATAGAAACAGAACAAGCATTGATCAAAAAGCTGAACCTCAGTGAAACCCAGCCTCATTCATCAATTATATTCATATTAATATAAACAGAACTGACATTGATCACAAAGCTGAACCTCAGTGAAACCCAGCCTCATTCATCAATTATATTCATATTATTATAAACAGAACCAACATTGATCACAAAGCTGAACCTCAGTGAAACCAAGCCTCAATCATCAATTATATTCATTTTAATATAGACAGAACCATCATTGATCAATGAGTTTAACCTCAGTGAAACCCACCTTATTCCTCAATTATATTCATATTAATATAAACAGAACCAACATTGATCACAAAGCTGAACCTCAGTGAAACCCAGCCTCATTCATCAATTATATTCATATCAATATAAACAGAACAAACATTGATCACAAAGCTGAACCTCAGTGAAACCCCGCCTCATTCATCAATTATATTCATATTAATATAAACAGAACCAACATTGATCAATGAGTTTAACCTCAGTGAAACCCAGCCTCATTCCTCAATTATATTCATATTCATATAAACAGAACCAACATTGATCACAAAGCTGAACCTCAGTGAAACCCAGCCTCATTCATCAGTTATATTCATATTAATATAAACAGAACCAACATTGATCAATGAGTTTAACCTCAGTGAAAAGCAGCCTCATTCCTCAATTATATTCATAGTAATATAAACAGAACAAACATTGATCACAAAGCTGAACCTCAGTGAAACCCAGCCTCATTCATCAATTATATTCATATTAATATAAACAGAACCAACATTGATCAATGAGTTTAACCTCAGTGAAACGCAGCCTCATTCCTCAATTATGTTCATATTAATATAAAGAGAACCAACATTGATCACAAAGCTGAACATCAGTGAAACCCAGCCACATTCCTCAATTATATTCATATTAATATAAACAGAACCAACATTGAACACAAAGCTGAACCTCAGTGAAACCCAGCCTCATTCATCAATTATATTCATATTAATATAAACAGAACCAACATTGATCAATGAGTTTAAGTTCTTTGAAACACAGCCTCATTCATTAATTATATTCATATAAATATATACAGAACCAACATTGATCACAAAGCTGAACCTCAGTGAAACCCAGCCTCATTCATCAATTATATTCATATTAATATAAACAGAACCAACATTGATTAATGAGTTTAACCTCAGTGAAACGCAGCCTCATTCCTCAATTATATTCATATAAATATAAACAGAACCAACATTGATCACAAAGCTGAACCTCAGTGAAACCCAGCCTCATTCATCAATTATATACATATTAATAGAAACAGAACAAGCATTGATCAAAAAGCTGAACCTCAGTGAAACCAAGCCTCATTCATCAATTATATTCATATTAATATAAACAGAACTGACATTGATCACAAAGCTGAACCTCAGTGAAACCCAGCCTCATTCATCAATTATATTCATATTATTATAAACAGAACCAACATTGATCACAAAGCTGAACCTCAGTGAAACCAAGCCTCAATCATCAATTATATTCATTTTAATATAGACAGAACCATCATTGATCAATGAGTTTAACCTCAGTGAAACCCACCTTATTCCTCAATTATATTCATATTAATATAAACAGAACCAACATTGATCACAAAGCTGAACCTCAGTGAAACCCAGCCTCATTCATCAATTATATTCATATCAATATAAACAGAACAAACATTGATCACAAAGCTGAACCTCAGTGAAACCCAGCCTCATTCATCAATTATATTCATATTAATATAAACAGAACCAACATTGATCAATGAGTTTAACCTCAGTGAAACCCAGCCTCATTCCTCAATTATATTCATATTCATATAAACAGAACCAACATTGATCACAAAGCTGAACCTCAGTGAAACCCAGCCTCATTCATCAGTTATATTCATATTAATATAAACAGAACCAACATTGATCAATGAGTTTAACCTCAGTGAAACGCAGCCTCATTCCTCAATTATATTCATAGCAATATAAACAGAACAAACATTGATCACAAAGCTGAACCTCAGTGAAACCCAGCCTCATTCATCAATTATATTCATATTAATATAAACAGAACCAACATTGATCAATGAGTTTAACCTCAGTGAAACGCAGCCTCATTCCTCAATTATTTTCATATTAATATAAAGAGAACCAACATTGATCACAAAGCTGAACATCAGTGAAACCCAGCCACATTCCTCAATTATATTCATATTAATATAAACAGAACCAACATTGAACACAAAGCTGAACCTCAGTGAAACCCAGCCTCATTCATCAATTATATTCATATTAATATAAACAGAACCAACATTGACCACAAAGCTGAATCTCAGTGAAACCCAGCCTCATTCATCAATTGTATTCATATTAATATAAACAGAACCAACATTGATCACAAAGCTGAATATCAGTGAAACCCAGCCTCATTCATCAATTATATTCATATTAATATAAACAGAACCAACATTGATCACAAAGCTGAACCTCAGTGAAACCCAGCCTCATTCATAAATTATATTCATATTAATATAAACAGAACCAACATTGATCACAAAGCTGAACCTCAGTGAAACCAAGCCTAATTCATCAATTATATTCATATTAATATAAACAGAACCAATATTGATCAATGAGTTTAACCTCAGTGAAACCCAGCCTCATTCATCAATTATATTCATATTAATATAAAAAGAACCAACATTGACCACAAAGCTGAATCTCAGTGAAATCCAGCTTCATTCATCAATTTTATTCATATTAATATAAACAGAACCAACATTGATCACAAAGCTGAACCTCAGTGAAACCCAGCCTCATTCATCAATTTTATTCATATTAATATAAACAGAACCAACATTGATCAATGAGTTTAACCTCAGTGAAACGCAGCCTCATTCCTCAATTATATTCATATTAATATAAACAGAACCAACATTGATCAATGAGTTTAAGTTCTTTGAAACACAGCCTCATTCATTAATTATATTCATATAAATATATACAGAACCAACATTGATCACAAAGCTGAACCTCAGTGAAACCCAGCCTCATTCATCAATTATATTCATATTAATATAAACAGAACCAACATTGATTAATGAGTTTAACCTCAGTGAAACGCAGCCTCATTCCTCAATTATATTCATATAAATATAAACAGAACCAACATTGATCACAAAGCTGAACCTCAGTGAAACCCAGCCTCATTCATCAATTATATACATATCAATAGAAACAGAACCGACATTGATCACAAAGCTGAACCTCATTGAAACCCAGCCTCATTCATCAATTATATTCATATTAATATAAACAGAACTGACATTGATCACAAAGCTGAACCTCAGTGAAACCCAGCCTCATTCATCAATTATATTCATATTATTATAAACAGAACCAACATTGATCACAAAGCTGAACCTCAGTGAAACCAAGCCTCAATCATCAATTATATTCATTTTAATATAGACAGAACCATCATTGATCAATGAGTTTAACCTCAGTGAAACCCACCTTATTCCTCAATTATATTCATATTAATATAAACAGAACCAACATTGATCACAAAGCTGAACCTCAGTGAAACCCAGCCTCATTCATCAATTATATTCATATCAATATAAACAGAACAAACATTGATCACAAAGCTGAACCTCAGTGAAACCCAGCCTCATTCATCAATTATATTCATATTAATATAAACAGAACCAACATTGATCAATGAGTTTAACCTCAGTGAAACCCAGCCTCATTCATCAGTTATATTCATATTAATATAAACAGAACCAACATTGATCAATGAGTTTAACCTCAGTGAAACGCAGCCTCATTCCTCAATTATATTCATAGCAATATAAACAGAACAAACATTGATCACAAAGCTGAACCTCAGTGAGACACAGCCTCATTCATCAATTATATTCATATTAATATAAACAGAACAAACATTGATCAATGACTTTAACCTCAGTGAAACCCAGCCTCATTCCTCAATTATATTCATATTCATATAAACAGAACCAACATTGATCACAAAGCTGAACCTCAGTGAAACCCAGCCTCATTCATCAGTTATATACATATTAATATAAACAGAACCAACATTGATCAATGAGTTTAACCTCAGTGAAAAGCAGCTTCATTCCTCAATTATATTCATAGTAATATAAACAGAACAAACATTGATCACAAAGCTGAACCTCAGTGAAACCCAGCCTCATTCATCAATTATATTCATATTAATATAAACAGAACCAACATTGATCAATGAGTTTAACCTCAGTGAAACGCAGCCTCATTCCTCAATTATGTTCATATTAATATAAAGAGAACCAACATTGATCACAAAGCTGAACATCAGTGAAACCCAGCCACATTCCTCAATTATATTCATATTAATATAAACAGAACCAACATTGAACACAAAGCTGAACCTCAGTGAAACCCAGCCTCATTCATCAATTATATTCATATTAATATAAACAGAACCAACATTGATCAATGAGTTTAAGTTCTTTGAAACACAGCCTCATTCATTAATTATATTCATATAAATATATACAGAACCAACATTGATCACAAAGCTGAACCTCAGTGAAACCCAGCCTCATTCATCAATTATATTCATATTAATATAAACAGAACCAACATTGATTAATGAGTTTAACCTCAGTGAAACGCAGCCTCATTCCTCAATTATATTCATATAAATATAAACAGAACCAACATTGATCACAAAGCTGAACCTCAGTGAAACCCAGCCTCATTCATCAATTATATACATATTAATAGAAACAGAACAAGCATTGATCAAAAAGCTGAACCTCAGTGAAACCCAGCCTCATTCATCAATTATATTCATATTAATATAAACAGAACTGACATTGATCACAAAGCTGAACCTCAGTGAAACCCAGCCTCATTCATCAATTATATTCATATTATTATAAACAGAACCAACATTGATCACAAAGCTGAACCTCAGTGAAACCAAGCCTCAATCATCAATTATATTCATTTTAATATAGACAGAACCAACATTGATCAATGAGTTTAACCTCAGTGAAACCCAGCCTCATTCCTCAATTATATTCATATTCATATAAACAGAACCAACATTGATCACAAAGCTGAACCTCAGTGAAACCCAGCCTCATTCATCAGTTATATTCATATTAATATAAACAGAACCAACATTGATCAATGAGTTTAACCTCAGTGAAACGCAGCCTCATTCCTCAATTATATTCATAGCAATATAAACAGAACAAACATTGATCACAAAGCTGAACCTCAGTGAAACCCAGCCTCATTCATCAATTATATTCATATTAATATAAACAGAACCAACATTGATCAATGAGTTTAACCTCAGTGAAACGCAGCCTCATTCCTCAATTATGTTCATATTAATATAAAGAGAACCAACATTGATCACAAAGCTGAACATCAGTGAAACCCAGCCACATTCCTCAATTATATTCATATTAATATAAACAGAACCAACATTGAACACAAAGCTGAACCTCAGTGAAACCCAGCCTCATTCATCAATTATATTCATATTAATATAAACAGAACCAACATTGACCACAAAGCTGAATCTCAGTGAAACCCAGCCTCATTCATCAATTATATTCATATTAATATAAACAGAACCAACATTGATCACAAAGCTGAATCTCAGTGAAACCCAGCCTCATTCATCAATTATATTCATATTAATATAAACAGAACCAACATTGATCACAAAGCTGAACCTCAGTGAAACCCAGCCTCATTCATAAATTATATTCATATTAATATAAACAGAACCAACATTGATCACAAAGCTGAACCTCAGTGAAACCAAGCCTAATTCATCAATTATATTCATATTAATATAAACAGAACCAATATTGATCAATGAGTTTAACCTCAGTGAAACCCAGCCTCATTCATCAATTATATTCATATTAATATAAAAAGAACCAACATTGACCACAAAGCTGAATCTCAGTGAAATCCAGCTTCATTCATCAATTTTATTCATATTAATATAAACAGAACCAACATTGATCACAAAGCTGAACCTCAGTGAAACCCAGCCTCATTCATCAATTTTATTCATATTAATATAAACAGAACCAACATTGATCAATGAGTTTAACCTCAGTGAAACGCAGCCTCATTCCTCAATTATATTCATATTAATATAAACAGAACCAACATTGATCAATGAGTTTAAGTTCTTTGAAACACAGCCTCATTCATTAATTATATTCATATAAATATATACAGAACCAACATTGATCACAAAGCTGAACCTCAGTGAAACCCAGCCTCATTCATCAATTATATTCATATTAATATAAACAGAACCAACATTGATTAATGAGTTTAACCTCAGTGAAACGCAGCCTCATTCATCAATTATATTCATATTAATATAAACAGAACCAACATTGACCACAAAGCTGAATCTCAGTGAAACCCAGCCTCATTCATCAATTATATTCATATTAATATAAACAGAACCAACATTGATCACAAAGCTGAATATCAGTGAAACCCAGCCTCATTCATCAATTATATTCATAGTAATATAAACAGAACCAACATTGATCACAAAGCTGAACCTCAGTGAAACCCAGCCTCATTCATAAATTATATTCATATTAATATAAACAGAACCAACATTGATCACAAAGCTGAACCTCAGTGAAACCAAGCCTAATTCATCAATTATATTCATATTAATATAAACAGAACCAATATTGATCAATGAGTTTAACCTCAGTGAAACCCAGCCTCATTCATCAATTATATTCATATTAATATAAAAAGAACCAACATTGACCACAAAGCTGAATCTCAGTGAAATCCAGCTTCATTCATCAATTTTATTCATATTAATATAAACAGAACCAACATTGATCACAAAGCTGAACCTCAGTGAAACCCAGCCTCATTCATCAATTTTATTCATATTAATATAAACAGAACCAACATTGATCAATGAGTTTAACCTCAGTGAAACGCAGCCTCATTCCTCAATTATATTCATATTAATATAAACAGAACCAACATTGATCAATGAGTTTAAGTTCTTTGAAACACAGCCTCATTCATTAATTATATTCATATAAATATATACAGAACCAACATTGATCACAAAGCTGAACCTCAGTGAAACCCAGCCTCATTCATCAATTATATTCATATTAATATAAACAGAACCAACATTGATTAATGAGTTTAACCTCAGTGAAACGCAGCCTCATTCCTCAATTATATTCATATAAATATAAACAGAACCAACATTGATCACAAAGCTGAACCTCAGTGAAACCCAGCCTCATTCATCAATTATATACATATCAATAGAAACAGAACCGACATTGATCACAAAGCTGAACCTCAGTGAAACCCAGCCTCATTCATCAATTATATTCATATTAATATAAACAGAACTGACATTGATCACAAAGCTGAACCTCAGTGAAACCCAGCCTCATTCATCAATTATATTCATATTATTATAAACAGAACCAACATTGATCACAAAGCTGAACCTCAGTGAAACCAAGCCTCAATCATCAATTATATTCATTTTAATATAGACAGAACCATCATTGATCAATGAGTTTAACCTCAGTGAAACCCACCTTATTCCTCAATTATATTCATATTAATATAAACAGAACCAACATTGATCACAAAGCTGAACCTCAGTGAAACCCAGCCTCATTCATCAATTATATTCATATCAATATAAACAGAACAAACATTGATCACAAAGCTGAACCTCAGTGAAACCCAGCCTCATTCATCAATTATATTCATATTAATATAAACAGAACCAACATTGATCAATGAGTTTAACCTCAGTGAAACCCAGCCTCATTCATCAGTTATATTCATATTAATATAAACAGAACCAACATTGATCAATGAGTTTAACCTCAGTGAAACGCAGCCTCATTCCTCAATTATATTCATAGCAATATAAACAGAACAAACATTGATCACAAAGCTGAACCTCAGTGAGACACAGCCTCATTCATCAATTATATTCATATTAATATAAACAGAACAAACATTGATCAATGACTTTAACCTCAGTGAAACCCAGCCTCATTCCTCAATTATATTCATATTCATATAAACAGAACCAACATTGATCACAAAGCTGAACCTCAGTGAAACCCAGCCTCATTCATCAGTTATATACATATTAATATAAACAGAACCAACATTGATCAATGAGTTTAACCTCAGTGAAAAGCAGCCTCATTCCTCAATTATATTCATAGTAATATAAACAGAACAAACATTGATCACAAAGCTGAACCTCAGTGAAACCCAGCCTCATTCATCAATTATATTCATATTAATATAAACAGAACCAACATTGATCAATGAGTTTAACCTCAGTGAAACGCAGCCTCATTCCTCAATTATGTTCATATTAATATAAAGAGAACCAACATTGATCACAAAGCTGAACATCAGTGAAACCCAGCCACATTCCTCAATTATATTCATATTAATATAAACAGAACCAACATTGAACACAAAGCTGAACCTCAGTGAAACCCAGCCTCATTCATCAATTATATTCATATTAATATAAACAGAACCAACATTGATCAATGAGTTTAAGTTCTTTGAAACACAGCCTCATTCATTAATTATATTCATATAAATATATACAGAACCAACATTGATCACAAAGCTGAACCTCAGTGAAACCCAGCCTCATTCATCAATTATATTCATATTAATATAAACAGAACCAACATTGATTAATGAGTTTAACCTCAGTGAAACGCAGCCTCATTCCTCAATTATATTCATATAAATATAAACAGAACCAACATTGATCACAAAGCTGAACCTCAGTGAAACCCAGCCTCATTCATCAATTATATACATATTAATAGAAACAGAACAAGCATTGATCAAAAAGCTGAACCTCAGTGAAACCCAGCCTCATTCATCAATTATATTCATATTAATATAAACAGAACTGACATTGATCACAAAGCTGAACCTCAGTGAAACCCAGCCTCATTCATCAATTATATTCATATTATTATAAACAGAACCAACATTGATCACAAAGCTGAACCTCAGTGAAACCAAGCCTCAATCATCAATTATATTCATTTTAATATAGACAGAACCATCATTGATCAATGAGTTTAACCTCAGTGAAACCCACCTTATTCCTCAATTATATTCATATTAATATAAACAGAACCAACATTGATCACAAAGCTGAACCTCAGTGAAACCCAGCCTCATTCATCAATTATATTCATATCAATATAAACAGAACACACATTGATCACAAAGCTGAACCTCAGTGAAACCCAGCCTCATTCATCAATTATATTCATATTAATATAAACAGAACCAACATTGATCAATGAGTTTAACCTCAGTGAAACCCAGCCTCATTCCTCAATTATATTCATATTCATATAAACAGAACCAACATTGATCACAAAGCTGAACCTCAGTGAAACCCAGCCTCATTCATCAGTTATATTCATATTAATATAAACAGAACCAACATTGATCAATGAGTTTAACCTCAGTGAAACGCAGCCTCATTCCTCAATTATATTCATAGCAATATAAACAGAACAAACATTGATCACAAAGCTGAACCTCAGTGAAACCCAGCCTCATTCATCAATTATATTCATATTAATATAAACAGAACCAACATTGATCAATGAGTTTAACCTCAGTGAAACGCAGCCTCATTCCTCAATTATGTTCATATTAATATAAAGAGAACCAACATTGATCACAAAGCTGAACATCAGTGAAACCCAGCCACATTCCTCAATTATATTCATATTAATATAAACAGAACCAACATTGAACACAAAGCTGAACCTCAGTGAAACCCAGCCTCATTCATCAATTATATTCATATTAATATAAACAGAACCAACATTGACCACAAAGCTGAATCTCAGTGAAACCCAGCCTCATTCATCAATTATATTCATATTAATATAAACAGAACCAACATTGATCACAAAGCTGAATCTCAGTGAAACCCAGCCTCATTCATCAATTATATTCATATTAATATAAACAGAACCAACATTGATCACAAAGCTGAACCTCAGTGAAACCCAGCCTCATTCATAAATTATATTCATATTAATATAAACAGAACCAACATTGATCACAAAGCTGAACCTCAGTGAAACCAAGCCTAATTCATCAATTATATTCATATTAATATAAACAGAACCAATATTGATCAATGAGTTTAACCTCAGTGAAACCCAGCCTCATTCATCAATTATATTCATATTAATATAAACAGAACCAACATTGATTAATGAGTTTAACCTCAGTGAAACGCAGCCTCATTCCTCAATTATATTCATATAAATATAAACAGAACCAACATTGATCACAAAGCTGAACCTCAGTGAAACCCAGCCTCATTCATCAATTATATACATATCAATAGAAACAGAACCGACATTGATCACAAAGCTGAACCTCAGTGAAACCCAGCCTCATTCATCAATTATATTCATATTAATATAAACAGAACTGACATTGATCACAAAGCTGAACCTCAGTGAAACCCAGCCTCATTCATCAATTATATTCATATTATTATAAACAGAACCAACATTGATCACAAAGCTGAACCTCAGTGAAACCAAGCCTCAATCATCAATTATATTCATTTTAATATAGACAGAACCATCATTGATCAATGAGTTTAACCTCAGTGAAACCCACCTTATTCCTCAATTATATTCATATTAATATAAACAGAACCAACATTGATCACAAAGCTGAACCTCAGTGAAACCCAGCCTCATTCATCAATTATATTCATATCAATATAAACAGAACAAACATTGATCACAAAGCTGAACCTCAGTGAAACCCAGCCTCATTCATCAATTATATTCATATTAATATAAACAGAACCAACATTGATCAATGAGTTTAACCTCAGTGAAACCCAGCCTCATTCATCAGTTATATTCATATTAATATAAACAGAACCAACATTGATCAATGAGTTTAACCTCAGTGAAACGCAGCCTCATTCCTCAATTATATTCATAGCAATATAAACAGAACAAACATTGATCACAAAGCTGAACCTCAGTGAGACACAGCCTCATTCATCAATTATATTCATATTAATATAAACAGAACAAACATTGATCAATGACTTTAACCTCAGTGAAACCCAGCCTCATTCCTCAATTATATTCATATTCATATAAACAGAACCAACATTGATCACAAAGCTGAACCTCAGTGAAACCCAGCCTCATTCATCAGTTATATACATATTAATATAAACAGAACCAACATTGATCAATGAGTTTAACCTCAGTGAAAAGCAGCCTCATTCCTCAATTATATTCATAGTAATATAAACAGAACAAACATTGATCACAAAGCTGAACCTCAGTGAAACCCAGCCTCATTCATCAATTATATTCATATTAATATAAACAGAACCAACATTGATCAATGAGTTTAACCTCAGTGAAACGCAGCCTCATTCCTCAATTATGTTCATATTAATATAAAGAGAACCAACATTGATCACAAAGCTGAACATCAGTGAAACCCAGCCACATTCCTCAATTATATTCATATTAATATAAACAGAACCAACATTGAACACAAAGCTGAACCTCAGTGAAACCCAGCCTCATTCATCAATTATATTCATATTAATATAAACAGAACCAACATTGATCAATGAGTTTAAGTTCTTTGAAACACAGCCTCATTCATTAATTATATTCATATAAATATATACAGAACCAACATTGATCACAAAGCTGAACCTCAGTGAAACCCAGCCTCATTCATCAATTATATTCATATTAATATAAACAGAACCAACATTGATTAATGAGTTTAACCTCAGTGAAACGCAGCCTCATTCCTCAATTATATTCATATAAATATAAACAGAACCAACATTGATCACAAAGCTGAACCTCAGTGAAACCCAGCCTCATTCATCAATTATATACATATTAATAGAAACAGAACAAGCATTGATCAAAAAGCTGAACCTCAGTGAAACCCAGCCTCATTCATCAATTATATTCATATTAATATAAACAGAACTGACATTGATCACAAAGCTGAACCTCAGTGAAACCCAGCCTCATTCATCAATTATATTCATATTATTATAAACAGAACCAACATTGATCACAAAGCTGAACCTCAGTGAAACCAAGCCTCAATCATCAATTATATTCATTTTAATATAGACAGAACCATCATTGATCAATGAGTTTAACCTCAGTGAAACCCACCTTATTCCTCAATTATATTCATATTAATATAAACAGAACCAACATTGATCACAAAGCTGAACCTCAGTGAAACCCAGCCTCATTCATCAATTATATTCATATCAATATAAACAGAACACACATTGATCACAAAGCTGAACCTCAGTGAAACCCAGCCTCATTCATCAATTATATTCATATTAATATAAACAGAACCAACATTGATCAATGAGTTTAACCTCAGTGAAACCCAGCCTCATTCCTCAATTATATTCATATTCATATAAACAGAACCAACATTGATCACAAAGCTGAACCTCAGTGAAACCCAGCCTCATTCATCAGTTATATTCATATTAATATAAACAGAACCAACATTGATCAATGAGTTTAACCTCAGTGAAACGCAGCCTCATTCCTCAATTATATTCATAGCAATATAAACAGAACAAACATTGATCACAAAGCTGAACCTCAGTGAAACCCAGCCTCATTCATCAATTATATTCATATTAATATAAACAGAACCAACATTGATCAATGAGTTTAACCTCAGTGAAACGCAGCCTCATTCCTCAATTATGTTCATATTAATATAAAGAGAACCAACATTGATCACAAAGCTGAACATCAGTGAAACCCAGCCACATTCCTCAATTATATTCATATTAATATAAACAGAACCAACATTGAACACAAAGCTGAACCTCAGTGAAACCCAGCCTCATTCATCAATTATATTCATATTAATATAAACAGAACCAACATTGACCACAAAGCTGAATCTCAGTGAAACCCAGCCTCATTCATCAATTATATTCATATTAATATAAACAGAACCAACATTGATCACAAAGCTGAATCTCAGTGAAACCCAGCCTCATTCATCAATTATATTCATATTAATATAAACAGAACCAACATTGATCACAAAGCTGAACCTCAGTGAAACCCAGCCTCATTCATAAATTATATTCATATTAATATAAACAGAACCAACATTAATCACAAAGCTGAACCTCAGTGAAACCCAGCCTCATTCATCAATTTTATTCATATTAATATAAACAGAACCAACATTGATCAATGAGTTTAACCTCAGTGAAACGCAGCCTCATTCCTCAATTATATTCATATTAATATAAACAGAACCAACATTGATCAATGAGTTTAAGTTCTTTGAAACACAGCCTCATTCATTAATTATATTCATATAAATATATACAGAACCAACATTGATCACAAAGCTGAACCTCAGTGAAACCCAGCCTCAATCATCAATTATATTCATATTAATATAAACAGAACCAACATTGATTAATGAGTTTAACCTCAGTGAAACGCAGCCTCATTCCTCAATTATATTCATATAAATATAAACAGAACCAACATTGATCACAAAGCTGAACCTCAGTGAAACCCAGCCTCAGTCATCAATTATATACATATCAATAGAAACAGAACCGACATTGATCACAAAGCTGAACCTCAGTGAAACCCAGCCTCATTCATCAATTATATTCATATTATTATAAACAGAACCAACATTGATCACAAAGCTGAACCTCAGTGAAACCAAGCCTCAATCATCAATTATATTCATTTTAATATAGACAGAACCATCATTGATCAATGAGTTTAACCTCAGTGAAACCCAGCCTCATTCCTCAATTATATTCATATTCATATAAACAGAACCAACATTGATCACAAAGCTGAACCTCAGTGAAACCCAGCCTCATTCATCAGTTATATTCATATTAATATAAACAGAACCAACATTGATCAATGAGTTTAACCTCAGTGAAACGCAGCCTCATTCATCAGTTATATTCATATTAATATAAACAGAACCAACATTGAACACAAAGCTGAACCTCAGTGAAACCCAGCCTCATTCATCAATTATATTCATATTAATATAAACAGAACCAACATTGACCACAAAGCTGAATCTCAGTGAAACCCAGCCTCATTCATCAATTATATTCATATTAATATAAACAGAACCAACATTGATCACAAAGCTGAACCTCAGTGAAACCCAGCCTCATTCATAAATTATATTCATATTTATATAAACAGAACCAACATTGATCACAAAGCTGAACCTCAGTGAAACCAAGCCTAATTCATCAATTATATTCATATTAATATAAACAGAACCAATATTGATCAATGAGTTTAACCTCAGTGAAACCCAGCCTCATTCATCAATTATATTCATATCAATATAAACAGAACAAACATTGATCACAAAGCTGAACCTCAGTGAAACCCAGCCCCATTCATCAATTATATTCATATTAATATAAACAGAACCAACATTGATCAATGAGTTTAACCTCAGTGAAACCCAGCCTCATTCCTCAATTATATTCATATTCATATAAACAGAACCAACATTGATCACAAAGCTGAACCTCAGTGAAACCCAGCCTCATTCATCAGTTATATTTATATTAATATAAACAGAACCAACATTGATCAATGAGTTTAACCTCAGTGAAACGCAGCCTCATTCCTCAATTATATTCATAGCAATATAAACAGAACAAACATTGATCACAAAGCTGAACCTCAGTGAAACCCAGCCTCATTCATCAATTATATTCATATTAATATAAACAGAACCAACATTGATCAATGAGTTTAACCTCAGTGAAACCCAGCCTCATTCCTCAATTATATTCATATTCATATAAACAGAACCAACATTGATCACAAAGCTGAACCTCAGTGAAACCCAGCCTCATTCATCAGTTATATTCATATTAATATAAACAGAACCAACATTGATCAATGAGTTTAACCTCAGTGAAACGCAGCCTCATTCCTCAATTATATTCATAGCAATATAAACAGAACAAACATTGATCACAAAGCTGAACCTCAGTGAAACCCAGCCTCATTCATCAGTTATATTCATATTAATATAAACAGAACCAACATTGATCAATGAGTTTAACCTCAGTGAAACGCAGCCTCATTCCTCAATTATATTCATAGCAATATAAACAGAACAAACATTGATCACAAAGCTGAACCTCAGTGAAACCCAGCCTCATTCATCAATTATATTCATATTAATATAAACAGAACCAACATTGATCAATGAGTTTAACCTCAGTGAAACGCAGCCTCATTCCTCGATTATGTTCATATTAATATAAAGAGAACCAACATTGATCACAAAGCTGAACATCAGTGAAACCCAGCCACATTCCTCAATTATATTCATATTAATATAAACAGAACCAACATTGAACACAAAGCTGAACCTCAGTGAAACCCGGCCTCATTCATCAATTATATTCATATTAATATAAACAGAACCAACATTGATCACACCGCTGAATCTCAGTGAAACCCAGCCTCATTCATCAATTATATTCATATTAATATAAACAGAACCAACATTGAACACAAAGCTGAACCTCAGTGAAACCCAGCCTCATTCATCAATTATATTCATATTAATATAAACAGAACCAACATTGATCACAACGCTGAATCTCAGTGAAACCCAGCCTCATTCATCAATTATATTCATATTAATATAAACAGAACCAACATTGATCACAAAGCTGAACCTCAGTGAAACCCAGCCTCATTCATCAATTATATTCATATTAATATAAACAGAACCAACATTGATCAATGAGTTTAAGTTCTTTGAAACACAGCCTCATTCATTAATTATATTCATATAAATATATACAGAACCAACATTGATCACAAAGCTGAACCTCAGTGAAACCCAGCCTCATTCATCAATTATATTCATATTAATATAAACAGAACCAACATTGATTAATGAGTTTAACCTCAGTGAAACGCAGCCTCATTGCTCAATTATATTCATATAAATATAAACAGAACCAACATTGATCACAAAGCTGAACCTCAGTGAAACCCAGCCTCATTCATCAATTATATACATATTAATATAAACAGAACAAGCATTGACCACAAAGCTGAATCTCAGTGAAACCCAGCCTCATTCATCAATTATATTCATATTAATATAAACAGAACCAACATTGATCAATGAGTTTAACCTCAGTGAAACGCAGCTTCATTCCTCAATTATATTCATATAAATATAAACAGAACCAACATTGACCACAAAGCTGAATCTCAGTGAAACCCAGCCTCATTCATCAATTATATTCATATTAATATAAACAGAACCAACATTGATCACAAAGCTGAATCTCAGTGAAACCCAGCCTCATTCATCAAATATATTCATATTAATATAAACAGAACCAACATTGATCACAAAGCTGAACCTCAGTGAAACCAAGCCTAATTCATCAATTATATTCATATTAATATAAACAGAACCAATATTGATCAATGAGTTTAACCTCAGTGAAACCCAGCCTCATTCATCAATTATATTCATATCAATATAAACAGAACAAACATTGATCACAAAGCTGAACCTCAGTGAAACCCAGCCTCATTCATCAATTATATTCATATTAATATAAACAGAACCAACATTGATCAATGAGTTTAACCTCAGTGAAACCCAGCCTCATTCCTCAATTATATTCATATTCATATAAACAGAACCAACATTGATCACAAAGCTGAACCTCAGTGAAATCCAGCCTCATTCATCAGTTATATTCATATTATTATAAACAGAACCAACATTGATCAATGAGTTTAACCTCAGTGAAACGCAGCCTCATTCCTCAATTATATTCATAGCAATATAAACAGAACAAACATTGATCACAAAGCTGAACCTCAGTGAAACCCAGCCTCATTCATCAATTATATTCATATTAATATAAACAGAACCAACATTGATCAATGAGTTTAACCTCAGTGAAACGCAGCCTCATTCCTCAATTATGTTCATATTAATATAAAGAGAACCAACATTGATCACAAAGCTGAACATCAGTGAAACCCAGCCACATTCCTCAATTATATTCATATTAATATAAACAGAACCAACATTGAACACAAAGCTGAACATCAATGAAACCCAGCCACATTCCTCAATTATATTCATATTAATATAAACAGAACCAACATTGAACACAAAGCTGAACCTCAGTGAAACCCAGCCTCATTCATCAATTATATTCATATTAATATAAACAGAACCAACATTGAACACAAAGCTGAACCTCAGTGAAACCCAGCCTCATTCATCAATTATATTCATATTAATATAAACAGAACCAACATTGATTAATGAGTTTAACCTCAGTGAAACGCAGCCTCATTGCTCAATTATATTCATATAAATATAAACAGAACCAACATTGATCACAAAGCTGAACCTCAGTGAAACCCAGCCTCATTCATCAATTATATACATATTAATATAAACAGAACAAGCATTGACCACAAAGCTGAATCTCAGTGAAACCCAGCCTCATTCATCAATTATATTCATATTAATATAAACAGAACCAACATTGATCAATGAGTTTAACCTCAATGAAACGCAGCCTCATTCCTCAATTATATTCATAGTAATATAAACAGAACAAACATTGATCACAAAGCTGAACCTCAGTGAAACCCAGCCTCATTCATCAATTATATTCATATTAATATAAACAGAACCAACATTGATCAATGAGTTTAACCTCAGTGAAACGCAGCCTCATTCCTCAATTATGTTCATATTAATATAAAGAGAACCAACATTGATCACAAAGCTGATCATCAGTGAAACCCAGCCACATTCCTCAATTATATTCATATCAATATAAACAGAACCAACATTGAACACAAAGCTGAACCTCATTGAAACCCAGCCTCATTCATCAATTATATTCATATTAATATAAACAGAACCAAGATTGACCACAAAGCTGAATCTCAGTGAAACCCAGCCTCATTCATCAATTATATTCATATTAATATAAACAGAACCAACATTGATCACAGAGCTGAATCTCAGTGAAACCCAGCCTCATTCATCAATTATATTCATATTAATATAAACAGAACCAACATTGATCACAAAGCTGAACCTCAGTGAAACCCAGCCTCATTCATCAATTATATTCATATTAATATAAACAGAACCAACATTGATAACAAAGCTAAACCTCAGTGAAACCCAGCCTCATTCATCAATTATATTCATATTAATATAAACAGAACCAATATTGATCAATGAGTTTAACCTCAGTGAAACCCAGCCTCATTCATCAATTATATTCATATTAATATAAACAGAACCAACATTGACCACAAAGCTGAATCTCAGTGAAATCCAGCCTCATTCATCAATTTTATTCATATTAATATAAACAGAACCAACATTGATCACAAAGCTGAACCTCAGTGAAACCCAGCCTCATTCATCAATTTTATTCATATTAATATAAACAGAACCAACATTGATCAATGAGTTTAACCTTAGTGAAACGCAGCCTCATTCCTCAATTATATTCATATTAATATAAACAGAACCAACATTGATCAATGAGTTTAAGTTCTTTGAAACACAGCCTCATTCATTAATTATATTCATATAAATATATACAGAACCAACATTGATCACAAAGCTGAACCTCAGTGAAACCCAGCCTCATTCATCAATTATATTCATATTAATATAACCAGAACCAACATTGATCACAAAGCTGAACCTCAGTGAAACTCAGCCTCATTCATCAATTATATACATATTAATATAAACAGAACAAGCATTGACCACAAAGCTGAACCTCAGTGAGACCCAGCCTCATTCATCAATTATATTCATATTAATATAAACAGAACAAACATTGATCACAAAGCTGAACCTCAGTGAAACCCAGCCTCATTCATCAATTATATTCATATTAATATAAACAGAACCAACATTGATCAATGAGTTTAACCTCAGTGAAACCCAGCCTCATTCCTCAATTATATTCATATTCATATAAACAGAACCAACATTGATCACAAAGCTGAACCTCAGTGAAACCCAGCCACATTCCTCAATTATATTCATATTAATATAAACAGAACCAACATTGAACACAAAGCTGAACATCAATGAAACCCAGCCACATTCCTCAATTATATTCATATTAATATAAACAGAACCAACATTGAACACAAAGCTGAACCTCAGTGAAACCCAGCCTCATTCATCAATTATATTCATATTAATATAAACAGAACCAACATTGAACACAAAGCTGAACCTCAGTGAAACCCAGCCTCATTCATCAATTATATTCATATTAATATAAACAGAACCAACATTGATTAATGAGTTTAACCTCAGTGAAACGCAGCCTCATTGCTCAATTATATTCATATAAATATAAACAGAACCAACATTGATCACAAAGCTGAACCTCAGTGAAACCCAGCCTCATTCATCAATTATATACATATTAATATAAACAGAACAAGCATTGACCACAAAGCTGAATCTCAGTGAAACCCAGCCTCATTCATCAATTATATTCATATTAATATAAACAGAACCAACATTGATCAATGAGTTTAACCTCAATGAAACGCAGCCTCATTCCTCAATTATATTCATAGTAATATAAACAGAACAAACATTGATCACAAAGCTGAACCTCAGTGAAACCCAGCCTCATTCATCAATTATATTCATATTAATATAAACAGAACCAACATTGATCAATGAGTTTAACCTCAGTGAAACGCAGCCTCATTCCTCAATTATGTTCATATTAATATAAAGAGAACCAACATTGATCACAAAGCTGATCATCAGTGAAACCCAGCCACATTCCTCAATTATATTCATATCAATATAAACAGAACCAACATTGAACACAAAGCTGAACCTCATTGAAACCCAGCCTCATTCATCAATTATATTCATATTAATATAAACAGAACCAAGATTGACCACAAAGCTGAATCTCAGTGAAACCCAGCCTCATTCATCAATTATATTCATATTAATATAAACAGAACCAACATTGATCACAGAGCTGAATCTCAGTGAAACCCAGCCTCATTCATCAATTATATTCATATTAATATAAACAGAACCAACATTGATCACAAAGCTGAACCTCAGTGAAACCCAGCCTCATTCATCAATTATATTCATATTAATATAAACAGAACCAACATTGATAACAAAGCTAAACCTCAGTGAAACCCAGCCTCATTCATCAATTATATTCATATTAATATAAACAGAACCAATATTGATCAATGAGTTTAACCTCAGTGAAACCCAGCCTCATTCATCAATTATATTCATATTAATATAAACAGAACCAACATTGACCACAAAGCTGAATCTCAGTGAAATCCAGCCTCATTCATCAATTTTATTCATATTAATATAAACAGAACCAACATTGATCACAAAGCTGAACCTCAGTGAAACCCAGCCTCATTCATCAATTTTATTCATATTAATATAAACAGAACCAACATTGATCAATGAGTTTAACCTTAGTGAAACGCAGCCTCATTCCTCAATTATATTCATATTAATATAAACAGAACCAACATTGATCAATGAGTTTAAGTTCTTTGAAACACAGCCTCATTCATTAATTATATTCATATAAATATATACAGAACCAACATTGATCACAAAGCTGAACCTCAGTGAAACCCAGCCTCATTCATCAATTATATTCATATTAATATAACCAGAACCAACATTGATCACAAAGCTGAACCTCAGTGAAACTCAGCCTCATTCATCAATTATATACATATTAATATAAACAGAACAAGCATTGACCACAAAGCTGAACCTCAGTGAGACCCAGCCTCATTCATCAATTATATTCATATTAATATAAACAGAACAAACATTGATCACAAAGCTGAACCTCAGTGAAACCCAGCCTCATTCATCAATTATATTCATATTAATATAAACAGAACCAACATTGATCAATGAGTTTAACCTCAGTGAAACCCAGCCTCATTCCTCAATTATATTCATATTCATATAAACAGAACCAACATTGATCACAAAGCTGAACCTCAGTGAAACCCAGCCTCATTCATCAGTTATATTCATATTAATATAAACAGAACCAACATTGATCAATGAGTTTAACCTCAGTGAAACGCAGCCTCATTCATCAGTTATATTCATATTAATATAAACAGAACCAACATTGAACACAAAGCTGAACCTCAGTGAAACCCAGCCTCATTCATCAATTATATTCATATTAATATAAACAGAACCAACATTGACCACAAAGCTGAATCTCAGTGAAACCCAGCCTCATTCATCAATTATATTCATATTAATATAAACAGAACCAACATTGATCACAAAGCTGAACCTCAGTGAAACCCAGCCTCATTCATAAATTATATTCATATTTATATAAACAGAACCAACATTGATCACAAAGCTGAACCTCAGTGAAACCAAGCCTAATTCATCAATTATATTCATATTAATATAAACAGAACCAATATTGATCAATGAGTTTAACCTTAGTGAAACGCAGCCTCATTCCTCAATTATATTCATATTAATATAAACAGAACCAACATTGATCAATGAGTTTAAGTTCTTTGAAACACAGCCTCATTCATTAATTATATTCATATAAATATATACAGAACCAACATTGATCACAAAGCTGAACCTCAGTGAAACCCAGCCTCATTCATCAATTATATTCATATTAATATAACCAGAACCAACATTGATCACAAAGCTGAACCTCAGTGAAACTCAGCCTCATTCATCAATTATATACATATTAATATAAACAGAACAAGCATTGACCACAAAGCTGAACCTCAGTGAGACCCAGCCTCATTCATCAATTATATTCATATTAATATAAACTGAACAAACATTGATCACAAAGCTGAACCTCAGTGAAACCCAGCCTCATTCATCAATTATATTCATATTAATATAAACAGAACCAACATTGATCAATGAGTTTAACCTCAGTGAAACCCAGCCTCATTCCTCAATTATATTCATATTCATATAAACAGAACCAACATTGATCACAAAGCTGAACCTCAGTGAAACCCAGCCTCATTCATCAGTTATATTCATATTAATATAAACAGAACCAACATTGATCAATGAGTTTAACCTCAGTGAAACGCAGCCTCATTCCTCAATTATATTCATAGTAATATAAACAGAACAAACATTGATCACAAAGCTGAACCTCAGTGAAACCCAGCCTCATTCATCAATTATATTCATATTAATATAAACAGAATCAACATTGATCAATGAGTTTAACCTCAGTGAAACGCAGCCTCATTCCTCAATTATGTTCATATTAATATAAAGAGAACCAACATTGAACACAAAGCTGAACCTCAGTGAAACCCAGCCTCATTCATCAATTATATTCATATTAATATAAACAGAACCAAGATTGACCACAAAGCTGAATCTCAGTGAAACCCAGCCTCATTCATCAATTATATTCATATTAATATAAACAGAACCAACATTGATCACAGAGCTGAATCTCAGTGAAACCCAGCCTCATTCATCAATTATATTCATATTAATATAAACAGAACCAACATTGATCACAAAGCTGAACCTCAGTGAAACTCAGCCTCATTCATCAATTATATTCATATTAATATAAACAGAACCAACATTGATCACAAAGCTAAACCTCAGTGAAACCCAGCCTCATTCATCAATTATATTCATATTAATATAAACAGAACCAATATTGATCAATGAGTTTAACCTCAGTGAAACCCAGCCTCATTCATCAATTATATTCATATTAATATAAAAAGAACCAACATTGACCACAAAGCTGAATCTCAGTGAAATCCAGCCTCATTCATCAATTTTATTCATATTAATATAAACAGAACCAACATTGATCACAAAGCTGAACCTCAGTGAAACCCAGCCTCATTCATCAATTTTATTCATATTAATATAAACAGAACCAACATTGATCAATGAGTTTAACCTTAGTGAAACGCAGCCTCATTCCTCAATTATATTCATATTAATATAAACAGAACCAACATTGATCAATGAGTTTAAGTTCTTTGAAACACAGCCTCATTCATTAATTATATTCATATAAATATATACAGAACCAACATTGATCACAAAGCTGAACCTCAGTGAAACCCAGCCTCATTCATCAATTATATTCATATTAATATAAACAGAACCAACATTGATCACAAAGCTGAACCTCAGTGAAACTCAGCCTCATTCATCAATTATATACATATTAATATAAACAGAACAAGCATTGACCACAAAGCTGAACCTCAGTGAGACCCAGCCTCATTCAACAATTATATTCATATTAATATAAACAGAACAAACATTGATCACAAAGCTGAACCTCAGTGAAACCCAGCCTCATTCATCAATTATATTCATATTAATATAAACAGAACCAACATTGATCACAAAGCTAAACCTCAGTGAAACCCAGCCTCATTCATCAATTATATTCATATTAATATAAACAGAACCAATATTGATCAATGAGTTTAACCTCAGTGAAACCCAGCCTCATTCATCAATTATATTCATATTAATATAAAAAGAACCAACATTGACCACAAAGCTGAATCTCAGTGAAATCCAGCCTCATTCATCAATTTTATTCATATTAATATAAACAGAACCAACATTGATCACAAAGCTGAACCTCAGTGAAACCCAGCCTCATTCATCAATTTTATTCATATTAATATAAACAGAACCAACATTGATCAATGAGTTTAACCTTAGTGAAACGCAGCCTCATTCCTCAATTATATTCATATTAATATAAACAGAACCAACATTGATCAATGAGTTTAAGTTCTTTGAAACACAGCCTCATTCATTAATTATATTCATATAAATATATACAGAACCAACATTGATCACAAAGCTGAACCTCAGTGAAACCCAGCCTCATTCATCAATTATATACATATTAATATAAACAGAACAAGCATTGACCACAAAGCTGAACCTCAGTGAGACCCAGCCTCATTCATCAATTATATTCATATTAATATAAACAGAACAAACATTGATCACAAAGCTGAACCTCAGTGAAACCCAGCCTCATTCATCAATTATATTCATATTCATATAAACAGAACCAACATTGATCACAAAGCTGAACCTCAGTGAAACCCAGCCTCATTCATCAGTTATATTCATATTAATATAAACAGAACCAACATTGATCAATGAGTTTAACCTCAGTGAAACGCAGCCTCATTCCTCAATTATATTCATAGTAATATAAACAGAACAAACATTGATCACAAAGCTGAACCTCAGTGAAACCCAGCCTCATTCATCAATTATATTCATATTAATATAAACAGAATCAACATTGATCAATGAGTTTAACCTCAGTGAAACGCAGCCTCATTCCTCAATTATGTTCATATTAATATAAAGAGAACCAACATTGATCACAAAGCTGAACATCAGTGAAACCCAGCCACATTCCTCAATTATATTCATATTAATATAAACAGAACCAACATTGAACACAAAGCTGAACCTCAGTGAAACCCAGCCTCATTCATCAATTATATTCATATTAATATAAACAGAACCAACATTGATCAATGAGTTTAACCTCAGTGAAACGCAGCCTCATTCCTCAATTATGTTCATATTAATATAAAGAGAACCAACATTGATCACAAAGCTGAACATCAGTGAAACCCAGCCACATTCCTCAATTATATTCATATTAATATAAACAGAACCAACATTGATCACAAAGCTGAACCTCAGTGAAACCCAGCCTCATTCATCAATTATATTCATATTAATATAAACAGAACCAACATTGATCAATGAGTTTAACCTTAGTGAAACGCAGCCTCATTCATCAATTATATTCATATTAATATAAACAGAACCAATATTGATCAATGAGTTTAACCTCAGTGAAACCCAGCCTCATTCATCAATTATATTCATATTAATATAAAAAGAACCAACATTGACCACAAAGCTGAATCTCAGTGAAATCCAGCCTCATTCATCAATTTTATTCATATTAATATAAACAGAACCAACATTGATCACAAAGCTGAACCTCAGTGAAACCCAGCCTCATTCATCAATTTTATTCATATTAATATAAACAGAACCAACATTGATCAATGAGTTTAACCTTAGTGAAACGCAGCCTCATTCCTCAATTATATTCATATTAATATAAACAGAACCAACATTGATCAATGAGTTTAAGTTCTTTGAAACACAGCCTCATTCATTAATTATATTCATATAAATATATACAGAACCAACATTGATCACAAAGCTGAACCTCAGTGAAACCCAGCCTCATTCATCAATTATATTCATATTAATATAAACAGAACCAACATTGATCACAAAGCTGAACCTCAGTGAAACTCAGCCTCATTCATCAATTATATACATATTAATATAAACAGAACAAGCATTGACCACAAAGCTGAACCTCAGTGAGACCCAGCCTCATTCAACAATTATATTCATATTAATATAAACAGAACAAACATTGATCACAAAGCTGAACCTCAGTGAAACCCAGCCTCATTCATCAATTATATTCATATTAATATAAACAGAACCAACATTGATCAATGAGTTTAACCTCAGTGAAACCCAGCCTCATTCCTCAATTATATTCATATTCATATAAACAGAACCAACATTGATCACAAAGCTGAACCTCAGTGAAACCCAGCCTCATTCATCAGTTATATTCATATTAATATAAACAGAACCAACATTGATCAATGAGTTTAACCTCAGTGAAACGCAGCCTCATTCCTCAATTATATTCATAGTAATATAAACAGAACAAACATTGATCACAAAGCTGAACCTCAGTGAAACCCAGCCTCATTCATCAATTATATTCATATTAATATAAACAGAATCAACATTGATCAATGAGTTTAACATCAGTGAAACGCAGCCTCATTCCTCAATTATGTTCATATTAATATAAAGAGAACCAACATTGATCACAAAGCTGAACATCAGTGAAACCCAGCCACATTCATCAATTATATTCATATTAATATAAACAGAACCAACATTGAACACAAAGCTGAACCTCAGTGAAACCCAGCCTCATTCATCAATTATATTCATATTAATATAAACAGAACCAACATTGATCAATGAGTTTAACCTCAGTGAAACGCAGCCTCATTCCTCAATTATGTTCATATTAATATAAAGAGAACCAACATTGATCACAAAGCTGAACATCAGTGAAACCCAGCCACATTCCTCAATTATATTCATATTAATATAAACAGAACCAACATTGAACACAAAGCTGAACCTCAGTGAAACCCAGCCTCATTCATCAATTATATTCATATTAATATAAACAGAACCAAGATTGACCACAAAGCTGAATCTCAGTGAAACCCAGCCTCATTCATCAATTATATTCATATTAATATAAACAGAACCAACATTGATCACAGAGCTGAATCTCAGTGAAACCCAGCCTCATTCATCAATTATATTCATATTAATATAAACAGAACCAACATTGATCACAAAGCTGAACCTCAGTGAAACCCAGCCTCATTCATCAATTATATTCATATTAATATAAACAGAACCAACATTGATCACAAAGATAAACCTCAGTGAAACCCAGCCTCATTCATCAATTATATTCATATTAATATAAACAGAACCAATATTGATCAATGAGTTTAACCTCAGTGAAACCCAGCCTAATTCATCAATTATATTCATATTAATATAAAAAGAACCAACATTGACCACAAAGCTGAATCTCAGTGAAATTCAGCCTCATTCATCAATTTTGTTCATATTAATATAAACAGAACCAACATTGATCACAAAGCTGAACCTCAGTGAAACCCAGCCTCATTCATCAATTTTATTCATATTAATATAAACAGAACCAACATTGATCAATGAGTTTAACCTTAGTGAAACGCAGCCTCATTCCTCAATTATATTCATATTAATATAAACAGAACCAACATTGATCAATGAGTTTAAGTTCTTTGAAACACAGCCTCATTCATTAATTATATTCATATAAATATATACAGAACCAACATTGATCACAAAGCTGAACCTCAGTGAAACCCAGCCTCATTCATCAATTATATTCATATTAATATAAACAGAACCAACATTGATCACAAAGCTGAACCTCAGTGAAACTCAGCCTCATTCATCAATTATATACATATTAATATAAACAGAACAAGCATTGACCACAAAGCTGAACCTCAGTGAGACCCAGCCTCATTCATCAATTATATTCATATTAATATAAACAGAACAAACATTGATCACAAAGCTGAACCTCAGTGAAACCCAGCCTCATTCATCAATTATATTCATATTAATATAAACAGAACCAACATTGATCAATGAGTTTAACCTCAGTGAAACCCAGCCTCATTCCTCAATTATATTCATATTCATATAAACAGAACCAACATTGATCACAAAGCTGAACCTCAGTGAAACCCAGCCTCATTCATCAGTTATATTCATATTAATATAAACAGAACCAACATTGATCAATGAGTTTAACCTCAGTGAAACGCAGCCTCATTCCTCAATTATATTCATAGTAATATAAACAGAACAACCATTGATCACAAAGCTGAACCTCAGTGAAACCCAGCCTCATTCATCAATTATATTCATATTAATATAAACAGAACCAATATTGATCAATGAGTTTAACCTCAGTGAAACCCAGCCTAATTCATCAATTATATTCATATTAATATAAAAAGAACCAACATTGACCACAAAGCTGAATCTCAGTGAAATTCAGCCTCATTCATCAATTTTGTTCATATTAATATAAACAGAACCAACATTGATCACAAAGCTGAACCTCAGTGAAACCCAGCCTCATTCATCAATTTTATTCATATTAATATAAACAGAACCAACATTGATCAATGAGTTTAACCTTAGTGAAACGCAGCCTCATTCCTCAATTATATTCATATTAATATAAACAGAACCAACATTGATCAATGAGTTTAAGTTCTTTGAAACACAGCCTCATTCATTAATTATATTCATATAAATATATACAGAACCAACATTGATCACAAAGCTGAACCTCAGTGAAACCCAGCCTCATTCATCAATTATATTCATATTAATATAAACAGAACCAACATTGATCACAAAGCTGAACCTCAGTGAAACTCAGCCTCATTCATCAATTATATACATATTAATATAAACAGAACAAGCATTGACCACAAAGCTGAACCTCAGTGAGACCCAGCCTCATTCATCAATTATATTCATATTAATATAAACAGAACAAACATTGATCACAAAGCTGAACCTCAGTGAAACCCAGCCTCATTCATCAATTATATTCATATTAATATAAACAGAACCAACATTGATCAATGAGTTTAACCTCAGTGAAACCCAGCCTCATTCCTCAATTATATTCATATTCATATAAACAGAACCAACATTGATCACAAAGCTGAACCTCAGTGAAACCCAGCCTCATTCATCAGTTATATTCATATTAATATAAACAGAACCAACATTGATCAATGAGTTTAACCTCAGTGAAACGCAGCCTCATTCCTCAATTATATTCATAGTAATATAAACAGAACAACCATTGATCACAAAGCTGAACCTCAGTGAAACCCAGCCTCATTCATCAATTATATTCATATTAATATAAACAGAATCAACATTGATCAATGAGTTTAACCTCAGTGAAACGCAGCCTCATTCCTCAATTATGTTCATATTAATATAAAGAGAACCAACATTGATCACAAAGCTGAACATCAGTGAAACCCAGCCACATTCCTCAATTATATTCATATTGATATAAACAGAACCAACATTGAACACAAAGCTGAACCTCAGTGAAACCCAGCCTCATTCATCAATTATATTCATATTAATATAAACAGAACCAACAGTGATCAATGAGTTTAAGTTCTTTGAAACACAGCCTCATTCATTAATTATATTCATATAAATATATACAGAACCAACATTGATCACAAAGCTGAACCTCAGTCAAACCAAGCCTCAATCATCAATTATATTCATTTTAATATAGACAGAACCATCATTGATCAATGAGTTTAACCTCAGTGAAACCCACCTTATTCCTCAATTATATTCATATTAATATAAACAGAACCAACATTGATCACAAAGATGAACCTCAGTGAAACTCAGCCTCATTCATCAATTATATACATATTAATATAAACGGAACAAGCATTGACCACAAAGCTGAACCTCAGTGAAACCCAGCCTCATTCATCAATTATATTCATATCAATATAAACAGAACAAACATTGATCACAAAGCTGAACCTCAGTGAAACCCAGCCTCATTCATCAATTATATTCATATTAATATAAACAGAACCAACATTGATCAATGAGTTTAACCTCAGTGAAACCCAGCCTCATTCCTCAATTATATTCATATTCATATAAACAGAACCAACATTGATCACAAAGCTGAACCTCAGTGAAACCCAGCCTCATTCATCAGTTATATTCATATTAATATAAACAGAACCAACATTGATCAATGAGTTTAACCTCAGTGAAACGCAGCCTCTTTCCTCAATTATGTTCATATTAATATAAAGAGAACCAACATTGATCACAAAGCTGAAGATCAGTGAAACCCAGCCACATTCCTCAATTATATTCATATTAATATAAACAGAACCAACATTGAACACAAAGCTGAACCTCAGTGAAACCCAGCCTCATTCCTCAATTATATTCATATTAATATAAACAGAACCAACATTGACCACAAAGCTGAATCTCAGTGAAACCCAGCCTCATTCATCAATTATATTCATATTAATATAAACAGAACCAACATTGATCACAAAGCTGAATCTCAGTGAAACCCAGCCTCATTCATCAATTATATTCATATTAATATAAACAGAACAAACATTGATCACAAAGCTGAACCTCAGTGAAACCCAGCCTCATTCATAAATTATATTCATATTAATATAAACAGAACCAACATTGATCACAAAGCTGAACCTCAGTGAAACCAAGCCTAATTCATCAATTATATTCATATTAATATAAACAGAACCAATATTGATCAATGAGTTTAACCTCAGTGAAACCCAGCCTCATTCATCAATTATATTCATATTAATATAAAAAGAACCAACATTGACCACAAAGCTGAATCTCAGTGAAATCCAGCTTCATTCATCAATTTTATTCATATTAATATAAACAGAACCAACATTGATCACAAAGCTGAACCTCAGTGAAACCCAGCCTCATTCATCAATTTTATTCATATTAATATAAACAGAACCAACATTGATCAATGAGTTTAAGTTCTTTGAAACACAGCCTCATTCATTAATTATATTCCTATAAATATATACAGAACCAACATTGATCACAAAGCTGAACCTCAGTGAAACCCAGCCTCATTCATCAATTATATTCATATTAATATAAACAGAACCAACATTGATCACAAAGCTAAACCTCAGTGAAACCCAGCCTCATTCATCAATTATATTCATATTAATATAAACAGAACCAATATTGATCAATGAGTTTAACCTCAGTGAAACCCAGCCTCATTCATCAATTATATTCATATTAATATAAAAAGAACCAACATTGACCACAAAGCTGAATCTCAGTGAAATCCAGCTTCATTCATCAATTTTATTCATATTAATATAAACAGAACCAACATTGATCACAAAGCTGAACCTCAGTGAAACCCAGCCTCATTCATCAATTTTATTCATATTAATATAAACAGAACCAACATTGATCAATGAGTTTAACCTCAGTGAAACGCAGCCTCATTCCTCAATTATATTCATATTAATATAAACAGAACCAACATTGATCAATGAGTTTAAGTTCTTTGAAACACAGCCTCATTCATTAATTATATTCCTATAAATATATACAGAACCAACATTGATCACAAAGCTGAACCTCAGTGAAACCCAGCCTCATTCATCAATTATATTCATATTAATATAAACAGAACCAACATTGATCACAAAGCTAAACCTCAGTGAAACCCAGCCTCATTCATCAATTATATTCATATTAATATAAACAGAACCAATATTGATCAATGAGTTTAACCTCAGTGAAACCCAGCCTCATTCATCAATTATATTCATATTAATATAAAAAGAACCAACATTGACCACAAAGCTGAATCTCAGTGAAATCCAGCTTCATTCATCAATTTTATTCATATTAATATAAACAGAACCAACATTGATCACAAAGCTGAACCTCAGTGAAACCCAGCCTCATTCATCAATTTTATTCATATTAATATAAACAGAACCAACATTGATCAATGAGTTTAACCTCAGTGAAACGCAGCCTCATTCCTCAATTATATTCATATTAATATAAACAGAACCAACATTGATCAATGAGTTTAAGTTCTTTGAAACACAGCCTCATTCATTAATTATATTCATATAAATATATACAGAACCAACATTGATCACAAAGCTGAACCTCAGTGAAACCCAGCCTCATTCATCAATTATATTCATATTAATATAAACAGAACCAACATTGATCACAAAGCTGAACCTCAGTGAAACTCAGCCTCATTCATCAATTATATACATATTAATATAAACAGAACAAGCATTGACCACAAAGCTGAACCTCAGTGAGACACAGCCTCATTCATCAATTATATTCATATTAATATAAACAGAACAAACATTGATCAATGACTTTAACCTCAGTGAAACCCAGCCTCATTCCTCAATTATATTCATATTCATATAAACAGAACCAACATTGATCACAAAGCTGAACCTCAGTGAAACCCAGCCTCATTCATCAGTTATATTCATATTAATATAAACAGAACCAACATTGATCAATGAGTTTAACCTCAGTGAAACGCAGCCTCATTCCTCAATTATATTCATAGTAATATAAACAGAACAAACATTGATCACAAAGCTGAACCTCAGTGAAACCCAGCCTCATTCATCAATTATATTCATATTAATATAAACAGAACCAACATTGATCAATGAGTTTAAACTCAGTGAAACGCAGCCTCATTCCTCAATTATGTTCATATTAATATAAAGAGAACCAACATTGATCACAAAGCTGAACATCAGTGAAACCCAGCCACATTCCTCAATTATATTCATATTAATATAAACAGAACCAACATTGATCAATGAGTTTAAGTTCTTTGAAACACAGCCTCATTCATTAATTATATTCATATAAATATATACAGAACTAACATTGATCACAAAGCTGAACCTCAGTGAAACCCAGCCTCATTCATCAATTATATTCATATTAATATAAACAGAACCAACATTGATTAATGAGTTTAACCTCAGTGAAACGCAGCCTCATTCCTCAATTATATTCATATAAATATAAACAGAACCAACATTGATCACAAAGCTGAACCTCAGTGAAACCCAGCCTCATTCATCAATTATATACATATTAATAGAAACAGAACAAGCATTGATCAAAAAGCTGAACCTCAGTGAAACCCAGCCTCATTCATCAATTATATTCATATTAATATAAACAGAACCGACATTGATCACAAAGCTGAACCTCAGTGAAACCCAGCCTCATTCATCAATTATATTCATATTATTATAAACAGAACCAACATTGATCACAAAGCTGAACCTCAGTGAAATCAAGCCTCAATCATCAATTATATTCATTTTAATATAGACAGAACCATCATTGATCAATGAGTTTAACCTCAGTGAAACCCACCTTATTCCTCAATTATATTCATATTAATATAAACAGAACCAACATTGATCACAAAGCTGAAGCTCAGTGAAACCCAGCCTCATTCATCTATTATATTCATATCAATATAAACAGAACAAACATTGATCACAAAGCTGAACCTCAGTGAAACCCAGCCTCATTCATCAATTATATTCATATTAATATAAACAGAACCAACATTGATCACAAAGCTGAACCTCAGTGAAACCCAGCCTCATTCATCAGTTATATTCATATTAATATAAACAGAACCAACATTGATCAATGAGTTTAACCTCAGTGAAACGCAGCCTCATTCCTCAATTATATTCATAGCAATATAAACAGAACAAACATTGATCACAAAGCTGAACCTCAGTGAAACCCAGCCTCATTCATCAATTTTATTCATATTAATATAAACAGAACCAACATTGATCAATGAGTTTAACCTCAGTGAAACGCAGCCTCATTCCTCAATTATGTTCATATTAATATAAAGAGAACCAACATTGATCACAAAGCTGAACATCAGTGAAACCCAGCCACATTCCTCAATTATATTCATATTAATATAAACAGAACCAACATTGAACACAAAGCTGAACCTCAGTGAAACCCAGCCTCATTCATCAATTATATTCATATTAATATAAACAGAACCAACATTGACCACAAAGCTGAATCTCAGTGAAACCCAGCCTCATTCATCAATTATATTCATATTAATATAAACAGAACCAACATTGATCACAAAGCTGAATCTCAGTGAAACCCAGCCTCATTCATCAATTATATTCATATTAATATAAACAGAACCAACATTGATCACAAAGCTGAACCTCAGTGAAACCCAGCCTCATTCATAAATTATATTCATATTAATATAAACAGAACCAACATTGATCACAAAGCTGAACCTCAGTGAAACCAAGCCTAATTCATCAATTATATTCATATTAATATAAACAGAACCAATATTGATCAATGAGTTTAACCTCAGTGAAACCCAGCCTCATTCATCAATTATATTCATATTAATATAAACAGAACCAACATTGATCACAAAGCTGAACCTCAGTGAAACCAAGCCTAATTCATCAATTATATTCATATTAATATAAACAGAACCAATATTGATCAATGAGTTTAACCTCAGTGAAACCCAGCCTCATTCATCAATTATATTCATATTAATATAAACAGAACCAACATTGATCACAAAGCTGAACCTCAGTGAAACCCAGCCTCATTCATCAATTATATTCATATTAATATAAACAGAACCAACATTGATCAATGAGTTTAACCTCAGTGAAACCCAGCCTCATTCATCAATTATATACATATTAATATAAACAGAACAAGCATTGACCACAAAGCTGAATCTCAGTGAAACCCAGCCTCATTCATCAATTATATTCATATTAATATAAACAGAACCAACATTGATCAATGAGTTTAACCTCAGTGAAACGCAGCTTCATTCCTCAATTATATTCATATAAATATAAACAGAACCAACATTGACCACAAAGCTGAATCTCAGTGAAACCCAGCCTCATTCATCAATTATATTCATATTAATATAAACAGAACCAACATTGATCACAAAGCTGAATCTCAGTGAAACCCAGCCTCATTCATCAAATATATTCATATTAATATAAACAGAACCAACATTGATCACAAAGCTGAACCTCAGTGAAACCAAGCCTAATTCATCAATTATATTCATATTAATATAAACAGAACCAATATTGATCAATGAGTTTAACCTCAGTGAAACCCAGCCTCATTCATCAATTATATTCATATCAATATAAACAGAACAAACATTGATCACAAAGCTGAACCTCAGTGAAACCCAGCCTCATTCATCAATTATATTCATATTAATATAAACAGAACCAACATTGATCAATGAGTTTAACCTCAGTGAAACCCAGCCTCATTCCTCAATTATATTCATATTCATATAAACAGAACCAACATTGATCACAAAGCTGAACCTCAGTGAAATCCAGCCTCATTCATCAGTTATATTCATATTATTATAAACAGAACCACCATTGATCAATGAGTTTAACCTCAGTGAAACGCAGCCTCATTCCTCAATTATATTCATAGCAATATAAACAGAACAAACATTGATCACAAAGCTGAACCTCAGTGAAACCCAGCCTCATTCATCAATTATATTCATATTAATATAAACAGAACCAACATTGATCAATGAGTTTAACCTCAGTGAAACGCAGCCTCATTCCTCAATTATGTTCATATTAATATAAAGAGAACCAACATTGATCACAAAGCTGAACATCAGTGAAACCCAGCCACATTCCTCAATTATATTCATATTAATATAAACAGAACCAACATTGAACACAAAGCTGAACATCAATGAAACCCAGCCACATTCCTCAATTATATTCATATTAATATAAACAGAACCAACATTGAACACAAAGCTGAACCTCAGTGAAACCCAGCCTCATTCATCAATTATATTCATATTAATATAAACAGAACCAACATTGAACACAAAGCTGAACCTCAGTGAAACCCAGCCTCATTCATCAATTATATTCATATTAATATAAACAGAACCAACATTGATTAATGAGTTTAACCTCAGTGAAACGCAGCCTCATTGCTCAATTATATTCATATAAATATAAACAGAACCAACATTGATCACAAAGCTGAACCTCAGTGAAACCCAGCCTCATTCATCAATTATATACATATTAATATAAACAGAACAAGCATTGACCACAAAGCTGAATCTCAGTGAAACCCAGCCTCATTCATCAATTATATTCATATTAATATAAACAGAACCAACATTGATCAATGAGTTTAACCTCAATGAAACGCAGCCTCATTCCTCAATTATATTCATAGTAATATAAACAGAACAAACATTGATCACAAAGCTGAACCTCAGTGAAACCCAGCCTCATTCATCAATTATATTCATATTAATATAAACAGAACCAACATTGATCAATGAGTTTAACCTCAGTGAAACGCAGCCTCATTCCTCAATTATGTTCATATTAATATAAAGAGAACCAACATTGATCACAAAGCTGATCATCAGTGAAACCCAGCCACATTCCTCAATTATATTCATATCAATATAAACAGAACCAACATTGAACACAAAGCTGAACCTCATTGAAACCCAGCCTCATTCATCAATTATATTCATATTAATATAAACAGAACCAAGATTGACCACAAAGCTGAATCTCAGTGAAACCCAGCCTCATTCATCAATTATATTCATATTAATATAAACAGAACCAACATTGATCACAGAGCTGAATCTCAGTGAAACCCAGCCTCATTCATCAATTATATTCATATTAATATAAACAGAACCAACATTGATCACAAAGCTGAACCTCAGTGAAACCCAGCCTCATTCATCAATTATATTCATATTAATATAAACAGAACCAACATTGATAACAAAGCTAAACCTCAGTGAAACCCAGCCTCATTCATCAATTATATTCATATTAATATAAACAGAACCAATATTGATCAATGAGTTTAACCTCAGTGAAACCCAGCCTCATTCATCAATTATATTCATATTAATATAAACAGAACCAACATTGACCACAAAGCTGAATCTCAGTGAAATCCAGCCTCATTCATCAATTTTATTCATATTAATATAAACAGAACCAACATTGATCACAAAGCTGAACCTCAGTGAAACCCAGCCTCATTCATCAATTTTATTCATATTAATATAAACAGAACCAACATTGATCAATGAGTTTAACCTTAGTGAAACGCAGCCTCATTCCTCAATTATATTCATATTAATATAAACAGAACCAACATTGATCAATGAGTTTAAGTTCTTTGAAACACAGCCTCATTCATTAATTATATTCATATAAATATATACAGAACCAACATTGATCACAAAGCTGAACCTCAGTGAAACCCAGCCTCATTCATCAATTATATTCATATTAATATAACCAGAACCAACATTGATCACAAAGCTGAACCTCAGTGAAACTCAGCCTCATTCATCAATTATATACATATTAATATAAACAGAACAAGCATTGACCACAAAGCTGAACCTCAGTGAGACCCAGCCTCATTCATCAATTATATTCATATTAATATAAACAGAACAAACATTGATCACAAAGCTGAACCTCAGTGAAACCCAGCCTCATTCATCAATTATATTCATATTAATATAAACAGAACCAACATTGATCAATGAGTTTAACCTCAGTGAAACCCAGCCTCATTCCTCAATTATATTCATATTCATATAAACAGAACCAACATTGATCACAAAGCTGAACCTCAGTGAAACCCAGCCACATTCCTCAATTATATTCATATTAATATAAACAGAACCAACATTGAACACAAAGCTGAACATCAATGAAACCCAGCCACATTCCTCAATTATATTCATATTAATATAAACAGAACCAACATTGAACACAAAGCTGAACCTCAGTGAAACCCAGCCTCATTCATCAATTATATTCATATTAATATAAACAGAACCAACATTGAACACAAAGCTGAACCTCAGTGAAACCCAGCCTCATTCATCAATTATATTCATATTAATATAAACAGAACCAACATTGATTAATGAGTTTAACCTCAGTGAAACGCAGCCTCATTGCTCAATTATATTCATATAAATATAAACAGAACCAACATTGATCACAAAGCTGAACCTCAGTGAAACCCAGCCTCATTCATCAATTATATACATATTAATATAAACAGAACAAGCATTGACCACAAAGCTGAATCTCAGTGAAACCCAGCCTCATTCATCAATTATATTCATATTAATATAAACAGAACCAACATTGATCAATGAGTTTAACCTCAATGAAACGCAGCCTCATTCCTCAATTATATTCATAGTAATATAAACAGAACAAACATTGATCACAAAGCTGAACCTCAGTGAAACCCAGCCTCATTCATCAATTATATTCATATTAATATAAACAGAACCAACATTGATCAATGAGTTTAACCTCAGTGAAACGCAGCCTCATTCCTCAATTATGTTCATATTAATATAAAGAGAACCAACATTGATCACAAAGCTGATCATCAGTGAAACCCAGCCACATTCCTCAATTATATTCATATCAATATAAACAGAACCAACATTGAACACAAAGCTGAACCTCATTGAAACCCAGCCTCATTCATCAATTATATTCATATTAATATAAACAGAACCAAGATTGACCACAAAGCTGAATCTCAGTGAAACCCAGCCTCATTCATCAATTATATTCATATTAATATAAACAGAACCAACATTGATCACAGAGCTGAATCTCAGTGAAACCCAGCCTCATTCATCAATTATATTCATATTAATATAAACAGAACCAACATTGATCACAAAGCTGAACCTCAGTGAAACCCAGCCTCATTCATCAATTATATTCATATTAATATAAACAGAACCAACATTGATAACAAAGCTAAACCTCAGTGAAACCCAGCCTCATTCATCAATTATATTCATATTAATATAAACAGAACCAATATTGATCAATGAGTTTAACCTCAGTGAAACCCAGCCTCATTCATCAATTATATTCATATTAATATAAACAGAACCAACATTGACCACAAAGCTGAATCTCAGTGAAATCCAGCCTCATTCATCAATTTTATTCATATTAATATAAACAGAACCAACATTGATCACAAAGCTGAACCTCAGTGAAACCCAGCCTCATTCATCAATTTTATTCATATTAATATAAACAGAACCAACATTGATCAATGAGTTTAACCTTAGTGAAACGCAGCCTCATTCCTCAATTATATTCATATTAATATAAACAGAACCAACATTGATCAATGAGTTTAAGTTCTTTGAAACACAGCCTCATTCATTAATTATATTCATATAAATATATACAGAACCAACATTGATCACAAAGCTGAACCTCAGTGAAACCCAGCCTCATTCATCAATTATATTCATATTAATATAACCAGAACCAACATTGATCACAAAGCTGAACCTCAGTGAAACTCAGCCTCATTCATCAATTATATACATATTAATATAAACAGAACAAGCATTGACCACAAAGCTGAACCTCAGTGAGACCCAGCCTCATTCATCAATTATATTCATATTAATATAAACAGAACAAACATTGATCACAAAGCTGAACCTCAGTGAAACCCAGCCTCATTCATCAATTATATTCATATTAATATAAACAGAACCAACATTGATCAATGAGTTTAACCTCAGTGAAACCCAGCCTCATTCCTCAATTATATTCATATTCATATAAACAGAACCAACATTGATCACAAAGCTGAACCTCAGTGAAACCCAGCCTCATTCATCAGTTATATTCATATTAATATAAACAGAACCAACATTGATCAATGAGTTTAACCTCAGTGAAACGCAGCCTCATTCATCAGTTATATTCATATTAATATAAACAGAACCAACATTGAACACAAAGCTGAACCTCAGTGAAACCCAGCCTCATTCATCAATTATATTCATATTAATATAAACAGAACCAACATTGACCACAAAGCTGAATCTCAGTGAAACCCAGCCTCATTCATCAATTATATTCATATTAATATAAACAGAACCAACATTGATCACAAAGCTGAACCTCAGTGAAACCCAGCCTCATTCATAAATTATATTCATATTTATATAAACAGAACCAACATTGATCACAAAGCTGAACCTCAGTGAAACCAAGCCTAATTCATCAATTATATTCATATTAATATAAACAGAACCAATATTGATCAATGAGTTTAACCTTAGTGAAACGCAGCCTCATTCCTCAATTATATTCATATTAATATAAACAGAACCAACATTGATCAATGAGTTTAAGTTCTTTGAAACACAGCCTCATTCATTAATTATATTCATATAAATATATACAGAACCAACATTGATCACAAAGCTGAACCTCAGTGAAACCCAGCCTCATTCATCAATTATATTCATATTAATATAACCAGAACCAACATTGATCACAAAGCTGAACCTCAGTGAAACTCAGCCTCATTCATCAATTATATACATATTAATATAAACAGAACAAGCATTGACCACAAAGCTGAACCTCAGTGAGACCCAGCCTCATTCATCAATTATATTCATATTAATATAAACTGAACAAACATTGATCACAAAGCTGAACCTCAGTGAAACCCAGCCTCATTCATCAATTATATTCATATTAATATAAACAGAACCAACATTGATCAATGAGTTTAACCTCAGTGAAACCCAGCCTCATTCCTCAATTATATTCATATTCATATAAACAGAACCAACATTGATCACAAAGCTGAACCTCAGTGAAACCCAGCCTCATTCATCAGTTATATTCATATTAATATAAACAGAACCAACATTGATCAATGAGTTTAACCTCAGTGAAACGCAGCCTCATTCCTCAATTATATTCATAGTAATATAAACAGAACAAACATTGATCACAAAGCTGAACCTCAGTGAAACCCAGCCTCATTCATCAATTATATTCATATTAATATAAACAGAATCAACATTGATCAATGAGTTTAACCTCAGTGAAACGCAGCCTCATTCCTCAATTATGTTCATATTAATATAAAGAGAACCAACATTGAACACAAAGCTGAACCTCAGTGAAACCCAGCCTCATTCATCAATTATATTCATATTAATATAAACAGAACCAAGATTGACCACAAAGCTGAATCTCAGTGAAACCCAGCCTCATTCATCAATTATATTCATATTAATATAAACAGAACCAACATTGATCACAGAGCTGAATCTCAGTGAAACCCAGCCTCATTCATCAATTATATTCATATTAATATAAACAGAACCAACATTGATCACAAAGCTGAACCTCAGTGAAACTCAGCCTCATTCATCAATTATATTCATATTAATATAAACAGAACCAACATTGATCACAAAGCTAAACCTCAGTGAAACCCAGCCTCATTCATCAATTATATTCATATTAATATAAACAGAACCAATATTGATCAATGAGTTTAACCTCAGTGAAACCCAGCCTCATTCATCAATTATATTCATATTAATATAAAAAGAACCAACATTGACCACAAAGCTGAATCTCAGTGAAATCCAGCCTCATTCATCAATTTTATTCATATTAATATAAACAGAACCAACATTGATCACAAAGCTGAACCTCAGTGAAACCCAGCCTCATTCATCAATTTTATTCATATTAATATAAACAGAACCAACATTGATCAATGAGTTTAACCTTAGTGAAACGCAGCCTCATTCCTCAATTATATTCATATTAATATAAACAGAACCAACATTGATCAATGAGTTTAAGTTCTTTGAAACACAGCCTCATTCATTAATTATATTCATATAAATATATACAGAACCAACATTGATCACAAAGCTGAACCTCAGTGAAACCCAGCCTCATTCATCAATTATATTCATATTAATATAAACAGAACCAACATTGATCACAAAGCTGAACCTCAGTGAAACTCAGCCTCATTCATCAATTATATACATATTAATATAAACAGAACAAGCATTGACCACAAAGCTGAACCTCAGTGAGACCCAGCCTCATTCAACAATTATATTCATATTAATATAAACAGAACAAACATTGATCACAAAGCTGAACCTCAGTGAAACCCAGCCTCATTCATCAATTATATTCATATTAATATAAACAGAACCAACATTGATCACAAAGCTAAACCTCAGTGAAACCCAGCCTCATTCATCAATTATATTCATATTAATATAAACAGAACCAATATTGATCAATGAGTTTAACCTCAGTGAAACCCAGCCTCATTCATCAATTATATTCATATTAATATAAAAAGAACCAACATTGACCACAAAGCTGAATCTCAGTGAAATCCAGCCTCATTCATCAATTTTATTCATATTAATATAAACAGAACCAACATTGATCACAAAGCTGAACCTCAGTGAAACCCAGCCTCATTCATCAATTTTATTCATATTAATATAAACAGAACCAACATTGATCAATGAGTTTAACCTTAGTGAAACGCAGCCTCATTCCTCAATTATATTCATATTAATATAAACAGAACCAACATTGATCAATGAGTTTAAGTTCTTTGAAACACAGCCTCATTCATTAATTATATTCATATAAATATATACAGAACCAACATTGATCACAAAGCTGAACCTCAGTGAAACCCAGCCTCATTCATCAATTATATACATATTAATATAAACAGAACAAGCATTGACCACAAAGCTGAACCTCAGTGAGACCCAGCCTCATTCATCAATTATATTCATATTAATATAAACAGAACAAACATTGATCACAAAGCTGAACCTCAGTGAAACCCAGCCTCATTCATCAATTATATTCATATTCATATAAACAGAACCAACATTGATCACAAAGCTGAACCTCAGTGAAACCCAGCCTCATTCATCAGTTATATTCATATTAATATAAACAGAACCAACATTGATCAATGAGTTTAACCTCAGTGAAACGCAGCCTCATTCCTCAATTATATTCATAGTAATATAAACAGAACAAACATTGATCACAAAGCTGAACCTCAGTGAAACCCAGCCTCATTCATCAATTATATTCATATTAATATAAACAGAATCAACATTGATCAATGAGTTTAACCTCAGTGAAACGCAGCCTCATTCCTCAATTATGTTCATATTAATATAAAGAGAACCAACATTGATCACAAAGCTGAACATCAGTGAAACCCAGCCACATTCCTCAATTATATTCATATTAATATAAACAGAACCAACATTGAACACAAAGCTGAACCTCAGTGAAACCCAGCCTCATTCATCAATTATATTCATATTAATATAAACAGAACCAACATTGATCAATGAGTTTAACCTCAGTGAAACGCAGCCTCATTCCTCAATTATGTTCATATTAATATAAAGAGAACCAACATTGATCACAAAGCTGAACATCAGTGAAACCCAGCCACATTCCTCAATTATATTCATATTAATATAAACAGAACCAACATTGATCACAAAGCTGAACCTCAGTGAAACCCAGCCTCATTCATCAATTATATTCATATTAATATAAACAGAACCAACATTGATCAATGAGTTTAACCTTAGTGAAACGCAGCCTCATTCATCAATTATATTCATATTAATATAAACAGAACCAATATTGATCAATGAGTTTAACCTCAGTGAAACCCAGCCTCATTCATCAATTATATTCATATTAATATAAAAAGAACCAACATTGACCACAAAGCTGAATCTCAGTGAAATCCAGCCTCATTCATCAATTTTATTCATATTAATATAAACAGAACCAACATTGATCACAAAGCTGAACCTCAGTGAAACCCAGCCTCATTCATCAATTTTATTCATATTAATATAAACAGAACCAACATTGATCAATGAGTTTAACCTTAGTGAAACGCAGCCTCATTCCTCAATTATATTCATATTAATATAAACAGAACCAACATTGATCAATGAGTTTAAGTTCTTTGAAACACAGCCTCATTCATTAATTATATTCATATAAATATATACAGAACCAACATTGATCACAAAGCTGAACCTCAGTGAAACCCAGCCTCATTCATCAATTATATTCATATTAATATAAACAGAACCAACATTGATCACAAAGCTGAACCTCAGTGAAACTCAGCCTCATTCATCAATTATATACATATTAATATAAACAGAACAAGCATTGACCACAAAGCTGAACCTCAGTGAGACCCAGCCTCATTCAACAATTATATTCATATTAATATAAACAGAACAAACATTGATCACAAAGCTGAACCTCAGTGAAACCCAGCCTCATTCATCAATTATATTCATATTAATATAAACAGAACCAACATTGATCAATGAGTTTAACCTCAGTGAAACCCAGCCTCATTCCTCAATTATATTCATATTCATATAAACAGAACCAACATTGATCACAAAGCTGAACCTCAGTGAAACCCAGCCTCATTCATCAGTTATATTCATATTAATATAAACAGAACCAACATTGATCAATGAGTTTAACCTCAGTGAAACGCAGCCTCATTCCTCAATTATATTCATAGTAATATAAACAGAACAAACATTGATCACAAAGCTGAACCTCAGTGAAACCCAGCCTCATTCATCAATTATATTCATATTAATATAAACAGAATCAACATTGATCAATGAGTTTAACATCAGTGAAACGCAGCCTCATTCCTCAATTATGTTCATATTAATATAAAGAGAACCAACATTGATCACAAAGCTGAACATCAGTGAAACCCAGCCACATTCATCAATTATATTCATATTAATATAAACAGAACCAACATTGAACACAAAGCTGAACCTCAGTGAAACCCAGCCTCATTCATCAATTATATTCATATTAATATAAACAGAACCAACATTGATCAATGAGTTTAACCTCAGTGAAACGCAGCCTCATTCCTCAATTATGTTCATATTAATATAAAGAGAACCAACATTGATCACAAAGCTGAACATCAGTGAAACCCAGCCACATTCCTCAATTATATTCATATTAATATAAACAGAACCAACATTGAACACAAAGCTGAACCTCAGTGAAACCCAGCCTCATTCATCAATTATATTCATATTAATATAAACAGAACCAAGATTGACCACAAAGCTGAATCTCAGTGAAACCCAGCCTCATTCATCAATTATATTCATATTAATATAAACAGAACCAACATTGATCACAGAGCTGAATCTCAGTGAAACCCAGCCTCATTCATCAATTATATTCATATTAATATAAACAGAACCAACATTGATCACAAAGCTGAACCTCAGTGAAACCCAGCCTCATTCATCAATTATATTCATATTAATATAAACAGAACCAACATTGATCACAAAGATAAACCTCAGTGAAACCCAGCCTCATTCATCAATTATATTCATATTAATATAAACAGAACCAATATTGATCAATGAGTTTAACCTCAGTGAAACCCAGCCTAATTCATCAATTATATTCATATTAATATAAAAAGAACCAACATTGACCACAAAGCTGAATCTCAGTGAAATTCAGCCTCATTCATCAATTTTGTTCATATTAATATAAACAGAACCAACATTGATCACAAAGCTGAACCTCAGTGAAACCCAGCCTCATTCATCAATTTTATTCATATTAATATAAACAGAACCAACATTGATCAATGAGTTTAACCTTAGTGAAACGCAGCCTCATTCCTCAATTATATTCATATTAATATAAACAGAACCAACATTGATCAATGAGTTTAAGTTCTTTGAAACACAGCCTCATTCATTAATTATATTCATATAAATATATACAGAACCAACATTGATCACAAAGCTGAACCTCAGTGAAACCCAGCCTCATTCATCAATTATATTCATATTAATATAAACAGAACCAACATTGATCACAAAGCTGAACCTCAGTGAAACTCAGCCTCATTCATCAATTATATACATATTAATATAAACAGAACAAGCATTGACCACAAAGCTGAACCTCAGTGAGACCCAGCCTCATTCATCAATTATATTCATATTAATATAAACAGAACAAACATTGATCACAAAGCTGAACCTCAGTGAAACCCAGCCTCATTCATCAATTATATTCATATTAATATAAACAGAACCAACATTGATCAATGAGTTTAACCTCAGTGAAACCCAGCCTCATTCCTCAATTATATTCATATTCATATAAACAGAACCAACATTGATCACAAAGCTGAACCTCAGTGAAACCCAGCCTCATTCATCAGTTATATTCATATTAATATAAACAGAACCAACATTGATCAATGAGTTTAACCTCAGTGAAACGCAGCCTCATTCCTCAATTATATTCATAGTAATATAAACAGAACAACCATTGATCACAAAGCTGAACCTCAGTGAAACCCAGCCTCATTCATCAATTATATTCATATTAATATAAACAGAATCAACATTGATCAATGAGTTTAACCTCAGTGAAACGCAGCCTCATTCCTCAATTATGTTCATATTAATATAAAGAGAACCAACATTGATCACAAAGCTGAACATCAGTGAAACCCAGCCACATTCCTCAATTATATTCATATTGATATAAACAGAACCAACATTGAACACAAAGCTGAACCTCAGTGAAACCCAGCCTCATTCATCAATTATATTCATATTAATATAAACAGAACCAACAGTGATCAATGAGTTTAAGTTCTTTGAAACACAGCCTCATTCATTAATTATATTCATATAAATATATACAGAACCAACATTGATCACAAAGCTGAACCTCAGTCAAACCAAGCCTCAATCATCAATTATATTCATTTTAATATAGACAGAACCATCATTGATCAATGAGTTTAACCTCAGTGAAACCCACCTTATTCCTCAATTATATTCATATTAATATAAACAGAACCAACATTGATCACAAAGATGAACCTCAGTGAAACTCAGCCTCATTCATCAATTATATACATATTAATATAAACGGAACAAGCATTGACCACAAAGCTGAACCTCAGTGAAACCCAGCCTCATTCATCAATTATATTCATATCAATATAAACAGAACAAACATTGATCACAAAGCTGAACCTCAGTGAAACCCAGCCTCATTCATCAATTATATTCATATTAATATAAACAGAACCAACATTGATCAATGAGTTTAACCTCAGTGAAACCCAGCCTCATTCCTCAATTATATTCATATTCATATAAACAGAACCAACATTGATCACAAAGCTGAACCTCAGTGAAACCCAGCCTCATTCATCAGTTATATTCATATTAATATAAACAGAACCAACATTGATCAATGAGTTTAACCTCAGTGAAACGCAGCCTCTTTCCTCAATTATGTTCATATTAATATAAAGAGAACCAACATTGATCACAAAGCTGAAGATCAGTGAAACCCAGCCACATTCCTCAATTATATTCATATTAATATAAACAGAACCAACATTGAACACAAAGCTGAACCTCAGTGAAACCCAGCCTCATTCCTCAATTATATTCATATTAATATAAACAGAACCAACATTGACCACAAAGCTGAATCTCAGTGAAACCCAGCCTCATTCATCAATTATATTCATATTAATATAAACAGAACCAACATTGATCACAAAGCTGAATTTCAGTGAAACCCAGCCTCATTCATCAATTATATTCATATTAATATAAACAGAACAAACATTGATCACAAAGCTGAACCTCAGTGAAACCCAGCCTCATTCATAAATTATATTCATATTAATATAAACAGAACCAACATTGATCACAAAGCTGAACCTCAGTGAAACCAAGCCTAATTCATCAATTATATTCATATTAATATAAACAGAACCAATATTGATCAATGAGTTTAACCTCAGTGAAACCCAGCCTCATTCATCAATTATATTCATATTAATATAAAAAGAACCAACATTGACCACAAAGCTGAATCTCAGTGAAATCCAGCTTCATTCATCAATTTTATTCATATTAATATAAACAGAACCAACATTGATCACAAAGCTGAACCTCAGTGAAACCCAGCCTCATTCATCAATTTTATTCATATTAATATAAACAGAACCAACATTGATCAATGAGTTTAAGTTCTTTGAAACACAGCCTCATTCATTAATTATATTCCTATAAATATATACAGAACCAACATTGATCACAAAGCTGAACCTCAGTGAAACCCAGCCTCATTCATCAATTATATTCATATTAATATAAACAGAACCAACATTGATCACAAAGCTAAACCTCAGTGAAACCCAGCCTCATTCATCAATTATATTCATATTAATATAAACAGAACCAATATTGATCAATGAGTTTAACCTCAGTGAAACCCAGCCTCATTCATCAATTATATTCATATTAATATAAAAAGAACCAACATTGACCACAAAGCTGAATCTCAGTGAAATCCAGCTTCATTCATCAATTTTATTCATATTAATATAAACAGAACCAACATTGATCACAAAGCTGAACCTCAGTGAAACCCAGCCTCATTCATCAATTTTATTCATATTAATATAAACAGAACCAACATTGATCAATGAGTTTAACCTCAGTGAAACGCAGCCTCATTCCTCAATTATATTCATATTAATATAAACAGAACCAACATTGATCAATGAGTTTAAGTTCTTTGAAACACAGCCTCATTCATTAATTATATTCCTATAAATATATACAGAACCAACATTGATCACAAAGCTGAACCTCAGTGAAACCCAGCCTCATTCATCAATTATATTCATATTAATATAAACAGAACCAACATTGATCACAAAGCTAAACCTCAGTGAAACCCAGCCTCATTCATCAATTATATTCATATTAATATAAACAGAACCAATATTGATCAATGAGTTTAACCTCAGTGAAACCCAGCCTCATTCATCAATTATATTCATATTAATATAAAAAGAACCAACATTGACCACAAAGCTGAATCTCAGTGAAATCCAGCTTCATTCATCAATTTTATTCATATTAATATAAACAGAACCAACATTGATCACAAAGCTGAACCTCAGTGAAACCCAGCCTCATTCATCAATTTTATTCATATTAATATAAACAGAACCAACATTGATCAATGAGTTTAACCTCAGTGAAACGCAGCCTCATTCCTCAATTATATTCATATTAATATAAACAGAACCAACATTGATCATTGAGTTTAAGTTCTTTGAAACACAGCCTCATTCATTAATTATATTCATATAAATATATACAGAACCAACATTGATCACAAAGCTGAACCTCAGTGAAACCCAGCCTCATTCATCAATTATATTCATATTAATATAAACAGAACCAACATTGATCACAAAGCTGAACCTCAGTGAAACTCAGCCTCATTCATCAATTATATACATATTAATATAAACAGAACAAGCATTGACCACAAAGCTGAACCTCAGTGAGACACAGCCTCATTCATCAATTATATTCATATTAATATAAACAGAACAAACATTGATCAATGACTTTAACCTCAGTGAAACCCAGCCTCATTCCTCAATTATATTCATATTCATATAAACAGAACCAACATTGATCACAAAGCTGAACCTCAGTGAAACCCAGCCTCATTCATCAGTTATATTCATATTAATATAAACAGAACCAACATTGATCAATGAGTTTAACCTCAGTGAAACGCAGCCTCATTCCTCAATTATATTCATAGTAATATAAACAGAACAAACATTGATCACAAAGCTGAACCTCAGTGAAACCCAGCCTCATTCATCAATTATATTCATATTAATATAAACAGAACCAACATTGATCAATGAGTTTAAACTCAGTGAAACGCAGCCTCATTCCTCAATTATGTTCATATTAATATAAAGAGAACCAACATTGATCAATGAGTTTAAGTTCTTTGAAACACAGCCTCATTCATTAATTATATTCATATAAATATATACAGAACTAACATTGATCACAAAGCTGAACCTCAGTGAAACCCAGCCTCATTCATCAATTATATTCATATTAATATAAACAGAACCAACATTGATTAATGAGTTTAACCTCAGTGAAACGCAGCCTCATTCCTCAATTATATTCATATAAATATAAACAGAACCAACATTGATCACAAAGCTGAACCTCAGTGAAACCCAGCCTCATTCATCAATTATATACATATTAATAGAAACAGAACAAGCATTGATCAAAAAGCTGAACCTCAGTGAAACCCAGCCTCATTCATCAATTATATTCATATTAATATAAACAGAACCGACATTGATCACAAAGCTGAACCTCAGTGAAACCCAGCCTCATTCATCAATTATATTCATATTATTATAAACAGAACCAACATTGATCACAAAGCTGAACCTCAGTGAAATCAAGCCTCAATCATCAATTATATTCATTTTAATATAGACAGAACCATCATTGATCAATGAGTTTAACCTCAGTGAAACCCACCTTATTCCTCAATTATATTCATATTAATATAAACAGAACCAACATTGATCACAAAGCTGAAGCTCAGTGAAACCCAGCCTCATTCATCTATTATATTCATATCAATATAAACAGAACAAACATTGATCACAAAGCTGAACCTCAGTGAAACCCAGCCTCATTCATCAATTATATTCATATTAATATAAACAGAACCAACATTGATCACAAAGCTGAACCTCAGTGAAACCCAGCCTCATTCATCAGTTATATTCATATTAATATAAACAGAACCAACATTGATCAATGAGTTTAACCTCAGTGAAACGCAGCCTCATTCCTCAATTATATTCATAGCAATATAAACAGAACAAACATTGATCACAAAGCTGAACCTCAGTGAAACCCAGCCTCATTCATCAATTTTATTCATATTAATATAAACAGAACCAACATTGATCAATGAGTTTAACCTCAGTGAAACGCAGCCTCATTCCTCAATTATGTTCATATTAATATAAAGAGAACCAACATTGATCACAAAGCTGAACATCAGTGAAACCCAGCCACATTCCTCAATTATATTCATATTAATATAAACAGAACCAACATTGAACACAAAGCTGAACCTCAGTGAAACCCAGCCTCATTCATCAATTATATTCATATTAATATAAACAGAACCAACATTGACCACAAAGCTGAATCTCAGTGAAACCCAGCCTCATTCATCAATTATATTCATATTAATATAAACAGAACCAACATTGATCACAAAGCTGAATCTCAGTGAAACCCAGCCTCATTCATCAATTATATTCATATTAATATAAACAGAACCAACATTGATCACAAAGCTGAACCTCAGTGAAACCCAGCCTCATTCATAAATTATATTCATATTAATATAAACAGAACCAACATTGATCACAAAGCTGAACCTCAGTGAAACCAAGCCTAATTCATCAATTATATTCATATTAATATAAACAGAACCAATATTGATCAATGAGTTTAACCTCAGTGAAACCCAGCCTCATTCATCAATTATATTCATATTAATATAAACAGAACCAACATTGATCACAAAGCTGAACCTCAGTGAAACCCAGCCTCATTCATCAATTATATTCATATTAATATAAACAGAACCAACATTGATCAATGAGTTTAACCTCAGTGAAACCCAGCCTCATTCCTCAATTATATTCATATTCATATAAACAGAACCAACATTGATCACAAAGCTGAACCTCAGTGAAACCCAGCCTCATTCATCAATTATATTCATATTAATATAAACAGAACCAACATTGATCAATGAGTTTAACCTCAGTGAAACGCAGCCTCATTCCTCAATTATGTTCATATTAATATAAAGAGAACCAACATTGACCACAAAGCTGAATCTCAGTGAAATCCAGCTTCATTCATCAATTTTATTCATATTAATATAAACAGAACCAACATTGATCACAAAGCTGAACCTCAGTGAAACCCAGCCTCATTCATCAATTTTATTCATATTAATATAAACAGAACCAACATTGATCAATGAGTTTAACCTTAGTGAAACGCAGCCTCATTCCTCAATTATATTCATATTAATATAAACAGAACCAACATTGATCAATGAGTTTAAGTTCTTTGAAACACAGCCTCATTCATTAATTATATTCATATAAATATATACAGAACCAACATTGATCACAAAGCTGAACCTCAGTGAAACCCAGCCTCATTCATCAATTATATTCATATTAATATAAACAGAACCAACATTGATCACAAAGCTGAACCTCAGTGAAACTCAGCCTCATTCATCAATTATATACATATTAATATAAACAGAACAAGCATTGACCACAAAGCTGAACCTCAGTGAGACCCAGCCTCATTCATCAATTATATTCATATTAATATAAACAGAACAAACATTGATCACAAAGCTGAACCTCAGTGAAACCCAGCCTCATTCATCAATTATATTCATATTAATATAAACAGAACAAACATTGATCACAAAGCTGAACCTCAGTGAAACCCAGTCTCATTCATCAATTATATTCATATTAATATAAACAGAACCAACATTGATCAATGAGTTTAACCTCAGTGAAACGCAGCCTCATTCCTCAATTATATTCATAGTAATATAAACAGAACAAACATTGATCACAAAGCTGAACCTCAGTGAAACCCAGCCTCATTCATCAATTATATTCATATTAATATAAACAGAACCAACATTGATCAATGAGTTTAACCTCAGTGAAACGCAGCCTCATTCCTCAATTATGTTCATATTAATATAAAGAGAACCAACATTGATCACAAAGCTGAACATCAGTGAAACCCAGCCACATTCCTCAATTATATTCATATTAATATAAACAGAACCAACATTGAACACAAAGCTGAACCTCAGTGAAACCCAGCCTCATTCATCAATTATATTCATATTAATATAAACAGAACCAAGATTGACCACAAAGCTGAATCTCAGTGAAACCCAGCCTCATTCATCAATTATATTCATATTAATATAAACAGAACCAACATTGATCACAGAGCTGAATCTCAGTGAAACCCAGCCTCATTCATCAATTATATTCATATTAATATAAACAGAACCAACATTGATCACAAAGTTGAACCTCAGTGAAACCCAGCCTCATTCATCAATTATATTCATATTAATATAAACAGAACCAATATTGATCAATGAGTTTAACCTCAGTGAAACCCAGCCTCATTCATCAATTATATTCATATTAATATAAAAAGAACCAACATTGACCACAAAGCTGAATCTCGGTGAAATCCAGCCTCATTCATCAATTTTATTCATATTAATATAAACAGAACCAACATTGATCACAAAGCTGAACCTCAGTGAAACCCAGCCTCATTCATCAATTTTATTCATATTAATATAAACAGAACCAACATTGATCAATGAGTTTAACCTTAGTGAAACGCAGCCTCATTCCTCAATTATATTCATATTAATATAAACAGAACCAACATTGATCAATGAGTTTAAGTTCTTTGAAACACAGCCTCATTCATTAATTATATTCATATAAATATATACAGAACCAACATTGATCACAAAGCTGAACCTCAGTGAAACCCAGCCTCATTCATCAATTATATTCATATTAATATAAACAGAACCAACATTGATCACAAAGCTGAACCTCAGTGAAACTCAGTCTCATTCATCAATTATATACATATTAATATAAACAGAACAAGCATTGACCACCAAGCTGAACCTCAGTGAGACCCAGCCTCATTCATCAATTATATTCATATTAATATAAACAGAACAAACATTGATCACAAAGCTGAACCTCAGTGAAACCCAGCCTCATTCATCAATTATATTCATATTAATATAAACAGAACCAACATTGATCAATGAGTTTAACCTCAGTGAAACCCAGCCTCATTCCTCAATTATATTCATATTCATATAAACAGAACCAACATTGATCACAAAGCTGAACCTCAGTGAAACCCAGCCTCATTCATCAGTTATATTCATATTAATATAAACAGAACCAACATTGATCAATGAGTTTAACCTCAGTGAAACGCAGCCTCATTCCTCAATTATTTTCATAGCAATATAAACAGAACAAACATTGATCACAAAGCTGAACCTCAGTGAAACCCAGCCTCATTCATCAATTATATTCATATTAATATAAACAGAACCAACATTGATCAATGAGTTTAACCTCAGTGAAACGCAGCCTCATTCCTCAATTATGTTCATATTAATATAAAGAGAACCAACATTGATCACAAAGCTGAACATCAGTGAAACCCAGCCACATTCCTCAATTATATTCATATTAATATAAACAGAACCAACATTGAACACAAAGCTGAACCTCAGTGAAACCCAGCCTCATTCATCAATTATATTCATATTAATATAAACAGAACCAACATTGACCACAAAGCTGAATCTCAGTGAAACCCAGCCTCATTCATCAATTATATTCATATTAATATAAACAGAACCAACATTGATCACAAAGCTGAATCTCAGTGAAACCCAGCCTCATTCATCAATTATATTCATATTAATATAAACAGAACCAACATTGATCACAAAGCTGAACCTCAGTGAAACCCAGCCTCATTCATAAATTATATTCATATTAATATAAACAGAACCAACATTGATCACAAAGCTGAACCTCAGTGAAACCAAGCCTAATTCATCAATTATATTCATATTAATATAAACAGAACCAATATTGATCAATGAGTTTAACCTCAGTGAAACCCAGCCTCATTCATCAATTATATTCATATTAATATAAAAAGAACCAACATTGACCACAAAGCTGAATCTCAGTGAAATCCAGCTTCATTCATCAATTTTATTCATATTAATATAAACAGAACCAACATTGATCACAAAGCTGAACCTCAGTGAAACCCAGCCTCATTCATCAATTTTATTCATATTAATATAAACAGAACCAACATTGATTAATGAGTTTAACCTCAGTGAAACGCAGCCTCATTCCTCAATTATATTCATATAAATATAAACAGAACCAACATTGATCACAAAGCTGAACCTCAGTGAAACCCAGCCTCATTCATCAATTATATACATATCAATAGAAACAGAACAAGCATTGATCAAAAAGCTGAACCTCAGTGAAACCCAGCCTCATTCATCAATTATATTCATATTAATATAAACAGAACCGACATTGATCACAAAGCTGAACCTCAGTGAAACCCAGCCTCATTCATCAATTATATTCATATTATTATAAACAGAACCAACATTGATCACAAAGCTGAACCTCAGTGAAACCAAGCCTCAATCATCAATTATATTCATTTTAATATAGACAGAACCATCATTGATCAATGAGTTTAACCTCAGTGAAACCCAGCCTCATTCCTCAATTATATTCATATTCATATAAACAGAACCAACATTGACCACAAAGCTGAATCTCAGTGAAATCCAGCTTCATTCATCAATTTTATTCATATTAATATAAACAGAACCAACATTGATCACAAAGCTGAACCTCAGTGAAACCCAGCCTCATTCATCAATTTTATTCATATTAATATAAACAGAACCAACATTGATCAATGAGTTTAACCTCAGTGAAACGCAGCCTCATTCCTCAATTATATTCATATTAATATAAACAGAACCAACATTGATCAATGAGTTTAAGTTCTTTGAAACACAGCCTCATTCATTAATTATATTCATATAAATATATACAGAACCAACATTGATCACAAAGCTGAACCTCAGTGAAACCCAGCCTCATTCATCAATTATATTCATATTAATATAAACATAACCAACATTGATTAATGAGTTTAACCTCAGTGAAACGCAGCCTCATTCCTCAATTATATTCATATAAATATAAACAGAACCAACATTAATCACAAAGCTGAACCTCAGTGAAACCCAGCCTCATTCATCAATTATATACATATCAATAGAAACAGAACAAGCATTGATCAAAAAGCTGAACCTCAGTGAAACCAAGCCTCAATCATCAATTATATTCATTTTAATATAGACAGAACCATCATTGATCAATGAGTTTAACCTCAGTGAAACCCAGCCTCATTCCTCAATTATATTCATATTCATATAAACAGAACCAACATTGATCACAAAGCTGAACCTCAGTGAAACCCAGCCTCATTGATCAGTTATATTCATATTAATATAAACAGAACCAACATTGATCAATGAGTTTAACCTCAGTGAAACGCAGCCTCATTCATCAGTTATATTCATATTAATATAAACAGAACCAACATTGAACACAAACCTGAACCTCAGTGAAACCCAGCCTCATTCATCAATTATATTCATATTAATATAAACAGAACCAACATTGAACACAAAGCTGAACCTCAGTGAAACCCAGCCTCATTCCTCAATTATATTCATATTAATATAAACAGAACCAACATTGACCACAAAGCTGAATCTCAGTGAAACCCAGCCTCATTCATCAATTATATTCATATTAATATAAACAGAACCAACATTGATCACAAAGCTGAATCTCAGTGAAACCCAGCCTCATTCATCAATTATATTCATATTAATATAAACAGAACCAACATTGATCACAAAGCTGAACCTCAGTGAAACCCAGCCTCATTCATAAATTATATTCATATTAATATAAACAGAACCAACATTGATCACAAAGCTGAACCTCAGTGAAACCAAGCCTAATTCATCAATTATATTCATATTAATATAAACAGAACCAATATTGATCAATGAGTTTAACCTCAGTGAAACCCAGCCTCATTCATCAATTATATTCATATTAATATAAAAAGAACCAACATTGACCACAAAGCTGAATCTCAGTGAAATCCAGCTTCATTCATCAATTTTATTCATATTAATATAAACAGAACCAACATTGATCACAAAGCTGAACCTCAGTGAAACCCAGCCTCATTCATCAATTTTATTCATATTAATATAAACAGAACCAACATTGATCAATGAGTTTAACCTCAGTGAAACGCAGCCTCATTCCTCAATTATATTCATATTAATATAAACAGAACCAACATTGATCAATGAGTTTAAGTTCTTTGAAACACAGCCTCATTCATTAATTATATTCCTATAAATATATACAGAACCAACATTGATCACAAAGCTGAACCTCAGTGAAACCCAGCCTCATTCATCAATTATATTCATATTAATATAAACAGAACCAACATTGATCAATGAGTTTAACCTCAGTGAAACGCAGCCTTATTCCTCAATTATATTCATATTAATATAAACAGAACCAACATTGATCACAAAGCTGAACCTCAGTGAAACCCAGCCTCATTCATCAATTATATACATATTAATATAAACACAACAAGCATTGACCACAAAGCTGAATCTCAGTGAAACCCAGCCTCATTCATCAATTATATTCATATTAATATAAACAGAACAAACATTGATCACAAAGCTGAACCTCAGTGAAACCCAGTCTCATTCATCAATTATATTCATATTAATATAAACAGAACCAACATTGATCAATGAGTTTAACCTCAGTGAAACGCAGCCTCATTCCTCAATTATATTCATAGTAATATAAACAGAACAAACATTGATCACAAAGCTGAACCTCAGTGAAACCCAGCCTCATTCATCAATTATATTCATATTAATATAAACAGAACCAACATTGATCAATGAGTTTAACCTCAGTGAAACGCAGCCTCATTCCTCAATTATGTTCATATTAATATAAAGAGAACCAACATTGATCACAAAGCTGAACATCAGTGAAACCCAGCCACATTCCTCAATTATATTCATATTAATATAAACAGAACCAACATTGAACACAAAGCTGAATCTCAGTGAAACCCAGCCTCATTCATCAATTATATTCATATTAATATAAACAGAACCAACATTGATCACAGAGCTGAATCTCAGTGAAACCCAGCCTCATTCATCAATTATATTCATATTAATATAAACAAAACCAACATTGATCACAAAGCTGAACCTCAGTGAAGCCCAGCCTCATTCATCAATTATATTCATATTAATATAAACAGAACCAACATTGATCACAAAGCTAAACCTCAGTGAAACCCAGCCTCATTCATCAATTATATTCATATTAATATAAACAGAACCAATATTGATCAATGAGTTTAACCTCAGTGAAACCCAGCCTCATTCATCAATTATATTCATATTAATATAAAAAGAACCAACATTGACCACAAAGCTGAATCTCAGTGAAATCCAGCCTCATTCATCAATTTTATTCATATTAATATAAACAGAACCAACATTGATCACAAAGCTGAACCTCAGTGAAACCCAGCCTCATTCATCAATTTTATTCATATTAATATAAACAGAACCAACATTGATCAATGAGTTTAACCTTAGTGAAACGCAGCCTCATTCCTCAATTATATTCATATTAATATAAACAGAACCAACATTGATCAATGAGTTTAAGTTCTTTGAAACACAGCCTCATTCATTAATTATATTCATATAAATATATACAGAACCAACATTGATCACAAAGCTGAACCTCAGTGAAACCCAGCCTCATTCATCAATTATATTCATATTGATATAAACAGAACCAACATTGATCACAAAGCTGAACCTCAGTGAAACCCAGCCTCATTCATCAATTATATTCATATTAATATAAACAGAACCAACATTGATCAATGAGTTTAACCTCAGTGAAACCCAGCCTCATTCCTCAATTATATTCATATTCATATAAACAGAACCAACATTGATCACAAAGCTGAACCTCAGTGAAACCCAGCCTCATTCATCAGTTATATTCATATTAATATAAACAGAACCAACATTGATCAATGAGTTTAACCTCAGTGAAACGCAGCCTCATTCCTCAATTATATTCATAGTAATATAAACAGAACAAACATTGATCACAAAGCTGAACCTCAGTGAAACCCAGCCTCATTCATCAATTATATTCATATTAATATAAACAGAATCAACATTGATCAATGAGTTTAACCTCAGTGAAACGCAGCCTCATTGCTCAATTATATTCATATTAATATAAACAGAACAAACATTGATCAATGAGTTTAAGTTCTTTGAAACACAGCCTCATTCATTAATTATATTCATATAAATATATACAGAACCAACATTGATCACAAAGCTGAACCTCAGTGAAACCCATTCTCATTCATCAATTATATTCATATTAATATAAACAGAACCAACATTGATTAATGAGTTTAACCTCAGTGAAACGCAGCCTCATTCCTCAATTATATTCATATAAATATAAACAGAACCAACATTGATCAAAAAGCTGAACCTCAGTGAAACCCAGCCTCATTCATCAATTATATTCATATTAATATAAACAGAACCGACATTGATCACAAAGCTGAACCTCAGTGAAACCCAGCCTCATTCATCAATTATATTCATATTATTATAAACAGAACCAACAGTGATCAATGAATTTAAGTTCTTTGAAACACAGCCTCATTCATTAATTATATTCATATAAATATATACAGAACCAACATTGATCACAAAGCTGAACCTCAGTGAAACCAAGCCTCAATCATCAATTATATTCATTTTAATATAGACAGAACCATCATTGATCAATGAGTTTAACCTCAGTGAAACCCACCTTATTCATCAATTATATACATATTAATATAAACGGAACAAGCATTGACCACAAAGCTGAACCTCAGTGAAACCCAGCCTCATTCATCAATTATATTCATATCAATATAAACAGAACAAACATTGATCACAAAGCTGAACCTCAGTGAAACCCAGCCTCATTCATCAATTATATTCATATTTATATAAACAGAACCAACATTGATCAATGAGTTTAACCTCAGTGAAACCCAGCCTCATTCCTCAATTATATTCATATTCATATAAACAGAACCAACATTGATCACAAAGCTGAACCTCAGTGAAACCCAGCCTCATTCATCAGTTATATTCATATTGATATAAACAGAACCAACATTGATCAATGAGTTTAACCTCAGTGAAACCCAGCCTCATTCCTCAATTATATTCATATTCATATAAACAGAACCAACATTGATCACAAAGCTGAACCTCAGTGAAACTCAGCCTCATTCATCAATTATATACATATTAATATAAACGGAACAAGCATTGACCACAAAGCTGAACCTCAGTGAAACCCAGCCTCATTCCTCAATTATGTTCATATTAATATAAAGAGAACCAACATTGATCACAAAGCTGAAGATCAGTGAAACCCAGCCACATTCCTCAATTATATTCATATCAATATAAACAGAACCAACATTGAACACAAAGCTGAACCTCAGTGAAACCCAGCCTCATTCCTCAATTATATTCATATTAATATAAACAGAACCAACATTGACCACAAAGCTGAATCTCAGTGAAACCCAGCCTCATTCATCAATTATATTCATATTAATATAAACAGAACCAACATTGATCACAAAGCTGAATCTCAGTGAAACCCAGCCTCATTCATCAATTATATTCATATTAATATAAACAGAACCAACATTGATCACAAAGCTGAACCTCAGTGAAACCCAGCCTCATTCGTAAATTATATTCATATTAATATAAACAGAACCAACATTGATCACAAAGCTGAACCTCAGTGAAACCAAGCCTAATTCATCAATTATATTCATATTAATATAAACAGAACCAACATTGATCAATGAGTTTAACCTCAGTGAAACGCAGCCTTATTCCTCAATTATATTCATATTAATATAAACAGAACCAACATTGATCACAAAGCTGAACCTCAGTGAAACCCAGCCTCATCCATCAATTATATACATATTAATATAAACAGAACAAGCATTGACCACAAAGCTGAACCTCAGTGAAACCCAGCCTCATTCCTCAATTATATTCATATCAATATAAACAGAACAAACATTGATCACAAAGCTGAACCTCAGTGAAACCCAGCCTCATTCATCAATTATATTCATATTTATATAAACAGAACCAACATTGATCAATGAGTTTAACCTCAGTGAAACCCAGCCTCATTCCTCAATTATATTCATATTCATATAAACAGAACCAACATTGATCACAAAGCTGAACCTCAGTGAAACCCAGCCTCATTCATCAGTTATATTCATATTGATATAAACAGAACCAACATTGATCAATGAGTTTAACCTCAGTGAAACCCAGCCTCATTCCTCAATTATATTCATATTCATATAAACAGAACCAACATTGATCACAAAGCTGAACCTCAGTGAAACTCAGCCTCATTCATCAATTATATACATATTAATATAAACGGAACAAGCATTGACCACAAAGCTGAACCTCAGTGAAACCCAGCCTCATTCCTCAATTATGTTCATATTAATATAAAGAGAACCAACATTGATCACAAAGCTGAAGATCAGTGAAACCCAGCCACATTCCTCAATTATATTCATATCAATATAAACAGAACCAACATTGAACACAAAGCTGAACCTCAGTGAAACCCAGCCTCATTCCTCAATTATATTCATATTAATATAAACAGAACCAACATTGACCACAAAGCTGAATCTCAGTGAAACCCAGCCTCATTCATCAATTATATTCATATTAATATAAACAGAACCAACATTGATCACAAAGCTGAACCTCAGTGAAACCCAGCCTCATTCGTAAATTATATTCATATTAATATAAACAGAACCAACATTGATCACAAAGCTGAACCTCAGTGAAACCAAGCCTAATTCATCAATTATATTCATATTAATATAAACAGAACCAATATTGATCAATGAGTTTAACCTCAGTGAAACCCAGCCTCATTCATCAATTATATTCATATTAATATAAAAAGAACCAACATTGACCACAAAGCTGAATCTCAGTGAAATCCAGCTTCATTCATCGATTTTATTCATATTAATATAAACAGAACCAACATTGATCACAAAGCTGAACCTCAGTGAAACCCAGCCTCATTCATCAATTTTATTCATATTAATATAAACAGAACCAACATTGATCAATGAGTTTAACCTCAGTGAAACGCAGCCTCATTCCTCAATTATGTTCATATTAATATAAACAGAACCAACATTGATCAATGAGTTTAACCTCAGTGAAACGCAGCCTCATTCCTCAATTATGTTCATATTAATATAAACAGAACCAACATTGATCAATGAGTTTAAGTTCTTTGAAACACAGCCTCATTCATTAATTATATTCCTATAAATATATACAGAACCAACATTGATCACAAAGCTGAACCTCAGTGAAACCCAGCCTCATTCATCAATTATATTCATATTAATATAAACAGAACCAACATTGATCAATGAGTTTAACCTCAGTGAAACGCAGCCTTATTCCTCAATTATATTCATATTAATATAAACAGAACCAACATTGATCACAAAGCTGAACCTCAGTGAAACCCAGCCTCATCCATCAATTATATACATATTAATATAAACAGAACAAGCATTGACCACAAAGCTGAATCTCAGTGAAACCCAGCCTCATTCATTAATTATATTCATATTAATATAAACAGAACAAACATTGATCACAAAGCTGAACCTCAGTGAAACCCAGCCTCATTCATCAATTATATTCATATTAATATAAACAGAACCAACATTGATCAATGAGTTTAACCTCAGTGAAACGCAGCCTCATTCCTCAATTATATTCATAGTAATATAAACAGAACAAACATTGATCACAAAGCTGAACCTCAGTGAAACCCAGCCTCATTCATCAATTATATTCATATTAATATAAACAGAACCAACATTGATCAATGAGTTTAACCTCAGTGAAACGCAGCCTCATTCCTCAATTATATTCATAGTAATATAAACAGAACAAACATTGATCACAAAGCTGAACCTCAGTGAAACCCAGCCGCATTCCTCAATTATATTCATATTAATATAAACAGAACCAACATTGAACACAAAGCTGAACCTCAGTGAAACCCAGCCTCATTCATCAATTATATTCATATTAATATAAAAAGAACCGACATTGATCACAAAGCTGAACCTCAGTGAAACCCAGCCTCATTCATCAATTATATTCATATTAATATAAACAGAACCAACATTGATCAATGAGTTTAACCTCAGTGAAACGCAGCCTCATTCATCAATTATATTCATATTAATATAAACAGAACCAACATTGATCAATGAGTTTAAGTTCTTTGAAACACAGCCTCATTCATTTATTATATTCATATAAATATATACAGAACCAACATTGATCACAAAGCTGAACCTCAGTGAAACCCAGCCTCATTCATCAATTATATTCATATTAATATAAACAGAACCAACATTGATTAATGAGTTTAACCTCAGAGAAACGCAGCCTCATTCCTCAATTATATTCATATAAATATAAACAGAACCAACATTGATCACAAAGCTGAACCTCAGTGAAACCCAGCCTCATTCATCAATTATATACATATTAATAGAAACAGAACAAGCATTGATCAAAAATGTGAACCTCAGTGAAACCCAGCCTCATTCATCAATAATATTCATATTAATATAAACAGAACCGACATTGATCACAAAGCTGAACCTCAGTGAAACTCAGCCTCATTCCTCAATTATATTCATATTAATATAAAAAGAACCAACATTGATCAATGAGTTTAACTTCTTTGAAACACAGCCTCATTCATTAATTTTATTCATATAAATATATACCGAACCAACATTGATCACAAAGCTGAACCTTAGTGAAACCAAGCCTCAATCATCATTTATATTCATTTTAATATAAACAGAACCAACATTGATCAATGAGTTTAACCTCAGTGAAACGCAGCCTTATTCCTCAATTATATTCATATTAATATAAACAGAACCAACATTGATCACAAAGCTGAACCTCAGTGAAACCCAGCCTCATTCATCAATTATATACATATTAATAGAAACAGAACAAGCATTGATCAAAAAGCTGAACCTCAGTGAAACCCAGCCTCATTCATCAATAATATTCATAATAATATAAACAGAACCGACATTGATCACAAAGCTGAACCTCAGTGAAACTCAGCCTCATTCCTCAATTATATTCATATTAATATAAAAAGAACCAACATTGATCAATGAGTTTAACTTCTTTGAAACACAGCCTCATTCATTAATTTTATTCATATAAATATATACCGAACCAACATTGATCACAAAGCTGAACCTTAGTGAAACCAAGCCTCAATCATCATTTATATTCATTTTAATATAAACAGAACCAACATTGATCAATGAGTTTAACCTCAGTGAAACGCAGCCTTATTCCTCAATTATATTCATATTAATATAAACAGAACCAACATTGATCACAAAGCTGAACCTCAGTGAAACCCAGCCTCATTCATCAATTATATACATATTAATATAAACAAAACAAGCATTGACCACAAAGCTGAACCTCAGTGAAACCCAACCTCATTCATCAATTATATTCATATTAATATAAACAGAACCGACATTGATCACAAAGCTGAACATCAGTGAAACCCAGCCTCATTCATCAATTTTATTCATATTAATATAAACAGAACCAACATTGATCAATGAGTTTAACCTCAGTGAAACCCAGCCTCATTCATCAATTTTATTCATATTAATATAAACAGAACCAACATTGATCAATGAATTTAACCTCAGTGAAACGCAGCCTCGTTCCTCAATTATATTTATATTAGTATAAACAGAACCAACATTGATGAATGAGTTTAGCCTCAGTGAAACCCAGCCTCATTCCTCAATTATATTCATATTAATATAAACAGAACCAACATTGATCACAAAGCTGAACCTCAGTGAAACCCAGCCTCATTCATCAATTATATACATATTAATATAAACAGAACAAGCATTGACCACAAAGCTGAACCTCAGTGAAACCCAGCCTCATTCATCAATTATATTCATATTAATATAAACAGAACAAACATTGATCACAAAGCTGAACCTCAGTGAAACCCAGCCTCATTCATCAATTATATTCATATTAATATAAACAGAACCAACATTGATCAATGAGTTTAACCTCAGTGAAACGCAGCCTCATTCATCAATTATATTCATATTATTATAAACAGAACCAACATTGATCAATGAGTTTAAGTTCTTTGAAACACAGCCTCATTCATTAATTATATTCATATAAATATATACAGAACCAACATTGATCACAAAGCTGAACCTCAGTGAAACCAAGCCTCAATCATCAATTATATTCATTTTAATATAGACAGAACCATCATTGATCAATGAATTTAACCTCAGTGAAACGCAGCCTTATTCCTCAATTATATTCATATTAATATAAACAGAACCAACATTGATCACAAAGCTGAACCTCAGTGAAACCCAGCCTCATTCATCAATTATATACATATTAATATAAACAGAACAAGCATTGACCACAAAGCTGAACCTCAGTGAAACCCAGCCTCATTCATCAATTATATTCATATTAATATAAACAGAACCAACATTGATCACAAAGCTGAACCTCAGTGAAACCCAGCCTCATTCATCAATTATATACATATTAATAGAAACACAACAAGCATTGATCAAAAAGCTGAACCTCAGTGAAACCCAGCCTCATTCATCAATTATATTCATATTAATATAAACAGAACCAACATTGATCACAAAGCTGAACCTCAGTGAAACCCAGCCTCATTCATCAATTATATTCATATTATTATAAACAGAACCAACATTGATCAATGAATTTAACCTCAGTGAAACGCAGCCTCGTTCCTCAATTATATTTATATTAGTATAAACAGAACCAACATTGATGAATGAGTTTAGCCTCAGTGAAACCCAGCCTCATTCCTCAATTATATTCATATTAATATAAACAGAACCAACATTGATCACAAAGCTGAACCTCAGTGAAACCCAGCCTCATTCATCAATTATATACATATTAATATAAACAGAACAAGCATTGACCACAAAGCTGAACCTCAGTGAAACCCAGCCTCATTCATCAATTATATTCATATTAATATAAACAGAACAAACATTGATCACAAAGCTGAACCTCAGTGAAACCCAGCCTCATTCATCAATTATATTCATATTAATATAAACAGAACCAACATTGATCAATGAGTTTAACCTCAGTGAAACGCAGCCTCATTCATCAATTATATTCATATTATTATAAACAGAACCAACATTGATCAATGAGTTTAAGTTCTTTGAAACACAGCCTCATTCATTAATTATATTCATATAAATATATACAGAACCAACATTGATCACAAAGCTGAACCTCAGTGAAACCAAGCCTCAATCATCAATTATATTCATTTTAATATAGACAGAACCATCATTGATCAATGAGTTTAACCTCAGTGAAACCCACCTTATTCCTCAATTATATTCATATTAATATAAACAGAACCAACATTGATCACAAAGATGAACCTCAGTGAAACTCAGCCTCATTCATCAATTATATACATATTAATTTAAACGGATCAAGCATTGACCACAAAGCTGAACCTCAGTGAAACCCAGCCTCATTCATCAATTATATTCATATCAATATAAACAGAACAAACATTGATCACAAAGCTGAACCTCAGTGAAACCCAGCCTCATTCATCAATTATATTCATATTAATATAAACAGAACCAACATTGATCAATGAGTTTAACCTCAGTGAAACCCAGCCTCATTCCTCAATTATATTCATATTCATATAAACAGAACCAACATTGATCACAAAGCTGAACCTCAGTGAAACCCAGCCTCATTCATCAGTTATATTCATATTAATATAAACAGAACCAACATTGATCAATGAGTTTAACCTCAGTGAAACGCAGCCTCATTCCTCAATTATGTTCATATTAATATAAAGAGAACCAACATTGATCACAAAGCTGAATCTCAGTGAAACCCAGCCTCATTCATCAATTTTATTCATATTAATATAAACAGAACCAACATTGATCAATGAGTTTAACCTCAGTGAAACGCAGCCTCATTCCTCAATTATATTCATATTAATATAAACAGAACCAACATTGATCAATGAGTTTAAGTTCTTTGAAACACAGCCTCATTCATTAATTATATTCCTATAAATATATACAGAACCAACATTGATCACAAAGCTGAACCTCAGTGAAACCCAGCCTCATTCATCAATTATATTCATATTAATATAAACAGAACCAACATTGATCAATGAGTTTAACCTCAGTGAAACGCAGCCTTATTCCTCAATTATATTCATATTAATATAAACAGAACCAACATTGATCACAAAACTGAACCTCAGTGAAACCCAGCCTCATCCATCAATTATATACATATTAATATAAACAGAACAAGCATTGACCACAAAGCTGAATCTCAGTGAAACCCAGCCTCATTCATTAATTATATTCATATTAATATAAACAGAACAAACATTGATCACAAAGCTGAACCTCAGTGAAACCCAGCCTCATTCATCAATTATATTCATAGTAATATAAACAGAACAAACATTGATCACAAAGCTGAACCTCAGTGAAACCCAGCCTCATTCATCAATTATATTCATAGTAATATAAACAGAACAAACATTGATCACAAAGCTGAACCTCAGTGAAACCCAGCCTCATTCATCAGTTATATTCATATTAATATAAACAGAACCAACATTGATCAATGAGTTTAACCTCAGTGAAACGCAGCCTCATTCCTCAATTATATTCATAGTAATATAAACAGAACAAACATTGATCACAAAGCTGAACCTCAGTGAAACCCAGCCTCATTCATCAATTATATTCATATTAATATAAACAGCACCAACATTGATCAATGAGTTTAACCTCAGTGAAACGCAGCCTCATTCCTCAATTATGTTCATATTAATATAAAGAGAACCAACATTGATCACAAAGCTGAACCTCAGTGAAACCCAGCCTCAGTCATCAATTATATTCATATTAAGATAAACAGAACCAACATTGACCACAAAGCTGAATCTCAGTGAAACGCAGCCTCATTCATCAATTATATTCATAGTAATATAAACAGAACAAACATTGATCACAAAGCTGAACCTCAGTGAAACCCAGCCTCATTCATCAATTATATTCATAGTAATATAAACAGAACAAACATTGATCACAAAGCTGAACCTCAGTGAAACCCAGCCTCATTCATCAATTATATTCATAGTAATATAAACAGAACAAACATTGATCACAAAGCTGAACCTCAGTGAAACCCAGCCGCATTCCTCAATTATATTCATATTAATATAAACAGAACCAACATTGAACACAAAGCTGAACCTCAGTGAAACCCAGCCTCATTCATCAATTATATTCATATTAATATAAACAGAACCAACATTGATCACAAAGCTGAACCTCAGTGAAACCCAGCCTCATTCATCAATTATATACATATTAATATAAACAAAACAAGCATTGACCACAAAGCTGAACCTCAGTGAAACCCAACCTCATTCATCAATTATATTCATATTAATATAAACAGAACCGACATTGATCACAAAGCTGAACATCAGTGAAACCCAGCCTCATTCATCAATTTTATTCATATTAATATAAACAGAACCAACATTGATCAATGAGTTTAACCTCAGTGAAACCCAGCCTCATTCATCAATTTTATTCATATTAATATAAACAGAACCAACATTGATCAATGAATTTAACCTCAGTGAAACTCAGCCTCGTTCCTCAATTATATTTATATTAGTATAAACAGTACCAACATTGATCAATGAGTTTAGCCTCAGTGAAACCCAGCCTCATTCCTCAATTATATTCATATTAATATAAACAGAACCAACATTGATCACAAAGCTGAACCTCAGTGAAACCCAGCCTCATTCATCAATTATATACATATTAATATAAACAGAACAAGCATTGACCACAAAGCTGAACCTCAGTGAAACCCAGCCTCATTCATCAATTATATTCATATTAATATAAACAGAACCAACATTGATCAATGAGTTTAACCTCAGTGAAACCCAGCCTCATTCCTCAATTATATTCATATTCATATAAACAGAACCAACATTGATCACAAAGCTGAACCTCAGTGAAACCCAGCCTCATTCATCAGTTATATTCATATTAATATAAACAGAACCAACATTGATCAATGAGTTTAACCTCAGTGAAACGCAGCCTCATTACTCAATTATATTCATAGTAATATAAACAGAACAAACATTGATCACAAAGCTGAACCTCAATGAAACCCAGCCTCATTCATCAATTATATTCATATTAATATAAACAGAACCAACATTGATCAATGAGTTTAACCTCAGTGAAACGCAGCCTCATTCCTCAATTATGTTCATATTAATATAAAGAGAACCAACATTGATCAATGAGTTTAACCTCAGTGAAACCCAGCCTCATTCCTCAATTATATTCATATTCATATAAACAGAACCAACATTGATCACAAAGCTGAACCTCAGTGAAACCCAGCCTCATTCATCAGTTATATTCATATTAATATAAACAGAACCAACATTGATCAATGAGTTTAACCTCAGTGAAACGCAGCCTCATTCCTCAATTATATTCATAGTAATATAAACAGAACAAACATTGATCACAAAGCTGAACCTCAGTGAAACCCAGCCTCATTCATCAATTATATTCATATTAATATAAACAGCACCAACATTGATCAATGAGTTTAACCTCAGTGAAACGCAGCCTCATTCCTCAATTATGTTCATATTAATATAAAGAGAACCAACATTGATCACAAAGCTGAACCTCAGTGAAACCCAGCCTCAGTCATCAATTATATTCATATTAAGATAAACAGAACCAACATTGACCACAAAGCTGAATCTCAGTGAAACCTAGCCTTATTCATCAATTATATTCATATTAATATAAACAGAACCAACATTGATCACAAAGCTGAATCTCAGTGAAACCCAGTCTCATTCATCAATTATATTCATATTAATATAAACAGAACCAACATTGATCACAAAGCTGAACCTCAGTGAAACCCAGCCTCATTCATCAATTATATTCATATTAATATAAACAGAACCAATATTGATCAATGAGTTTAACCTCAGTGAAACCCAGCCTCATTCATCAATTATATTCATATTAATATAAAAAGAACCAACATTGACCACAAAGCTGAATCTCAGTGAAACCCAGCCTCATTCATCAATTTTATTCATATTAATATAAACAGAACCAACATTGATCAATGAGTTTAACCTCAGTGAAACGCAGCCTCATTCCTCAATTATATTCATATTAATATAAACAGAACCAACATTGATCAATGAGTTTAAGTTCTTTGAAACACAGCCTCATTCATTAATTATATTCATATAAATATATACAGAACCAACATTGATCACAAAGCTGAACCTCAGTGAAACCCAGCCTCATTCATCAATTATATTCATATTAATATAAACAGAACCAACATTGATTAATGAGTTTATCCTCAGTGAAACGCAGCCTCATTCCTCAATTATATTCATATTAATATAAACAGAACCAACATTGATCACAAAGCTGAACCTCAGTGAAACCCAGCCTCATTCATCAATTATATTCATATTAATATAAAAAGAACCAACATTGACCACAAAGCTGAATCTCAGTGAAACCCAGCCTCATTCATCAATTATATTCATATTAATATAAACAGAACCAACATTGATCAATGAGTTTAATCTCAGTGAAACGCAGCCTCATTCCTCAATTATATTCATAGTAATATAAACAGAACAAACATTGATCACAAAGCTGAACCTCAGTGAAACCCAGCCTCATTCATCAATTATATTCATATTAATATAAACAGAACCAACATTGATCAATGAGTTTAACCTCAGTGAAACGCAGCCTCATTCCTCAATTATGTTCATATTAATATAAACAGAACCAACATTGATCACAAAGCTGAACCTCAGTGAAACCCAGCCTCATTCATCAATTATATTCATATTAATACAAACAGAACCAACATTGACCACAAAGCTGAATCTCAGTGAAATCCAGCCTTATTCATCAATTATATTCATATTAATATAAACAGAACCAACATTGATCACAAAGCTGAATCTCAGTGAAACCCAGCCTCATTCATCAATTATATTCATATTAATATAAACAGAACTAACATTGATCACAAAGCTGAACCTCAGTGAAACCCAGCCTCATTCATCAATTATATTCATATTAATATAAACAGAACCAACATTGATCACAAAGCTGAACCTCAGTGAAATCCAGCCTAATTCATCAATTATATTCATATTAATATAAACAGAACCAATATTGATCAATGAGTTTAACCTCAGTGAAACCCAGCCTCATTCATCAATTATATTCATATTAATATAAAAAGAACCAACATTGACCACAAAGCTGAATCTCAGTGAAACCCAGCCTCATTCATCAATTTTATTCATATTAATAAAAACAGAACCAACATTGATCAATGAGTTTAACCTCAGTGAAACGCAGCCTCATTCTTTAATTATATTCATATTAATATAAACAGAACCAACATTGATCAATGAGTTTAAGTTCTTTGAAACACAGCCTCATTCATTAATTATATTCATATAAATATATACAGAACCAACATTGATCACAAAGCTGAACCTCAGTGAAACCCAGCCTCATTCATCAATTATATTCATATTAATATAAACAGAACCAACATTGATTAATGAGTTTATCCTCAGTGAAACGCAGCCTCATTCCTCAATTATATTCATATTAATATAAACAGAACCAACATTGATCACAAAGCTGAACCTCAGTGAAACCCAGCCTCATTCATCAATTATATTCATATTAATATAAAAAGAACCAACATTGACCACAAAGCTGAATCTCAGTGAAACCCAGCCTCATTCATCAATTATATTCATATTAATATAAACAGAACCAACATTGATTAATGAGTTTATCCTCAGTGAAACGCAGCCTCATTCCTCAATTATATTCATATAAATATAAACAGAACCAACATTGATCACAAAGCTGAACCTCAGTGAAACCCAGCCTCATTCATCAATTATATTCATATTAATATAAAAAGAACCAACATTGACCACAAAGCTGAATCTCAGTGAAACCCAGCCTGATTCCTCAATTATATTCATATTAATATAAACAGAACCAACATTGATCACAAAGCTGAACCTCAGATAAACCCAGCCTCATTCATCAATTATATACATATTAATATAAACAAAACAAGCATTGACCACAAAGCTGAACCTCAGTGAAACCCAACCTCATTCATCAATTAAATTCATATTAATATAAACAGAACCGACATTGATCACAAAGCTGAACATCAGTGAAACCCAGCCTCATTCATCAATTTTATTCATATTAATATAAACAGAACCAACATTGATCAATGAGTTTAACCTCAGTGAAACCCAGCCTCATTCATCAATTTTATTCATATTAATATAAACAGAACCAACATTGATCAATGAATTTAACCTCAGTGAAACGCAGCCTCGTTCCTCAATTATATTTATATTAGTATAAACAGAACCAACATTGATCAATGAGTTTAGCCTCAGTGAAACCAAGCCTCATTCCTCAATTATATTCATATTAATATAAACAGAACCAACATTGATCACAAAGCTGAACCTCAGTGAAACCCAGCCTCATTCATCAATTATATACATATTAATATAAACAGAACAAGCATTGACCACAAAGCTGAACCTCAGTGAAACCCAGCCTCATTCATCAATTATATTCATATTAATATAAACAGAACCAACATTGATCAATGAGTTTAACCTCAGTGAAACCCAGCCTTATTCCTCAATTATATTCATATTAATATAAACAGAACCAACATTGATCAATGAGTTTAACCTCAGTGAAACCCAGCCTCATTCATCAATTATATTCATATTAATATAAACAGAACCAACATTGACCACAAAGCTGAACCTCAGTGAAACCCAGCCTCATTCATCAATTATATTCATATTAATATAAACAGAACCAACATTGATCAATGAGTTTAACCTCAGTGAAACGCAGCCTCATTCCTCAATTATATTCATATTAATATAAACAGAACCAACATTGATCACAAAGCTGAAGATCAGTGAAACCCAGCCTCATTCATCAATTATATTCATATTAATATAAACAGAACCAACATTGAACACAAAGCTGAACCTCAGTGAAACCCAGCCTCATTCATCAATTATATTCATGTTAATATAAAAAGAACCAACATTGATCAATGAGTTTAACTTCTTTGAAAAACAGCCTCATTCATTAATTATATTCATATAAATATATACAGAACCAACATTGATCACAAAGCTGAACCTCAGTGAAACCCAGACTCATTCATCAATTATATTCATATTAATGTAAACAGAACCAACATTGATCAATTAGTTTAACCTCAGTGAAACGCAGCCTCATTCATCAATTATATTCATATTAATATAAAAAGAACCAACATTGACCACAAAGCTGAATCTCAGTGAAACCCAGCCTGATTCCTCAATTATATTCATATTAATATAAACAGAACCAACATTGATCACAAAGCTGAACCTCAGTGAAACCCAGCCTCATTCATCAATTATATACATATTAATATAAACAAAACAAGCATTGACCACAAAGCTGAACCTCAGTGAAACCCAACCTCATTCATCAATTAAATTCATATTAATATAAACAGAACCGACATTGATCACAAAGCTGAACATCAGTGAAACCCAGCCTCATTCATCAATTTTATTCATATTAATATAAACAGAACCAACATTGATCAATGAGTTTAACCTCAGTGAAACCCAGCCTCATTCATCAATTTTATTCATATTAATATAAACAGAACCAACATTGATCAATGAATTTAACCTCAGTGAAACGCAGCCTCGTTCCTCAATTATATTTATATTAGTATAAACAGAACCAACATTGATCAATGAGTTTAGCCTCAGTGAAACCAAGCCTCATTCCTCAATTATATTCATATTAATATAAACAGAACCAACATTGATCACAAAGCTGAACCTCAGTGAAACCCAGCCTCATTCATCAATTATATACATATTAATATAAACAGAACAAGCATTGACCACAAAGCTGAACCTCAGTGAAACCCAGCCTCATTCATCAATTATATTCATATTAATATAAACAGAACCAACATTGATCAATGAGTTTAACCTCAGTGAAACCCAGCCTTATTCCTCAATTATATTCATATTAATATAAACAGAACCAACATTGATCAATGAGTTTAACCTCAGTGAAACCCAGCCTCATTCATCAATTATATTCATATTAATATAAACAGAACCAACATTGACCACAAAGCTGAACCTCAGTGAAACCCAGCCTCATTCATCAATTATATTCATATTAATATAAACAGAACCAACATTGATCAATGAGTTTAACCTCAGTGAAACGCAGCCTCATTCCTCAATTATATTCATATTAATATAAACAGAACCAACATTGATCACAAAGCTGAAGATCAGTGAAACCCAGCCTCATTCATCAATTATATTCATATTAATATAAACAGAACCAACATTGAACACAAAGCTGAACCTCAGTGAAACCCAGCCTCATTCATCAATTATATTCATGTTAATATAAAAAGAACCAACATTGATCAATGAGTTTAACTTCTTTGAAAAACAGCCTCATTCATTAATTATATTCATATAAATATATACAGAACCAACATTGATCACAAAGCTGAACCTCAGTGAAACCCAGACTCATTCATCAATTATATTCATATTAATGTAAACAGAACCAACATTGATCAATTAGTTTAACCTCAGTGAAACGCAGCCTCATTCCTCAATTATATTCATATTAATATAAACAGAACCAACATTGATCACAACGCTGAACCTCAGTGAAACCCAGCCTCATTCATCAATTATATTCATATTAATATAAACAGAACCGACATTGATCACAAAGCTGAACCTCAGTGAAACCCAGCCTCATTCATCAATTTTATTCATATTAATATAAACAGAACCAACATTGATCACAAAGCTGAACCTCAGTGAAACCCAGCCTCATTCATCAATTATATTCATATTAATATAAACAGAACCAACATTGGTCAATGAGTTTAACCTCAGTGAAACGCAGCCTCATTCCTCAATTTTATTCATATTAATATAAACAGAACAAACATTGATCACAAAGCTGAACCTCAGTGAAACCCAGCCTCATTCATCAATTATATTCATATTAATATAAACAGAGCCAACATTGGTCAATGAGTTTAACCTCAATGAAACGCAGCCTCATTCCTCAATTATGTTCATATTAATATAAAGAGAACCAACATTGATCACAAAGCTGAACATCAGTGAAACCCAGCTGCATTCCTCAATTATATTCATATTAATATAAACAGAACCAACATTGAACACAAAGCTGAACCTCAGTGAAACCCAGCCTCATTCATCAATTATATTCATATTAATATAAACAGAACCAACATTGGTCAATGAGTTTAACCTCAGTGAAACGCAGCCTCATTCCTCAATTATATTCATAGTAATATAAACAGAACAAACATTGATCAAAAAGCTGAACCTCAGTGAAACCCAGCCTCATTCATCAATTATATTCATATTAATATAAACAGAACCAACATTTGTCAATAAGTTTAACCTCAGTGAAACGCAGCCTCATTCCTCAATTATGTTCATATTAATATAAAGAGAACCAACATTGATCACAAAGCTGAACATCAGTGAAACCCAGCCGCATTCCTCAATTATATTCATATTAATATAAACAGAACCAACATTGAACACAAAGCTGAACCTCAGTGAAACCCAGCCTCATTCATCAATTATATTCATATTAATATAAACAGAACCAACATTGATTAATGAGTTTATCCTCAGTGAAACGCAGCCTCATTCCTCAATTATATTCATATTAATATAAACAGAACCAACATTGATCACAAAGCTGAACCTCAGTGAAACCCAGCCTCATTCATCAATTATATTCATATTAATATAAAAAGAACCAACATTGACCACAAAGCTGAATCTCAGTGAAACCCAGCCTCATTCATCAATTATATTCATATTAATATAAACAGAACCAACATTGATTAATGAGTTTATCCTCAGTGAAACGCAGCCTCATTCCTCAATTATATTCATATAAATATAAACAGAACCAACATTGACCACAAAGCTGAATCTCAGTGAAACCCAGCCTTATTCCTTAATTATTTTCATATTAATATAAACAGAACCAACATTGATCACAAAGCTGAACCTCAGTGAAACCCAGCCTCATTCATCAATTATATACATATTAATATAAACAAAACAAGCATTGACCACAAAGCTGAACCTCAGTGAAACCCAACCTCATTCATCAATTATATTCATATTAATATAAACAGAACCGACATTGATCACAAAGCTGAACATCAGTGAAACCCAGCCTCATTCATCAATTTTATTCATATTAATATAAACAGAACCAACATTGATCAATGAGTTTAACCTCAGTGAAACCCAGCCTCATTCATCAATTTTATTCATATTAATATAAACAGAACCAACATTGATCAATGAATTTAACCTCAGTGAAACGCAGCCTCGTTCCTCAATTATATTTATATTAGTATAAACAGAACCAACATTGATCAATGAGTTTAGCCTCAGTGAATCCCAGCCTCATTCCTCAATTATATTCATAATAATATAAACAGAACCAACATTGATCACAAAGCTGAACCTCAGTGAAACCCAGCCTCATTCATCAATTATATACATATTAATATAAACAGAACAAGCATTGACCACAAAGCTGAACCTCAGTGAAACCCAGCCTCATTCATCAATTATATTCATATTAATATAAACAGAACAAACATTGATCACACAGCTGAACCTCAGTGAAACCCAGCCTCATTCATCAATTATATTCATATTAATATAAACAGAACCAACATTGATCAATGAGTTTAACCTCAGTGAAACGCAGCCTCATTCATCAATTATATTCATATTATTATAAACAGAACCAACATTGATCAATGAGTTTAAGTTCTTTTAAACACAGCCTCATTCATTAATTATATTCATATAAATATATACAGAACCAACATTGATCACAAAGCTGAACCTCAGTGAAACCAAGCCTCAATCATCAATTATATTCATTTTAATATAGACAGAACCATCATTGATCAATGAATTTAACCTCAGTGAAACGCAGCCTTATTCCTCAATTATATTCATATTAATATAAACAGAACCAACATTGATCACAAAGCTGAACCTCAGTGAAACCCAGCCTCATTCATCAATTATATACATATTAATATAAACAGAACAAGCATTGACCACAAAGCTGAACCTCAGTGAAACCCAGCCTCATTCATCAATTATATTCATATTAATATAAACAGAACCAACATTGATCAATGAGTTTAACCTCAGTGAAACCCAGCCTCATTCCTCAATTATATTCATATTCATATAAACAGAACCAACATTGATCACAAAGCTGAACCTCAGTGAAACCCAGCCTCATTCATCAATTATATTCTTATTAATATAAACAGAACCAACATTGATCAATGAGTTTAACCTCAGTGAAACCCAGCCTCATTCCCCAATTATATTCATATTCATATAAACAGAACCAACATTGATCACAAAGCTGAACCTCAGTGAAACCCAGCCTCATTCATCAGTTATATTCATATTAATATAAACAGAACCAACATTGATCAATGAGTTTAACCTCAGTGAAACGCAGCCTCATTCCTCAATTATATTCATAGTAATATAAACAGAACAAACATTGATCACAAAGCTGAACCTCAGTGAAACCCAGCCTCATTCATCAATTTTATTCATATTAATATAAACAGAACCAACATTGATCAATGAGTTTAACCTCAGTGAAACGCAGCCTCATTCCTCAATTATGTTCATATTAATATAAAGAGAACCAACATTGATCAATGAGTTTAACCTCAGTGAAACCCAGCCTCATTCCTCAATTATATTCATATTCATATAAACAGAACCAACATTGATCACAAAGCTGAACCTCAGTGAAACCCAGCCTCATTCATCAGTTATATTCATATTAATATAAACAGAACCAACATTGATCAATGAGTTTAACCTCAGTGAAACGCAGCCTCATTCCTCAATTATATTCATAGTAATATAAACAGAACAAACATTGATCACAAAGCTGAACCTCAGTGAAACCCAGCCTCATTCATCAATTATATTCATATTAATATAAACAGAACCAACATTGATCAATGAGTTTAACCTCAGTGAAACGCATTCTCATTCCTCAATTATGTTCATATTAATATAAAGAGAACCAACATTGATCACAAAGCTGAACCTCAGTGAAACCCAGCCTCATTCATCAATTATATTCATATTAATATAAACAGAACCAACATTGACCACAAAGCTGAATCTCAGTGAAACCCAGCCTTATTCATCAATTATATTCATATTAATATAAACAGAACCAACATTGATTAATGAGTTTATCCTCAGTGAAACGCAGCCTCATTCCTCAATTATATTCATATAAATATAAACAGAACCAACATTGATCACAAAGCTGAACCTCAGTGAAACCCAGCCTCATTCATCAAATATATTCATATTAATATAAAAAGAACCAACATTGATCACAAAGCTGAACCTCAGTGAAATCCAGCCTAATTCATCAATTATATTCATATTAATATAAACAGAACCAATATTGATCAATGAGTTTAACCTCAGTGAAACCCAGCCTCATTCATTAATGATATTCATATTAATATAAACAGAACCAACATTGACCACAAAGCTGAACCTCAGTGAAACCCAGCCTCATTCATCAATTATATACATATTAATATAAACAAAACAAGCATTGACCACAAAGCTGAACCTCAGTGAAACCCAACCTCATTCATCAATTATATTCATATTAATATAAACAGAACCGAAATTGATCACAAAGCTGAACATCAGTGAAACCCAGCCTCATTCATCAATTTTATTCATATTAATATAAACAGAACCAACATTGATCAATGAGTTTAACCTCAGTGAAACCCAGCCTCATTCATCAATTTTATTCATATTAATATAAACAGAACCAACATTGATCAATGAATTTAACCTCAGTGAAACGCAGCCTCGTTCCTCAATTATATTTATATTAGTATAAACAGAACCAACATTGATCAATGAGTTTAACCTCAGTGAAACGCAGCCTCATTCCTCAATTATGTTCATATTAATATAAAGAGAACCAACATTGATCAATGAGTTTAACCTCAGTGAAACCCAGCCTCATTCCTCAATTATATTCATATTCACATAAACAGAACCAACATTGATCAATGAGTTTAAGTTCTTTGAAACACAGCCTCATTCATTAATTATATTCATATAAATATATAGAGAAACAACATTGATCACAAAGCTGAACCTCAGTGAAACCCAGCCTCATTCATCAATTATATTCATATTAATATAAACAGAACCAACATTGATTAATGAGTTTATCCTCAGTGAAACGCAGCCTCATTCCTCAATTATATTCATATTAATATAAACAGAACCAACATTGATCACAAAGCTGAACCTCAGTGAAACGCAGCCTCATTCATCAATTATATTCATATTAATATAAAAAGAACCAACATTGACCACAAAGCTGAATCTCAGTGAAACCCAGCCTCATTCATCAATTATATTCATATTAATATAAACAGAACCAACATTGATTAATGAGTTTATCCTCAGTGAAACGCAGCCTCATTCCTCAATTATATTCATATAAATATAAACAGAACCAACATTGATCACAAAGCTGAACCTCAGTGAAACCCAGCCTCATTCATCAATTATATTCATATTAATATAAAAAGAACCAACATTGACCACAAAGCTGAATCTCAGTGAAACCCAGCCTTATTCCTTAATTATTTTCATATTAATATAAACAGAACCAACATTGATCACAAAGCTGAACCTCAGTGAAACCCAGCCTCATTCATCAATTATATACATATTAATATAAACAAAACAAGCATTGACCACAAAGCTGAACCTCAGTGAAACCCAACCTCATTCATCAATTATATTCATATTAATATAAACAGAACCGACATTGATCACAAAGCTGAACATCAGTGAAACCCAGCCTCATTCATCAATTTTATTCATATTAATATAAACAGAACCAACATTGATCAATGAGTTTAACCTCAGTGAAACCCAGCCTCATTCATCAATTTTATTCATATTAATATAAACAGAACCAACATTGATCAATGAATTTAACCTCAGTGAAACGCAGCCTCGTTCCTCAATTATATTTATATTAGTATAAACAGAACCAACATTGATCAATGAGTTTAGCCTCAGTGAATCCCAGCCTCATTCCTCAATTATATTCATAATAATATAAACAGAACCAACATTGATCACAAAGCTGAACCTCAGTGAAACCCAGCCTCATTCATCAATTATATTCATATTAATATAAACAGAACCAACATTGATCAATGAGTTTAACCTCAGTGAAACCCAGCCTTATTCCTCAATTATATTCATATTCATATAAACAGAACAAGCATTGACCACAAAGCTGAACCTCAGTGAAACCCAGCCTCATTCATCAATTATATTCATATTAATATAAACAGAACAAACATTGATCACACAGCTGAACCTCAGTGAAACCCAGCCTCATTCATCAATTATATTCATATTAATATAAACAGAACCAACATTGATCAATGAGTTTAACCTCAGTGAAACCCAGCCTTATTCCTCAATTATATTCATATTCATATAAACAGAACCAACATTGATCATAAAGCTGAACCTCAGTGAAACCCAGCCTCATTCATCAGTTATATTCATATTAATATAAACAGAACCAACATTGATCAATGAGTTTAACCTCAGTGAAACGCAGCCTCATTATTCAATTATATTCATAGTAATATAAACAGAACAAACATTGATCACAAAGCTGAACCTCAGTGAAACCCAGCCTCATTCATCAATTATATTCATATTAATATAAACAGAACCAACATTGATCAATGAGTTTAACCTCAGTGAAACGCAGCCTCATTCCTCAATTATGTTCATATTAATATAAAGAGAACCAACATTGATCAATGAGTTTAACCTCAGTGAAACCCAGCCTCATTCCTCAATTATATTCATATTCACATAAACAGAACCAACATTGATCAATGAGTTTAAGTTCTTTGAAACACAGCCTCATTCATTAATTATATTCATATAAATATATAGAGAAACAACATTGATCACAAAGCTGAACCTCAGTGAAACCCAGCCTCATTCATCAATTATATTCATATTAATATAAACAGAACCAACATTGATTAATGAGTTTATCCTCAGTGAAACGCAGCCTCATTCCTCAATTATATTCATATTAATATAAACAGAACCAACATTGATCACAAAGCTGAACCTCAGTGAAACGCAGCCTCATTCATCAATTATATTCATATTAATATAAAAAGAACCAACATTGACCACAAAGCTGAATCTCAGTGAAACCCAGCCTCATTCATCAATTATATTCATATTAATATAAACAGAACCAACATTGATTAATGAGTTTATCCTCAGTGAAACGCAGCCTCATTCCTCAATTATATTCATATAAATATAAACAGAACCAACATTGATCACAAAGCTGAACCTCAGTGAAACCCAGCCTCATTCATCAATTATATTCATATTAATATAAAAAGAACCAACATTGACCACAAAGCTGAATCTCAGTGAAACCCAGCCTTATTCCTTAATTATTTTCATATTAATATAAACAGAACCAACATTGATCACAAAGCTGAACCTCAGTGAAACCCAGCCTCATTCATCAATTATATACATATTAATATAAACAAAACAAGCATTGACCACAAAGCTGAACCTCAGTGAAACCCAACCTCATTCATCAATTATATTCATATTAATATAAACAGAACCGACATTGATCACAAAGCTGAACATCAGTGAAACCCAGCCTCATTCATCAATTTTATTCATATTAATATAAACAGAACCAACATTGATCAATGAGTTTAACCTCAGTGAAACCCAGCCTCATTCATCAATTTTATTCATATTAATATAAACAGAACCAACATTGATCAATGAATTTAACCTCAGTGAAACGCAGCCTCGTTCCTCAATTATATTTATATTAGTATAAACAGAACCAACATTGATCAATGAGTTTAGCCTCAGTGAATCCCAGCCTCATTCCTCAATTATATTCATAATAATATAAACAGAACCAACATTGATCACAAAGCTGAACCTCAGTGAAACCCAGCCTCATTCATCAATTATATACATATTAATATAAACAGAACAAGCATTGACCACAAAGCTGAACCTCAGTGAAACCCAGCCTCATTCATCAATTATATTCATATTAATATAAACAGAACAAACATTGATCACACAGCTGAACCTCAGTGAAACCCAGCCTCATTCATCAATTATATTCATATTAATATAAACAGAACCAACATTGATCAATGAGTTTAACCTCAGTGAAACCCAGCCTTATTCCTCAATTATATTCATATTCATATAAACAGAACCAACATTGATCACAAAGCTGAACCTCAGTGAAACCCAGCCTCATTCATCAGTTATATTCATATTAATATAAACAGAACCAACATTGATCAATGAGTTTAACCTCAGTGAAACGCAGCCTCATTATTCAATTATATTCATAGTAATATAAACAGAACAAACATTGATCACAAAGCTGAACCTCAGTGAAACCCAGCCTCATTCATCAATTATATTCATATTAATATAAACAGAACCAACATTGATCAATGAGTTTAACCTCAGTGAAACGCAGCCTCATTCCTCAATTATGTTCATATTAATATAAAGAGAACCAACATTGATCAATGAGTTTAACCTCAGTGAAACCCAGCCTCATTCCTCAATTATATTCATATTCACATAAACAGAACCAACATTGATCAATGAGTTTAAGTTCTTTGAAACACAGCCTCATTCATTAATTATATTCATATAAATATATAGAGAAACAACATTGATCACAAAGCTGAACCTCAGTGAAACCCAGCCTCATTCATCAATTATATTCATATTAATATAAACAGAACCAACATTGATTAATGAGTTTATCCTCAGTGAAACGCAGCCTCATTCCTCAATTATATTCATATTAATATAAACAGAACCAACATTGATCACAAAGCTGAACCTCAGTGAAACGCAGCCTCATTCATCAATTATATTCATATTAATATAAAAAGAACCAACATTGACCACAAAGCTGAATCTCAGTGAAACCCAGCCTCATTCATCAATTATATTCATATTAATATAAACAGAACCAACATTGATTAATGAGTTTATCCTCAGTGAAACGCAGCCTCATTCCTCAATTATATTCATATAAATATAAACAGAACCAACATTGATCACAAAGCTGAACCTCAGTGAAACCCAGCCTCATTCATCAATTATATTCATATTAATATAAAAAGAACCAACATTGACCACAAAGCTGAATCTCAGTGAAACCCAGCCTTATTCCTTAATTATTTTCATATTAATATAAACAGAACCAACATTGATCACAAAGCTGAACCTCAGTGAAACCCAGCCTCATTCATCAATTATATACATATTAATATAAACAAAACAAGCATTGACCACAAAGCTGAACCTCAGTGAAACCCAACCTCATTCATCAATTATATTCATATTAATATAAACAGAACCGACATTGATCACAAAGCTGAACATCAGTGAAACCCAGCCTCATTCATCAATTTTATTCATATTAATATAAACAGAACCAACATTGATCAATGAGTTTAACCTCAGTGAAACCCAGCCTCATTCATCAATTTTATTCATATTAATATAAACAGAACCAACATTGATCAATGAATTTAACCTCAGTGAAACGCAGCCTCGTTCCTCAATTATATTTATATTAGTATAAACAGAACCAACATTGATCAATGAGTTTAGCCTCAGTGAATCCCAGCCTCATTCCTCAATTATATTCATAATAATATAAACAGAACCAACATTGATCACAAAGCTGAACCTCAGTGAAACCCAGCCTCATTCATCAATTATATACATATTAATATAAACAGAACAAGCATTGACCACAAAGCTGAACCTCAGTGAAACCCAGCCTCATTCATCAATTATATTCATATTAATATAAACAGAACAAACATTGATCACACAGCTGAACCTCAGTGAAACCCAGCCTCATTCATCAATTATATTCATATTAATATAAACAGAACCAACATTGATCAATGAGTTTAACCTCAGTGAAACGCAGCCTCATTCATCAATTATATTCATATTATTATAAACAGAACCAACATTGATCAATGAGTTTAAGTTCTTTTAAACACAGCCTCATTCATTAATTATATTCATATAAATATATACAGAACCAACATTGATCACAAAGCTGAACCTCAGTGAAACCAAGCCTCAATCATCAATTATATTCATTTTAATATAGACAGAACCATCATTGATCAATGAATTTAACCTCAGTGAAACGCAGCCTTATTCCTCAATTATATTCATATTAATATAAACAGAACCAACATTGATCACAAAGCTGAACCTCAGTGAAACCCAGCCTCATTCATCAATTATATACATATTAATATAAACAGAACAAGCATTGACCACAAAGCTGAACCTCAGTGAAACCCAGCCTCATTCATCAATTATATTCATATTAATATAAACAGAACCAACATTGATCAATGAGTTTAACCTCAGTGAAACCCAGCCTCATTCCTCAATTATATTCATATTCATATAAACAGAACCAACATTGATCAATGAATTTAACCTCAGTGAAACGCAGCCTCGTTCCTCAATTATATTTATATTAGTATAAACAGAACCAACATTGATCAATGAGTTTAGCCTCAGTGAATCCCAGCCTCATTCCTCAATTATATTCATAATAATATAAACAGAACCAACATTGATCACAAAGCTGAACCTCAGTGAAACCCAGCCTCATTCATCAATTATATACATATTAATATAAACAGAACAAGCATTGACCACAAAGCTGAACCTCAGTGAAACCCAGCCTCATTCATCAATTATATTCATATTAATATAAACAGAACAAACATTGATCACACAGCTGAACCTCAGTGAAACCCAGCCTCATTCATCAATTATATTCATATTAATATAAACAGAACCAACATTGATCAATGAGTTTAACCTCAGTGAAACGCAGCCTCATTCATCAATTATATTCATATTATTATAAACAGAACCAACATTGATCAATGAGTTTAAGTTCTTTTAAACACAGCCTCATTCATTAATTATATTCATATAAATATATACAGAACCAACATTGATCACAAAGCTGAACCTCAGTGAAACCAAGCCTCAATCATCAATTATATTCATTTTAATATAGACAGAACCATCATTGATCAATGAATTTAACCTCAGTGAAACGCAGCCTTATTCCTCAATTATATTCATATTAATATAAACAGAACCAACATTGATCACAAAGCTGAACCTCAGTGAAACCCAGCCTCATTCATCAATTATATACATATTAATATAAACAGAACAAGCATTGACCACAAAGCTGAACCTCAGTGAAACCCAGCCTCATTCATCAATTATATTCATATTAATATAAACAGAACCAACATTGATCAATGAGTTTAACCTCAGTGAAACCCAGCCTCATTCCTCAATTATATTCATATTCATATAAACAGAACCAACATTGATCACAAAGCTGAACCTCAGTGAAACCCAGCCTCATTCATCAATTATATTCTTATTAATATAAACAGAACCAACATTGATCAATGAGTTTAACCTCAGTGAAACCCAGCCTCATTCCCCAATTATATTCATATTCATATAAACAGAACCAACATTGATCACAAAGCTGAACCTCAGTGAAACCCAGCCTCATTCATCAGTTATATTCATATTAATATAAACAGAACCGACATTGATCACAAAGCTGAACATCAGTGAAACCCAGCCTCATTCATCAATTTTATTCATATTAATATAAACAGAACCAACATTGATCAATGAGTTTAACCTCAGTGAAACCCAGCCTCATTCATCAATTTTATTCATATTAATATAAACAGAACCAACATTGATCAATGAATTTAACCTCAGTGAAACGCAGCCTCGTTCCTCAATTATATTTATATTAGTATAAACAGAACCAACATTGATCAATGAGTTTAGCCTCAGTGAATCCCAGCCTCATTCCTCAATTATATTCATAATAATATAAACAGAACCAACATTGATCACAAAGCTGAACCTCAGTGAAACCCAGCCTCATTCATCAATTATATACATATTAATATAAACAGAACAAGCATTGACCACAAAGCTGAACCTCAGTGAAACCCAGCCTCATTCATCAATTATATTCATATTAATATAAACAGAACAAACATTGATCACACAGCTGAACCTCAGTGAAACCCAGCCTCATTCATCAATTATATTCATATTAATATAAACAGAACCAACATTGATCAATGAGTTTAACCTCAGTGAAACCCAGCCTTATTCCTCAATTATATTCATATTCATATAAACAGAACCAACATTGATCACAAAGCTGAACCTCAGTGAAACCCAGCCTCATTCATCAGTTATATTCATATTAATATAAACAGAACCAACATTGATCAATGAGTTTAACCTCAGTGAAACGCAGCCTCATTATTCAATTATATTCATAGTAATATAAACAGAACAAACATTGATCACAAAGCTGAACCTCAGTGAAACCCAGCCTCATTCATCAATTATATTCATATTAATATAAACAGAACCAACATTGATCAATGAGTTTAACCTCAGTGAAACGCAGCCTCATTCCTCAATTATGTTCATATTAATATAAAGAGAACCAACATTGATCAATGAGTTTAACCTCAGTGAAACCCAGCCTCATTCCTCAATTATATTCATATTCACATAAACAGAACCAACATTGATCAATGAGTTTAAGTTCTTTGAAACACAGCCTCATTCATTAATTATATTCATATAAATATATAGAGAAACAACATTGATCACAAAGCTGAACCTCAGTGAAACCCAGCCTCATTCATCAATTATATTCATATTAATATAAACAGAACCAACATTGATTAATGAGTTTATCCTCAGTGAAACGCAGCCTCATTCCTCAATTATATTCATATTAATATAAACAGAACCAACATTGATCACAAAGCTGAACCTCAGTGAAACGCAGCCTCATTCATCAATTATATTCATATTAATATAAAAAGAACCAACATTGACCACAAAGCTGAATCTCAGTGAAACCCAGCCTCATTCATCAATTATATTCATATTAATATAAACAGAACCAACATTGATCACAAAGCTGAACCTCAGTGAAACCCAGCCTCATTCATCAATTATATACATATTAATATAAACAAAACAAGCATTGACCACAAAGCTGAACCTCAGTGAAACCCAACCTCATTCATCAATTATATTCATATTAATATAAACAGAACCGACATTGATCACAAAGCTGAACATCAGTGAAACCCAGCCTCATTCATCAATTTTATTCATATTAATATAAACAGAACCAACATTGATCAATGAGTTTAACCTCAGTGAAACCCAGCCTCATTCATCAATTTTATTCATATTAATATAAACAGAACCAACATTGATCAATGAATTTAACCTCAGTGAAACGCAGCCTCGTTCCTCAATTATATTTATATTAGTATAAACAGAACCAACATTGATCAATGAGTTTAGCCTCAGTGAATCCCAGCCTCATTCCTCAATTATATTCATAATAATATAAACAGAACCAACATTGATCACAAAGCTGAACCTCAGTGAAACCCAGCCTCATTCATCAATTATATACATATTAATATAAACAGAACACGCATTGACCACAAAGCTGAACCTCAGTGAAACCCAGCCTCATTCATCAATTATATTCATATTAATATAAACAGAACAAACATTGATCACACAGCTGAACCTCAGTGAAACCCAGCCTCATTCATCAATTATATTCATATTAATATAAACAGAACCAACATTGATCAATGAGTTTAACCTCAGTGAAACGCAGCCTCATTCATCAATTATATTCATATTATTATAAACAGAACCAACATTGATCAATGAGTTTAAGTTCTTTTAAACACAGCCTCATTCATTAATTATATTCATATAAATATATACAGAACCAACATTGATCACAAAGCTGAACCTCAGTGAAACCAAGCCTCAATCATCAATTATATTCATTTTAATATAGACAGAACCATCATTGATCAATGAATTTAACCTCAGTGAAACGCAGCCTTATTCCTCAATTATATTCATATTAATATAAACAGAACCAACATTGATCACAAAGCTGAACCTCAGTGAAACCCAGCCTCATTCATCAATTATATACATATTAATATAAACAGAACAAGCATTGACCACAAAGCTGAACCTCAGTGAAACCCAGCCTCATTCATCAATTATATTCATATTAATATAAACAGAACCAACATTGATCAATGAGTTTAACCTCAGTGAAACCCAGCCTCATTCCTCAATTATATTCATATTCATATAAACAGAACCAACATTGATCACAAAGCTGAACCTCAGTGAAACCCAGCCTCATTCATCAATTATATTCTTATTAATATAAACAGAACCAACATTGATCAATGAGTTTAACCTCAGTGAAACCCAGCCTCATTCCCCAATTATATTCATATTCATATAAACAGAACCAACATTGATCACAAAGCTGAACCTCAGTGAAACCCAGCCTCATTCATCAGTTATATTCATATTAATATAAACAGAACCAACATTGATCAATGAGTTTAACCTCAGTGAAACGCAGCCTCATTCCTCAATTATATTCATAGTAATATAAACAGAACAAACATTGATCACAAAGCTGAACCTCAGTGAAACCCAGCCTCATTCATCAATTATATTCATATTAATATAAACAGAACCGACATTGATCACAAAGCTGAACATCAGTGAAACCCAGCCTCATTCATCAATTTTATTCATATTAATATAAACAGAACCAACATTGATCAATGAGTTTAACCTCAGTGAAACGCAGCCTCATTCCTCAATTATGTTCATATTAATATAAAGAGAACCAACATTGATCAATGAGTTTAACCTCAGTGAAACCCAGCCTCATTCCTCAATTATATTCATATTCATATAAACAGAACCAACATTGATCACAAAGCTGAACCTCAGTGAAACCCAGCCTCATTCATCAGTTATATTCATATTAATATAAACAGAACCAACATTGATCAATGAGTTTAACCTCAGTGAAACGCAGCCTCATTCCTCAATTATATTCATAGTAATATAAACAGAACAAACATTGATCACAAAGCTGAACCTCAGTGAAACCCAGCCTCATTCATCAATTATATTCATATTAATATAAACAGAACCAACATTGATCAATGAGTTTAACCTCAGTGAAACGCAGCCTCATTCCTCAATTATGTTCATATTAATATAAAGAGAACCAACATTGATCACAAAGCTGAACCTCAGTGAAACCCAGCCTCATTCATCAATTATATTCATATTAATATAAACAGAACCAACATTGACCACAAAGCTGAATCTCAGTGAAACCCAGCCTTATTCATCAATTATATTCATATTAATATAAACAGAACCAACATTGATTAATGAGTTTATCCTCAGTGAAACGCAGCCTCATTCCTCAATTATATTCATATAAATATAAACAGAACCAACATTGATCACAAAGCTGAACCTCAGTGAAACCCAGCCTCATTCATCAAATATATTCATATTAATATAAAAAGAACCAACATTGATCACAAAGCTGAACCTCAGTGAAATCCAGCCTAATTCATCAATTATATTCATATTAATATAAACAGAACCAATATTGATCAATGAGTTTAACCTCAGTGAAACCCAGCCTCATTCATCAATGATATTCATATTAATATAAAAAGAACCAACATTGACCACAAAGCTGAACCTCAGTGAAACCCAGCCTCATTCATCAATTATATACATATTAATATAAACAAAACAAGCATTGACCACAAAGCTGAACCTCAGTGAAACCCAACCTCATTCATCAATTATATTCATATTAATATAAACAGAACCGACATTGATCACAAAGCTGAACATCAGTGAAACCCAGCCTCATTCATCAATTTTATTCATATTAATATAAACAGAACCAACATTGATCAATGAGTTTAACCTCAGTGAAACCCAGCCTCATTCATCAATTTTATTCATATTAATATAAACAGAACCAACATTGATCAATGAATTTAACCTCAGTGAAACGCAGCCTCGTTCCTCAATTATATTTATATTAGTATAAACAGAACCAACATTGATCAATGAGTTTAGCCTCAGTGAAACCCAGCCTCATTCCTCAATTATATTCATATTAATATAAACAGAACCAACATTGATCACAAAGCTGAACCTCAGTGAAACCCAGCCTCATTCATCAATTATATACATATTAATATAAACAGAACAAGCATTGACCACAAAGCTTAACCTCAGTGAAACCCAGCCTCATTCATCAATTATATTCATATTAATATAAACAGAACCAACATTGATCAATGAGTTTAACCTCAGTGAAACCCAGCCTTATTCCTCAATTATATTCATATTCATATAAACAGAACCAACATTGATCACAAAGCTGAACCTCAGTGAAACCCAGCCTCATTCATCAGTTATATTCATATTAATATAAACAAAACCAACATTGATCAATGAGTTTAACCTCAGTGAAACGCAGCCTCATTATTCAATTATATTCATAGTAATATAAACAGAACAAACATTGATCACAAAGCTGAACCTCAGTGAAACCCAGCCTCATTCATCAATTATATTCATATTAATATAAACAGAACCAACATTGATCAATGAGTTTAACCTCAGTGAAACGCAGCCTCATTCCTCAATTATGTTCATATTAATATAAAGAGAACCAACATTGATCAATGAGTTTAACCTCAGTGAAACCCAGCCTCATTCCTCAATTATATTCATATTCATATAAACAGAACCAACATTGATCACAAAGCTGAACCTCAGTGAAACCCAGCCTCATTCATCAGTTATATTCATATTAATATAAACAGAACCAACATTGATCAATGAGTTTAACCTCAGTGAAACGCAGCCTCATTCCTCAATTATATTCATATTAATATAAACAGAACAAACATTGATCACAAAGCTGAACCTCAGTGAAACCCAGCCTCATTCATCAATTATATTCATATTAATATAAACAGAACCAACATTGATCAATGAGTTTAACCTCAGTGAAACGCAGCCTCATTCCTCAATTATGTTCATATTAATATAAAGAGAACCAACATTGATCACAAAGCTGAACCTCAGTGAAACCCAGCCTCAGTCATCAATTATATTCATATTAATATAAACAGAACCAACATTGACCACAAAGCTGAATCTCAGTGAAACCCAGCCTTATTCATCAATTATATTCATATTAATATAAACAGAACCAACATTGATCACAAAGCTGAATCTCAGTGAAACCCAGCCTCATTCATCAATTATATTCATATTAATATAAACAGAACCAACATTGATCACAAAGCTGAACCTCAGTGAAACCCAGCCTCATTCATCAATTATATTCATATTAATATAAACAGAACCAATATTGATCAATGAGTTTAACCTCAGTGAAACCCAGCCTCATTCATCAATTATATTCATATTAATATAAAAAGAACCAACATTGACCACAAAGCTGAATCTCAGTGAAACCCAGCCTCATTCATCAATTTTATTCATATTAATATAAACAGAACCAACATTGATCAATGAGTTTAACCTCAGTGAAACGCAGCCTCATTCCTCAATTATATTCATATTAATATAAACAGAACCAACATTGATCAATGAGTTTAAGTTCTTTGAAACACAGCCTCATTCATTAATTATATTCATATAAATATATAGAGAAACAACATTGATCACAAAGCTGAACCTCAGTGAAACCCAGCCTCATTCATCAATTATATTCATATTAATATAAACAGAACCAACATTGATTAATGAGTTTATCCTCAGTGAAACGCAGCCTCATTCCTCAATTATATTCATATTAATATAAACAGAACCAACATTGATCACAAAGCTGAACCTCAGTGAAACCCAGCCTCATTCATCAATTATATTCATATTAATATAAAAAGAACCAACATTGACCACAAAGCTGAATCTCAGTGAAACCCAGCCTCATTCATCAATTATATTCATATTAATATAAACAGAACCAACATTGATTAATGAGTTTATCCTCAGTGAAACGCAGCCTCATTCCTCAATTATATTCATGTAAATATAAACAGAACCAACATTGATCACAAAGCTGAACCTCAGTGAAACCCAGCCTCATTCATCAATTATATTCATATTAATATAAAAAGAACCAACATTGACCACAAAGCTGAATCTCAGTGAAACCCAGCCTTATTCCTTAATTATTTTCATATTAATATAAACAGAACCAACATTGATCACAAAGCTGAACCTCAGTGAAACCCAGCCTCATTCATCAATTATATACATATTAATATAAACAAAACAAGCATTGACCACAAAGCTGAACCTCAGTGAAACCCAACCTCATTCATCAATTATATTCATATTAATATAAACAGAACCGACATTGATCACAAAGCTGAACATCAGTGAAACCCAGCCTCATTCATCAATTTTATTCATATTAATATAAACAGAACCAACATTGATCAATGAGTTTAACCTCAGTGAAACCCAGCCTCATTCATCAATTTTATTCATATTAATATAAACAGAACCAACATTGATCAATGAATTTAACCTCAGTGAAACGCAGCCTCGTTCCTCAATTATATTTATATTAGTATAAACAGAACCAACATTGATCAATGAGTTTAGCCTCAGTGAAACCCAGCCTCATTCCTCAATTATATTCATAATAATATAAACAGAACCAACATTGATCACAAAGCTGAACCTCAGTGAAACCCAGCCTCATTCATCAATTATATACATATTAATATAAACAGAACAAGCATTGACCACAAAGCTGAACCTCAGTGAAACCCAGCCTCATTCATCAATTATATTCATATTAATATAAACAGAACAAACATTGATCACACAGCTGAACCTCAGTGAAACCCAGCCTCATTCATCAATTATATTCATATTAATATAAACAGAACCAACATTGATCAATGAGTTTAACCTCAGTGAAACGCAGCCTCATTCATCAATTATATTCATATTATTATAAACAGAACCAACATTGATCAATGAGTTTAAGTTCTTTTAAACACAGCCTCATTCATTAATTATATTCATATAAATATATACAGAACCAACATTGATCACAAAGCTGAACCTCAGTGAAACCAAGCCTCAATCATCAATTATATTCATTTTAATATAGACAGAACCATCATTGATCAATGAATTTAACCTCAGTGAAACGCAGCCTTATTCCTCAATTATATTCATATTAATATAAACAGAACCAACATTGATCACAAAGCTGAACCTCAGTGAAACCCAGCCTCATTCATCAATTATATACATATTAATATAAACAGAACCATCATTGATCAATGAATTTAACCTCAGTGAAACGCAGCCTTATTCCTCAATTATATTCATATTAATATAAACAGAACCAACATTGACCACAAAGCTGAACCTCAGTGAAACCCAGCCTCATTCATCAATTATATTCATATTAATATAAACAGAACCAACATTGATCAATGAGTTTAACCTCAGTGAAACCCAGCCTCATTCCTCAATTATATTCATATTCATATAAACAGAACCAACATTGATCACAAAGCTGAACCTCAGTGAAACCCAGCCTCATTCATCAATTATATACATATTAATATAAACAGAACCAACATTGATCAATGAGTTTAACCTCAGTGAAACCCAGCCTCATTCCCCAATTATATTCATATTCATATAAACAGAACCAACATTGATCACAAAGCTGAACCTCAGTGAAACCCAGCCTCATTCATCAGTTATATTCATATTAATATAAACAGAACCAACATTGATCAATGAGTTTAACCTCAGTGAAACGCAGCCTCATTCCTCAATTATATTCATAGTAATATAAACAGAACAAACATTGATCACAAAGCTGAACCTCAGTGAAACCCAGCCTCATTCATCAATTATATTCATATTAATATAAACAGAACCAACATTGATCAATGAGTTTAACCTCAGTGAAACGCAGCCTCATTCCTCAATTATGTTCATATTAATATAAAGAGAACCAACATTGATTAATGAGTTTAACCTCAGTGAAACCCAGCCTCATTCCTCAATTATATTCATATTCATATAAACAGAACCAACATTGATCACAAAGCTGAACCTCAGTGAAACCCAGCCTCATTCATCAGTTATATTCATATTAATATAAACTGAACCAACATTGATCAATGAGTTTAACCTCAGTTAAACGCAGCCTCATTCCTCAATTATATTCATAGTAATATAAACAGAACAAACATTGATCACAAAGCTGAACCTCAGTGAAACCCAGCCTCATTCATCAATTATATTCATATTAATATAAACAGAACCAACATTGATCAATGAGTTGAACCTCAGTGAAACGCAGCCTCATTCCTCAATTATGTTCATATTAATATAAAGAGAACCAACATTGATCACAAAGCTGAACCTCAGTGAAACCCAGCCTCATTCATCAATTATATTCATATTAATATAAACAGAACCAACATTGACCACAAAGCTTAATCTCAGTGAAACCCAGCCTTATTCATCAATTATATTCATATTAATATAAACAGAACCAACATTGATCAATGAGTTTAACCTCAGTTAAACGCAGCCTCATTCCTCAATTATATTCATAGTAATATAAACAGAACAAACATTGATCACAAAGCTGAACCTCAGTGAAACCCAGCCTCATTCATCAATTATATTCATATTAATATAAACAGAACCAACATTGATCAATGAGTTGAACCTCAGTGAAACGCAGCCTCATTCCTCAATTATGTTCATATTAATATAAAGAGAACCAACATTGATCACAAAGCTGAACCTCAGTGAAACCCAGCCTCATTCATCAATTATATTCATATTAATATAAACAGAACCAACATTGACCACAAAGCTTAATCTCAGTGAAACCCAGCCTTATTCATCAATTATATTCATATTAATATAAACAGAACCAACATTGATTAATGAGTTTATCCTAAGTGAAACGCAGCCTCATTCCTCAATTATATTCATATAAATATAAACAGAACCAACATTGATCACAAAGCTGAACCTCAGTGAAACCCAGCCTCATTCATCAAATATATTCATATTAATATAAAAAGAACCAACATTGACCACAAAGCTGAATCTCAGTGAAACCCAGCCTCATTCATCAATTATATTCATATTAATATAAACAGAACCAACATTGATTAATGAGTTTATCCTCAGTGAAACGCAGCGTCATTCCTCAATTATATTCATATAAATATAAACAGAACCAACATTGATCACAAAGCTGAACCTCAGTGAAACCCAGCCTCATTCATCAATTATATTCATATTAATATAAAAAGAACCAACATTGACCACAAAGCTGAATCTCAGTGAAACCCAGCCTTATTCCTCAATTATATTCATATTAATATAAACAGAACCAACATTGATCACAAAGCTGAACCTCAGTGAAACCCAGCCTCATTCATCAATTATATACATATTAATATAAACAAAACAAGCATTGACCACAAAGCTGAACCTCAGTGAAACCCAACCTCATTCATCAATTATATTCATATTAATATAAACAGAACCGACATTGATCACAAAGCTGAACATCAGTGAAACCCAGCCTCATTCATCAATTTTATTCATATTAATATAAACAGAACCAACATTGATCAATGAGTTTAACCTCAGTGAAACCCAGCCTCATTCATCAATTTTATTCATATTAATATAAACAGAACCAACATTGATCAATGAATTTAACCTCAGTGAAACGCAGCCTCGTTCCTCAATTATATTTATATTAGTATAAACAGAACCAACATTGATCAATGAGTTTAGCCTCAGTGAAACCCAGCCTCATTCCTCAATTATATTCATATTAATATAAACAGAACCAACATTGATCACAAAGCTGAACCTCAGTGAAACCCAGCCTCATCCATCAATTATATACATATTAATATAAACAGAACAAGCATTGACCACAAAGCTGAACCTCAGTGAAACCCAGCCTCATTCATCAATTATATTCATATTAATATATACAGAACCAACATTGATCACAAAGCTGAACCTCAGTGAAACCAAGCCTTAATCATCAATTATATTCATTTTAATATAGACAGAACCATCATTGATCAATGAGTTTAACCTCAGTGAAACGCAGCCTCATTCCTCAATTATATTTATATTAATATAAACAGAACCAACATTGATCAATGAGTTTAAGTTCTTTGAAACACAGCCTCATTCATTAATTATATTCATATAAATATATACAAAACCAACATTGATCACAAAGCTGAACCTCAGTGAAACCCAGCCTCATTCATCAATTATATTCATATTAATATAAACAGAACCAACATTGATTAATGAGTTTATCCTCAGTGAAATGCAGCCTCATTCCTCAATTATATTCATATAAATATAAACAGAACCAACATTGATCACAAAGCTGAACCTCAGTGAAACCCAGCCTCATTCATCAATTATATTCATATTAATATAAAAAGAACCAACATTGACCACAAAGCTGAATCTCAGTGAAACCCAGCCTCATTCATCAATTATATTCATATTAATATAAACAGAACCAACATTGATTAATGAGTTTATCCTCAGTGAAACGCAGCGTCATTCCTCAATTATATTCATATGAATATAAACAGAACCAACATTGATCACAAAGCTGAACCTCAGTGAAACCCAGCCTCATTCATCAATTATATTCATATTAATATAAAAAGAACCAACATTGACCACAAAGCTGAATCTCAGTGAAACCCAGCCTTATTCCTCAATTATATTCATATTAATATAAACAGAACCAACATTGATAACAAAGCTGAACCTCAGTGAAACCCAGCCACATTCATCAATTATATACATATTAATATAAACAGAACAAGCATTGACCACAAAGCTGAACCTCAGTGAAACCCAGCCTCATTCATCAATTATATTCATATTAATATAAACAGAACAAACATTGATCACAAAGCTGAACCTCAGTGAAACCCAGCCTCATTCATCAATTATATTCATATTAATATAAACAGAACCAACATTGATCAATGAGTTTAACCTCAGTGAAACGCAGCCTCATTCATCAATTATATTCATATTATTATAAACAGAACCAACATTGATCAATGAGTTTAAGTTCTTTGAAACACAGCCTCATTCATTAATTATATTCATATAAATATATACAGAACCAACATTGATCACAAAGCTGAACCTCAGTGAAACCAAGCCTCAATCATCAATTATATTCATTTTAATATAGACAGAACCATCATTGATCAATGAAATTAACCTCAGTGAAACGCAGCCTTATTCCTCAATTATATTCATATTAATATAAACAGAACCAACATTGATCACAAAGCTGAACCTCAGTGAAACCCAGCCTCATTCATCAATTATATACATATTAATATAAACAGAACAAGCATTGACCACAAAGCTGAACCTCAGTGAAACCCAGCCTCATTCATCAATTATATTCATATTAATATAAACAGAACCAACATTGATCAATGAGTTTAACCTCAGTGAAACCCAGCCTCATTCCTCAATTATATTCATATTAATATAAACAGAACCAACATTGATCAATGAGTTTAAGTTCTTTGAAACACAGCCTCATTCATTAATTATATTCATATAAATATATACAAAACCAACATTGATCACAAAGCTGAACCTCAGTGAAACCCAGCCTCATTCATCAATTATATTCATATTAATATAAACAGAACCAACATTGATTAATGAGTTTATCCTCAGTGAAACGCAGCCTCATTCCTCAATTATATTCATATAAATATAAACAGAACCAACATTGATCACAAAGCTGAACCTCAGTGAAACCCAGCCTCATTCATCAATTATATTCATATTAATATAAAAAGAACCAACATTGACCACAAAGCAGAATCTCAGTGAAACCCAGCCTCATTCATCAATTATATTCATATTAATATAAACAGAACCAACATTGATTAATGAGTTTATCCTCAATGAAACGCAGCGTCATTCCTCAATTATATTCATATGAATATAAACAGAACCAACATTGATCACAAAGCTGAACCTCAGTGAAACCCAGCCTCATTCATCAATTATATTCATATTAATATAAAAAGAACCAACATTGACCACAAAGCTGAATCTCAGTGAAACCCAGCCTTATTCCTCAATTATATTCATATTAATATAAACAGAACCAACATTGATAACAAAGCTGAACCTCAGTGAAACCCAGCCACATTCATCAATTATATACATATTAATATAAACAGAACAAGCATTGACCACAAAGCTGAACCTCAGTGAAACCCAGCCTCATTCATCAATTATATTCATATTAATATAAACAGAACAAACATTGATCACAAAGCTGAACCTCAGTGAAACCCAGCCTCATTCATCAATTATATTCATATTAATATAAACAGAACCAACATTGATCAATGAGTTTAAGTTCTTTGAAACACAGCCTCATTCATTAATTATATTCATATAAATATATACAGAACCAACATTGATCACAAAGCTGAACCTCAGTGAAACCAAGCCTCAATCATCAATTATATTCATTTTAATATAGACAGAACCATCATTGATCAATGAAATTAACCTCAGTGAAACGCAGCCTTATTCCTCAATTATATTCATATTAATATAAACAGAACCAACATTGATCACAAAGCTGAACCTCAGTGAAACCCAGCCTCATTCATCAATTATATACATATTAATATAAACAGAACAAGCATTGACCACAAAGCTGAACCTCAGTGAAACCCAGCCTCATTCATCAATTATATTCATATTAATATAAACAGAACCAACATTGATCAATGAGTTTAACCTCAGTGAAACCCAGCCTCATTCCTCAATTATATTCATATTCATATAAACAGAACCAACATTGATCACAAAGCTGAACCTCAGTGAAACCCAGCCTCATTCATCAATTATATTCATATTAATATAAAAAGAACCAACATTGACCACAAAGCTGAATCTCAGTGAAACCCAGCCTCATTCATCAATTATATTCATATTAATATAAACAGAACCAACATTGATTAATGAGTTTATCCTCAGTGAAACGCAGCGTCATTCCACAATTATATTCATATGAATATAAACAGAACCAACATTGATCACAAAGCTGAACCTCAGTGAAACCCAGCCTCATTCATCAATTATATTCATATTAATATAAAAAGAACCAACATTGACCACAAAGCTGAATCTCAGTGAAACCCAGCCTTATTCCTCAATTATATTCATATTAATATAAACAGAACCAACATTGATAACAAAGCTGAACCTCAGTGAAACCCAGCCACATTCATCAATTATATACATATTAATATAAACAGAACAAGCATTGACCACAAAGCTGAACCTCAGTGAAACCCAGCCTCATTCATCAATTATATTCATATTAATATAAACAGAACAAACATTGATCACAAAGCTGAACCTCAGTGAAACCCAGCCTCATTCATCAATTATATTCATATTAATATAAACAGAACCAACATTGATCAATGAGTTTAACCTCAGTGAAACGCAGCCTCATTCATCAATTATATTCATATTATTATAAACAGAACCAACATTGATCAATGAGTTTAAGTTCTTTGAAACACAGCCTCATTCATTAATTATATTCATATAAATATATACAGAACCAACATTGATCACAAAGCTGAACCTCAGTGAAACCAAGCCTCAATCATCAATTATATTCATTTTAATATAGACAGAACCATCATTGATCAATGAAATTAACCTCAGTGAAACGCAGCCTTATTCCTCAATTATATTCATATTAATATAAACAGAACCAACATTGATCACAAAGCTGAACCTCAGTGAAACCCAGCCTCATTCATCAATTATATACATATTAATATAAACAGAACAAGCATTGACCACAAAGCTGAACCTCAGTGAAACCCAGCCTCATTCATCAATTATATTCATATTAATATAAACAGAACCAACATTGATCAATGAGTTTAACCTCAGTGAAACCCAGCCTCATTCCTCAATTATATTCATATTCATATAAACAGAACCAACATTGATCACAAAGCTGAACCTCAGTGAAACCCAGCCTCATTCATCAATTATATTCATATTAATATAAACAGAACCAACATTGATCAATGAGTTTAACCTCAGTGAAACCCAGCCTCATTCCTCAATTATATTCATATTCATATAAACAGAACCAACATTGATCACAAAGCTGAACCTCAGTGAAACCCAGCCTCATTCATCAGTTATATTCATATTAATATAAACAGAACCAACATTGATCAATGAGTTTAAGTTCTTTGAAACCCAGCCTCATTCATCAATTATATTCATATTAATATAAACAGAACCAACATTGATTAATGAGTTTATCCTCAGTGAAACGCAGCCTCATTCCTCAATTATATTCATATAAATATAAACAGAACCAACATTGATCACAAAGTTGAACCTCAGTGAAACCCAGCCTCATTCATCAATTATATTCATATTAATATAAAAAGAACCAACATTGACCACAAAGCTGAATCTCAGTGAAACCCAGCCTCATTCATCAATTATATTCATATTAATATAAACAGAACCAACATTGATTAATGAGTTTATCCTCAGTGAAACGCAGCGTCATTCATCAGTTATATTCATATAAATATAAACAGAACCAACATTGATCAATGAGTTTAACCTCAGTGAAACGCAGCCTCATTCCTCAATTATATTCATAGTAATATAAACAGAACAAACATTGATCACAAAGCTGAACCTCAGTGAAACCCAGCCTTATTCCTCAATTATATTCATATTAATATAAACAGAACCAACATTGATAACAAAGCTGAACCTCAGTGAAACCCAGCCACATTCATCAATTATATACATATTAATATAAACAAAACAAGCATTGACCACAAAGCTGAACCTCAGTGAAACCCAACCTCATTCATCAATTATATTCATATTAATATAAACAGAACCGACATTGATCACAAAGCTGAACATCAGTGAAACCCAGCCTCATTCATCAATTTTATTCATATTAATATAAACAGAACCAACATTGATCAATGAGTTTAACCTCAGTGAAACCCAGCCTCATTCATCAATTTTATTCATATTAATATAAACAGAACCAACATTGATCAATGAATTTAACCTCAGTGAAACGCAGCCTCGTTCCTCAATTATATTTATATTAGTATAAACAGAACCAACATTGATCAATGAGTTTAGCCTCAGTGAAACCCAGCCTCATTCCTCATTTATATTCATATTAATATAAACAGAACCAACATTGATCACAAAGCTGAACCTCAGTGAAACCCAGCCTCATTCATCAATTATATACATATTAATATAAACAGAACAAGCATTGACCACAAAGCTGAACCTCAGTGAAACCCAGCCTCATTCATCAATTATATTCATATTAATATAAACAGAACAAACATTGATCACAAAGCTGAACCTCAGTGAAACCCAGCCTCATTCATCAATTATATTCATATTAATATAAACAGAACCAACATTGATCAATGAGTTTAACCTCAGTGAAACGCAGCCTCATTCATCAATTATATTCATATTATTATAAACAGAACCAACATTGATCAATGAGTTTAAGTTCTTTGAAACACAGCCTCATTCATTAATTATATTCATATAAATATATACAGAACCAACATTGATCACAAAGCTGAACCTCAGTGAAACCAAGCCTCAATCATCAATTATATTCATTTTAATATAGACAGAACCATCATTGATCAATGAATTTAACCTCAGTGAAACGCAGCCTTATTCCTCAATTATATTCATATTAATATAAACAGAACCAATATTGATCACAAAGCTGAACCTCAGTGAAACCCAGCCTCATTCATCAATTATATACATATTAATATAAACAGAACAAGCATTGACCACAAAGCTGAACCTCAGTGAAACCCAGCCTCATTCATCAATTATATTCATATTAATATAAACAGAACCAACATTGATCAATGAGTTTAACCTCAGTGAAACCCAGCCTCATTCCTCAATTATATTCATATTCATATAAACAGAACCAACATTGATCACAAAGCTGAACCTCAGTGAAACCCAGCCTCATTAATCAATTATATTCATATTAATATAAACAGAACCAACATTGATCAATGAGTTTAACCTCAGTGAAACCCAGCCTCATTCCTCAATTATATTCATATTCATATAAACAGAACCAACATTGATCACAAAGCTGAACCTCAGTGAAACCCAGCCTCATTCATCAGTTATATTCATATTAATATAAACAGAACCAACATTGATCAATGAGTTTAACCTCAGTGAAACGCAGCCTCATTCCTCAATTATATTCATAGTAATATAAACAGAACAAACATTGATCAATGAGTTTAACCTCAGTGAAACGCAGCCTCATTCATCAATTATATTCATATTATTATAAACAGAACCAACATTGATCAATGAGTTTAAGTTCTTTGAAACACAGCCTCATTCATTAATTATATTCATATAAATATATACAGAACCAACATTGATCACAAAGCTGAACCTCAGTGAAACCAAGCCTCAATCATCAATTATATTCATTTTAATATAGACAGAACCATCATTGATCAATGAATTTAACCTCAGTGAAACGCAGCCTTATTCCTCAATTATATTCATATTAATATAAACAGAACCAACATTGATCACAAAGCTGAACCTCAGTGAAACCCAGCCTCATTCATCAATTATATACATATTAATATAAACAGAACAAGCATTGACCACAAAGCTGAACCTCAGTGAAACCCAGCCTCATTCATCAATTATATTCATATTAATATAAACAGAACCAACATTGATCAATGAGTTTAACCTCAGTGAAACGCAGCCTCATTCCTCAATTATATTCATAGTAATATAAACAGAACAAACATTGATCAATGAGTTTAACCTCAGTGAAACGCAGCCTCATTCATCAATTATATTCATATTAATATAAACAGAACCAACATTGATCAATGAGTTTAACCTCAGTGAAACCCAGCCTCATTCCTCAATTATATTCATATTCATATAAACAGAACCAACATTGATCACAAAGCTGAACCTCAGTGAAACCCAGCCTCATTCATCAGTTATATTCATATTAATATAAACAGAACCAACATTGATCAATGAGTTTAACGTCAGTGAAACGCAGCCTCATTCCTCAATTATATTCATAGTAATATAAACAGAACCAACATTGATCACAAAGCTGAATCTCAGTGAAACCCAGCCTCATTCATCAATTATATTCATATTAATATAAACAGAACCAACATTGACCACAAAGCTGAATCTCAGTGAAATCCAGCCTTATTCATCAATTATATTCATATTAATATAAACAGAACCAACATTGATCACAAAGCTGAATCTCAGTGAAACCCAGCCTCATTCATCAATTATATTCATATTAATATAAACAGAACCAACATTGATCACAAAGCTGAACCTCAGTGAAACCCAGCCTCATTCATCAATTATATTCATAGTAATATAAGCAGAACAAACATTGATCACAAAGCTGAACCTCAGTGAAACCCAGCCTCATTCATCAATTATATTCATATTAATATAAACAGAACCAACATTGATCAATGAGTTTAACCTCAGTGAAACGCAGCCTCATTCCTCAATTATGTTCATATTAATATAAAGAGAACCAACATTGATCACAAAGCTGAACATCAGTGAAACCCAGCCACATTCCTCAATTATATTCATATTAATATAAACAGAACCAACATTGAACACAAAGCTGTACCTCAGTGAAACCCAGCCTAATTCATCAATTATATTCATATTAATATAAACAGAACCAACATTGACCACAAAGCTGAATCTCAGTGAAATCCAGCCTTATTCATCAATTATATTCATATTAATATAAACAGAACCAACATTGATCACAAAGCTGAATCTCAGTGAAACCCAGCCTCATTCATCAATTATATTCATATTAATATAAACAGAACCAACATTGATCACAAAGCTGAACCTCAGTGAAACCCAGCCTCATTCATCAATTATATTCATATTAATATAAAAAGAACCAACATTGACCACAAAGCTGAATCTCAGTGAAACCCAGCCTCATTCATCAATTTTATTCATATTAATATAAACAGAACCAACATTGATCAATGAGTTTAACCTCAGTGAAACGAAGCCTCATTCCTCAATTATATTCATATTAATATAAACAGAACCAACATTGATCAATGAGTTTAAGTTCTTTGAAACACAGCCTCATTCATTAATTATATTCATATAAATATATACAGAACCAACATTGATCACAAAGCTGAACCTCAGTGAAACCCAGCCTCATTCATCAATTATATACATATTAATATAAACAGAACAAGCATTGACCACAAAGCTGAACCTCAGTGAAACCCAGCCTCATTCATCAATTATATTCATATTAATATAAACAGAACCAACATTGATCAATGAGTTTAACCTCAGTGAAACCCAGCCTCATTCCTCAATTATATTCATATTCATATAAACAGAACCAACATTGATCACAAAGCTGAACCTCAGTGAAACCCAGCCTCATTCATCAATTATATTCATATTATTATAAACAGAACCAACATTGATCAATGAGTTTAACCTCAGTGAAACCCAGCCTCATTCCTCAATTATATTCATATTCATATAAACAGAACCAACATTGATCACAAAGCTGAACCTCAGTGAAACCCAGCCTCATTCATCAGTTATATTCATATTAATATAAACAGAACCAACATTGATCAATGAGTTTAACCTCAGTGAAACGCAGCCTCATTCCTCAATTATATTCATAGTAATATAAACAGAACAAACATTGATCACAAAGCTGAACCTCAGTGAAACCCAGCCTCATTCATCAATTATATTCATATTAATATAAACAGAACCAACATTGATCAATGAGTTTAACCTCAGTGAAACGCAGCCTCATTCCTCAATTATGTTCATATTAATATAAAGAGAACCAACATTGAACACAAAGCTGTACCTCAGTGAAACCCAGCCACATTCCTCAATTATATTCATATTAATATAAACAGAACCAACATTGAACACAAAGCTGTACCTCAGTGAAACCCAGCCTCATTCATCAATTATATTCATATTAATATAAACAGAACCAACATTGACCACAAAGCTGAACCTCAGTGAAACCCAGCCTCATTCATCAATTATATACATATTATTATATACAGAACAAGCATTGACCACAAAGCTGAACCTCAGTGAAACCAGGCCTCATTCATCAATTTTATTCATATTAATATAAACAGAACCAACATTGATCAGTGAGTTTAACCTCAGTGAAACGCAGCCTCATTCATCAATTATATTCATGTTAATATAAAAAGAACCAACATTGATCAATGAGTTTAACTTCTTTGAAAAACAGCCTCATTCATTAATTATATTCATATAAATATATACAGAACCAACATTGATCACAAAGCTGAACCTCAGTGAAACCCAGCCTCATTCATCTATTATATACATATTAATATAAACAGAACCAACATTGATCAATTAGTTTAACCTCAGTGAAACGCAGCCTCATTCCTCAATTATATTCATATTAATATAAACAGAACCAACATTGATCACAACGCTGAACCTCAGTGAAACCCAGCCTCATTCATCAATTATATACATATTAATATAAACAGAACAAGCATTGGCCACAAAGCTGAACCTCAGTGAAACCCAGCCTCATTCATCAATTATATTCATATTAATATAAACAGAACCGACATTGATCACAAAGCTGAACCTCAGTGAAACCCAGCCTCATTCATCAATTTTATTCATATTAATATAAACAGAAGCAACATTGATCAATGAGTTTAACGTCAGTGAAACGCAGCCTCATTCCTCAATTATATTCATATTAGTATAAACAGAACCAACATTGATCAATGAGTTTAACCCCAGTGAAACCCAGCCACATTCTTCAATTATATCATATTAATATAAACAGAACCAACATTGATCACAAAGCTGAACCTCATTGAAACCCAGCCTCATTCATCAGTTATATTCATATTAATATAAACAGAACCAACATTGATCAATGAGTTTAACCTCAGTGAAACCCAGCCTCATTCATCAATTATATTCATATTAATATAAACAGAACCAACATTGACCACAAAGCTGAACCTCAGTGAAACCCAGCCTCATTCATCAGTTATATTCATAGTAATATAAACAGAACCAACATTGATCACAAAGCTTAACCTCTGTGAAACCCAGCCTCATTCATCAATTATATTCATATTAATATAAACAGAACCAACATTGATCACAAAGCTGAACCTCAGTGAAACCCAGCCTCATTCATCAATTATATTCATATTAATATAAACAGAACCAACATTGATCAATTAGTTTAACCTCTTTGAAACCCAGACTCATTCATCAATTATATTCATATTAGTATAAACAGAACCAACATTGATCACAAAGCTTAACCTCAGTGAAACCTAGCCTCATTCATCAATTATATTCATATTAATATAAACAGAACCAACATTGATCAATGAGTTTAACTTCTTTGAAAAACAGCCTCATTCATTAATTATATTCATATAAATATAAACAGAACCAACATTGATCACATAGCTGAACCTCAGTGAAACCCAGCCTCATTCATCAATTATATTCATATTTATATAAACAGAACCAACATTGATCAATTAGTTTAACCTCAGTGAAACGCAGCCTCATTCCTCAATTATATTCATATTAATATAAACAGAACCAACATTGATCACAAAGCTGAACCTCAGTGAAACCCAGCCTCATTCATCAATTATATTCATATTAATATAAAAAGAACCAACATTGATCAATGATTTTAACTTCTTTAAAACCCAGCCTCATTCATCAATTATTTTCATATTAATATAAACAGAACCAACATTGATCAATTAGTTTAACCTCTTTGAAACCCAGACTCATTCATCAATTATATTCATATTAGTATAAACAGAACCAACATTGATCACAAAGCTTAACCTCAGTGAAACCTAGCCTCATTCATCAATTATATTCATATTAATTTAAACAGAACCAACATTGATCAATTAGTTTAACCTCAGTGAAACGCAGCCTTATTCCTCAATTATATTCATATTAATATAAACAGAACCAATATTGATCACAAAGCTGAACCTCAGTGAAACCAGCCTCATTCATCAATAATATACATATTAATATAAACAGAACAAGCATTCACCACAAAGCTGAACCTCAGTGAAACCCAGCCTCATTCATCAATTATATTCATATTAATATAAACAGAACCAACATTGATCACAAAGCTGAACCTGAGTGAAACCCAGCCTCTTTCATCAATTTTATTCATATTAATATAAACAGAACCAACATTGATCAATGAGTTTAACCTCAGTGAAACGCAGCCTCATTCATCAATTATATTCATATTAATATAAACAGAACCAACATTGATCAATGAGTTTAACCTCAGTGAAACGCAGCCTCATTCCTCAATTATATTCATATTAATATAAACAGAACCAACATTGATCAATGAGTTTAAGTTCTTTGAAACACAGCCTCATTCATTAATTATATTCATATAAATATATACAGAACCAACATTGATCACAAAGCTGAACCTCAGTGAAACCTAGCCTCATTCATCAATTATATACATATTAATATAAACAGAACCAACATTGATCACAAAGCTGAACCTCAGTGAAACCCAGCCTCATTCATCAATTATATACATATTAATATAAACAGAACAAGCATTGACCACAAAGATGAACCTCAGTGAAACCCAGCCTCATTTATCAATTATATTCATATTAATATAAACAGAACAAACATTGATCACAAAGCTGAACCTCAGTGAAACCCAGTCTCATTCATCAATTATATACATATTAATATAAACAGAACAAGCATTGACCACAAAGATGAACCTCAGTGAAACCCAGCCTCATTCATCAATTATATTCATATTAATATAAACAGAACAAACATTGATCACAAAGCTGAACCTCAGTGAAACCCAGCCTCATTCATCAATTATATTCATATTAATATAAAAAGAACCAACATTGATCACAAAGCTGAACCTCAGTGAAAACCAGCCTAATTCATCAATTATATTCATATTAATATAAACAGAACCAATATTGATCAATGAGTTTAACCTCAGTGAAACCCAGCCTCATTCATCAATTATATTCATATTAATATAAAAAGAACCAACATTGATCAATTAGTTTAACCTCAGTGAAACGCAGCCTCATTCCTCAATTATATTCATATTAATATAAACAGAACCAACATTGATCACAACGCTGAACCTCAGTGAAACCCAGCCTCATTCATCAATTATATACATATTAATATAAACAGAACAAGCATTGGCCACAAAGCTGAACCTCAGTGAAACCCAGCCTCATTCATCAATTATATTCATATTAATATAAACAGAACCGACATTGATCACAAAGCTGAACCTCAGTGAAACCCAGCCTCATTCATCAATTTTATTCATATTAATATAAACAGAAGCAACATTGATCAATGAGTTTAACGTCAGTGAAACGCAGCCTCATTCCTCAATTATATTCATATTAGTATAAACAGAACCAACATTGATCAATGAGTTTAACCCCAGTGAAACCCAGCCACATTCTTCAATTATATCATATTAATATAAACAGAACCAACATTGATCACAAAGCTGAACCTCATTGAAACCCAGCCTCATTCATCAGTTATATTCATATTAATATAAACAGAACCAACATTGATCAATGAGTTTAACCTCAGTGAAACCCAGCCTCATTCATCAATTATATTCATATTAATATAAACAGAACCAACATTGACCACAAAGCTGAACCTCAGTGAAACCCAGCCTCATTCATCAGTTATATTCATAGTAATATAAACAGAACCAACATTGATCACAAAGCTTAACCTCTGTGAAACCCAGCCTCATTCATCAATTATATTCATATTAATATAAACAGAACCAACATTGATCACAAAGCTGAACCTCAGTGAAACCCAGCCTCATTCATCAATTATATTCATATTAATATAAACAGAACCAACATTGATCAATTAGTTTAACCTCTTTGAAACCCAGACTCATTCATCAATTATATTCATATTAGTATAAACAGAACCAACATTGATCACAAAGCTTAACCTCAGTGAAACCTAGCCTCATTCATCAATTATATTCATATTAATATAAACAGAACCAACATTGATCAATGAGTTTAACTTCTTTGAAAAACAGCCTCATTCATTAATTATATTCATATAAATATAAACAGAACCAACATTGATCACATAGCTGAACCTCAGTGAAACCCAGCCTCATTCATCAATTATATTCATATTTATATAAACAGAACCAACATTGATCAATTAGTTTAACCTCAGTGAAACGCAGCCTCATTCCTCAATTATATTCATATTAATATAAACAGAACCAACATTGATCACAAAGCTGAACCTCAGTGAAACCCAGCCTCATTCATCAATTATATTCATATTAATATAAAAAGAACCAACATTGATCAATGATTTTAACTTCTTTAAAACCCAGCCTCATTCATCAATTATTTTCATATTAATATAAACAGAACCAACGTTGATCAATTAGTTTAACCTCTTTGAAACCCAGACTCATTCATCAATTATATTCATATTAGTATAAACAGAACCAACATTGATCACAAAGCTTAACCTCAGTGAAACCTAGCCTCATTCATCAATTATATTCATATTAATTTAAACAGAACCAACATTGATCAATTAGTTTAACCTCAGTGAAACGCAGCCTTATTCCTCAATTATATTCATATTAATATAAACAGAACCAATATTGATCACAAAGCTGAACCTCAGTGAAACCAGCCTCATTCATCAATAATATACATATTAATATAAACAGAACAAGCATTCACCACAAAGCTGAACCTCAGTGAAACCCAGCCTCATTCATCAATTATATTCATATTAATATAAACAGAACCAACATTGATCACAAAGCTGAACCTGAGTGAAACCCAGCCTCTTTCATCAATTTTATTCATATTAATATAAACAGAACCAACATTGATCAATGAGTTTAACCTCAGTGAAACGCAGCCTCATTCATCAATTATATTCATATTAATATAAACAGAACCAACATTGATCAATGAGTTTAACCTCAGTGAAACGCAGCCTCATTCCTCAATTATATTCATATTAATATAAACAGAACCAACATTGATCAATGAGTTTAAGTTCTTTGAAACACAGCCTCATTCATTAATTATATTCATATAAATATATACAGAACCAACATTGATCACAAAGCTGAACCTCAGTGAAACCTAGCCTCATTCATCAATTATATACATATTAATATAAACAGAACCAACATTGATCACAAAGCTGAACCTCAGTGAAACCCAGCCTCATTCATCAATTATATACATATTAATATAAACAGAACAAGCATTGACCACAAAGATGAACCTCAGTGAAACCCAGCCTCATTTATCAATTATATTCATATTAATATAAACAGAACAAACATTGATCACAAAGCTGAACCTCAGTGAAACCCAGTCTCATTCATCAATTATATACATATTAATATAAACAGAACAAGCATTGACCACAAAGATGAACCTCAGTGAAACCCAGCCTCATTCATCAATTATATTCATATTAATATAAACAGAACAAACATTGATCACAAAGCTGAACCTCAGTGAAACCCAGCCTCATTCATCAATTATATTCATATTAATATAAAAAGAACCAACATTGATCACAAAGCTGAACCTCAGTGAAAACCAGCCTAATTCATCAATTATATTCATATTAATATAAACAGAACCAATATTGATCAATGAGTTTAACCTCAGTGAAACCCAGCCTCATTCATCAATTATATTCATATTAATATAAAAAGAACCAACATTGACCACAAAGCTGAATCTCAGTGAAACCCAGCCTCATTCATCAATTTTATTCATATTAATATAAACAGAACCAACATTGATCAATGAGTTTAAGTTCTTTGAAACACAGCCTCATTCATTAATTATATTCATATAAATATATACAGAACCAACATTGATCACAAAGCTGAACCTCAGTGAAACCTAGCCTCATTCATCAATTATATACATATTAATATAAACAGAACCAACATTGATCACAAAGCTGAACCTCAGTGAAACCCAGCCTCATTCATCAATTATATACATATTAATATAAACAGAACAAGCATTGACCACAAAGATGAACCTCAGTGAAACCCAGCCTCATTCATCAATTATATTCATATTAATATAAACAGAACAAACATTGATCACAAAGCTGAACCTCAGTGAAACCCAGCCTCATTCATCAATTATATACATATTAATATAAACAGAACAAGCATTGACCACAAAGATGAACCTCAGTGAAACCCAGCCTCATTCATCAATTATATTCATATTAATATAAACAGAACAAACATTGATCACAAAGCTGAACCTCAGTGAAACCCAGCCTCATTCATCAATTATATTCATATTAATATAAACAGAACCAACATTGATCAATGAGTTTAACCTCAGTGAAACCCAGCCTCATTCCTCAATTATATTCATATTCATATAAACAGAACCAACATTGATCACAAAGCTGAACCTCAGTGAAACCCAGCCTCATTCATCAGTTATATTCATATTAATATAAACAGAACCAACATTGATCAATGAGTTTAACCTCAGTGAAACGCAGCCTCATTCCTCAATTATATTCATATTAATATAAACAGAACAAACATTGATCACAAAGCTGAACCTCAGTGAAACCCAGCCTCATTTATCAATTATATTCATATTAATATAAACAGAACCAACATTGATCAATGAGTTTAACCTCAGTGAAACGCAGTCTCATTCCTCAATTATTTTCATATTAATATGAAGAGAACCAACATTGATCACAATGCTGAACATCAGTGAAACCCAGCCGCATTCCTCAATTATAGTCATATTAATATAAACAGAACCAACATTGAACACAAAGCTGAACCTCAGTGAAACCCAGCCTCATTCATCAATTATATTCATATTAATATAAACAGAACCAACATTGACCACAAAGCTGAATCTCAGTGAAACCCAGCCTCATTCATCAATTATATTCATATTAATATAAACAGAACCAATATTGATCACAAAGCTAAACCTCAGTGAAACCCAGCCTCATTCATCAATTATATTCATATTAATATAAACAGAACCAATATTGATCAATGAGTTTAACCTCAGTGAAACCCAGCCTGATTCATCAATTATATTCATATTAATATAAAAAGAACCAACATTGACCACAAAGCTGAATCTCAGTGAAATCCAGCCTCATTCATCAATTTTATTCATATTAATATAAACAGAACCAACATTGATCACAAAGCTGAACCTCAGTGAAACCCAGCCTCATTCATCAATTATATTCATATTAATATAAGCAGAACCAATATTGATCAATGAGTTTAAGTTCTTTGAAACACAGCCTCATTCATTAATTATATTCATATAAATATATACAGAACCAACATTGATCACAAAGCTGAACCTCAGTGAAACCCAGACTCATTCATCAATTATATTCATATTAATATAAACAGAACCAACATTGATCACAAAGCTGAACCTCAGTGAAACCCAGCCTCATTCATCAATTTTATTCATATTAATATAAACAGAACCAACATTGATCAGTGAGTTTAACCTCAGTGAAACGCAGCCTCATTCATCAATTATATTCATGTTAATATAAAAAGAACCAACATTGATCAATGAGTTTAACTTCTTTGAAAAACATCCTCATTCATTAATTATATTCATATAAATATATACAGAACCAACATTGATCACAAAGCTGAACCTCAGTGAAACCCAGCCTCATTCATCTATTATATTCATATTAATATAAACAGAACCAACATTGATCAATTAGTTTAACCTCAGTGAAACGCAGCCTCATTCCTCAATTATATTCATATTAATATAAACAGAACCAACATTGATCACAACGCTGAACCTCAGTGAAACCCAGCCTCATTCATCAATTATATACATATTAATATAAACAGAACAAGCATTGGCCACAAAGCTGAACCTCAGTGAAACCCAGCCTCATTCATCAATTATATTCATATTAATATAAACAGAACCGACATTGATCACAAAGCTGAACCTCAGTGAAACCCAGCCTCATTCATCAATTTTATTCATATTAATATAAACAGAAGCAACATTGATCAATGAGTTTAACGTCAGTGAAACGCAGCCTCATTCCTCAATTATATTCATATTAGTATAAACAGAACCAACATTGATCAATGAGTTTAACCCCAGTGAAACCCAGCCACATTCCTCAATTATATCATATTAATATAAACAGAACCAACATTGATCACAAAGCTGAACCTCATTGAAACCCAGCCTCATTCATCAGTTATATTCATATTAATATAAACAGAACCAACATTGATCAATGAGTTTAACCTCAGTGAAACCCAGCCTCATTCATCAATTATATTCATATTAATATAAACAGAACCAACATTGACCACAAAGCTGAACCTCAGTGAAACCCAGCCTCATTCATCAGTTATATTCATAGTAATATAAACAGAACCAACATTGATCACAAAGCTTAACCTCTGTGAAACCCAGCCTCATTCATCAATTATATTCATATTAATATAAACAGAACCAACATTGATCACAAAGCTGAACCTCAGTGAAACCCAGCCTCATTCATCAATTATATTCATATTAATATAAACAGAACCAACATTGATCAATTAGTTTAACCTCTTTGAAACCCAGACTCATTCATCAATTATATTCATATTAGTATAAACAGAACCAACATTGATCACAAAGCTTAACCTCAGTGAAACCTAGCCTCATTCATCAATTATATTCATATTAATATAAACAGAACCAACATTGATCAATGAGTTTAACTTCTTTGAAAAACAGCCTCATTCATTAATTATATTCATATAAATATAAACAGAACCAACATTGATCACATAGCTGAACCTCAGTGAAACCCAGCCTCATTCATCAATTATATTCATATTTATATAAACAGAACCAACATTGATCAATTAGTTTAACCTCAGTGAAACGCAGCCTCATTCCTCAATTATATTCATATTAATATAAACAGAACCAACATTGATCACAAAGCTGAACCTCAGTGAAACCCAGCCTCATTCATCAATTATATTCATATTAATATAAAAAGAACCAACATTGATCAATGATTTTAACTTCTTTAAAACCCATCCTCATTCATCAATTATTTTCATATTAATATAAACAGAACCAACATTGATCAATTAGTTTAACCTCTTTGAAACCCAGACTCATTCATCAATTATATTCATATTAGTATAAACAGAACCAACATTGATCACAAAGCTTAACCTCAGTGAAACCTAGCCTCATTCATCAATTATATTCATATTAATTTAAACAGAACCAACATTGATCAATTAGTTTAACCTCAGTGAAACGCAGCCTTATTCCTCAATTATATTCATATTAATATAAACAGAACCAATATTGATCACAAAGCTGAACCTCAGTGAAACCAGCCTCATTCATCAATAATATACATATTAATATAAACAGAACAAGCATTCACCACAAAGCTGAACCTCAGTGAAACCCAGCCTCATTCATCAATTATATTCATATTAATATAAACAGAACCAACATTGATCACAAAGCTGAACCTGAGTGAAACCCAGCCTCTTTCATCAATTTTATTCATATTAATATAAACAGAACCAACATTGATCAATGAGTTTAACCTCAGTGAAACGCAGCCTCATTCATCAATTATATTCATATTAATATAAACAGAACCAACATTGATCAATGAGTTTAACCTCAGTGAAACGCAGCCTCATTCCTCAATTATATTCATATTAATATAAACAGAACCAACATTGATCAATGAGTTTAAGTTCTTTGAAACACAGCCTCATTCATTAATTATATTCATATAAATATATACAGAACCAACATTGATCACAAAGCTGAACCTCAGTGAAACCTAGCCTCATTCATCAATTATATACATATTAATATAAACAGAACCAACATTGATCACAAAGCTGAACCTCAGTGAAACCCAGCCTCATTCATCAATTATATACATATTAATATAAACAGAACAAGCATTGACCACAAAGATGAACCTCAGTGAAACCCAGCCTCATTCATCAATTATATTCATATTAATATAAACAGAACAAACATTGATCACAAAGCTGAACCTCAGTGAAACCCAGTCTCATTCATCAATTATATACATATTAATATAAACAGAACAAGCATTGACCACAAAGATGAACCTCAGTGAAACCCAGCCTCATTCATCAATTATATTCATATTAATATAAACAGAACAAACATTGATCACAAAGCTGAACCTCAGTGAAACCCAGCCTCATTCATCAATTATATTCATATTAATATAAAAAGAACCAACATTGATCACAAAGCTGAACCTCAGTGAAAACCAGCCTAATTCATCAATTATATTCATATTAATATAAACAGAACCAATATTGATCAATGAGTTTAACCTCAGTGAAACCCAGCCTCATTCATCAATTATATTCATATTAATATAAAAAGAACCAACATTGACCACAAAGCTGAATCTCAGTGAAACCCAGCCTCATTCATCAATTTTATTCATATTAATATAAACAGAACCAACATTGATCAATGAGTTTAAGTTCTTTGAAACACAGCCTCATTCATTAATTATATTCATATAAATATATACAGAACCAACATTGATCACAAAGCTGAACCTCAGTGAAACCTAGCCTCATTCATCAATTATATACATATTAATATAAACAGAACCAACATTGATCACAAAGCTGAACCTCAGTGAAACCCAGCCTCATTCATCAATTATATACATATTAATATAAACAGAACAAGCATTGACCACAAAGATGAACCTCAGTGAAACCCAGCCTCATTCATCAATTATATTCATATTAATATAAACAGAACAAACATTGATCACAAAGCTGAACCTCAGTGAAACCCAGCCTCATTCATCAATTATATACATATTAATATAAACAGAACAAGCATTGACCACAAAGATGAACCTCAGTGAAACCCAGCCTCATTCATCAATTATATTCATATTAATATAAACAGAACAAACATTGATCACAAAGCTGAACCTCAGTGAAACCCAGCCTCATTCATCAATTATATTCATATTAATATAAACAGAACCAACATTGATCAATGAGTTTAACCTCAGTGAAACCCAGCCTCATTCCTCAATTATATTCATATTCATATAAACAGAACCAACATTGATCACAAAGCTGAACCTCAGTGAAACCCAGCCTCATTCATCAGTTATATTCATATTAATATAAACAGAACCAACATTGATCAATGAGTTTAACCTCAGTGAAACGCAGCCTCATTCCTCAATTATATTCATATTAATATAAACAGAACAAACATTGATCACAAAGCTGAACCTCAGTGAAACCCAGCCTCATTTATCAATTATATTCATATTAATATAAACAGAACCAACATTGATCAATGAGTTTAACCTCAGTGAAACGCAGCCTCATTCCTCAATTATTTTCATATTAATATAAAGAGAACCAACATTGATCACAATGCTGAACATCAGTGAAACCCAGCCGCATTCCTCAATTATAGTCATATTAATATAAACAGAACCAACATTGAACACAAAGCTGAACCTCAGTGAAACCCAGCCTCATTCATCAATTATATTCATATTAATATAAACAGAACCAACATTGACCACAAAGCTGAATCTCAGTGAAACCCAGCCTCATTCATCAATTATATTCATATTAATATAAACAGAACCAATATTGATCACAAAGCTAAACCTCAGTGAAACCCAGCCTCATTCATCAATTATATTCATATTAATATAAACAGAACCAATATTGATCAATGAGTTTAACCTCAGTGAAACCCAGCCTGATTCATCAATTATATTCATATTAATATAAAAAGAACCAACATTGACCACAAAGCTGAATCTCAGTGAAATCCAGCCTCATTCATCAATTTTATTCATATTAATATAAACAGAACCAACATTGATCACAAAGCTGAACCTCAGTGAAACCCAGCCTCATTCATCAATTATATTCATATTAATATAAACAGAACCAATATTGATCAATGAGTTTAAGTTCTTTGAAACACAGCCTCATTCATTAATTATATTCATATAAATATATACAGAACCAACATTGATCACAAAGCTGAACCTCAGTGAAACCCAGACTCATTCATCAATTATATTCATATTAATATAAACAGAACCAACATTGATCACAAAGCTGAACCTCAGTGAAACCCAGCCTCATTCATCAATTTTATTCATATTAATATAAACAGAACCAACATTGATCAATGAGTTTAACCTCAGTCAACCGCAGCCTCATTCCTCAATTATATTCATATTAATATAAACAGAACCAACATTGATCAATGAGTTTAAGTTCTTTGAAACACAGCCTCATTCATTTATTATATTCATATAAATATATACAGAACCAACATTGATCACAAAGCTGAACCTCAGTGAAACCCAGCCTCATTCATCAATTATATTCATATTAATATAAACAGAACCAACATTGATTAATGAGTTTAACCTCAGTGAAACGCAGCCTCATTCTTCAATTATATTCATATAAATATAAACAGAACCAACATTGATCACAAAGCTGAACCTCAGTGAAACACAGCCTCATTCATCAATTATATACATATTAATAGAAACAGAACAAGCATTGATCAAAAAGCTGAACCTCAGTGAAACCCAGCCTCATTCATCAATTATATTCATATTAATATAAACAGAACCGACATTGATCACAAAGCTGAACCTCAGTGAAACCCAGCCTCATTCATCAATTATATTCATATTAATATAAAAAGAACCAACATTGATCACAAAGCTGAACCTCAGTGAAACCAAGCCTCAATCATCATTTATATTCATTTTAATATAAACAGAACCAACATTGATCAATGAAGTTTAACCTCAGTGAAACACAGCCTTATTCCTCAATTATATTCATATTAATATAAACAGAACCAACATTGATCACAAAGCTGAACCTCAGTGAAACCCAGCCTCATTCATCAATTATATTCATATTAATATAAACAGAACCAACATTGATCAGTGAGTTTAACCTCAGTGAAACGCAGCCTCATTCATCAATTATATTCATGTTAATATAAAAAGAACCAACATTGATCAATGAGTTTAACTTCTTTGAAAAACAGCCTCATTCATTAATTATATTCATATAAATATATACAGAACCAACATTGATCACAAAGCTGAACCTCAGTGAAACCCAGCCTCATTCATCTATTATATTCATATTAATATAAACAGAACCAACATTGATCAATTAGTTTAACCTCAGTGAAACGCAGCCTCATTCCTCAATTATATTCATATTAATATAAACAGAACCAACATTGATCACAACGCTGAACCTCAGTGAAACCCAGCCTCATTCATCAATTATATACATATTAATATAAACAGAACAAGCATTGGCCACAAAGCTGAACCTCAGTGAAACCCAGCCTCATTCATCAATTATATTCATATTAATATAAACAGAACCGACATTGATCACAAAGCTGAACCTCAGTGAAACCCAGCCTCATTCATCAATTTTATTCATATTAATATAAACAGAAGCAACATTGATCAATGAGTTTAACGTCAGTGAAACGCAGCCTCATTCCTCAATTATATTCATATTAGTATAAACAGAACCAACATTGATCAATGAGTTTAACCCCAGTGAAACCCAGCCACATTCCTCAATTATATCATATTAATATAAACAGAACCAACATTGATCACAAAGCTGAACCTCATTGAAACCCAGCCTCATTCATCAGTTATATTCATATTAATATAAACAGAACCAACATTGATCAATGAGTTTAACCTCAGTGAAACCCAGCCTCATTCATCAATTATATTCATATTAATATAAACAGAACCAACATTGACCACAAAGCTGAACCTCAGTGAAACCCAGCCTCATTCATCAGTTATATTCATAGTAATATAAACAGAACCAACATTGATCACAAAGCTTAACCTCTGTGAAACCCAGCCTCATTCATCAATTATATTCATATTAATATAAACAGAACCAACATTGATCACAAAGCTGAACCTCAGTGAAACCCAGCCTCATTCATCAATTATATTCATATTAATATAAACAGAACCAACATTGATCAATTAGTTTAACCTCTTTGAAACCCAGACTCATTCATCAATTATATTCATATTAGTATAAACAGAACCAACATTGATCACAAAGCTTAACCTCAGTGAAACCTAGCCTCATTCATCAATTATATTCATATTAATATAAACAGAACCAACATTGATCAATGAGTTTAACTTCTTTGAAAAACAGCCTCATTCATTAATTATATTCATATAAATATAAACAGAACCAACATTGATCACATAGCTGAACCTCAGTGAAACCCAGCCTCATTCATCAATTATATTCATATTTATATAAACAGAACCAACATTGATCAATTAGTTTAACCTCAGTGAAACGCAGCCTCATTCCTCAATTATATTCATATTAATATAAACAGAACCAACATTGATCACAAAGCTGAACCTCAGTGAAACCCAGCCTCATTCATCAATTATATTCATATTAATATAAAAAGAACCAACATTGATCAATGATTTTAACTTCTTTAAAACCCAGCCTCATTCATCAATTATTTTCATATTAATATAAACAGAACCAACATTGATCAATTAGTTTAACCTCTTTGAAACCCAGACTCATTCATCAATTATATTCATATTAGTATAAACAGAACCAACATTGATCACAAAGCTTAACCTCAGTGAAATCTAGCCTCATTCATCAATTATATTCATATTAATTTAAACAGAACCAACATTGATCAATTAGTTTAACCTCAGTGAAACGCAGCCTTATTCCTCAATTATATTCATATTAATATAAACAGAACAAGCATTGACCACAAAGATGAACCTCAGTGAAACCCAGCCTCATTCATCAATTATATTCATATTAATATAAACAGAACAAACATTGATCACAAAGCTGAACCTCAGTGAAACCCAGCCTCATTCATCAATTATATTCATATTAATATAAAAAGAACCAACATTGATCACAAAGCTGAACCTCAGTGAAAACCAGCCTAATTCATCAATTATATTCATATTAATATAAACAGAACCAATATTGATCAATGAGTTTAACCTCAGTGAAACCCAGCCTCATTCATCAATTATATTCATATTAATATAAAAAGAACCAACATTGACCACAAAGCTGAATCTCAGTGAAACCCAGCCTCATTCATCAATTTTATTCATATTAATATAAACAGAACCAACATTGATCAATGAGTTTAAGTTCTTTGAAACACAGCCTCATTCATTAATTATATTCATATAAATATATACAGAACCAACATTGATCACAAAGCTGAACCTCAGTGAAACCTAGCCTCATTCATCAATTATATACATATTAATATAAACAGAACCAACATTGATCACAAAGCTGAACCTCAGTGAAACCCAGCCTCATTCATCAATTATATACATATTAATATAAACAGAACAAGCATTGACCACAAAGATGAACCTCAGTGAAACCCAGCCTCATTCATCAATTATATTCATATTAATATAAACAGAACAAACATTGATCACAAAGCTGAACCTCAGTGAAACCCAGCCTCATTCATCAATTATATACATATTAATATAAACAGAACAAGCATTGACCACAAAGATGAACCTCAGTGAAACCCAGCCTCATTCATCAATTATATTCATATTAATATAAACAGAACAAACATTGATCACAAAGCTGAACCTCAGTGAAACCCAGCCTCATTCATCAATTATATTCATATTAATATAAACAGAACCAACATTGATCAATGAGTTTAACCTCAGTGAAACCCAGCCTCATTCCTCAATTATATTCATATTCATATAAACAGAACCAACATTGATCACAAAGCTGAACCTCAGTGAAACCCAGCCTCATTCATCAGTTATATTCATATTAATATAAACAGAACCAACATTGATCAATGAGTTTAACCTCAGTGAAACGCAGCCTCATTCCTCAATTATATTCATATTAATATAAACAGAACAAACATTGATCACAAAGCTGAACCTCAGTGAAACCCAGCCTCATTTATCAATTATATTCATATTAATATAAACAGAACCAACATTGATCAATGAGTTTAACCTCAGTGAAACGCAGCCTCATTCCTCAATTATTTTCATATTAATATAAAGAGAACCAACATTGATCACAATGCTGAACATCAGTGAAACCCAGCCGCATTCCTCAATTATAGTCATATTAATATAAACAGAACCAACATTGAACACAAAGCTGAACCTCAGTGAAACCCAGCCTCATTCATCAATTATATTCATATTAATATAAACAGAACCAACATTGACCACAAAGCTGAATCTCAGTGAAACCCAGCCTCATTCATCAATTATATTCATATTAATATAAACAGAACCAATATTGATCACAAAGCTAAACCTCAGTGAAACCCAGCCTCATTCATCAATTATATTCATATTAATATAAACAGAACCAATATTGATCAATGAGTTTAACCTCAGTGAAACCCAGCCTGATTCATCAATTATATTCATATTAATATAAAAAGAACCAACATTGACCACAAAGCTGAATCTCAGTGAAATCCAGCCTCATTCATCAATTTTATTCATATTAATATAAACAGAACCAACATTGATCACAAAGCTGAACCTCAGTGAAACCCAGCCTCATTCATCAATTATATTCATATTAATATAAACAGAACCAATATTGATCAATGAGTTTAAGTTCTTTGAAACACAGCCTCATTCATTAATTATATTCATATAAATATATACAGAACCAACATTGATCACAAAGCTGAACCTCAGTGAAACCCAGACTCATTCATCAATTATATTCATATTAATATAAACAGAACCAACATTGATCACAAAGCTGAACCTCAGTGAAACCCAGCCTCATTCATCAATTTTATTCATATTAATATAAACAGAACCAACATTGATCAATGAGTTTAACCTCAGTCAACCGCAGCCTCATTCCTCAATTATATTCATATTAATATAAACAGAACCAACATTGATCAATGAGTTTAAGTTCTTTGAAACACAGCCTCATTCATTTATTATATTCATATAAATATATACAGAACCAACATTGATCACAAAGCTGAACCTCAGTGAAACCCAGCCTCATTCATCAATTATATTCATATTAATATAAACAGAACCAACATTGATTAATGAGTTTAACCTCAGTGAAACGCAGCCTCATTCTTCAATTATATTCATATAAATATAAACAGAACCAACATTGATCACAAAGCTGAACCTCAGTGAAACACAGCCTCATTCATCAATTATATACATATTAATAGAAACAGAACAAGCATTGATCAAAAAGCTGAACCTCAGTGAAACCCAGCCTCATTCATCAATTATATTCATATTAATATAAACAGAACCGACATTGATCACAAAGCTGAACCTCAGTGAAACCCAGCCTCATTCATCAATTATATTCATATTAATATAAAAAGAACCAACATTGATCACAAAGCTGAACCTCAGTGAAACCAAGCCTCAATCATCATTTATATTCATTTTAATATAAACAGAACCAACATTGATCAATGAAGTTTAACCTCAGTGAAACACAGCCTTATTCCTCAATTATATTCATATTAATATAAACAGAACCAACATTGATCACAAAGCTGAACCTCAGTGAAACCCAGCCTCATTCATCAATTATATTCATATTAATATAAACAGAACCAACATTGATCAGTGAGTTTAACCTCAGTGAAACGCAGCCTCATTCATCAATTATATTCATGTTAATATAAAAAGAACCAACATTGATCAATGAGTTTAACTTCTTTGAAAAACAGCCTCATTCATTAATTATATTCATATAAATATATACAGAACCAACATTGATCACAAAGCTGAACCTCAGTGAAACCCAGCCTCATTCATCTATTATATTCATATTAATATAAACAGAACCAACATTGATCAATTAGTTTAACCTCAGTGAAACGCAGCCTCATTCCTCAATTATATTCATATTAATATAAACAGAACCAACATTGATCACAACGCTGAACCTCAGTGAAACCCAGCCTCATTCATCAATTATATACATATTAATATAAACAGAACAAGCATTGGCCACAAAGCTGAACCTCAGTGAAACCCAGCCTCATTCATCAATTATATTCATATTAATATAAACAGAACCGACATTGATCACAAAGCTGAACCTCAGTGAAACCCAGCCTCATTCATCAATTTTATTCATATTAATATAAACAGAAGCAACATTGATCAATGAGTTTAACGTCAGTGAAACGCAGCCTCATTCCTCAATTATATTCATATTAGTATAAACAGAACCAACATTGATCAATGAGTTTAACCCCAGTGAAACCCAGCCACATTCCTCAATTATATCATATTAATATAAACAGAACCAACATTGATCACAAAGCTGAACCTCATTGAAACCCAGCCTCATTCATCAGTTATATTCATATTAATATAAACAGAACCAACATTGATCAATGAGTTTAACCTCAGTGAAACCCAGCCTCATTCATCAATTATATTCATATTAATATAAACAGAACCAACATTGACCACAAAGCTGAACCTCAGTGAAACCCAGCCTCATTCATCAGTTATATTCATAGTAATATAAACAGAACCAACATTGATCACAAAGCTTAACCTCTGTGAAACCCAGCCTCATTCATCAATTATATTCATATTAATATAAACAGAACCAACATTGATCACAAAGCTGAACCTCAGTGAAACCCAGCCTCATTCATCAATTATATTCATATTAATATAAACAGAACCAACATTGATCAATTAGTTTAACCTCTTTGAAACCCAGACTCATTCATCAATTATATTCATATTAGTATAAACAGAACCAACATTGATCACAAAGCTTAACCTCAGTGAAACCTAGCCTCATTCATCAATTATATTCATATTAATATAAACAGAACCAACATTGATCAATGAGTTTAACTTCTTTGAAAAACAGCCTCATTCATTAATTATATTCATATAAATATAAACAGAACCAACATTGATCACATAGCTGAACCTCAGTGAAACCCAGCCTCATTCATCAATTATATTCATATTTATATAAACAGAACCAACATTGATCAATTAGTTTAACCTCAGTGAAACGCAGCCTCATTCCTCAATTATATTCATATTAATATAAACAGAACCAACATTGATCACAAAGCTGAACCTCAGTGAAACCCAGCCTCATTCATCAATTATATTCATATTAATATAAAAAGAACCAACATTGATCAATGATTTTAACTTCTTTAAAACCCAGCCTCATTCATCAATTATTTTCATATTAATATAAACAGAACCAACATTGATCAATTAGTTTAACCTCTTTGAAACCCAGACTCATTCATCAATTATATTCATATTAGTATAAACAGAACCAACATTGATCACAAAGCTTAACCTCAGTGAAACCTAGCCTCATTCATCAATTATATTCATATTAATTTAAACAGAACCAACATTGATCAATTAGTTTAACCTCAGTGAAACGCAGCCTTATTCCTCAATTATATTCATATTAATATAAACAGAACCAATATTGATCACAAAGCTGAACCTCAGTGAAACCAGCCTCATTCATCAATAATATACATATTAATATAAACAGAACAAGCATTCACCACAAAGCTGAACCTCAGTGAAACCCAGCCTCATTCATCAATTATATTCATATTAATATAAACAGAACCAACATTGATCACAAAGCTGAACCTGAGTGAAACCCAGCCTCTTTCATCAATTTTATTCATATTAATATAAACAGAACCAACATTGATCAATGAGTTTAACCTCAGTGAAACGCAGCCTCATTCATCAATTATATTCATATTAATATAAACAGAACCAACATTGATCAATGAGTTTAACCTCAGTGAAACGCAGCCTCATTCCTCAATTATATTCATATTAATATAAACAGAACCAACATTGATCAATGAGTTTAAGTTCTTTGAAACACAGCCTCATTCATTAATTATATTCATATAAATATATACAGAACCAACATTGATCACAAAGCTGAACCTCAGTGAAACCTAGCCTCATTCATCAATTATATACATATTAATATAAACAGAACCAACATTGATCACAAAGCTGAACCTCAGTGAAACCCAGCCTCATTCATCAATTATATACATATTAATATAAACAGAACAAGCATTGACCACAAAGATGAACCTCAGTGAAACCCAGCCTCATTCATCAATTATATTCATATTAATATAAACAGAACAAACATTGATCACAAAGCTGAACCTCAGTGAAACCCAGTCTCATTCATCAATTATATACATATTAATATAAACAGAACAAGCATTGACCACAAAGATGAACCTCAGTGAAACCCAGCCTCATTCATCAATTATATTCATATTAATATAAACAGAACAAACATTGATCACAAAGCTGAACCTCAGTGAAACCCAGCCTCATTCATCAATTATATTCATATTAATATAAAAAGAACCAACATTGATCACAAAGCTGAACCTCAGTGAAAACCAGCCTAATTCATCAATTATATTCATATTAATATAAACAGAACCAATATTGATCAATGAGTTTAACCTCAGTGAAACCCAGCCTCATTCATCAATTATATTCATATTAATATAAAAAGAACCAACATTGACCACAAAGCTGAATCTCAGTGAAACCCAGCCTCATTCATCAATTTTATTCATATTAATATAAACAGAACCAACATTGATCAATGAGTTTAAGTTCTTTGAAACACAGCCTCATTCATTAATTATATTCATATAAATATATACAGAACCAACATTGATCACAAAGCTGAACCTCAGTGAAACCTAGCCTCATTCATCAATTATATACATATTAATATAAACAGAACCAACATTGATCACAAAGCTGAACCTCAGTGAAACCCAGCCTCATTCATCAATTATATACATATTAATATAAACAGAACAAGCATTGACCACAAAGATGAACCTCAGTGAAACCCAGCCTCATTCATCAATTATATTCATATTAATATAAACAGAACAAACATTGATCACAAAGCTGAACCTCAGTGAAACCCAGCCTCATTCATCAATTATATACATATTAATATAAACAGAACAAGCATTGACCACAAAGATGAACCTCAGTGAAACCCAGCCTCATTCATCAATTATATTCATATTAATATAAACAGAACAAACATTGATCACAAAGCTGAACCTCAGTGAAACCCAGCCTCATTCATCAATTATATTCATATTAATATAAACAGAACCAACATTGATCAATGAGTTTAACCTCAGTGAAACCCAGCCTCATTCCTCAATTATATTCATATTCATATAAACAGAACCAACATTGATCACAAAGCTGAACCTCAGTGAAACCCAGCCTCATTCATCAGTTATATTCATATTAATATAAACAGAACCAACATTGATCAATGAGTTTAACCTCAGTGAAACGCAGCCTCATTCCTCAATTATATTCATATTAATATAAACAGAACAAACATTGATCACAAAGCTGAACCTCAGTGAAACCCAGCCTCATTTATCAATTATATTCATATTAATATAAACAGAACCAACATTGATCAATGAGTTTAACCTCAGTGAAACGCAGTCTCATTCCTCAATTATTTTCATATTAATATAAAGAGAACCAACATTGATCACAATGCTGAACATCAGTGAAACCCAGCCGCATTCCTCAATTATAGTCATATTAATATAAACAGAACCAACATTGAACACAAAGCTGAACCTCAGTGAAACCCAGCCTCATTCATCAATTATATTCATATTAATATAAACAGAACCAACATTGACCACAAAGCTGAATCTCAGTGAAACCCAGCCTCATTCATCAATTATATTCATATTAATATAAACAGAACCAATATTGATCACAAAGCTAAACCTCAGTGAAACCCAGCCTCATTCATCAATTATATTCATATTAATATAAACAGAACCAATATTGATCAATGAGTTTAACCTCAGTGAAACCCAGCCTGATTCATCAATTATATTCATATTAATATAAAAAGAACCAACATTGACCACAAAGCTGAATCTCAGTGAAATCCAGCCTCATTCATCAATTTTATTCATATTAATATAAACAGAACCAACATTGATCACAAAGCTGAACCTCAGTGAAAGCCAGCCTCATTCATCAATTATATTCATATTAATATAAACAGAACCAATATTGATCAATGAGTTTAAGTTCTTTGAAACACAGCCTCATTCATTAATTATATTCATATAAATATATACAGAACCAACATTGATCACAAAGCTGGACCTCAGTGAAACCCAGACTCATTCATCAATTATATTCATATTAATATAAACAGAACCAACATTGATCACAAAGCTGAACCTCAGTGAAACCCAGCCTCATTCATCAATTTTATTCATATTAATATAAACAGAACCAACATTGATCAGTGAGTTTAACCTCAGTGAAACGCAGCCTCATTCATCAATTATATTCATGTTAATATAAAAAGAACCAACATTGATCAATGAGTTTAACTTCTTTGAAAAACATCCTCATTCATTAATTATATTCATATAAATATATACAGAACCAACATTGATCACAAAGCTGAACCTCAGTGAAACCCAGCCTCATTCATCTATTATATTCATATTAATATAAACAGAACCAACATTGATCAATTAGTTTAACCTCAGTGAAACGCAGCCTCATTCCTCAATTATATTCATATTAATATAAACAGAACCAACATTGATCACAACGCTGAACCTCAGTGAAACCCAGCCTCATTCATCAATTATATACATATTAATATAAACAGAACAAGCATTGGCCACAAAGCTGAACCTCAGTGAAACCCAGCCTCATTCATCAATTATATTCATATTAATATAAACAGAACCGACATTGATCACAAAGCTGAACCTCAGTGAAACCCAGCCTCATTCATCAATTTTATTCATATTAATATAAACAGAAGCAACATTGATCAATGAGTTTAACGTCAGTGAAACGCAGCCTCATTCCTCAATTATATTCATATTAGTATAAACAGAACCAACATTGATCAATGAGTTTAACCCCAGTGAAACCCAGCCACATTCCTCAATTATATCATATTAATATAAACAGAACCAACATTGATCACAAAGCTGAACCTCATTGAAACCCAGCCTCATTCATCAGTTATATTCATATTAATATAAACAGAACCAACATTGATCAATGAGTTTAACCTCAGTGAAACCCAGCCTCATTCATCAATTATATTCATATTAATATAAACAGAACCAACATTGACCACAAAGCTGAACCTAAGTGAAACCCAGCCTCATTCATCAGTTATATTCATAGTAATATAAACAGAACCAACATTGATCACAAAGCTTAACCTCTGTGAAACCCAGCCTCATTCATCAATTATATTCATATTAATATAAACAGAACCAACATTGATCACAAAGCTGAACCTCAGTGAAACCCAGCCTCATTCATCAATTATATTCATATTAATATAAACAGAACCAACATTGATCAATTAGTTTAACCTCTTTGAAACCCAGACTCATTCATCAATTATATTCATATTAGTATAAACAGAACCAACATTGATCACAAAGCTTAACCTCAGTGAAACCTAGCCTCATTCATCAATTATATTCATATTAATATAAACAGAACCAACATTGATCAATGAGTTTAACTTCTTTGAAAAACAGCCTCATTCATTAATTATATTCATATAAATATAAACAGAACCAACATTGATCACATAGCTGAACCTCAGTGAAACCCAGCCTCATTCATCAATTATATTCATATTTATATAAACAGAACCAACATTGATCAATTAGTTTAACCTCAGTGAAACGCAGCCTCATTCCTCAATTATATTCATATTAATATAAACAGAACCAACATTGATCACAAAGCTGAACCTCAGTGAAACCCAGCCTCATTCATCAATTATATTCATATTAATATAAAAAGAACCAACATTGATCAATGATTTTAACTTCTTTAAAACCCAGCCTCATTCATCAATTATTTTCATATTAATATAAACAGAACCAACATTGATCAATTAGTTTAACCTCTTTGAAACCCAGACTCATTCATCAATTATATTCATATTAGTATAAACAGAACCAACATTGATCACAAAGCTTAACCTCAGTGAAACCTAGCCTCATTCATCAATTATATTCATATTAATTTAAACAGAACCAACATTGATCAATTAGTTTAACCTCAGTGAAACGCAGCCTTATTCCTCAATTATATTCATATTAATATAAACAGAACCAATATTGATCACAAAGCTGAACCTCAGTGAAACCAGCCTCATTCATCAATAATATACATATTAATATAAACAGAACAAGCATTCACCACAAAGCTGAACCTCAGTGAAACCCAGCCTCATTCATCAATTATATTCATATTAATATAAACAGAACCAACATTGATCACAAAGCTGAACCTGAGTGAAACCCAGCCTCTTTCATCAATTTTATTCATATTAATATAAACAGAACCAACATTGATCAATGAGTTTAACCTCAGTGAAACGCAGCCTCATTCATCAATTATATTCATATTAATATAAACAGAACCAACATTGATCAATGAGTTTAACCTCAGTGAAACGCAGCCTCATTCCTCAATTATATTCATATTAATATAAACAGAACCAACATTGATCAATGAGTTTAAGTTCTTTGAAACAAAGCCTCATTCATTAATTATATTCATATAAATATATACAGAACCAACATTGATCACAAAGCTGAACCTCAGTGAAACCTAGCCTCATTCATCAATTATATACATATTAATATAAACAGAACCAACATTGATCACAAAGCTGAACCTCAGTGAAACCCAGCCTCATTCATCAATTATATACATATTAATATAAACAGAACAAGCATTGACCACAAAGATGAACCTCAGTGAAACCCAGCCTCATTCATCAATTATATTCATATTAATATAAACAGAACAAACATTGATCACAAAGCTGAACCTCAGTGAAACCCAGTCTCATTCATCAATTATATACATATTAATATAAACAGAACAAGCATTGACCACAAAGATGAACCTCAGTGAAACCCAGCCTCATTCATCAATTATATTCATATTAATATAAACAGAACAAACATTGATCACAAAGCTGAACCTCAGTGAAACCCAGCCTCATTCATCAATTATATTCATATTAATATAAAAAGAACCAACATTGATCACAAAGCTGAACCTCAGTGAAAACCAGCCTAATTCATCAATTATATTCATATTAATATAAACAGAACCAATATTGATCAATGAGTTTAACCTCAGTGAAACCCAGCCTCATTCATCAATTATATTCATATTAATATAAAAAGAACCAACATTGACCACAAAGCTGAATCTCAGTGAAACCCAGCCTCATTCATCAATTTTATTCATATTAATATAAACAGAACCAACATTGATCAATGAGTTTAAGTTCTTTGAAACACAGCCTCATTCATTAATTATATTCATATAAATATATACAGAACCAACATTGATCACAAAGCTGAACCTCAGTGAAACCTAGCCTCATTCATCAATTATATACATATTAATATAAACAGAACCAACATTGATCACAAAGCTGAACCTCAGTGAAACCCAGCCTCATTCATCAATTATATACATATTAATATAAACAGAACAAGCATTGACCACAAAGATGAACCTCAGTGAAACCCAGCCTCATTCATCAATTATATTCATATTAATATAAACAGAACAAACATTGATCACAAAGCTGAACCTCAGTGAAACCCAGCCTCATTCATCAATTATATACATATTAATATAAACAGAACAAGCATTGACCACAAAGATGAACCTCAGTGAAACCCAGCCTCATTCATCAATTATATTCATATTAATATAAACAGAACAAACATTGATCACAAAGCTGAACCTCAGTGAAACCCAGCCTCATTCATCAATTATATTCATATTAATATAAACAGAACCAACATTGATCAATGAGTTTAACCTCAGTGAAACCCAGCCTCATTCCTCAATTATATTCATATTCATATAAACAGAACCAACATTGATCACAAAGCTGAACCTCAGTGAAACCCAGCCTCATTCATCAGTTATATTCATATTAATATAAACAGAACCAACATTGATCAATGAGTTTAACCTCAGTGAAACGCAGCCTCATTCCTCAATTATATTCATATTAATATAAACAGAACAAACATTGATCACAAAGCTGAACCTCAGTGAAACCCAGCCTCATTTATCAATTATATTCATATTAATATAAACAGAACCAACATTGATCAATGAGTTTAACCTCAGTGAAACGCAGTCTCATTCCTCAATTATTTTCATATTAATATAAAGAGAACCAACATTGATCACAATGCTGAACATCAGTGAAACCCAGCCGCATTCCTCAATTATAGTCATATTAATATAAACAGAACCAACATTGAACACAAAGCTGAACCTCAGTGAAACCCAGCCTCATTCATCAATTATATTCATATTAATATAAACAGAACCAACATTGACCACAAAGCTGAATCTCAGTGAAACCCAGCCTCATTCATCAATTATATTCATATTAATATAAACAGAACCAATATTGATCACAAAGCTAAACCTCAGTGAAACCCAGCCTCATTCATCAATTATATTCATATTAATATAAACAGAACCAATATTGATCAATGAGTTTAACCTCAGTGAAACCCAGCCTGATTCATCAATTATATTCATATTAATATAAAAAGAACCAACATTGACCACAAAGCTGAATCTCAGTGAAATCCAGCCTCATTCATCAATTTTATTCATATTAATATAAACAGAACCAACATTGATCACAAAGCTGAACCTCAGTGAAACCCAGCCTCATTCATCAATTATATTCATATTAATATAAACAGAACCAATATTGATCAATGAGTTTAAGTTCTTTGAAACACAGCCTCATTCATTAATTATATTCATATAAATATATACAGAACCAACATTGATCACAAAGCTGAACCTCAGTGAAACCCAGACTCATTCATCAATTATATTCATATTAATATAAACAGAACCAACATTGATCACAAAGCTGAACCTCAGTGAAACCCAGCCTCATTCATCAATTTTATTCATATTAATATAAACAGAACCAACATTGATCAATGAGTTTAACCTCAGTGAACCGCAGCCTCATTCCTCAATTATATTCATATTAATATAAACAGAACCAACATTGATCAATGAGTTTAAGTTCTTTGAAACACAGCCTCATTCATTTATTATATTCATATAAATATATACAGAACCAACATTGATCACAAAGCTGAACCTCAGTGAAACCCAGCCTCATTCATCAATTATATTCATATTAATATAAACAGAACCAACATTGATTAATGAGTTTAACCTCAGTGAAACGCAGCCTCATTCTTCAATTATATTCATATAAATATAAACAGAACCAACATTGATCACAAAGCTGAACCTCAGTGAAACACAGCCTCATTCATCAATTATATACATATTAATAAAAAACAGAACAAGCATTGATCAAAAAGCTGAACCTCAGTGAAACCCAGCCTCATTCATCAATTATATTCATATTAATATAAACAGAACCGACATTGATCACAAAGCTGAACCTCAGTGAAACCCAGCCTCATTCATCAATTATATTCATATTAATATAAAAAGAACCAACATTGATCACAAAGCTGAACCTCAGTGAAACCAAGCCTCAATCATCATTTATATTCATTTTAATATAAACAGAACCAACATTGATCAATGAAGTTTAACCTCAGTGAAACACAGCCTTATTCCTCAATTATATTCATATTAATATAAACAGAACCAACATTGATCACAAAGCTGAACCTCAGTGAAACCCAGCCTCATTCATCAATTATATTCATATTAATATAAACAGAACCGACATTGATCACAAAGCTGAACATCAGTGAAACCCAGCCTCATTCATCAATTTTATTCATATTAATATAAACAGAACCAACATTGATCAATGAGTTTAACCTCAGTGAAACCCAGCCTCATTCATCAATTTTATTCATATTAATATAAACAGAACCAACATTGATCAATGAGTTTAACCTCAGTGAAAAGCAGCCTCGTTCCTCAATTATATTTATATTAGTATAAACAGAACCAACATTGATCAATGAGTTTAGCCTCAGTGAAACCCAGCCTCATTCCTCAATTATATTCATATTAATATAAACAGAACCAACATTGATCACAAAGCTGAACCTCAGTGAAACCCAGCCTCATTCATCAATTATATTCATATTAATATAAACAAAACGAACATTGATCACAAAGCTAAACATCAGTGAAACCCAGCCTCATTCATCAATTATATTCATATTAATATAAACAGAACCAATATTGATCAATGAGTTTAACCTCAGTGAAACCCAGCCTCATTCATCAATTATATTCATATTAATATAAAAAGAACTAACATTGACCACAAAGCTGAATCTCAGTGAAATCCAGCCTCGTTCTTCAATTTTATTCATATTAATATAAACAGAACCAACATTGACCACAAAGCTGAACCTCAGTGAAACCCAGCCTCATTCATCAATTTTATTCATATTAATATAAACAGAACAACCATTGATCAATGAGTTTAACCTCAGTGAAACGCAGCCTCATTCCTCAATTATATTCATATTAATATAAACACCTCCCTGGTAAGGTCTATTCGGGGGTATTGGAGAGGAGGATCCGTCGGATAATCGAGCCTCGGATTCAGGAGATGCAGTGTGGCTTTCGTCCTGGCCGTGGAACAGTGGACCAGCTCTATACCCTCGGCAGGATCCTGGAGGGTGCATGGGAGTTCGCCCAACCAGTCTACATGTGTTTTGTGGACTTGGAGAAAGCGTTCGACCGTGTCCCTCGTGGAGTCCTGTGGGGGGTGCTCCGGGAATATGGAGTGCCGGACCCCTTGATAGGGGCCGTTCGGTCTCTCTATGACCGGTGCCAGAGTTTGGTCCGCATTGCCGGCAGTAAGTCGGATACGTTTCCGGTGAGAGTTGGACTCCGTCAGGGCTGCCCTTTGTCACCGATTCCGTTCCTAACTTTTATGGACAGAATTTCTAGGCGGAGCCAGGGCGTTGAGGGTGTCCCATTTGGCGACCTCAGAATCGGGTCTCTGCTTTTTGCAGATGATGTGGTTCTGTTAGCGTCGTCAGGCCGTGACCTTCAGCTCTCACTGGAGTGATTCGCAGCCGAGTGTGAAGCGGCTGGGATGAGAATCAGCACCTCCAAATCCGAGACTATGGTTCTCAGCCGGAAAAGGGTGGAATGCTCTCTCCGGGTCGGGAATGAGATCCTTCCCCAAGAGGAGGAGTTCAAGTATCTCGGGGTCTTGTTCACGAGTGACGGACGAATGGAGCGGGAGATTGACGGGCGGATCGGTGCGGCGCCTGCAGTGTTGCAGGCTCTGCACCGACCCGTCGTTGTGAAGAGGGAGCTGAGCCAGAAGGCGAAGCTCTCTACTTACTGGTCAATCTACGTTCCCATCCTCACCTATGGTCACGAGTTGTGGGTAGTGACCGAAAGAACAAGATCGTGAATACAAGCGGCCAAAATGGGTTTCCTCCGCAGGGTGTCTGGGCTCTCCCTTAGAGATAGGGTGAGAAGCTCAGTCATCCGGGAGGGGCTCGGAGTAGAACCGCTGCTCCTCCGCATTGAGAGGAGTCAGATGAGGTGGCTCGGGCATCTGGTTAGGATGCCCCCTGGGCGCCTCCCTGGGGAGGTGTTCCGGGCACGTCCCACTGGGAGGAGACCCCGGGGGAGACCCAGGACACGTTGGAGAGACTATGTCTCTCGGCTGGCCTGGGAACGCCTCGGGGTCCCCCCGGAAGAGCTGGAGGAAGTGGCCGGGGACAGAGACGTCTGGGTTTCTCTGCTCAAGCTGCTGCCCCCGCGACCCGACCCCCGGATAAGCGGCAGATGATGGATGGATGGATGGATATATCCTCCACCAACCAGACTTACAACCCCCGACTAGGGTAGCAGAATTTCTAAGCAGCTGTACCCCAAAACTACTATCAAAAATATATAAATTATTGTCTAAGATAGATGACACAATGTCTCTTCCATCCTCAAAATGGGAGGCAGATTTATCCATCAGTTCTGGTCATAGCTTCTAACCACAAATATGTTTGAACACCTTCATAAAGACTCGAAATCCTAATTTACAGCTCATACAATACAAAATCCTTCATAGAACACACTATACAGGACAAAGGATGTTCAGGATGGGTCTAACACACTCAAACATCTGCTCACATTGCACAGATAACACACCTGATGATTATGCACACGCTTTGTGGTTTTCTGCGCCTGTCCAGAAGTTCTGGCTTGAAGTCTGTGAGGACCTATCAACATGGCTAAAGTGTAGCATCCCTGCATGCCCCACACTGTGCATACTGGGTGACTTAGACAACATCAACATGGAAATTAACTCAGCACACATGGTTGTCACAGTGTTATGTATCGCAAAGAAAACTATTCTCATGAACTGGAAAGCGAAAAACAATCTGTGTATTAACCAGTTTAGAAATTTTCTTTTAGATTATATTAGCATGGAAACAATGTCTGCCTCCTCAAAACATCAATTGGCTGAATTTCATTCTCTCTGGTCCCCTCTGATTAGTTTTATCACATAGTGGTGGTGGTGGGTTGCTGGGTGATGGTGGGTCTCAGGCCCGGGCTGCTGCGACTGTTGTGACCGGGTGGTTTGTTTGTTTGTTTTTTGTAGAGGTTTTCCTGGGTGGGGTTGGGTTGAGTGGGGTGGGGCGGGATGGGTACCTTCTGGGGGTACAGTAGCTCCCGGAATATGGTCGCTGCAGGCCCCGAGCCTGGTGGACATCAGGCCCTCCTGCCCATTGTTGGCTCCCAGGTAGCGGGGATGCCTATTGCAGCCAGTCCCTGGCTGCCCTCTCTGGGGGAGAGTAGCTCCCCCGGTATATATCCCCATACCCCTCTCCCTTCTGGCTCCTGTACACAGCACACACTCACACATGAAGGGTTTTGGGGGCGTGTGTGTTCGGTGGGGTGTAGTGGATGGGGCCACGTAGGTGGTCCCCTTTGGTTGCACTCTGCAGTTCCCTGCCCCTGTTTTAATTACACCTTAGACATTACTACTTATCAAACACACTCACACACACACATTAGGTCTTGGGGGGTGGTTACACTGAGTGGCATCTGGTGGGCGGGGCTCTTTGGGTATGTAGGCTGCCCAGAGTGCCGCGCTCCCAGTTCTACAAGTTTGGCTGCCCCTCAATTTTAATTGCTCACTATTAGAAAATATTGAAGAGCCAGAAGGGTGAGGGGAGGGGTCTTCTTCGCACACCCCTGCTTCCTGGTGTCTGCTCGGGGCAGGAGGGGCCAGGAGGATTAATTAATTGTTCTGCTGGTTCGGGGTCTGTGGTGGCTGGGGGGTTGCTGGCCTCCTGGTGTGCCCGCTGCAATACACCCCAGCAGAGTCGAGGGAGGTAGGATGTGTGGATGTGTGGATGTATGGGACGTGAAAGTGTGTGTGGTAATGATTGGGCCTGGATCTGGGACTTGCTGTCGCCTGGCCTGCCTGTGTTTCTCCCGATGGGGCATCAGCGTTGCCTCTCCCCACTGCTCGCGACTTCACCCACCTGTGGGCACGTCTTGACTCCCAGGGCACTTGGCCAGGGGCGCTGGGGCAGGCGCTGACCCACTTTGTGGCTGTCTGGGGCGCTTGGCCCTCCTGGGTATTGGGTGGGGCCTCTGCCGGGGGGTTTGGGGGCGCTCGGGCTCCTGGGGCCCAGGTCCAGTGCACGGCCCATGTCTGGGCGGCTGGGGCCTAGCGGGGTCGGTGGGCTGTTGCCCCTGGTTCCCGGAGTGCCTCTGCCCTATGCTTATGGGGGCTCTTTCCGGGGGCTTCCTCTGCAGTCTTCTGGGTGGATGCGTGGTTGCCCCTGCGGTGGGCTGCCTGGGTTCTGTGCTCTGTGGGGGCTGCTGGTGGCCTGGGTCTTGTGGCCCTCTCTGCCTGCTTCTGATTGCTTGGGGGGGGGGCTGTGGATTGTGGCCCTGAACGCTTATACACTCATAACTAAGCACGGTTATCATGTAGGTCCTGTGCCATGGGTGTTGCATGTTCTCACACACACACACACACATTCATTAGTCCAGTAGCATGGTCACTAAGCAGTTGATGTATTATCATGTCGTCTCAGGTCATCTATATCCACAGCTGTGTTGTATGCGATTGCCGCTTCTTGTGCTTGTTTTTGTTTGTTTGTGTGTTTGTTTTTTCTCTGCTTGTCTGCTTTCAGGTGCTCCTGGTGGCGCTAAGGCTGGATTCCCCTCATAGGCCATGGATTGTTGTCTGTTTTGTTTTTTACAGGTGTAGCAGCTGGTTGTCTGGTTTCTGTTTCTATTTTTGTTCTGTTTCCTCTTCTTTCCTCTTCTTCTTTCCTTGTCCCCCGGTCCGGTTCAGTTCAGTTCATGTCATATATTGTAAACAGAAATAAATAAATGGGCATCAAGGGGAGCTTTACATTTATAAAACTTCCCTTGGCAAAACAAATCTGTTTGGCATCAAAGGTATTCAGACTACAATTCTTCTGACATAATGCTGAACAGGACAAGGGGAAAAAAAAGTAAAGAAGACAGTTCTGCCGAAAGCCAGGGATAGACCTGTTCTAAGTTCTATACTTTTTAAAAGGGGCGTGTTTATCAACTATGGAATTAGAAGATTTACAAAAATGGTCAAGTGCTAGATCTTCATCTGGGATTTTAACAGTGTCATATAACTATTCAACAGATCAGTTAAAAAAAAGCCTGTTCATGGAGATGTTTCAGGATCTGGATACCAAGCGTGGACCTAATGTTTTCATTTTTGCAATTCTGATACAGGCTATTGAGCAGTGATAACTAACACCAAGTTCAGATACTGCGGATTTTCTATCTTTGATTTGTCAAGATTGAGCCAACCAGGGACAACCTGGAAGGATCTCTTTGGTTTTGTAGGATCTGTAATTACCTGAGAAAGGTTGATATTGGTACACACCTTTTTTAAATGATCAGAGGAGGAGTTCAACTTGTTTAAATTAAAATTGCCACACAGAGATTGGGTTTAGGCCACATGCACACAGAATGACATCAACAAATATAAGAAATATTAAACATTTACACATAGATTTTTGAATATATGTAGAGGAATGATACTTTGAAATGTGCTCATTGCGGAGTTATGATCAGTTGAGTAATGAAGGTTGAACTATTCTGGGAAAGAGGTTCTATTCCCAGCATCATGATGGACACTCCTGATATAGAAGGTTTCGCTAACGCATTGGAATTGTTTTACTATTTTCATATGCATGTGCAATGAAGAATTGCTTGCTGCTGATAAATGCAAAGAAGAACAGCTTACACATAGATGCTCACATATAGGCTGCTGAATGCAATGAAGACCTGCTTATCAAGTAAAGTTCAATGTCAATGTGTAATATTCAATTAGGATTTGCAAAACAGTGAAGTTAAACAATGAATGGGTCCATAGTCGGTATGAGAAGACTACAGGAATATTTACCTGGGTGTACGTTCAAACAGAGATGAGAAAATTGCGATAAATAATTGTTTGTTTGTTTGTTAGTATGTATATGAATGTTATGTGTATAAACTGTGTTGAGTTATAGTTACTCAGTAGTGTCTCAGTGAAACAACCGACGGGGGAAGCCTTGCGATGACAACAAAAGCAGTGTTTTACTGATCAGTCAAGTTGCTCCAGTGTACTCCATACAAACTGGTTGGCTACTGAAGGGATAGAAAATGGGGAATACTTGTTTTAAAGCAAACAAGGAATTAGATGGGAAAAATACATGTTTTAACGGGACCCAGACAATATTAAATACTCAGACAGATGGGAGAAGAAGTGTAGTTTTGTAGGAAATCACAAAATTATTACATAGAATTAGTGAAATCAATTGAAGAATGCCTTTCTGAAGAGCTGTTTACCACAGATGAGCAGCTTTGCGACCAAGCACATTGTAGATCGCTTTACTGCCAAAATGATCTAATTTAATGGATTGGTTTAGACATGCATAACAGCATTTTAAGAACAAAGAGAGAAACAAAAAGGGACAACGCTTCATGGTGGAAGGTGATGTATTAATAACTGTGTATATGATGAAGGGGGTGGCAACACCCATTCCGAAATCCCGCCATTCCGACATCCCGCTATTCCGACATCCCACCATTCCGACATACCACCATTCCGACATACCACCATTCCGACATGCAAACGTCCCACCATTCCGACATCCCACCATTGCGACATCCCGCTATTCTGACGTTCAAATGTCCCACCATTCCGACAAGGCTTTCCGTATAAGGAAATGTGTGTTACTCAACAGGTGAGTCCCTTCTTTCTGTTCATGCAATTTATATGTTTAACATGTTTATAGACAAGCGTTATTAAAAACACAAAGTCTCGGCAACTGGAGGAGGAGAAGCAGTCCGCGGTGGTTTTCAATCACACACTCCAATGCCACTTGTTTCAACTTCCGAAAATTTAATCCAGGAAAAAAAGGCTTACAAACATGGACCAAAACGGCTCCATAACACGCACAAGAATCCAAAAGAAACGAAAGTTAACTAAAAGAAAGCAAATAAACAGTATGAAGTGGTCAAAATTGGTTTTACGCATGCCTATGTGCGTCTGGCACATGCGTCTTCGGGCTCTCCCACGTTGGTTTGTGGATGAAAGCTATATGTTCAGCTGTAATGTCATGTAAAAACAATCTCTACATGACATTTACTCCCAGGTGTGACCAGTTAGGTCCTTAAGATATCAACAGGCTGTATAAAGCTACAACCGTTGCGGCTGTGTGTTTGTGCCAAATGCGCAAAACCCATCCGCGCTTCCCAAAATTGGAGTGAGTACTCATAAATCACGTGAATAACATGAATAAACGTTTTTACTGCATTTTGTTGTGTTTTACACGTTCTATGCCGTCATTTCTATCTTCTCCTATTGGCAAGGCAAGGCAGAGTGCTCGCAACTGTGTCCTGTGCAGTAGCCGTGATATCTGTAATTGCAATTATTACTTTTGCATATGATGACAGCGTGCAAAAGACGCATGGGCTCTGTGGAGAGCTCCGCTCCAGCTGGCTGCTGTGACAGCTCACTGACACTGTATTTCTGCTTAATCAGTTTAAGTCTCGCCAGAGTTACATTAATATCTGTATTTTTATATTTGAAATTCAGGGGATTTTGATAATAGATTATTAAAGTTTGTTTGCGAGGCTGTGGCCTCTGCATGTGCAAAGCTTGTGTGCCAAACTTTAGGGCGTATTTGCGCCGGCATATCATTAGTGCAAAATGTTTTGGGTAAAAAATAGGCTATTAAAAGGAACTGTTGGAATGGCGGTATGTTAAAAAAAAACAAAAAACATACCGCCATTCCGACCATAGGAGGAAAAAAGTGTCGGAATGGTGGGACGTTTGATAAAAAATTAAGTGTCGCCATTCCGACAATTGGAGACCCATGTCGGAATGGCGAGATGTCGGAATGGCAGCATGTAACCATGATGAAGGAGAGACCATTTGAGCAGCACAGCCATTTCGCAGCACAGGGACAGCAATCCAAGTTACAGGATCTCCCACGTGGTATCACCTGTCACATTGTGTCAAGGCATCAAAAGAAGAAAAAATCACCAAACTCAAGGACAAAAAGACAAAGACTCCCGTGAACGAAGACAGAGGACTGACAAACCAGAAATACAAAAGGATTCTCGATATCAAGATCCAGAAGAAGAGGCTAACAATGCCACGAACACTTACGATGCTGGGAATGATGCCAGCAATGAACAGAGAAGAAGATTCAGTGTCATCAATCTGCATTACGTGCCTCTAATGAGGGGGTGAATATAGAATCCTCAACGATTACAACGTCTCTGGGAACTGTGACAACAACAAGGTTTAAACCATTTTGATATATATTGTAACCTATTGTCTAAGGAATAGTGCTGAAAATGAGGTAAATCTAATCCACCACTGTCCTTGGTCTTCTGTAGGGTTTTTAAACTAATACGTGGTGGTTTGTTTTTCCACAGAAATTTGGAGATGCATGAATCTAGTGACTTAAACCAAGTAGCAGATGGTTTTATGGGGATCATTGAGAACAAATAGTTAACTTTTGGTAGTATCATCATTTTAATGGATGTAACTCTCCCCATAAGTGATATAGGTAAGGACTTCCAACGAGAGATCGTCCTCTACTGTCTTTAATAATTGCACATAATTTAGCTTTGTTAGCTCTGAGAGCCTGGAGGAAATGTTTATGCCTAAATATCTAATATTTCCTGACTGTAAAGTGATCGCAGGTATATTATGGACCCTACAGTTAATGGGCAGAACTGTGGTCTTAGACCAGTTGATAGAGTAGTCAGAAAGTGCTGAGAATTTATTTATGAGTGTGATCGTGTGACTGAGAGACGTCTGTGAGTTCTGAAGGAAAAGTAATACATCATCAGCATAAAGACTTATTTTATGCTCAATATTTTGGGATTAATTACTCACAAACGGGTAAGAAAAGGTAGTATTGCCAGACCATACATGATCAAAACAGGGAGCGGAGGTGGTTCAGCTGCAAGGTGTGAATGTCTGACTATAGTTTGTAAAAAGCGGGTAAGATAAGGTGCGAATGCCCGACAATGTATGATCAAAAGAGGGAGCGGAGGGTTTTGGCTACAAGAAGGTTTGAATGTCCGACCATAGTTTGTAAAAAGCGGGTAAGAAAAGGTTACCATACATCATCAAAAGCAGGAGTGGATGTGTTCGGCTACAAGAAGGTGTGAATGTCCACCCATAATTACTGAAAAATGGGTAAGAAAAGGTGAAAATGCCCAACCATACATCATCAAAAGCAGGAGTGGATGTGTTCGGCTACAAGAAAGTTTGAATGTCCGACCATAGTTTGTAAAAAGCGGGTAAGAAAAGGTTCGAATGCCCGAACATAGACCATCAAAAGAGGGAGCGGAGGTGTTCCGCTTTAAGAAGGTGTAAATGTCCGACCATAGTTGGTAAAAAACGGGTAAGAAAAGGTTAAAATACTCGACTGTACACAATCAATAGGGGGAGCGGAGTTGTTTGGCTACAAGAAGGTGTGAAAGTCCGACCACGGTTTGTAAAAAGCGGGTAAGAAAAGGTTCGAATGCCCGAATATATACCATCAAAAGTGGAAGTGGATGTGTTCGGCTGCAAGAAGGTGTGAACGTCCGACCAAAGTTTGTAAAAAGCAGTTAAGAAAAGGTTCGAATATCCAACCAAACATAATCAAAAGTGGGAGCAGAGCTGTTCGACTGCAAGTAGGTGTGAATGTCAGATCATAATTTGCAAAAGGCTGATGAGAAAGGGTGAGAATGCCCGGCTATACACCATCAAATGCGGGAGCGGAAGTGTTCGGCTGTGAGTAGGTGTGAATGTCCAACCATAATTGCTGAAAAATGTGTTAGAAGAGACTAAAATGCCGGACAAGACATCATCAAATGCGGGAGCGGAGTTGTTCGGCTGTGAGTAGGTGTGAATCTCCGAGCATAGTTTGTAAAAAGGGGGTAAGAATAGGTTCGAATGCCCGAACATACACTATCAAAACAGGGAGCTGAGGTGGCTCAGCTGCAAGGTGTGAATGTCTGACTATAGTTTGTAAATAAGGTGCGAATGCCCAACAATGTATAATCAAAAGAGGGAGCGGAGGTTTTCGGCTACAAGAAGGTTTGAATGTCCGACCATAGTTTGTAAAAAGCGGGTAAGAAAAGGTTCAAATGCCTGACTATACACCATCAAAAGCAGGAGCAGAGGTGTTCCGCTGTAAGACGGTGTGAATGTCCGACCATATTTGGTAAAAAGCGGGTAAGAAAAGTTTAAAATACCCGACTGTACACAATCAATAGCGGGAGAGGAGGTGTTCAGCTGCAAGAAGGTGTGAATGTCCACCCATAATTACTGAAAAATGGGTAAGAAAAGGTGCGAATGCCAAACCATACATTATCAAAAGCAGATGTGAATGTCAGATCATAATTTGCAAAAAGCTGATGAGAAAAGGTTCGAATGCCCGACTATACACAATCAAAAGCGGGAGCGGGAGGTTTTCAGCTGCAAATCCTTCACTCAAACCAAGTGAAAACTGCTTTGTCCTTCATATTTATCAATGTCTAGATTTACTTCAACAAAGAACAACATTGTATTTTGCAGTAGAAGAAATAGCAACACTGAAGGATCAGGAATCCGAAAACACGCTTATTTTCATACGTTCTGCTTGATTTGGGATTTTGCTATAAAATTAATTCCTTCACTCAAACAAAGTGGAAACTGCTTTGTCCTTCATATTTATCAATGTCTATATCGATTTCAACAAAGAACAAGGCTGTATTTTGCAGTATAGGAAAGAGCAACACTGGAGGATCAGGAATCCGAGAATAAGCTTACTTTCATGAGTCCTGCACGATTTCGGATTTTCCTATAAAATGAATTGCTTTGCTCAAACCAAGTTAAAATTGCTTTGTCCTTCATAGTTATCCATGTCTAAAATGTATCAAGCATAAAGTTCCTCATATTACCCTGAATGAGAAAGAAGCATCCCTTTGGTTGAGCAATACGTTCCTTTTGCGGAGTTATGCATGATTTCGGATTTTGCTATAAAATTCATTCCTTCACACCTTTTTTTTCACCGCATTTTATAGATTATGGTTGGAAATTTCAACCACTCTAATCCGAAGACCTCTCCTCCCGCTTTTGTTAATATATTTGAACTTTAGTTGGACATTCACCCCTTTTTGCAGCTAAACCACCTCCGCTCCCTGTTTTGATCATGTATGGTCTGGCAATACTACATTTTCTTACCCGTTTGTGAGTAATTATGGCTGGATATTCACACCTACTTGCAGCTGAACACAATCTCTCTCGCTTTTAATTATGTTTGGATATTCGAACCTTTTCTTTGCTGCTTTTTGCCAACTTTGGTCGGACGTTCACACCTTCTTGCAGCCGAACACCTCCGCTTCCGCTTTTGATGGTATATATTCGGGCATTCGAACCTTTTCTTACCAGCTTTTTACAAACGATGGTTGGACTTTCACACCTTCTTGTAGCCGAACAACTCCGCTCCCGCTATTGATTGTGTACAGTCGGGTATTTTAACCTTTTCTTACCCGCTTTTTACCAACTTTGGTCGGACATTCACACCGTCTTACAGCGGAACATCTCCGCTCCCGCTTTTGATGGTGTATAGTCAGGCATTTGAACCTTTTCTTACCCGCTTTTTACAAACTATGGTCGGACATTCAAACCTTCGTGTAGCCGAAAACCTCTGCTCCCTCTTTTGATTATACATTGTCGGGCATTCGCACCTTATCTTACCCGCTTTTTACAAACTATAGTCAGACATTCACACCTTGCAGCTGAACCACCTCAGTTCCCTGTTTTGATCATGTAAGGTCTGGCAATACTACCTTTTCTTACCCCTTTGTGAGTAATTATGGCTGGACATTCACACCTACTTGCAGTCGAACAGCTCTGCTCCCGCTTTTGATTATGTTTGGTTGGATATTCGAACCTTTTCTTAACTGCTTTTTACAAACTTTGGTCGGACGTTCACACCTTCTTGCAGCCGAACACCTCCGCTTCCGCTTTTGATGGTGTATAGTCAGGCATTTGAACCTTTTCTTACCCGCTTTTTACAAACTATGGTCGGACATTCAAACCTTCTTGTAGCCAAAAACCTCCGCTCCCTCTTTTGATCATACATTGTCGGGCATTCGCACCTTTTCTTACCCGTTTTTTACAAACCATGGTCGGACTTTCACACATTCTTGTAGCCAAACACATCCGCTCCCGCTATTGATTGTGTACAGTCGGGTATTTTAACCTTTTCTTACCCACTTTTTACCAACTATGGTCGGACATTCACAACTTATAGCGGAACACCTGCGCTCCCTCTTTTGATGGTGTATGTTTGGGCATTCGAACCTTTTCTTACCCGCTTTTTACAAACTATGCTCGGACATTCAAACCTTCTTGTAGCCGAACACATCCACTCCTTCTTTTGATGATGTATGCTTGGGCATTCAAACCTACTTTTTACCCGCTTTTCATTAATTTTGGGTGGACATTCACACCTTGTCACAGCCAAACACCTCCGCTCCCTGTTTTGATCATGTATGGTTGGACATTCGCACCTTTTCTCACCCGCTTTTTGCAAACTATGGTCGACTGTTCACAGCTTCCTCTCCACCATACTTGTATGGTGGGATATTCACACCCACTTGCATCCGAAGACCTTTTGTTGATATTTAGTTGGTCATTCGCAGCTTACCCGCTTTTGGCAAACTATGGCCTTCTTGCAGCCAAACACCTCTGATCTCGCTTTTAATAATGTAAGGTTGGGCATTCAGACCTTGCTTCACCTGCTTTTCACCAAATATAGTCGGACATTCACACCTTCTTGCAGCCGAACACTTCCGCTCCACCTTTTAGTGTTCTATCACACCTTTTTTTCACCGAATTTTATAGATTATGGTTGGAAATTCTCAACCACTCTCATCCGAAGACCTCTCCTCCCGCTTTTGTTAATATATTTGAACTTTAGTGAGACATTCACACCTTCTTGCAGCTGAACCACCTCCGCTCCCTGTTTTGATCATGTATGGTCTGGCAATACTACCTTTTCTTACCCGTTTGTGAGTAATTATGGCTGGACATTCACACCTACTTGCAGCCGAACACCACCTCTCTCGCTTTTGATGATGTATGGACCGGCATTCTTACCTTTTCTAACACATTTTTCAGAAATTACGGTCAGAGATTCACACCTACTCACAGCCGAACAACTCCGCTCCCGCATTTGATGGTGTGCAGTCGGACATTCTCACCCTTTCTCATCAGCTTTTTGCAAATTATGATCTGACATTCACACCTACTTGCAGTCGAAAAGCTATGCTCCCGCTTTTGATTATGTTTGGTTGGATATTCAAACCTTTTCTTAACTGCTTTTTACAAACTTTGGTTGGACGTTCACACCTTCTTGTAGCCGAACACATCCACTCCTGCTTTTGATGATGTATGGTTGGGCATTCGCACCTTTTTTTTACCCATTTGTCAGGAATAATGGGTGGATATTCACACCTTCTTGCAGCTGAACACCTCCTCTCCCACTTATGATCATGTGCGCTTTGATTTTCGAAAATTTTCTTTCATGTTTTCTAGCAATTATTGATGGACATTTAGACTTGCAGCTGAACACCTCCGCTCCTGCTTTTGATAAAGAAGGAAGGAATTCGTTTTATAGGAGAATCCGAATTCGTGCATAACTCGTAAAATAGAGCTTATTTTCGGATTCCTGAAGAATGGGTCTGGTTCTTTCTCATAATACAAAGTTTGTTGTTTATTGTTGAAACTTCATCAGACCGTTAGATATAGTCGGACTCACCTCGACGCACGGCTTGGGATCTGGAACCAGTACTCTTGAGAGGGGTTGGACTCTCTTCCACTCTGGAGTTGCCCGTGGTGAGAGGCGCAGAGCAGGTGTGGGCATACTTATTGCCCCCCGGCTGTGTGCCAGTACATTGGGGTTTACCCCAGTGAACGAGAGGGTAGCCTCCCTCCGCCTTGGGTGGGGGGACGAGTCCTGACTGTTGTTTGTGCCTATGCGCCAAACAGCAGTTCAGAGTACCTACCCTTTTTGGAGTCTCTGGGGGAGGCACTGGAGAATGCTCCTACCGGAGACTCCCTCATTCTGCTGGGGGACTTCAATGCTCACGTGGGCAATGACAGTGAGACCTGGAGGGGTGTGATTGGGAGGAACGGCCCCCCCCGATCTGAATCAGAGTGGTGTTATGTTGTTGGACTTCTGTGCCAGTCATAGACTGTCCATAACGAACACCATGTTCAGGCATAAGGGTGTCCATATGTGCACTTGGCACCAGGACACCCTTGGCCGCAGTTCGATGATCGACTTTGTGGTTGTATCATCGGACTTGCGGCCGTATGTCCTGGACACTCGGGTGAAGAGAGGGGCGGAGCTGTCAACTGATCACCACCTGGTGGTGAGTTGGCTCCGCTGGTGGGGGAGGATGCCGATCAGACCTGGCAGGCCCAAACGTATTGTGAGGGTCTGCTGGGAGCGTTTGTCAGAATCCCCCGTCAGAAGGAGCTTTAACTCCCACCTCCAGCAGAGCTTCAACCATATTTGAGGTGGGGGACATTGAATGGGCCATGTTCCGTGACTCCATTGCCGAGGCAGCTGGTCGGAGTTGTGGCCGTAAGGTGGTCGGTGCCTGTCGTGGCGGCAACCCTCGAACCTGCTGGTGGACACCAGTGGTGAGGGAAGCCGTCAAGCTGAAGAAGGAGTCCTATCGGGCCTTTTTGGCCAGTGGGACCCTGGAAGAAGCTGATAGGTACCGACGGGCCAGACGGGCCGCGGCTTTGGCGGTTGCTGAGGCAAAAACTCGGGCCTGGGAGGAGTTCGGTGAGACCATGGAGAACGATTTCCGGACGGCCTCGAAAAGATTCTGGTCCACCATCCGGCGTCTCAGGGGGGGGGGGGGGAGTGGCTGACCTTTGCTGACCTCAACTAGGGATGTTGTGAGTTTCGGTGGGGGGAGTACTTCGAGGAACTCCTCAATCCTACCAACACGTGCTCGGAAGAGGCAGAGTCGGAGAGCTCGGAGACGGGGCCTCCCATTTCTGGGGCTGAGGTTGCCGAGGTGGTTAAAAAGTTCCTCGGTGGCAAGGCCCCGGGGGTGGATGAGGTCCGTCCTGAGTTTCTCAAGGCTCTGGATGTTGTAGGGCTGTCTTGGCTGACACGCCTCTGCAGTATCGCGTGGACATCGGGGACAGTGCCTCTGGACTGGCAGATTGGGGTGGTGGTCCCCCTCTTTAAAAAGGGGGACCGGAGGGTGTGTTCCAACTATAGGGGTATCACACTCCTCAGCCTCCCTGGTAAGGTCTATTCGGGGGTATTGGAGAGGAGGATCCGTCGGATAATCGAGCCTCGGATTCAGGAGATGCAGTGTGGCTTTCGTCCTGGCCGTGGAACAGTGGACCAGCTCTATACCCTCGGCAGGATCCTGGAGGGTGCATGGGAGTTCGCCCAACCAGTCTACATGTGTTTTGTGGACTTGGAGAAAGCGTTCGACCGTGTCCCTCGTGGAGTCCTGTGGGGGGTGCTCCGGGAATATGGAGTGCCGGACCCCTTGATAGGGGCCGTTCGGTCTCTGTATGACCGGTGCCAGAGTTTGGTCCGCATTGCCGGCAGTAAGTCGGATACGTTTCCGGTGAGAGATGGACTCCGTCAGGGCTGCCCTTTGTCACCGATTCCGTTCCTAACTTTTATGGACAGAATTTCTAGGCGGAGCCAGGGCGTTGAGGGTGTCCCATTTGGCGACCTCAGAATCGGGTCTCTGCTTTTTGCAGATGATGTGGTTCTGTTAGCGTCGTCAGGCCGTGACCTTCAGCTCTCACTGGAGTGATTCGCAGCCAAGTGTGAAGCGGCTGGGATGAGAATCAGCACCTCCAAATCCGAGACTATGGTTCTCAGCCGGAAAAGGGTGGAATGCTCTCTCCGGGTCGGGAATGAGATCCTTCCCCAAGAGGAGGAGTTCAAGTATCTCGGGGTCTTGTTCACGAGTGACGGACGAATGGAGCGGGAGATTGACGGGCGGATCGGTGCGGCGCCTGCAGGCTCTGCACCGACCCGTCGTTGTGAAGAGGGAGCTGAGCCAGAAGGCGAAGCTCTCTACTTACTGGTCAATCTACGTTCCCATCCTCACCTATGGTCACGAGTTGTGGGTAGTGACCGAAAGAACAAGATCGTGAATACAAGCGGCCAAAATGGGTTTCCTCCGCAGGGTGTCTGGGCTCTCCCTTAGAGATAGGGTGAGAAGCTCAGTCATCCGGGAGGGGCTCGGAGTAGAACCGCTGCTCCTCCGCATTGAGAGGAGTCAGATGAGGTGGCTCGGGCATCTGGTTAGGATGCCCCCTGGGCGCCTCCCTGGGGAGGTGTTCCGGGCACGTCCCACTGGGAGGAGACCCCGGGGGAGACCCAGGACACGTTGGAGAGACTATGTCTCTCGGCTGGCCTGGGAACGCCTCGGGGTCCCCCCGGAAGAGCTGGAGGAAGTGGCCGGGGACAGAGACGTCTGGGTTTCTCTGCTCAAGCTGCTGCCCCCGCGACCCGACCCCCGGATAAGCGGAAGATGATGGATGGATGGATGGATATATCCTCCACCAACCAGACTTACAACCCCCGACTAGGGTAGCAGAATTTCTAAGCAGCTGTACCCCAAAACTACTATCAAAAATATATAAATTATTGTCTAAGATAGATGACACAATGTCTCTTCCATCCTCAAAATGGGAGGCAGATTTATCCATCAGTTCTGGTCATAGCTTCTAACCACAAATATGTTTGAACACCTTCATAAAGACTCGAAATCCTAATTTCCAGCTCATACAATACAAAATCCTTCATAGAACACACTATACAGGACAAAGGATGTTCAGGATGGGTCTAACACACTCAAACATCTGCTCACATTGCACAGATAACACACCTGATGATTATGCACACGCTTTGTGGTTTTCTGCGCCTGTCCAGAAGTTCTGGCTTGAAGTCTGTGAGGACCTATCAACATGGCTAAAGTGTAGCATCCCTGCATGCCCCACACTGTGCATACTGGGTGACTTAGACAACATCAACATGGAAATTAACTCAGCACACATGGTTGTCACAGTGTTATGTATCGCAAAGAAAACTATTCTCATGAACTGGAAAGCGAAAAACAATCTGTGTATTAACCAGTTTAGAAATTTTCTTTTAGATTATATTAGCATGGAAACAATGTCTGCCTCCTCAAAACATCAATTGGCTGAATTTCATTCTCTCTGGTCCCCTCTGATTAGTTTTATCACATAGTGGTGGTGGTGGGTTGCTGGGTGATGGTGGGTCTCAGGCCCGGGCTGCTGCGACTGGTGTGACCGGGTGGTTTGTTTGTTTGTTTTTTGTAGAGGTCTTCCTGGGTGGGGTTGGGTTGAGTGGGGTGGGGCGGGATGGGTACCTTCTGGGGGTACAGTAGCTCCCGGAATATGGTCGCTGCAGGCCCCGAGCCTGGTGGACATCAGGCCCTCCTGCCCATTGTTGGCTCCCAGGTAGCGGGGATGCCTATTGCAGCCAGTCCCTGGCTGCCCTCTCTGGGGGAGAGTAGCTCCCCCGGTATATATCCCCATACCCCTCTCCCTTCTGGCTCCTGTACACAGCACACACTCACACATGAAGGGTTTTGGGGGCGTGTGTGTTCGGTGGGGTGTAGTGGATGGGGCCACGTAGGTGGTCCCCTTTGGTTGCACTCTGCAGTTCCCTGCCCCTGTTTTAATTACACCTTAGACATTACTACTTATCAAACACACTCACACACACACATTAGGTCTTGGGGGGTGGTTACACTGAGTGGCATCTGGTGGGCGGGGCTCTTTGGGTATGTAGGCTGCCCAGAGTGCCGCGCTCCCAGTTCTACAAGTTTGGCTGCCCCTCAATTTTAATTGCTCACTATTAGAAAATATTGAAGAGCCAGAAGGGTGAGGGGAGGGGTCTTCTTCGCACACCCCTGCTTCCTGGTGTCTGCTCGGGGCAGGAGGGGCCAGGAGGATTAATTAATTGTTCTGCTGGTTCGGGGTCTGTGGTGGCTGGGGGGTTGCTGGCCTCCTGGTGTGCCCGCTGCAATACACCCCAGCAGAGTCGAGGGAGGTAGGATGTGTGGATGTGTGGATGTATGGGACGTGAAAGTGTGTGTGGTAATGATTGGGCCTGGATCTGGGATTTGCTGTCGCCTGGCCTGCCTGTGTTTCTCCCGATGGGGCATCAGCGTTGCCTCTCCCCACTGCTCGCGACTTCACCCACCTGTGGGCACGTCTTGACTCCCAGGGCACTTGGCCAGGGGCGCTGGGGCAGGCGCTGACCCACTTTGTGGCTGTCTGGGGCGCTTGGCCCTCCTGGGTATTGGGTGGGGCCTCTGCCGGGGGGTTTGGGGGCGCTCGGGCTCCTGGGGCCCAGGTCCAGTGCACGGCCCATGTCTGGGCGGCTGGGGCCTGGCGGGGTCGGTGGGCTGTTGCCCCTGGTTCCCGGAGTGCCTCTGCCCTATGCTTATGGGGGCTCTTTCCGGGGGCTTCCTCTGCAGTCTTCTGGGTGGATGCGTGGTTGCCCCTGCGGTGGGCTGCCTGGGTTCTGTGCTCTGTGGGGGCTGCTGGTGGCCTGGGTCTTGTGGCCCTCTCTGCCTGCTTCTGATTGCTTGGGGGGGGGCTGTGGATTGTGGCCCTGTACGCTTATACACTCATAACTAAGCACGGTTATCATGTAGGTCCTGTGCCATGGGTGTTGCATGTTCTCACACACACACACACACATTCATTAGTCCAGTAGCATGGTCACTAAGCAGTTGATGTATTATCATGTCGTCTCAGGTCATCTATATCCACAGCTGTGTTGTATGCGATTGCCGCTTCTTGTGCTTGTTTTTGTTTGTTTGTGTGTTTGTTTTTTCTCTGCTTGTCTGCTTTCAGGTGCTCCTGGTGGCGCTAAGGCTGGATTCCCCTCATAGGCCATGGATTGTTGTCTGTTTTGTTTTTTACAGGTGTAGCAGCTGGTTGTCTGGTTTCTGTTTCTATTTTTGTTCTGTTTCCTCTTCTTTCCTCTTCTTCTTTCCTTGTCCCCCGGTCCGGTTCAGTTCAGTTCATGTCATATATTGTAAACAGAAATAAATAAATGGGCATCAAGGGGAGCTTTACATTTATAAAACTTCCCTTGGCAAAACAAATCTGTTTGGCATCAAAGGTATTCAGACTACAATTCTTCTGACATAATGCTGAACAGGACAAGGGGAAAAAAAAGTAAAGAAGACAGTTCTGCCGAAAGCCAGGGATAGACCTGTTCTAAGTTCTATACTTTTTAAAAGGGGCGTGTTTATCAACTATGGAATTAGAAGATTTACAAAAATGGTCAAGTGCTAGATCTTCATCTGGGATTTTAACAGTGTCATATAACTATTCAACAGATCAGTTAAAAAAAAGCCTGCTCATGGAGATGTTTCAGGATCTGGATACCAAGCGTGGACCTAATGTTTTCATTTTTGCAATTCTGATACAGGCTATTGAGCAGTGATAACTAACACCAAGTTCAGATACTGCGGATTTTCTACCTTTGATTTGTTAAGATTGAGCCAACCAGGGACAACCTGGAAGGATCTCTTTGGTTTTGTAGGATCTGTAATTACCTGAGAAAGGTTGATATTGGTACACACCTTTTTTAAATGATCAGAGGCAGAGTTCAACTTGTTTAAATTAAAATTGCCACACAGAGATTGGGTTTAGGCCACATGCACACAGAATGACATCAACAAATATAAGAAATATTAAACATTTACACATAGATTTTTGAATATATGTAGAGGAATGATACTTTGAAATGTGCTCATTGCGGAGTTATGATCAGTTGAGTAATGAAGGTTGAACTATTCTGGGAAAGAGGTTCTATTCCCAGCATCATGATGGACACTCCTGATATAGAAGGTTTCGCTAACGCATTGGAATTGTTTTACTATTTTCATATGCATGTGCAATGAAGAATTGCTTGCTGCTGATAAATGCAAAGAAGAACAGCTTACACATAGATGCTCACATATAGGCTGCTGAATGCAATGAAGACCTGCTTATCAAGTAAAGTTCAATGTCAATGTGCAATATTCAATTAGGATTTGCAAAACAGTGAAGTTAAACAATGAATGGGTCCATAGTCGGTATGAGAAGACTACAGGAATATTTACCTGGGTGTACGTTCAAACAGAGATGAGAAAATTGCGATAAATAATTGTTTGTTTGTTTGTTAGTATGTATATGAATGTTATGTGTATAAACTGTGTTGAGTTATAGTTACTCAGTAGTGTCTCAGTGAAACAACCGACGGGGGAAGCCTTGCGGTGACAACAAAAGCAGTGTTTTACTGATCAGTCAAGTTGCTCCAGTGTACTCCATACAAACTGGTTGGCTACTGAAGGGATGCATTTTAACAGCATTTTAAGAACAAAGAGAGAAACAAAAAGGGACAACGCTTCATGGTGGAAGGTGATGTATTAATAACTGTGTATATGATGAAGGGGGTGGCAACACCCATTCCGAAATCCCGCCATTCCGACATCCCGCTATTCCGACATCCCACCATTCCGACATACCACCATTCCGACATACCACCATTCCGACATGCAAACGTCCCACCATTCCGACATCCCACCATTGCGACATCCCGCTATTCTGACGTTCAAATGTCCCACCATTCCGACAAGGCTTTCCGTATAAGGAAATGTGTGTTACTCAACAGGTGAGTCCCTTCTTTCTGTTCATGCAATTTATATGTTTAACATGTTTATAGACAAGCGTTATTAAAAACACAAAGTCTCGGCAACTGGAGGAGAAGAAGCAGTCCGCGGTGGTTTTCAATCACACACTCCAATGCCACTTGTTTCAACTTCCGAAAATTTAATCCAGGAAAAAAAGGCTTACAAACATGGACCAAAACGGCTCCATAACACGCACAAGAATCCAAAAGAAACGAAAGTTAACTAAAAGAAAGCAAATAAACAGTATGAAGTGGTCAAAATTGGTTTTACGCATGCCTATGTGCGTCTGGCACATGCGTCTTCGGGCTCTCCCACGTTGGTTTGTCGATGAAAGCTATATGTTCAGCTGTAATGTCATGTAAAAACAATCTCTACATGACATTTAGTCCCAGGTGTGACCAGTTAGGTCCTTAAGATATCAACAGGCTGTATAAAGCTACAACCGTTGCGGCTGTGTGTTTGTGCCAAATGCGCAAAACCCATCCGCGCTTCCCAAAATTGGAGTGAGTACTCATAAATCACGTGAATAACATGAATAAACGTTTTTACTGCATTTTGTTGTGTTTTACACGTTCTATGCTGTCATTTCTATCTTCTCCTATTGGCAAGGCAAGGCAGAGTGCTCGCAACTGTGTCCTGTGCAGTAGCCGTGATATCTGTAATTGCAATTATTACTTTTGCATATGATGACAGCGTGCAAAAGACGCATGGGCTCTGTGGAGAGCTCCGCTCCAGCTGGCTGCTGTGACAGCTCACTGACACTGTATTTCTGCTTAATCAGTTTCAGTCTCGCCAGAGTTACATTAATATCTGTATTTTTATATTTGAAATTCAGGGGATTTTGATAATAGATTATTAAAGTTTGTTTGCGAGGCTGTGGCCTCTGCATGTGCAAAGCTTGTGCGCCAAACTTTAGGGCGTATTTGCGCCGGCATATCATTAGTGCAAAATGTTTTGGGTAAAAAATAGGCTATTAAAAGGAACTGTCGGAATGGCGGTATGTTAAAAAAAAAAAAAAAACATGCCGCCATTCCGACCATAGGAGGAAAAAAGTGTCGGAATGGTGGGACGTTTGATAAAAAATTAAGTGTCGCCATTCCGACAATTGGAGACCCATGTCGGAATGGCGAGATGTCGGAATGGCAGCATGTAACCATGATGAAGGAGAGACCATTTGAGCAGCACAGCCATTTCGCAGCACAGGGACAGCAGTCCAAGTTACAGGATCTCCCACGTGGTATCACCTGTCACATTGTGTCAAGGCATCAAAAGAAGAAAAAATCACCAAACTCAAGGACAAAAAGACAAAGACTCCGGTGAACGAAGAGAGAGTACTGACAAACCAGAAATACAAAAGGATTCTCGATATCAAGATCCAGAAGAAGAGGCTAACAATGCCACGAACACTTACGATGCTGGGAATGATGCCAGCAATGAACAGAGAAGAAGATTCAGTGTCATCAATCTGCATTACGTGCCTCTAATGAGGGGGTGAATATAGAATCCTCAACGATTACAACGTCTCTGGGAACTGTGACAACAACAAGGTTTAAACCATTTTGATATATATTGTAACCTATTGTCTAAGGAATAGTGCTGAAAATGAGGTAAATCTAATCCACCACTGTCCTTGGTCTTCTGTAGGGTTTTTAAACTAATACGTGGTGGTTTGTTTTTCCACAGAAATTTGGAGATGCATGAATCTAGTGACTTAAACCAAGTAGCAGATGGTTTTATGGGGATCATTGAGAACAAATAGTTAACTTTTGGTAGTATCATCATTTTAATGGATGTAACTCTCCCCATAAGTGATATAGGTAAGGACTTCCAACGAGAGATCGTCCTCTACTGTCTTTAATAATTGCACATAATTTAGCTTTGTTAGCTCTGAGAGCCTGGAGGAAATGTTTATGCCTAAATATCTAATATTTCCTGACTGTAAAGTGATCGCAGGTATATTATGGACCCTACAGTTAATGGGCAGAACTGTGGTCTTAGACCAGTTGATAGAGTAGTCAGAAAGTGCTGAGAATTTATTTATGAGTGTGATCGTGTGACTGAGAGACGTCTGTGAGTTCTGAAGGAAAAGTAATACATCATCAGCATAAAGACTTATTTTATGCTCAATATTTTGGGATTAATTACTCACAAACGGGTAAGAAAAGGTAGTATTGCCAGACCATACATGATCAAAACAGGGAGCGGAGGTGGTTCAGCTGCAAGGTGTGAATGTCTGACTATAGTTTGTAAAAAGCGGGTAAGATAAGGTGCGAATGCCCGACAATGTATGATCAAAAGAGGGAGCGGAGGGTTTTGGCTACAAGAAGGTTTGAATGTCCGACCATAGTTTGTAAAAAGCGGGTAAGAAAAGGTTACCATACATCATCAAAAGCAGGAGTGGATGTGTTCGGCTACAAGAAGGTGTGAATGTCCACCCATAATTACTGAAAAATGGGTAAGAAAAGGTGAAAATGCCCAACCATACATCATCAAAAGCAGGAGTGGATGTGTTCGGCTACAAGAAAGTTTGAATGTCCGACCATAGTTTGTAAAAAGCGGGTAAGAAAAGGTTCGAATGCCCGAACATAGACCATCAAAAGAGGGAGCGGAGGTGTTCCGCTTTAAGAAGGTGTAAATGTCCGACCATAGTTGGTAAAAAACGGGTAAGAAAAGGTTAAAATACTCGACTGTACACAATCAATAGGGGGAGCGGAGTTGTTTGGCTACAAGAAGGTGTGAAAGTCCGACCACGGTTTGTAAAAAGCGGGTAAGAAAAGGTTCGAATGCCCGAATATATACCATCAAAAGTGGAAGTGGATGTGTTCGGCTGCAAGAAGGTGTGAACGTCCGACCAAAGTTTGTAAAAAGCAGTTAAGAAAAGGTTCGAATATCCAACCAAACATAATCAAAAGTGGGAGCAGAGCTGTTCGACTGCAAGTAGGTGTGAATGTCAGATCATAATTTGCAAAAGGCTGATGAGAAAGGGTGAGAATGCCCGGCTATACACCATCAAATGCGGGAGCGGAAGTGTTCGGCTGTGAGTAGGTGTGAATGTCCAACCATAATTGCTGAAAAATGTGTTAGAAGAGACTAGAATGCCGGACAAGACATCATCAAATGCGGGAGCGGAGTTGTTCGGCTGTGAGTAGGTGTGAATCTCCGAGCATAGTTTGTAAAAAGGGGGTAAGAATAGGTTCGAATGCCCGAACATACACTATCAAAACAGGGAGCTGAGGTGGCTCAGCTGCAAGGTGTGAATGTCTGACTATAGTTTGTAAATAAGGTGCGAATGCCCAACAATGTATAATCAAAAGAGGGAGCGGAGGTTTTCGGCTACAAGAAGGTTTGAATGTCCGACCATAGTTTGTAAAAAGCGGGTAAGAAAAGGTTCAAATGCCTGACTATACACCATCAAAAGCAGGAGCAGAGGTGTTCCGCTGTAAGACGGTGTGAATGTCCGACCATATTTGGTAAAAAGCGGGTAAGAAAAGGTTAAAATACCCGACTGTACACAATCAATAGCGGGAGAGGAGGTGTTCAGCTGCAAGAAGGTGTGAATGTCCACCCATAATTACTGAAAAATGGGTAAGAAAAGGTGCGAATGCCAAACCATACATTATTAAAAGCAGATGTGAATGTCAGATCATAATTTGCAAAAAGCTGATGAGAAAAGGTTCGAATGCCCGACTATACACAATCAAAAGCGGGAGCGGGAGGTTTTCAGCTGCAAATCCTTCACTCAAACCAAGTGAAAACTGCTTTGTCCTTCATATTTATCAATGTCTAGATTGACTTCAACAAAGAACAACATTGTATTTTGCAGTAGAAGAAATAGCAACACTGAAGGATCAGGAATCCGAAAACACGCTTATTTTCATACGTTCTGCTTGATTTGGGATTTTGCTATAAAATTAATTCCTTCACTCAAACAAAGTGGAAACTGCTTTGTCCTTCATATTTATCAATGTCTATATCGATTTCAACAAAGAACAAGGCTGTATTTTGCAGTATAGGAAAGAGCAACACTGGAGGATCAGGAATCCGAGAATAAGCTTACTTTCATGAGTCCTGCACGATTTCGGATTTTCCTATAAAATGAATTGCTTTGCTCAAACCAAGTTAAAATTGCTTTGTCCTTCATAGTTATCCATGTCTAAAATGTATCAAGCATAAAGTTCCTCATATTACCCTGAATGAGAAAGAAGCATCCCTTTGGTTGAGCAATACGTTCCTTTTGCGGAGTTATGCATGATTTCGGATTTTGCTATAAAATTCATTCCTTCACACCTTTTTTTTTTCACCGCATTTTATAGATTATGGTTGGAAATTTCAACCACTCTAATCCGAAGACCTCTCCTCCCGCTTTTGTTAATATATTTGAACTTTAGTTGGACATTCACCCCTTTTTGCAGCTAAACCACCTCCGCTCCCTGTTTTGATCATGTATGGTCTGGCAATACTACATTTTCTTACCCGTTTGTGAGTAATTATGGCTGGATATTCACACCTACTTGCAGCTGAACACAATCTCTCTCGCTTTTAATTATGTTTGGATATTCGAACCTTTTCTTTGCTGCTTTTTGCCAACTTTGGTCGGACGTTCACACCTTCTTGCAGCCGAACACCTCCGCTTCCGCTTTTGATGGTATATATTCGGGCATTCGAACCTTTTCTTACCAGCTTTTTACAAACGATGGTTGGACTTTCACACCTTCTTGTAGCCGAACAACTCCGCTCCCGCTATTGATTGTGTACAGTCGGGTATTTTAACCTTTTCTTACCCGCTTTTTACCAACTATGGTCGGACATTCACACCGTCTTACAGCGGAACATCTCCGCTCCCGCTTTTGATGGTGTATAGTCAGGCATTTGAACCTTTTCTTACCCGCTTTTTACAAACTATGGTCGGACATTCAAACCTTCGTGTAGCCGAAAACCTCTGCTCCCTCTTTTGATTATACATTGTCGGGCATTCGCACCTTATCTTACCCGCTTTTTACAAACTATAGTCAGACATTCACACCTTGCAGCTGAACCACCTCAGTTCCCTGTTTTGATCATGTAAGGTCTGGCAATACTACCTTTTCTTACCCCTTTGTGAGTAATTATGGCTGGACATTCACACCTACTTGCAGTCGAACAGCTCTGCTCCCGCTTTTGATTATGTTTAGTTGGATATTCGAACCTTTTCTTAACTGCTTTTTACAAACTTTGGTCGGACGTTCACACCTTCTTGCAGCCGAACACCTCCGCTTCCGCTTTTGATGGTGTATAGTCAGGCATTTGAACCTTTTCTTACCCGCTTTTTACAAACTATGGTCGGACATTCAAACCTTCTTGTAGCCAAAAACCTCCGCTCCCTCTTTTGATCATACATTGTCGGGCATTCGCACCTTTTCTTACCCGTTTTTTACAAACCATGGTCGGACTTTCACACATTCTTGTAGCCAAACAGATCCGCTCCTGCTATTGATTGTGTACAGTCGGGTATTTTAACCTTTTCTTACCCACTTTTTACCAACTATGGTCGGACATTCACAACTTACAGCGGAACACCTGCGCTCCCTCTTTTGATGGTGTATGTTTGGGCATTCGAACCTTTTCTTACCCGCTTTTTACAAACTATGCTCGGACATTCAAACCTTCTTGTAGCCGAACACATCCACTCCTTCTTTTGATGATGTATGCTTGGGCATTCAAACCTACTTTTTACCCGCTTTTCATTAATTTTGGGTGGACATTCACACCTTGTCACAGCCAAACACCTCCGCTCCCTGTTTTGATCATGTATGGTTGGACATTCGCACCTTTTCTCACCCGCTTTTTGCAAACTATGGTCGACTGTTCACAGCTTCCTCTCCACCATACTTGTATGGTGGGATATTCACACCCACTTGCATCCGAAGACCTTTTGTTGATATTTAGTTGGTCATTCGCAGCTTACCCGCTTTTGGCAAACTATGGCCTTCTTGCAGCCAAACACCTCTGATCTCGCTTTTAATAATGTAAGGTTGGGCATTCAGACCTTGCTTCACCTGCTTTTCACCAAATATAGTCGGACATTCACACCTTCTTGCAGCCGAACACTTCCGCTCCACCTTTTAGTGTTCTATCACACCTTTTTTTCACCGAATTTTATAGATTATGATTGGAAATTCTCAACCACTCTCATCCGAAGACCTCTCCTCCCGCTTTTGTTAATATATTTGAACTTTAGTGAGACATTCACACCTTCTTGCAGCTGAACCACCTCCGCTCCCTGTTTTGATCATGTATGGTCTGGCAATACTACCTTTTCTTACCCGTTTGTGAGTAATTATGGCTGGACATTCACACCTACTTGCAGCCGAACACCACCTCTCTCGCTTTTGATGATGTATGGACCGGCATTCTTACCTTTTCTAACACATTTTTCAGAAATTACGGACAGAGATTCACACCTACTCACAGCCGAACAACTCCGCTCCCGCATTTGATGGTGTGCAGTCGGACATTCTCACCCTTTCTCATCAGCTTTTTGCAAATTATGATCTGACATTCACACCTACTTGCAGTCGAAAAGCTATGCTCCCGCTTTTGATTATGTTTGGTTGGATATTCAAACCTTTTCTTAACTGCTTTTTACAAACTTTGGTTGGACGTTCACACCTTCTTGTAGCCGAACACATCCACTCCTGCTTTTGATGATGTATGGTTGGGCATTCGCACCTTTTTTTTACCCATTTGTCAGGAATAATGGGTGGACATTCACACCTTCTTGCAGCTGAACACCTCCTCTCCCACTTATGATCATGTGCGCTTTGATTTTCGAAAATTTTCTTTCATGTTTTCTAGCAATTATTGATGGACATTTAGACCTTCTTGCAGCTGAACACCTCCGCTCCTGCTTTTGATAAAGAAGGAAGGAATTCGTTTTATAGGAGAATCCGAATTCGTGCATAACTCGTAAAATAGAGCTTATTTTCGGATTCCTGAAGAATGAGTCTGGTTCTTTCTCATAATACAAAGTTTGTTGTTTATTGTTGAAACTTCATCAGACCGTTAGATATAGTCGGACTCACCTCGACGCACGGCTTGGGATCTGGAACCAGTACTCTTGAGAGGGGTTGGACTCTCTTCCACTCTGGAGTTGCCCGTGGTGAGAGGCGCAGAGCAGGTGTGGGCATACTTATTGCCCCCCGGCTGTGTGCCAGTACATTGGGGTTTACCCCAGTGAACGAGAGGGTAGCCTCCCTCCGCCTTGGGTGGGGGGACGAGTCCTGACTGTTGTTTGTGCCTATGCGCCAAACAGCAGTTCAGAGTACCTACCCTTTTTGGAGTCTCTGGGGGAGGCACTGGAGAATGCTCCTACCGGAGACTCCCTCATTCTGCTGGGGGACTTCAATGCTCACGTGGGCAATGACAGTGAGACCTGGAGGGGTGTGATTGGGAGGAACGGCCCCCCCGATCTGAATCAGAGTGGTGTTATGTTGTTGGACTTCTGTGCCAGTCATAGACTGTCCATAACGAACACCATGTTCAGGCATAAGGGTGTCCATATGTGCACTTGGCACCAGGACACCCTTGGCCGCAGTTCGATGATCGACTTTGTGGTTGTATCATCGGACTTGCGGCCGTATGTCCTGGACACTCGGGTGAAGAGAGGGGCGGAGCTGTCAACTGATCACCACCTGGTGGTGAGTTGGCTCCGCTGGTGGGGGAGGATGCCGATCAGACCTGGCAGGCCCAAACGTATTGTGAGGGTCTGCTGGGAGCGTTTGTCAGAATCCCCCGTCAGAAGGAGCTTTAACTCCCACCTCCAGCAGAGCTTCAACCATATTTGAGGTGGGGGACATTGAATGGGCCATGTTCCGTGACTCCATTGCCGAGGCAGCTGGTCGGAGTTGTGGCCGTAAGGTGGTCGGTGCCTGTCGTGGCGGCAACCCTCGAACCTGCTGGTGGACACCAGTGGTGAGGGAAGCCGTCAAGCTGAAGAAGGAGTCCTATCGGGCCTTTTTGGCCAGTGGGACCCTGGAAGAAGCTGATAGGTACCGACGGGCCAGACGGGCCGCGGCTTTGGCGGTTGCTGAGGCAAAAACTCGGGCCTGGGAGGAGTTCGGTGAGACCATGGAGAACGATTTCCGGACGGCCTCGAAAAGATTCTGGTCCACCATCCGGCGTCTCAGGGGGGGGGGGGGAGTGGCTGACCTTTGCTGACCTCAACTGGGGATGTTGTGAGTTTCGGTGGGGGGAGTACTTCGAGGAACTCCTCAATCCTACCAACACGTGCTCGGAAGAGGCAGAGTCGGAGAGCTCGGAGACGGGGCCTCCCATTTCTGGGGCTGAGGTTGCCGAGGTGGTTAAAAAGTTCCTCGGTGGCAAGGCCCCGGGGGTGGATGAGGTCCGTCCTGAGTTTCTCAAGGCTCTGGATGTTGTAGGGCTGTCTTGGCTGACACGCCTCTGCAGTATCGCGTGGACATCGGGGACAGTGCCTCTGGACTGGCAGATTGGGGTGGTGGTCCCCCTCTTTAAAAAGGGGGACCGGAGGGTGTGTTCCAACTATAGGGGTATCACACTCCTCAGCCTCCCTGGTAAGGTCTATTCGGGGGTATTGGAGAGGAGGATCCGTCGGATAATCGAGCCTCGGATTCAGGAGATGCAGTGTGGCTTTCGTCCTGGCCGTGGAACAGTGGACCAGCTCTATACCCTCGGCAGGATCCTGGAGGGTGCATGGGAGTTCGCCCAACCAGTCTACATGTGTTTTGTGGACTTGGAGAAAGCGTTCGACCGTGTCCATCGTGGAGTCCTGTGGGGGGTGCTCCGGGAATATGGAGTGCCGGACCCCTTGATAGGGGCCGTTCGGTCTCTGTATGACCGGTGCCAGAGTTTGGTCCGCATTGCCGGCAGTAAGTCGGATACGTTTCCGGTGAGAGTTGGACTCCGTCAGGGCTGCCCTTTGTCACCGATTCCGTTCCTAACTTTTATGGACAGAATTTCTAGGCGGAGCCAGGGCGTTGAGGGTGTCCCATTTGGCGACCTCAGAATCGGGTCTCTGCTTTTTGCAGATGATGTGGTTCTGTTAGCGTCGTCAGGCCGTGACCTTCAGCTCTCACTGGAGTGATTCGCAGCCGAGTGTGAAGCGGCTGGGATGAGAATCAGCACCTCCAAATCCGAGACTATGGTTCTCAGCCGGAAAAGGGTGGAATGCTCTCTCCGGGTCGGGAATAAGATCCTTCCCCAAGAGGAGGAGTTCAAGTATCTCGGGGTCTTGTTCACGAGTGACGGACGAATGGAGCGGGAGATTGACGGACGGATCGGTGCGGCGCCTGCAGTGTTGCAGGCTCTGCACCGACCCGTCGTTGTGAAGAGGGAGCTGAGCCAGAAGGCGAAGCTCTCTACTTACTGGTCAATCTACGTTCCCATCCTCACCTATGGTCACGAGTTGTGGGTAGTGACCGAAAGAACAAGATCGTGAATACAAGCGGCCAAAATGGGTTTCCTCCGCAGGGTGTCTGGGCTCTCCCTTAGAGATAGGGTGAGAAGCTCAGTCATCCGGGAGGGGCTCGGAGTAGAACCGCTGCTCCTCCGCATTGAGAGGAGTCAGATGAGGTGGCTCGGGCATCTGGTTAGGATGCCCCCTGGGCGCCTCCCTGGGGAGGTGTTCCGGGCACGTCCCACTGGGAGGAGACCCCGGGGGAGACCCAGGACACGTTGGAGAGACTATGTCTCTCGGCTGGCCTGGGAACGCCTCGGGGTCCCCCCGGAAGAGCTGGAGGAAGTGGCCGGGGACAGAGACGTCTGGGTTTCTCTGCTCAAGCTGCTGCCCCCGCGACCCGACCCCCGGATAAGCGGCAGATGATGGATGGATGGATGGATATATCCTCCACCAACCAGACTTACAACCCCCGACTAGGGTAGCAGAATTTCTAAGCAGCTGTACCCCAAAACTACTATCAAAAATATATAAATTATTGTCTAAGATAGATGACACAATGTCTCTTCCATCCTCAAAATGGGAGGCAGATTTATCCATCAGTTCTGGTCATAGCTTCTAACCACAAATATGTTTGAACACCTTCATAAAGACTCGAAATCCTAATTTACAGCTCATACAATACAAAATCCTTCATAGAACACACTATACAGGACAAAGGATGTTCAGGATGGGTCTAACACACTCAAACATCTGCTCACATTGCACAGATAACACACCTGATGATTATGCACACGCTTTGTGGTTTTCTGCGCCTGTCCAGAAGTTCTGGCTTGAAGTCTGTGAGGACCTATCAACATGGCTAAAGTGTAGCATCCCTGCATGCCCCACACTGTGCATACTGGGTGACTTAGACAACATCAACATGGAAATTAACTCAGCACACATGGTTGTCACAGTGTTATGTATCGCAAAGAAAACTATTCTCATGAACTGGAAAGCGAAAAACAATCTGTGTATTAACCAGTTTAGAAATTTTCTTTTAGATTATATTAGCATGGAAACAATGTCTGCCTCCTCAAAACATCAATTGGCTGAATTTCATTCTCTCTGGTCCCCTCTGATTAGTTTTATCACATAGTGGTGGTGGTGGGTTGCTGGGTGATGGTGGGTCTCAGGCCCGGGCTGCTGCGACTGGTGTGACCGGGTGGTTTGTTTGTTTGTTTTTTGTAGAGGTCTTCCTGGGTGGGGTTGGGTTGAGTGGGGTGGGGCGGGATGGGTACCTTCTGGGGGTACAGTAGCTCCCGGAATATGGTCGCTGCAGGCCCCGAGCCTGGTGGACATCAGGCCCTCCTGCCCATTGTTGGCTCCCAGGTAGCGGGGATGCCTATTGCAGCCAGTCCCTGGCTGCCCTCTCTGGGGGAGAGTAGCTCCCCCGGTATATATCCCCATACCCCTCTCCCTTCTGGCTCCTGTACACAGCACACACTCACACATGAAGGGTTTTGGGGGCGTGTGTGTTCGGTGGGGTGTAGTGGATGGGGCCACGTAGGTGGTCCCCTTTGGTTGCACTCTGCAGTTCCCTGCCCCTGTTTTAATTACACCTTAGACATTACTACTTATCAAACACACTCACACACACACATTAGGTCTTGGGGGGTGGTTACACTGAGTGGCATCTGGTGGGCGGGGCTCTTTGGGTATGTAGGCTGCCCAGAGTGCCGCGCTCCCAGTTCTACAAGTTTGGCTGCCCCTCAATTTTAATTGCTCACTATTAGAAAATATTGAAGAGCCAGAAGGGTGAGGGGAGGGGTCTTCTTCGCACACCCCTGCTTCCTGGTGTCTGCTCGGGGCAGGAGGGGCCAGGAGGATTAATTAATTGTTCTGCTGGTTCGGGGTCTGTGGTGGCTGGGGGGTTGCTGGCCTCCTGGTGTGCCCGCTGCAATACACCCCAGCAGAGTCGAGGGAGGTAGGATGTGTGGATGTGTGGATGTATGGGACGTGAAAGTGTGTGTGGTAATGATTGGGCCTGGATCTGGGATTTGCTGTCGCCTGGCCTGCCTGTGTTTCTCCCGATGGGGCATCAGCGTTGCCTCTCCCCACTGCTCGCGACTTCACCCACCTGTGGGCACGTCTTGACTCCCAGGGCACTTGGCCAGGGGCGCTGGGGCAGGCGCTGACCCACTTTGTGGCTGTCTGGGGCGCTTGGCCCTCCTGGGTATTGGGTGGGGCCTCTGCCGGGGGGTTTGGGGGCGCTCGGGCTCCTGGGGCCCAGGTCCAGTGCACGGCCCATGTCTGGGCGGCTGGGGCCTGGCGGGGTCGGTGGGCTGTTGCCCCTGGTTCCCGGAGTGCCTCTGCCCTATGCTTATGGGGGCTCTTTCCGGGGGCTTCCTCTGCAGTCTTGTGGGTGGATGCGTGGTTGCCCCTGCGGTGGGCTGCCTGGGTTCTGTGCTCTGTGGGGGCTGCTGGTGGCCTGGGTCTTGTGGACCTCTCTGCCTGCTTCTGATTGCTTGGGGGGGGGCTGTGGATTGTGGCCCTGTACGCTTATACACTCATAACTAAGCACGGTTATCATGTAGGTCCTGTGCCATGGGTGTTGCATGTTCTCACACACACACACACACATTCATTAGTCCAGTAGCATGGTCACTAAGCAGTTGATGTATTATCATGTCGTCTCAGGTCATCTATATCCACAGCTGTGTTGTATGCGATTGCCGCTTCTTGTGCTTGTTTTTGTTTGTTTGTGTGTTTGTTTTTTCTCTGCTTGTCTGCTTTCAGGTGCTCCTGGTGGCGCTAAGGCTGGATTCCCCTCATAGGCCATGGATTGTTGTCTGTTTTGTTTTTTACAGGTGTAGCAGCTGGTTGTCTGGTTTCTGTTTCTATTTTTGTTCTGTTTCCTCTTCTTTCCTCTTCTTCTTTCCTTGTCCCCCGGTCCGGTTCAGTTCAGTTCATGTCATATATTGTAAACAGAAATAAATAAATGGGCATCAAGGGGAGCTTTACATTTATAAAACTTCCCTTGGCAAAACAAATCTGTTTGGCATCAAAGGTATTCAGACTACAATTCTTCTGACATAATGCTGAACAGGACAAGGGGGAAAAAAAGTAAAGAAGACAGTTCTGCCGAAAGCCAGGGATAGACCTGTTCTAAGTTCTATACTTTTTAAAAGGGGCGTGTTTATCAACTATGGAATTAGAAGATTTACAAAAATGGTCAAGTGCTAGATCTTCATCTGGGATTTTAACAGTGTCATATAACTATTCAACAGATCAGTTAAAAAAAAGCCTGCTCATGGAGATGTTTCAGGATCTGGATACCAAGCGTGGACCTAATGTTTTCATTTTTGCAATTCTGATACAGGCTATTGAGCAGTGATAACTAACACCAAGTTCAGATACTGCGGATTTTCTACCTTTGATTTGTTAAGATTGAGCCAACCAGGGACAACCTGGAAGGATCTCTTTGGTTTTGTAGGATCTGTAATTACCTGAGAAAGGTTGATATTGGTACACACCTTTTTTAAATGATCAGAGGCAGAGTTCAACTTGTTTAAATTAAAATTGCCACACAGAGATTGGGTTTAGGCCACATGCACACAGAATGACATCAACAAATATAAGAAATATTAAACATTTACACATAGATTTTTGAATATATGTAGAGGAATGATACTTTGAAATGTGCTCATTGCAGAGTTATGATCAGTTGAGTAATGAAGGTTGAACTATTCTGGGAAAGAGGTTCTATTCCCAGCATCATGATGGACACTCCTGATATAGAAGGTTTCGCTAACGCATTGGAATTGTTTTACTATTTTCATATGCATGTGCAATGAAGAATTGCTTGCTGCTGATAAATGCAAAGAAGAACAGCTTACACATAGATGCTCACATATAGGCTGCTGAATGCAATAAAGACCTGCTTATCAAGTAAAGTTCAATGTCAATGTGTAATATTCAATTAGGATTTGCAAAACAGTGAAGTTAAACAATGAATGGGTCCATAGTCGGTATGAGAAGACTACAGGAATATTTACCTGGGTGTACGTTCAAACAGAGATGAGAAAATTGCGATAAATAATTGTTTGTTTGTTTGTTAGTATGTATATGAATGTTATGTGTATAAACTGTGTTGAGTTATAGTTACTCAGTAGTGTCTCAGTGAAACAACCGACGGGGGAAGCCTTGCGGTGACAACAAAAGCAGTGTTTTACTGATCAGTCAAGTTGCTCCAGTGTACTCCATACAAACTGGTTGGCTACTGAAGGGATAGAAAATGGGGAATACTTGTTTTAAAGCAAACAAGGAATTAGATGGGAAAAATACATGTTTTAACGGGACCCAGACAATATTAAATACTCAGACAGATGGGAGAAGAAGTGTAGTTTTGTAGGAAATCACAAAATTATTACATAGAATTAGTGAAATCAATTGAAGAATGCCTTTCTGAAGAGCTGTTTACCACAGATGAGCAGCTTTGCGACCAAGCACATTGTAGATCGCTTTACTGCCAAAATGATCTAATTTAATGGATTGGTTTAGACATGCATAACAGCATTTTAAGAACAAAGAGAGAAACAAAAAGGGACAACGCTTCATGGTGGAAGGTGATGTATTAATAACTGTGTATATGATGAAGGGGGTGGCAACACCCATTCCGAAATCCCGCCATTCCGACATCCCGCTATTCCGACATCCCACCATTCCGACATACCACCATTCCGACATACCACCATTCCGACATGCAAACGTCCCACCATTCCGACATCCCACCATTGCGACATCCCGCTATTCTGACGTTCAAATGTCCCACCATTCCGACAAGGCTTTCCGTATAAGGAAATGTGTGTTACTCAACAGGTGAGTCCCTTCTTTCTGTTCATGCAATTTATATGTTTAACATGTTTATAGACAAGCGTTATTAAAAACACAAAGTCTCGGCAACTGGAGGAGGAGAAGCAGTCCGCGGTGGTTTTCAATCACACACTCCAATGCCACTTGTTTCAACTTCCGAAAATTTAATCCAGGAAAAAAAGGCTTACAAACATGGTCCTTAAGGTCCTTAAGATATCAACAGGCTGTATAAAGCTACAACCGTTGCGGCTGTGTGTTTGTGCCAAATGCGTAAAACCCATCCGCGCTTCCCAAAATTGGAGTGAGTACTCATAAATCACGTGAATAACATGAATAAACGTTTTTACTGCATTTTGTTGTGTTTTACACGTTCTATGCTGTCATTTCTATCTTCTCCTATTGGCAAGGCAAGGCAGAGTGCTCGCAACTGTGTCCTGTGCAGTAGCCGTGATATCTGTAATTGCAATTATTACTTTTGCATATGATGACAGCGTGCAAAAGACGCATGGGCTCTGTGGAGAGCTCCGCTCCAGCTGGCTGCTGTGACAGCTCACTGACACTGTATTTCTGCTTAATCAGTTTCAGTCTCGCCAGAGTTACATTAATATCTGTATTTTTATATTTGAAATTCAGGGGATTTTGATAATAGATTATTAAAGTTTGTTTGCGAGGCTGTGGCCTCTGCATGTGCAAAGCTTGTGCGCCAAACTTTAGGGCGTTGAAAATGTTTTGGGTAAAAAATAGGTTATTAAAAGGAACTGTCGGAATGGCGGTATGTTAAAAAAAAACAAAAAACATACCGCCATTCCGACCATAGGAGGAAAAAAGTGTCGGAATGGTGGGACGTTTGATAAAAAATTAAGTGTCGCCATTCCGACAATTGGAGACCCATGTCGGAATGGCGAGATGTCGGAATGGCAGCATGTAACCATGATGAAGGAGAGACCATTTGAGCAGCACAGCCATTTCGCAGCACAGGGACAGCAATCCAAGTTACAGGATCTCCCACGTGGTATCACCTGTCACATTGTGTCAAGGCATCAAAAGAAGAAAAAATCACCAAACTCAGGGACAAAAAGACAAAGACTCCGGTGAACGAAGACAGAGGACTGACAAACCAGAAATACAAAAGGATTCTCGATATCAAGATCCAGAAGAAGAGGCTAACAATGCCACGAACACTTACGATGCTGGGAATGATGCCAGCAATGAACAGAGAAGAAGATTCAGTGTCATCAATCTGCATTACGTGCCTCTAATGAGGGGGTGAATATAGAATCCTCAACGATTACAACGTCTCTGGGAACTGTGACAACAACAAGGTTTAAACCATTTTGATATATATTGTAACCTATTGTCTAAGGAATAGTGCTGAAAATGAGGTAAATCTAATCCACCACTGTCCTTGGTCTTCTGTAGGGTTTTTAAACTAATACGTGGTGGTTTGTTTTTCCACAGAAATTTGGAGATGCATGAATCTAGTGACTTAAACCAAGTAGCAGATGGTTTTATGGGGATCATTGAGAACAAATAGTTAACTTTTGGTAGTATCATCATTTTAATGGATGTAACTCTCCCCATAAGTGATATAGGTAAGGACTTCCAACGAGAGATCGTCCTCTACTGTCTTTAATAATTGCACATAATTTAGCTTTGTTAGCTCTGAGAGCCTGGAGGAAATGTTTATGCCTAAATATCTAATATTTCCTGACTGTAAAGTGATCGCAGGTATATTATGGACCCTACAGTTAATGGGCAGAACTGTGGTCTTAGACCAGTTGATAGAGTAGTCAGAAAGTGCTGAGAATTTATTTATGAGTGTGATCGTGTGACTGAGAGACGTCTGTGAGTTCTGAAGGAAAAGTAATACATCATCAGCATAAAGACTTATTTTATGCTCAATATTTTGGGATTAATTACTCACAAACGGGTAAGAAAAGGTAGTATTGCCAGACCATACATGATCAAAACAGGGAGCGGAGGTGGTTCAGCTGCAAGGTGTGAATGTCTGACTATAGTTTGTAAAAAGCGGGTAAGATAAGGTGCGAATGCCAGACAATGTATGATCAAAAGAGGGAGCGGAGGGTTTTGGCTACAAGAAGGTTTGAATGTCCGACCATAGTTTGTAAAAAGCGGGTAAGAAAAGGTTACCATACATCATCAAAAGCAGGAGTGGATGTGTTCGGCTACAAGAAGGTGTGAATGTCCACCCATAATTACTGAAAAATGGGTAAGAAAAGGTGAAAATGCCCAACCATACATCATCAAAAGCAGGAGTGGATGTGTTCGGCTACAAGAAAGTTTGAATGTCCGACCATAGTTTGTAAAAAGCGGGTAAGAAAAGGTTCGAATGCCCGAACATAGAACATCAAAAGAGGGAGCGGAGGTGTTCCGCTTTAAGAAGGTGTAAATGTCCGACCATAGTTGGTAAAAAACGGGTAAGAAAAGGTTAAAATACTCGACTGTACACAATCAATAGGGGGAGCGGAGTTGTTTGGCTACAAGAAGGTGTGAAAGTCCGACCACAGTTTGTAAAAAGCGGGTAAGAAAAGGTTCGAATGCCCGAATATATACCATCAAAAGTGGAAGTGGATGTGTTCGGCTGCAAGAAGGTGTGAACGTCCGACCAAAGTTTGTAAAAAGCAGTTAAGAAAAGGTTCGAATATCCAACCAAACATAATCAAAAGTGGGAGCAGAGCTGTTCGACTGCAAGTAGGTGTGAATGTCAGATCATAATTTGCAAAAAGCTGATGAGAAAGGGTGAGAATGCCCGGCTATACACCATCAAATGCGGGAGCGGAAGTGTTCGGCTGTGAGTAGGTGTGAATGTCCAACCATAATTGCTGAAAAATGTGTTAGAAGAGACTAGAATGCCGGACAAGACATCATCAAATGCGGGAGCGGAGTTGTTCGGCTGTGAGTAGGTGTGAATCTCCGAGCATAGTTTGTAAAAAGGGGGTAAGAATAGGTTCGAATGCCCGAACATACACTATCAAAACAGGGAGCTGAGGTGGCTCAGCTGCAAGGTGTGAATGTCTGACTATAGTTTGTAAATAAGGTGCGAATGCCCAACAATGTATAATCAAAAGAGGGAGCGGAGGTTTTCGGCTACAAGAAGGTTTGAATGTCCGACCATAGTTTGTAAAAAGCGGGTAAGAAAAGGTTCAAATGCCTGACTATACACCATCAAAAGCAGGAGCAGAGGTGTTCCGCTGTAAGACGGTGTGAATGTCCGACCATATTTGGTAAAAAGCGGGTAAGAAAAGGTTAAAATACCCGACTGTACACAATCAATAGCGGGAGAGGAGGTGTTCAGCTGCAAGAAGGTGTGAATGTCCACCCATAATTACTGAAAAATGGGTAAGAAAAGGTGCGAATGCCAAACCATACATTATCAAAAGCAGATGTGAATGTCAGATCATAATTTGCAAAAAGCTGATGAGAAAAGGTTCGAATGCCCGACTATACACAATCAAAAGCGGGAGCGGGAGGTTTTCAGCTGCAAATCCTTCACTCAAACCAAGTGAAAACTGCTTTGTCCTTCATATTTATCAATGTCTAGATCGACTTCAACAAAGAACAACATTGTATTTTGCAGTAGAAGAAAAGGCAACACTGAAGGATCAGGAATCCGAGAATAAGCTTATTTTCATACGTTCTGCATGATTTGGGATTTTATGTATAAAATGAATTCCTTTACTCAAACTATGTTAAAACTGCTTTGTCCTTCATATTTATCAATGTCTAGATTGACTTCAACAAAGAACAACATTGTATTTTGCAGTAGAAGAAATAGCAACACTGAAGGATCAGGAATCCGAAAACACGCTTATTTTCATACGTTCTGCTTGATTTGGGATTTTGCTATAAAATTAATTCCTTCACTCAAACAAAGTGGAAACTGCTTTGTTCTTCATATTTATCAATGTCTATATCGATTTCAACAAAGAACAAGGCTGTATTTTGCAGTATAGGAAAGAGCAACACTGGAGGATCAGGAATCCGAGAATAAGCTTACTTTCATGAGTCCTGCACGATTTCGGATTTTCCTATAAAATGAATTGCTTTGCTCAAACCAAGTTAAAATTGCTTTGTCCTTCATAGTTATCCATGTCTAAAATGTATCAAGCATAAAGTTCCTCATATTACCCTGAATGAGAAAGAAGCATCCCTTTGGTTGAGCAATACGTTCCTTATGCGGAGTTATGCATGATTTCGGATTTTGCTATAAAATTCATTCCTTCACACCTTTTTTTTTCACCGCATTTTATAGATTATGGTTGGACATTTCAACCACTCTAATCCGAAGACCTCTCCTCCCGCTTTTGTTAATATATTTGAACTTTAGTTGGACATTCACCCCTTTTTGCAGCTAAACCACCTCCGCTCCCTGTTTTGATCATGTATGGTCTGGCAATACTACATTTTCTTACCCGTTTGTGAGTAATTATGGCTGGATATTCACACCTACTTGCAGCTGAACACAATCTCTCTCGCTTTTAATTATGTTTGGATATTCGAACCTTTTCTTTGCTGCTTTTTGCCAACTTTGGTCGGACGTTCACACCTTCTTGCAGCCGAACACCTCCGCTTCCGCTTTTGATGGTATATATTCGGGCATTCGAACCTTTTCTTACCAGCTTTTTACAAACGATGGTTGGACTTTCACACCTTCTTGTAGCCGAACAACTCCGCTCCCGCTATTGATTGTGTACAGTCGGGTATTTTAACCTTTTCTTACCCGCTTTTTACCAACTATGGTCGGACATTCACACCGTCTTACAGCGGAACATCTCCGCTCCCGCTTTTGATGGTGTATAGTCAGGCATTTGAACCTTTTCTTACCCGCTTTTTACAAACTATGGTCGGACATTCAAACCTTCGTGTAGCCGAAAACCTCTGCTCCCTCTTTTGATTATACATTGTCGGGCATTCGCACCTTATCTTACCCGCTTTTTACAAACTATAGTCAGACATTCACACCTTGCAGCTGAACCACCTCAGTTCCCTGTTTTGATCATGTATGGTCTGGCAATACTACCTTTTCTTACCCCTTTGTGAGTAATTATGGCTGGACATTCACACCTACTTGCAGTCGAACAGCTCTGCTCCCGCTTTTGATTATGTTTGGTTGGATATTCGAACCTTTTCTTAACTGCTTTTTACAAACTTTGGTCGGACGTTCACACCTTCTTGCAGCCGAACACCTCCGCTTCCGCTTTTGATGGTGTATAGTCAGGCATTTGAACCTTTTCTTACCCGCTTTTTACAAACTATGGTCGGACATTCAAACCTTCTTGTAGCCAAAAACCTCCGCTCCCTCTTTTGATCATACATTGTCGGGCATTCGCACCTTTTCTTACCCGTTTTTTACAAACCATGGTCGGACTTTCACACATTCTTGTAGCCAAACACATCCGCTCCCGCTATTGATTGTGTACAGTCGGGTATTTTAACCTTTTCTTACCCACTTTTTACCAACTATGGTCGGACATTCACAACTTACAGCGGAACACCTGCGCTCCCTCTTTTGATGGTGTATGTTTGGGCATTCGAACCTTTTCTTACCCGCTTTTTACAAACTATGCTCGGACATTCAAACCTTCTTGTAGCCGAACACATCCACTCCTTCTTTTGATGATGTATGCTTGGGCATTCAAACCTACTTTTTACCCGCTTTTCATTAATTTTGGGTGGACATTCACACCTTGTCACAGCCAAACACCTCCGCTCCCTGTTTTGATCATGTATGGTTGGACATTCGCACCTTTTCTCACCCGCTTTTTGCAAACTATGGTCGACTGTTCACAGCTTCCTCTCCACCATACTTGTATGGTGGGATATTCACACCCACTTGCATCCGAAGACCTTTTGTTGATATTTAGTTGGTCATTCGCAGCTTACCCGCTTTTGGCAAACTATGGCCTTCTTGCAGCCAAACACCTCTGATCTCGCTTTTAATAATGTAAGGTTGGGCATTCAGACCTTGCTTCACCTGCTTTTCACCAAATATAGTCGGACATTCACACCTTCTTGCAGCCGAACACTTCCGCTCCACCTTTTAGTGTTCTATCACACCTTTTTTTCACCGAATTTTATAGATTATGGTTGGAAATTCTCAACCACTCTCATCCGAAGACCTCTCCTCCCGCTTTTGTTAATATATTTGAACTTTAGTGAGACATTCACACCTTCTTGCAGCTGAACCACCTCCGCTCCCTGTTTTGATCATGTATGGTCTGGCAATACTACCTTTTCTTACCCGTTTGTGAGTAATTATGGCTGGACATTCACACCTACTTGCAGCCGAACACCACCTCTCTCACTTTTGATGATGTATGGACCGGCATTCTTACCTTTTCTAACACATTTTTCAGAAATTACGGTCAGAGATTCACACCTACTCACAGCCGAACAACTCCGCTCCCGCATTTGATGGTGTGCAGTCGGACATTCTCACCCTTTCTCATCAGCTTTTTGCAAATTATGATCTGACATTCACACCTACTTGCAGTCGAAAAGCTATGCTCCCGCTTTTGATTATGTTTGGTTGGATATTCAAACCTTTTCTTAACTGCTTTTTACAAACTTTGGTTGGACGTTCACACCTTCTTGTAGCCGAACACATCCACTCCTGCTTTTGATGATGTATGGTTGGGCATTCGCACCTTTTTTTTACCCATTTGTCAGGAATAATGGGTGGACATTCACACCTTCTTGCAGCTGAACACCTCCTCTCCCACTTATGATCATGTGCGCTTTGATTTTCGAAAATTTTCTTTCATGTTTTCTAGCAATTATTGATGGACATTTAGACCTTCTTGCAGCTGAACACCTCCGCTCCTGCTTTTGATAAAGAAGGAAGGAATTCGTTTTATAGGAGAATCCGAATTCGTGCAGAACTCGTAAAATAGAGCTTATTTTCGGATTCCTGAAGAATGAGTCTGGTTCTTTCTCATAATACAAAGTTTGTTGTTTATTGTTGAAACTTCATCAGACCGTTAGATATAGTCGGACTCACCTCGACGCACGGCTTGGGATCTGGAACCAGTACTCTTGAGAGGGGTTGGACTCTCTTCCACTCTGGAGTTGCCCGTGGTGAGAGGCGCAGAGCAGGTGTGGGCATACTTATTGCCCCCCGGCTGTGTGCCAGTACATTGGGGTTTACCCCAGTGAACGAGAGGGTAGCCTCCCTCCGCCTTTGGGTGGGGGGACGAGTCCTGACTGTTGTTTGTGCCTATGCGCCAAACAGCAGTTCAGAGTACCTACCCTTTTTGGAGTCTCTGGGGGAGGCACTGGAGAATGCTCCTACCGGAGACTCCCTCATTCTGCTGGGGGACTTCAATGCTCACGTGGGCAATGACAGTGAGACCTGGAGGGGTGTGATTGGGAGGAACGGCCCCCCCGATCTGAATCAGAGTGGTGTTATGTTGTTGGACTTCTGTGCCAGTCATAGACTGTCCATAACGAACACCATGTTCAGGCATAAGGGTGTCCATATGTGCACTTGGCACCAGGACACCCTTGGCCGCAGTTCGATGATCGACTTTGTGGTTGTATCATCGGACTTGCGGCCGTATGTCCTGGACACTCGGGTGAAGAGAGGGGCGGAGCTGTCAACTGATCACAACCTGGTGGTGAGTTGGCTCCGCTGGTGGGGGAGGATGCCGATCAGACCTGGCAGGCCCATACGTATTGTGAGGGTCTGCTGGGAGCGTTTGTCAGAATCCCCCGTCAGAAGGAGCTTTAACTCCCACCTCCGGCAGAGCTTCAACCATATTTGAGGTGGGGGACATTGAGTCCGAATGGGCCATGTTCCGTGACTCCATTGCCGAGGCAGCTGGTCGGAGTTGTGGCCGTAAGGTGGTCGGTGCCTGTTGTGGCGGCAACCCTCGAACCTGCTGGTGGACACCAGTGGTGAGGGAAGCCGTCAAGCTGAAGAAGGAGTCCTATCGGGCCTTTTTGGCCAGTGGGACCCTGGAAGAAGCTGATAGGTACCGACGGGCCAGACGGGCCACGGCTTCGGCTGTTGTGAGGCAAAAACTCGGGCCTGGGAGGAGTTCGGTGAGACCATGGAGAACGATTTCCGGACGGCCTCGAAAAGATTCCGGTCCACCATCCGGCGTCTCAGGGGGGGGGAAGCGGCTCACAGTCAACACTGTTTACAGTGGGGACGGGGCTTTGCTGACCTCAACTAGGGATGTTGTGAGTCGGTGGGGGGAGTACTTCGAGGAACTCCTCAATCCTACCAACACGTGCTCGGAAGAGGCAGAGTCGGAGAGCTCGGAGACGGGGCCTCCCATTTCTGGGGCTGAGGTTGCCGAGGTGGTTAAAAAGCTCCTCGTGGCAAGGCCCCGGGGGTGGATGAGGTCCGTCCTGAGTTTCTCAAGGCTCTGGATGTTGTAGGGCTGTCTTGGCTGACACGCCTCTACAGTATCGCGTTGACATCGGGGACAGTGCCTCTGGACTGGCAGATTGGGGTGGTGGTCCCCCTCTTTAAAAAGGGGGACCGGAGGGTGTGTTCCAACTATAGGGGTATCACACTCCTCAGCCTCCCTGGTAAGGTCTATTCGGGGGTATTGGAGAGGAGGATCCGTCGGATAATCGAGCCTCGGATTCAGGAGATGCAGTGTGGCTTTCGTCCTGGCCGTGGAACAGTGGACCAGCTATATACCCTCGGCAGGATCCTGGAGGGTGCATGGGAGTTCGCCCAACCAGTCTACATGTGTTTTGTGGACTTGGAGAAAGCGTTCGACCGTGTCCCTCGTGGAGTCCTGTGGGGGGTGCTCCGGGAATATGGAGTGCCGGACCCCTTGATAGGGGCCGTTCGGTCTCTGTATGACCGGTGCCAGAGTTTGGTCCGCATTGCCGGCAGTAAGTCGGATACGTTTCCGGTGAGAGTTGGACTCCGTCAGGGCTGCCCTTTGTCACCGATTCTGTTCCTAACTTTTATGGACAGAATTTCTAGGCGGAGCCAGGGCGTTGAGGGTGTCCCATTTGGCGACCTCAGAATCGGGTCTCTGCTTTTTGCAGATGATGTGGTTCTGTTAGCGTCGTCAGGCCGTGACCTTCAGCTCTCACTGGAGTGATTCGCAGCCGAGTGTGAAGCGGCTGGGATGAGAATCAGCACCTCCAAATCCGACCCTATGGTTCTCAGCCGGAAAAGGGTGGAATGCTCTCTCCGGGTCGGGAATGAGATCCTTCCCCAAGAGGAGGAGTTCAAGTATCTCGGGGTCTTGTTCACGAGTGACGGACGAATGGAGCGGGAGATTGACGGGCGGATCGGTGCGGCGCCTGCAGTGTTGCAGGCTCTGCACCGACCCGTCGTTGTGAAGAGGGAGCTGAGCCAGAAGGCGAAGCTCTCTACTTACTGGTCAATCTACTTTCCCATCCTCACCTATGGTCACGAGTTGTGGGTAGTGACCGAAAGAACAAGATCGCGAATACAAGCGGCCGAAATGGGTTTCCTCCGCAGGGTGTCTGGGCTCTCCCTTAGAGATAGGGTGAGAAGCTCAGTCATCCGGGAGGGGCTCGGAGTAGAACCGCTGCTCCTCCGCATTGAGAGGAGTCAGATGAGGTGGCTCGGGCATCTGGTTAGGATGCCCCCTGGGCGCCTCCCTGGGGAGGTGTTCCGGGCACGTCCCACTGGGAGGAGACCCCGGGGGAGACCCAGGACACGTTGGAGAGACTATGTCTCTCGGCTGGCCTGGGAACGCCTCGGGGTCCCCCCGGAAGAGCTGGAGGAAGTGGCCGGGGACAGAGACGTCTGGGTTTCTCTGCTCAAGCTGCTGCCCCCGCGACCCGACCCCCGGATAAGCGGCAGATGATGGATGGATGGATGGATATATCCTCCACCAACCAGACTTACAACCCCCGACTAGGGTAGCAGAATTTCTAAGCATCTGTACCCCAAAACTACTATCAAAAATATATAAATTATTGTCTAAGATAGATGACACAATGTCTCTTCCATCCTCAAAATGGGAGGCAGATTTATCCATCAGTTCTGGTCATAGCTTCTAACCACAAATATGTTTGAACACCTTCATAAAGACTCGAAATCCTAATTTACCGCTCATACAATACAAAATCCTTCATAGAACACACTATACAGGACAAAGGATGTTCAGGATGGGTCTAACACACTCAAACATCTGCTCACATTGCACAGATAACACACCTGATGATTATGCACACGCTTTGTGGTTTTTGTGCGCCTGTCCAGAAGTTCTGGCTTGAAGTCTGTGAGGACCTATCAACATGGCTAAAGTGTAGCATCCCTGCATGCCCCACACTGTGCATACTGGGTGACTTAGACAACATCAACATGGAAATTAACTCAGCACACATGGTTGTGACAGTGTTATGTATCGCAAAGAAAACTATTCTCATGAACTGGAAAGCGAAGAACAATCTGTGTATTAACCAGTTTAGAAATTTTCTTGTAGATTATATTAGCATGGAAACAATGTCTGCCTCCTCAAAACATCAATTGGCTGAATTTCATTCTCTCTGGTCCCCTCTGATTAGTTTTATCACATAGTGGTGGTGGTGGGTTGCTGGGTGATGGTGGGTCTCAGGCCCGGGCTGCTGCGACTGGTGTGACCGGGTGGTTTGTTTGTTTGTTTTTTGATGTTGTTTGTTTGTTTTTTGTAGAGGTCCTCCTGGGTGGGGTTGGGTTGAGTGGGGTGGGGCGGGATGGGTACCTTCTGGGGGTACAGTAGCTCCCGGAATATGGTCGCTGCAGGCCCCGAGCCTGGTGGACATCAGGCCCTCCTGCCCATTGTTGGCTCCCAGGTAGCGGGGATGCCTATTGCAGCCAGTCCCTGGCTGCCCTCTCTGGGGGAGAGTAGCTCCCCCGTTATATATCCCCATACCCCTCTCCCTTCTGGCTCCTGTACACAGCACACACTCACACATGAAGGGTTTTGGGGGCGTGTGTGTTCGGTGGGGTGCAGTGGATGGGGCCACGTAGGTGGTCCCCTTTGGTTGCACTCTGCAGTTCCCTGCCCCTGTTTTAATTACACCTTAGACATTACTACTTATCAAACACACTCACACACACACATTAGGTCTTGGGGGGTGGTTACACTGAGTGGCATCTGGTGGGCGGGACTCTTTGGGTATGTAGGCTGCCCAGAGTGCCACGCTCCCAGTTCTACAAGTTTGGCTGCCCCTCAATTTTAATTGCTCACTATTAGAAAATATTGAAGAGCCAGAAGGGTGAGGGGAGGGGTCTTCTTCGCACACCCCTGCTTCCTGGTGTCTGCTCGGGGCAGGAGGGGCCAGGAGGATTAATTAATTGTTCTGCTGGTTCGGGGTCTGTGGTGGCTGGGGGGTTGCTGGCCTCCTGGTGTGCCCGCTGCACTACACCCCAGCAGAGTCGAGGGAGGTAGGATGTGTGGATGTGTGGATGTATGGGACATGAAAGTGTGTGTGGTAATGATTGGGCCTGGATCTGGGACTTGCTGTCGCCTGGCCTGCCTGTGTTTCTCCCGATGGGGCATCAGCGTTGCCTCTCCCCACTGCTCGCGACTTCACCCACCTGTGGGCACGTCTTGACTCCCAGGGCACTTGGCCAGGGGCGCTGGGGCAGGCGCTGACCCACTTTGTGGCTGTCTGGGGCGCTTGGCCCTCCTGGGTATTGGGTGGGGCCTCTGCCGGGGGGTTTGGGGGCGCTCGGGCTCCTGGGGCCCAGGTCCAGTGCACGGCCCATGTCTGGGCGGCTGGGGCCTGGCGGGGTCGGTGGGCTGTTACCCCTGGTTCCCGGAGTGCCTCTGCCCTATGCTTATGGGGGCTCTTTCCGGGGGCTTCCTCTGCAGTCTTCTGGGTGGATGCGTGGTTGCCCCTGCGGTGGGCTGCCTGGGTTCTGTGCTCTGTGGGGGCTGCTGGTGGCCTGGGTCTTGTGGCCCTCTCTGCCTGCTTCTGATTGCTTGGGGGGGGGGGGCTGTGGATTGTGGCCCTGTACGCTTATACACTCATAACTAAGCACGGTTATCATGTAGGTCCTGTGCCATGGGTGTTGCATGTTCTCACACACACACACACACATTCATTAGTCCAGTAGCATGGTCACTAAGCAGTTGATGTATTATCATGTCGTCTCAGGTCATCTATATCCACAGCTGTGTTGTATGCGATTGCCGCTTCTTGTGCTTGTTTTTGTTTGTTTGTGTGTTTGTTTTTTCTCTGCTTGTCTGCTTTCAGGTGCTCCTGGTGGCGCTAAGGCTGGATTCCCCTCATAGGCCATGGATTGTTGTCTGTTTTGTTTTTTACAGGTGTAGCAGCTGGTTGTCTGGTTTTTGTTTCTATTTTTGTTCTGTTTCCTCTTCTTTCCTCTTCTTCTTTCCTTGTCCCCCGGTCCGGTTCAGTTCAGTTCATGTCATATATTGTAAACAGAAATAAATAAATGGGCATCAAGGGGAGCTTTACATTTATAAAACTTCCCTTGGCAAAACAAATCTGTTTGGCATCAAAGGTATTCAGACTACAATTCTTCTGACATAATGCTGAACAGGACAAGGGGAAAAAAAAGTAAAGAAGACAGTTCTGCCGAAAGCCAGGGATAGACCTGTTCTAAGTTCTATACTTTTTAAAAGGGGCGTGTTTATCAACTATGGAATTAGAAGATTTACAAAAATGGTCAAGTGCTAGATCTTCATCTGGGATTTTAACAGTGTCATATAACTATTCAACAGATCAGTTAAAAAAAAGCCTGCTCATGGAGATGTTTCAGGATCTGGATACCAAGCGTGGACCTAATGTTTTCATTTTTGCAATTCTGATACAGGCTATTGAGCAGTGATAACTAACACCAAGTTCAGATACTGCGGATTTTCTACCTTTGATATGTTAAGATTAAGCCAATCCGGGACAACCTTGAAGGATCTCTTTGGTTTTGTAGGATCAGTAATTACCTGAGAAAGGTTGATATTGGTACACACCTTTTTTAAATGATCAGAGGCAGAGTTCAACTTGTTTAAATTAAAATTGCCACACAGAGATTGGGTTTAGGCCACATGCACACAGAATGACATCAACAAATATAAGAAATATTAAACATTTACACATAGATTTTTGAATACATGTAGAGGAATGATACTTTGAAATGTGCTCATTGCGGAGTTATGATCAGTTGAGTAATGAAGGTTGAACTATTCTAGGAAAGAGGTTCTATTCCCAGCATCATGATGGACACTCCTGATATAGAAGGTTTCGCTAACGCATTGGAATTGTTTTACTATTTTCATATGCATGTGCAATGAAGAATTGCTTGCTGCTGATAAATGCAAAGAAGAACAGCTTACACATAGATGCTCACATATAGGCTGCTGAATGCAATGAAGACCTGCTTATCAAGTAAAGTTCAATGTCAATGTGTAATATTCAATTAGGATTTGCAAAACAGTGAAGTTAAACAATGAATGGGTCCATAGTCGGTATGAGAAGACTACAGGAATATTTACCTGGGTGTACGTTCAAACAGAGATGAGAAAATTGCGATAAATAATTGTTTGTTTGTTTGTTAGTATGTATAGGAATGTTATGTGTATAAACTGTGTTGAGTTATAGTTACTCAGTAGTGTCTCAGTGAAACAACCGACGGGGGAAGCCTTGCGGTGACAACAAAAGCAGTGTTTTACTGATCAGTCAAGTTGCTCCAGTGTACTCCATACAAACTGGTTGGCTACTGAAGGGATAGAAAATGGGGAATACTTGTTTTAAAGCAAACAAGCTATTCAAACCTTCTTGTAGCCGAAAACCTCCGCTCCCTCTTTTGATTATACATTGTTGGGCATTCGCACCTTATTTACAAACTATAGTCAGACATTCACACCTTGCAGCTGAGCCACCTCAGCTCCCTGTTTTGATAGTGTTTGTTCGGGCATTCGAACCTATTCTTACCCCCTTTTTACAAACAATGCTCGGAGATTCACACCTACTCACAGCCGAACAACTCCGCTCCCGCATTTGATGATGTCTTGTCCGGCATTCTAGTCTCTTCTAACACATTTTTCAGCAATTATGGTTGGACATTCACACCTACTCACAGCCGAACACTTCCGCTCCCGCATTTGATGGTGTATAGCCGGGCATTCTCACCCTTTCTCATCAGCTTTTTGCAAATTATGATCTGACATTCGCACCTACTTGCAGTTAAACAGCTCTGCTCCCGCTTTTGATTATGTTTGGTTGGATATTCGAACCTTTTCTTAACTGCTTTTTACAAACTTTGGTCGGACGTTCACACCTTCTTGCAGCCGAACACATCCACTTCCACTTTTGATGGTATATATTCGGGCATTCGAACACATTTTTCAGCAATTATGGTTGGACATTCACACCTACTCACAGCCGAACACTTCCGCTCCCGCATTTGATGGTGTATAGCCGGGCATTCTTACCCTTTCTCATCAGCTTTTTGCAAATTATGATCTGACATTCGCACCTACTTGCAGTTAAACAGCTCTGCTCCCGCTTTTGATTATGTTTGGTTGGATATTCGAACCTTTTCTTAACTGCTTTTTACAAACTTTGGTCGGACGTTCACACCTTCTTGCAGCCGAACACATCCACTTCCACTTTTGATGGTATATATTCGGGCATTCGAACCTTTTCTTACCCGCTTTTTACAAACCGTGGTCGGACTTTCACACCTTCTTGTAGCCAAACAACTCCGCTCCCCCTATTGATTGTGTACAGTCGGGTATTTTAACCTTTTCTTACCGGTTTTTTACCAACTATGGTCGGACATTTACACCTTCTTACAGCGGAACACCTCCGCTCCCTCTTTTGATGGTCTATGTTCGGGCATTCGAACCTTTTCTTACCCGCTTTTTACAAACTATGGTCGGACATTCAAACTTTCTTGTAGCCGAACACATCCACTCCTGCTTTTGATGATGTATGGTTGGGCATTTTCACCTTTTCTTACCCATTTTTCAGTAATTATGGGTGGACATTCACACCTTCTTGCAGCTGAACAACTCCTCTCCCGCTTATGATCATGTGCGGTTTGATATTCGAAAATTTTCTTTCATGTTTTAAAGCAATTATTGATGGACATTCAAATCTTCTTGTAGCCGAACACATCCACTCCTGCTTTTGATGATGTATGGTAACCTTTTCTTACCCGCTTTTTACAAACTATGGTCGGACATTCAAACCTTCTTGTAGCCAAAACCCTCCGCTCCCTCTTTTGATCATACATTGTCGGGCATTCGCACCTTATCTTACCCGCTTTTTACAAACTATAGTCAGACATTCACACCTTGCAGCTGAACCACCTCCGCTCCCTGTTTTGATCATGTATGGTCTGGCAATACTACCTTTTCTTACCCGTTTGTGAGTAATTAATCCCAAAATATTGAGCATAAAATAAGTCTTTATGCTGATGATGTATTACTTTTCCTTCAGAACTCACAGACGTCTCTCAGTCACACGATCACACTCATAAATAAATTCTCAGCACTTTCTGACTACTCTATCAACTGGTCTAAGACCACAGTTCTGCCCATTAACTGTAGGGTCCATAATATACCTGCGATCACTTTACAGTCAGGAAATATTAGATATTTAGGCATAAACATTTCCTCCAGGCTCTCAGAGCTAACAAAGCTAAATTATGTGCAATTATTAAAGACAGTAGAGGACGATCTCTCGTTGGAAGTCCTTACCTATATCACTTATGGGGAGAGTTACATCCATTAAAATGATGATACTACCAAAAGTTAACTATTTGTTCTCAATGATCCCCATAAAACCATCTGCTACTTGGTTTAAGTCACTAGATTCATGCATCTCCAAATTTCTGTGGAAAAACAAACCACCACGTATTAGTTTAAAAACCCTACAGAAGACCAAGGACAGTGGTGGATTAGATTTACCTCATTTTCAGCACTATTCCTTAGACAATAGGTTACAATATATATCAAAATGGTTTAAACCTTGTTGTTGTCACAGTTCCCAGAGACGTTGTAATCGTTGAGGATTCTATATTCACCCCCTCATTAGAGGCACGTAATGCAGATTGATGACACTGAATCTTCTTCTCTGTTCATTGCTGGCATCATTCCCAGCATCGTAAGTGTTCGTGGCATTGTTAGCCTCTTCTTCTGGATCTTGATATCGAGAATCCTTTTGTATTTCTGGTTTGTCAGTACTCTCTCTTCGTTCACCGGAGTCTTTGTCTTTTTGTCCTTGAGTTTGGTGATTTTTTCTTCTTTTGATGCCTTGACACAATGTGACAGGTGATACCACGTGGGAGATCCTGTAACTTGGATTGCTGTCCCTGTGCTGCGAAATGGCTGTGCTGCTCAAATGGTCTCTCCTTCATCATGGTTACATGCTGCCATTCCGACATCTCGCCATTCCGACATGGGTCTCCAATTGTCGGAATGGCGACACTTAATTTTTTATCAAACGTCCCACCATTCCGACACTTTTTTCCTCCTATGGTCGGAATGGCGGTATGTTTTTTGTTTTTTTTAACATACCGCCATTCCGACAGTTCCTTTTAATAGCCTATTTTTTACCCAAAACATTTTGCACTAATGATATGCCGGCGCAAATACGCCCTAAAGTTTGGCGCACAAGCTTTGCACATGCAGAGGCCACAGCCTCGCAAACAAACTTTAATAATCTATTATCAAAATCCCCTGAATTTCAAATATAAAAATACAGATATTAATGTAACTCTGGCGAGACTGAAACTGATTAAGCAGAAATACAGTGTCAGTGAGCTGTCACAGCAGCCAGCTGGAGCGGAGCTCTCCACAGAGCCCATGCGTCTTTTGCACGCTGTCATCATATGCAAAAGTAATAATTGCAATTACAGATATCACGGCTACTGCACAGGACACAGTTGCGAGCACTCTGCCTTGCCTTGCCAATAGGAGAAGATAGAAATGACAGCATAGAACGTATAAAACACAACAAAATGCAGTAAAAACGTTTATTCATGTTATTCACGTGATTTATGAGTACTCACTCCAATTTTGGGAAGCGCGGATGGGTTTTGCGCATTTGGCACAAACACACAGCCGCAACGGTTGTAGCTTTATACAGCCTGTTGATATCTTAAGGACCTAACTGGTCACACCTGGGACTAAATGTCATGTAGAGATTGTTTTTACATGACATTACAGCTGAACATATAGCTTTCATCCACAAACCAACGTGGGAGAGCCCGAAGACGCATGTGCCAGACGCACATAGGCATGCGTAAAACCAATTTTGACCACTTCATACTGTTTATTTGCTTTCTTTTAGTTAACTTTCGTTTCTTTTGGATTCTTGTGCGTGTTATGGAGCCGTTTTGGTCCATGTTTGTAAGCCTTTTTTTCCTGGATTAAATTTTCGGAAGTTGAAACAAGTGGCATTGGAGTGTGTGATTGAAAACCACCGCGGACTGCTTCTCCTCCTCCAGTTGCCGAGACTTTGTGTTTTTAATAACGCTTGTCTATAAACATGTTAAACATATAAATTGCATGAACAGAAAGAAGGGACTCACCTGTTGAGTAACACACATTTCCTTATACGGAAAGCCTTGTCGGAATGGTGGGACATTTGAACGTCAGAATAGCGGGATGTCGCAATGGTGGGATGTCGGAATGGTGGGACGTTTGCATGTCGGAATGGTGGTATGTCGGAATGGTGGTATGTCGGAATGGTGGGATGTCGGAATAGCGGGATGTCGGAATGGCGGGATTTCGGAATGGGTGTTGCCACCCCCTTCATCATATACACAGTTTTTTATACATCACCTTCCACCATGAAGCGTTGTCCCTTTCAGTGTTGCTATTTCTTCTACTGCAAAATACAATGTTGTTCTTTGTTGAAGTCAATCTACACATTGATAAATATGAAGGACAAAGCAGTTTTAACATAGTTTGAGTAAAGGAATTCATTTTATACATAAAATCCCAAATCATGCAGAACGTATGAAAATAAGCTTATTCTCGGATTCCTGATCCTTCAGTGTTGCTCTTTCTACTACTGCAAAATACAATGTTGTTCTTTGTTGAAGTAAATCTAGACATTGATAAATATGAAGGACAAAGCAGTTTTCACTTGGTTTGAGTGAAGGAATTCATTTTATACATAAAATCCCAAATCATTCAAAACGTATGAAAAGAAGCTCATTCTCGGATTCCTGATCCTTCAGTGTTGCTTTTTCTTCTACTGCAAAATACAATGTTGTTCTTTGTTGAAGTCGATCTAGACATTGATAAATATGAAGGACAAAGCAGTTTTAACTTGGTTTGAGTGAAGGAATTCATTTTATACATAAAATCCCAAATCATGCAGAACGTATGAAAATAAGCTTATTCTCGGATTACTGATCCTTCAGTGTTGCTCTTTCTTCTACTGCAAAATCCAGTGTTGTTCTTTGTTGAAGTCAATCTAGACATTGATAAATATGAAGGACAAAGCAGTTTTAACATAGTTTGAGTTAAGGCATTCATTTATAGTTAAATCAATAATCGTGCAGAACTCATGAAAATAAGCTTATTCTCGGATTCCTAAAACTTTTGATTTGCTCTTTCTTTACTGCAAAGTACAATGTTGTTCTTTGTTGAAGTCGATCTAGACATTGATAAATATGAAGGACAAAGCAGTTTTCACTTGGTTTGAGTGAAGGATTTGCAGCTGAAAACCTCCCGCTCCCGCTTTTGATTGTGTATAGTCGGGCTTTCGAGCCTTTTCTTACCCGGTTTTTAGAAATTATGGTTGGACATTCAGACCTTGCAGCCGAAGACCTCCACTCCCTCTTTTGATCATACATTGTCGGGCATTCGCACCTTGTCTTACCCGCTTTTTACAAACTATAGTCAGACATTCAGACCTTGCAGCTGAACCACCTCAGCTCCCTGTTTTGATCATGTATGGTCTGGCAATACTCCATTTTCTTACCCGTTTGTGAGTAATTATGGCTGGACATTCACACCTACTTGCAGTCAAACAGCTCTGCTCCCGTTTTTGATGGTATATATTTGGGCATTCGAACCTTTTCTTAACTGCTTTTTGCAAACTTTGGTCGGACGTTCACACCTTCTTGCAGCCGAACACCTCCACTTCCGCTTTTGATGGTATATATTCGGGCATTCGAACCTTTTCTTAGCAGCTTTTTACAAACCATGGTTGAACTTTCACACCTTCTTGTAGCCGAACAACTCCGCTCCCGCTATTGATTGTGTACAGTCAGGTATTTTAACCTTTTCTTACCCGCTTTTTACCAACTATGGTCGGACATTCACACCGTCTTACAGCGGAACACCTCCGCTCCCTCTTTTGATGGTGTATGTTTGGGCATTCGAACCTTTTCTTACCCGCTTTTTACAAACTATGCTCGGACATTCAAACCTTGTAGCCGAACACATCCACTCCTGCTTTTGATGATGTATGGTTGGGCATTCAAACCTACTTGTTGCCCGCTTTTCATTAATTTTGGGTGGACATTCACACCTTGTCACAGCCAAACACCTCCGCTCCCTGTTTTGATCATGTATGGTTGGACATTCGCACCTTTTCTCACCCGCTTTTTGCCAACTATGGTCGGCTGTTCACAGCTTCCTCTCCACCATACTTGTATGGTGGGATATTCACACCCACTTGCATCCGAGATTCTAGACTTTGTCTGAGAGCTTCATTGTAGATGGTGGGACTTTCGCAGTATCCTTGGCACAGACGTGTGAATGTGTAGCCTCGCCCATTGAAGTTGAATGCAAACCAGAATTGGCTGTCTGGGTGGATTGGAACACTGAAGAAGGCGTTCGAAAGGTCCACCACTGAAAAGAATTTTGCATTGTTTGGAACCTGAGACAAGATGGTGTAAGGGTTTGGAACATGTGGGGCTCTGGGTTGGACTGCTGCATTAACTGCTTGCAGATCCTGAACGAAACGCCATTCTGTTGGTTGGCCTTTATCTCGGATCTTCTTGACAGGAAACAAAGGTGTGCGTACCGGCGAATCGTTACATGGAACAATTACTCCTGTTGTCTTAAGAGACTCAAAGACTGGTGTGATGCCATCTATGGCTTCTTGTTTAAGTGGATATTGAGCCTTGCAAGGTCTAAAGTCAGATTTTGGAGTGATGATAACAGGTTCACAATCTTTGATGAGGCCTACATCATATTTGCCGACAGCCCAAAGTGTCTTAGGAACGTCTTGTAGGGCTGCGATATGTGTGGATTGATCTTCGGACAAGCAAGAAAAAGTTTTGGAAGTACTTCTGGGTATCAGCTGGATTGTTCTTTCTGCGTGCACAACAGATGTCAACCTTCTTGAGTAGCACTGCAGTGTAGGTGAAAAAAGGACAGATCGATCAGATGTTTCTTGCCAATCGGCTGCACGCTTACATGACTCCACAAATTGGCCCAAATCTTCCCAATTATCTGATGTGTGTTTTGCGAGAGGGATGTGTGGGACCGAGTCCATGTTGTACATGTTACATTGAGCTGGTGTGAGAGAGACTGACACAGCGCATTTATGTTCTGTCCAAAAAATGTGTGTCAGTGTTAGTTTGTCAAACCTCTCCCTTAACCAGCTTTCCTCGTATGATTCGTCAGATTCTGGTGACAGATGGGAGGTACACTGCAGGTCTTCTTTGGCCATGAAGTCTGTTGAAATTGTGTTTTTTGCTGAAACAAACTCAGGAAAGGTTGTTAGTGGTTGCAGTTGCCATTGATATGCATATGTCATGTTTGGGGAGTGGTGGACAAAGGTGTGCGAAGCATTTGGTGTCAGGTCAGATAGCCTGAGGACTCTGACACCTTCTGGGGTGGAGATTAGACAAAGGCCTAATTTGCACATCAAGTCCCTGCCCATCAGGTTAATAGGACAGACTTCAGAGAGCAAGAATGCGTGTTGGAAACTTGAATGTGACTCATCTACACATTTAAGTGGGACGGTTATGTTCTCTCTAATTGTTTGACCTGATGAACCAATAGAATACACATTATTTCCACTTAGCTTTGGCTTTTTTGTGAATTCTGAAGTTTTTATCACTGAATGTGTGGCTCCTGAATCAACTAAGAATACAATGTTTTGTTCTGCGATGTTCAGTGTGTGTTCTGGAAATTTCTTAAAATGATCAGATGTATAATGAACATATGTTAGGACAATTGCATGTGTGCTGTGAGAGCTCTCAATAGATTGTGAATCAGTGTGGTCACCATGTGTCTGTGAGTGTGGTGTGATACCTTCCTCTCCATCCACAAGTTGGTTGGGCTTCTCAGCAGGAATCCCTCCCCTTCTGGCAACCCCCAACCACCTTCAGTCCGACTTGTTTGCTAGTGCCGATGCGGTGTTTTTGTGACAGTCACGTTTCCAGTGTCCACGTTCCCCACAGAGGTAACAGATATCCCTCTGAGTTTTCCGTAGGCTGCTCTTGTTGTTGCCACGTCTTCTTTCTTTATCTTCATCCTGTTTCAGTTCATAATCTCGGACTGTGTTATACATGGTTATTGCTGCCATGTGCATCTCTTTTTGTGTTTTCTCTTCTTTGTCCCTTTTATTTAAGAGTATTTGGTCATGAGCATGTATGGCATGTCTGCGAAGCTCAGACAGGCGTGCATCATTCCAACCAATGCAGGATTTTTTTACAGCTGAGGCAATGTTTGGTTTTAGTCCACTTAAAAAACAATTGCAGAGATGAATTTCCCACACATCTGGAGCGTTGCTTAACTCACCAGGTGGTTGAAGGCCACTGTGGATGTTGAATACCTCTGTCAGGCGGGTGAGATATTCATCAGGGTTTTCACCATCCTTTTGTTTGCAGGCGGTGATTTTCTCCATGTTAACTTTTACAGGGAAGGCTTGAGTAAATGCACGGCAGAGATGACAGACAGCGTCTCTGTACTGGGCATTAGACTCATCTTCCCAGGTGATGTGTTTGCAGCGGATGTCAGCATTTGATGGGAATTTTCCAGCTATCTTTTGCCAGTCTGTGGGTTTCATCTTGGTGATCAGGAGTCTCTTTAGTTCATTCATGGTGGGTTTAAATTCTTGGCAGAATGTGAGGAATTGTTCAGCAAACATTTTACCTGATGTTGTGGGGTTGGGTAAATGCTGAGCGGCTGCTGTGATGTCCTCAGAGGTCCAGGGACGAAAAACTAAAGTTGCACCTTGTGGTCCAGATACTTCAACCATGGGCATGTTGAAGGTTGTATCTTTATTGGGATGGCGTAGTCTATGTGCAATTGGAGAAGAGGGACTGTTTGATGAGTCTTGTGGTGGAGAAGACACTTCAGGATGAGCTGCTTGTAGTTGTGGCATGATGGGGTTATCGCCACTTCTTTCGCTGGCATATGGTGGTGGAGCTGAAGAATGAAGAGGTGGGTTGCCATCAAGGTCTGGATCCAGCTTCAAAGCCGCCAACTGTGGATATAAAGAAGAAACCTGCGAGTCTGGTGCCCTTTGTGTGGTTGAAAGTTGCTTCTCATTAGTTTCAATTTTTTCACATGAGAAAGGAAGTTGTTTTTGCATCAGTTTCTTATTTCGTCTCTCAGCTTCAGCTTTCCACATATCTAAACATTCTTTTTGCCCTTCCATGAGTTCTAATTTCTTAACAGAAATTTTGTTTTTTCTTCTCATCTCTTGTTCTTTTTTTTTCAGGTTTTCTTCTAGTTTTTCTATATTTTTTAAACTAAGGGACCCCCCTATTGGGAATCCGAGCTCATTTGTCCATAAATTTAAATATTTTAAGCTTTTATCCCCAAATCTCTTTTTCATAATTTCCACAATTGGCCCCTCCGCAGACTGGACCGCTTCTACGGAAAATTTACTCCCCATTCTGAATGAAGAGGTCGTACAACGAGAGCCAATTAGTTATGCTACAACTGGCAAAAGCGACATTTCGATTTCTGCTTCAAATGACAAATAAAGCTAACTGTTTCCATTGCTATAAACAGATAAATAGCGACATTTCGATTTCAGCTTCAAATGGCGAATAAAGCTAACTGTTTTGATTGCTAAAAACAGATAAATAGCGACATTTCGATTTCAGCTTCAAATGGCGAATAAAGCTAACTGTTTTGATTGCTAAAAACAGATAAATAGCTGGCCAACTGTGAAGACTATGAGAAATGAAATTGTTGTCTAATTAAAATCCAAATTTGAAAGAAAATGCAATAAGTCAATATTTCAACACTCACCAGACGAGTTTCACTGAACTCTGTTCTTGGAACCCCGGTGGCAGCGACTCAGGACGTGTTACCGGTTAGCCCTCCCGTCTCACAAATTAATCGAGGTTCGGAGGCTGGAAATTATCTTTTTCTCCAGGATGGCCTGTCGCTTTCCGTGCCTCGTCCTGAAGGGCTGCTCACGGGGTCCTGTCAACAACGCCAAACTGTTGTGGAAGTTTTTAATCGCTTCCTTCTTAATACTTCTGATGAGCAATGAAATAGAGAAACTTACTTTTTCTGCCGGCCGGCTAAGTTTTTATTCTTCGTTGCAAGGAAAAAGATCAGTCCACACCATTCAGCAGCAATGGTATGAAAAGATACAGACAAAAGAAATACAGAGTATTTATACCTGAAGATGGGGGGCTTTGTTCTTGAAGATGTGTAATCACATCTCCGGGGGGGGGGGGCAGGATGCAGTCTTGATGGTAATTAAGAAACAGGAGGTTAAAACAATTATCTTGTCTGAGTGTTAATTAAGAGGTAAATAGTTTAAAACAATTAGCGTGTCTGGGTGATACAAATGGTTAATGTGGATTGGAGAGTCTGTCAGTCCTGAGACATAAAATTTACCATCACAGTGCTGAACCACCTCAGCTCCCTTTTTTGATCATGTATGGTCTGGCAATACTAACTTTTCTTACCCGTTTGTGAGTAATTATGGCTGGACATTCACACCTACTTGCAGTCGAACAGCTCTGCTCCCGCTTTTGATTATGTTTGGTTGGATATTCGAACCTTTTCTTAACTTTTTTTTACAAACTTTGGTTGGACGTTCACACCTTCTTGCAGCCGAACACCTCCGCTTCCGCTTTTGATGGTATATATTCGGGCATTCGAACCTTTTCTTACCAGCTTTTTACAAACCATGGTTGGACTTTCACACCTTCTTGTAGCCGAACAACTCCGCTCCCCCTATTGATTGTGTACAGTCGGGTATTTTAACCTTTTCTTACCCACTTTTTACCAACTATGGTCGGACATTCACACCTTCTTACAGCGGAACACCTCCGCTCCCTCTTTTGATGGTGTATGTTTGGGCATTCGAACCTTTTCTTACCCGCTTTTTACAAACTATGCTCGGACATTCAAACCTTCTTGTAGCCAAACACATCCACTCCTTCTTTTGATGATGTATGCTTGGGAATTCAAACCTTCTATTTGCCCGCTTTTCATTAATTTTGGGTGGATATTCACACCTTGTCACAGCCAAACACCTCCGCTCCCTGTTTTGATCATGTATGGTTGGACATTCGCACCTTGTCTCACCCGCTTTTTGCAAACTATGGTCGGCTGTTTACAGCTTCCTCTCCACCATACTTGTATGGTGGGATGTTCACACCCAGTTGCATCCGAAGACCTCCGCCCCCACTTTTGTTGATATTTAGTTGGTCATTCGCAGCTTACCCGCTTTTGGCAAACTATGGCCTTCTTGCAGCCAAACACCTCTGATCTCGCTTTTGATAATGTAAGGTTGGGCATTCAGACCTTGCTTCACCTGCTTTTCACCAAATATAGTCGGACATTCACACCTTCTTGCAGCCGAACACTTCCGCTCCACCTTTTAGTGTTCTATCACACCTTTTTTTCACCGAATTTTATAGATTATGGTTGGAAATTCTCAACCACTCTCATCCGAAGACCTCTCCTCCCGCTTTTGTTAATATATTTGAACTTTAGTCGGACATTCACACCTTCTTGCAGCTGAACCACCTCCGCTCCCTGTTTTGATCATGTATGGTCTGGCAATACTACCTTTTCTTACCCGTTTGTGAGTAATTATGGCTGGACATTCACACCTACTTGCAGCCGAACACCACCTCTCTCGCTTTTGATGATGTATGGACCGGCATTCTTACCTTTTCTAAGACATTTTTCAGAAATTACGGTCGGAGATTCACACTTACTCACAGCCGAACAACTCCGCTCCCGCATTTGATGGTGTGCAGTCGGACATTCTCACCCTTTCTCATCAGCTTTTTGCAAATTATGATCTGACATTCACACCTACTTGCAGTCGAAAAGCTATGCTCCCGCTTTTGATTATGTTTGGTTGGATATTCAAACCTTTTCTTAACTGCTTTTTACAAACTTTGGTTGGACGTTCACACCTTCTTGTAGCCGAACACATCCACTCCTGCTTTTGATGATGTATGGTTGGGCATTCGCACCTTTTTTTTACCCATTTGTCAGGAATAATGGGTGGACATTCACACCTTCTTGCAGCTGAACACCTCCTCTCCCACTTATGATCATGTGCGGTTTTATTTTCGAAAATTTTCTTTCATGTTTTCTAGCAATTATTGATGGACATTTAGACCTTCTTGCAGCTGAACACCTCGGCTCCTGCTTTTGATCATACCTTGTCAGGCATTCGCACCATGTCTTACCCGCTTTTTACAAACTTTAGTCGAACATTTACACCTTTTTGCAGCCGAACACCACCTCTCTCGCTTTTGATGATGTATGGTCCGGCATTCTTTCCTTTTCTAACACATTTTTCAGCAATTATGGTCGGACATTCACACCTACTCAGAGCCGAACACCTCCGCTCCCGCATTTGATGGTGTATAGTCGGGCATTCTCACCCTTTCTCATCAGCTTTTTGCAAATTATGATCTGACATTCACACCTGCTTTTGATAATGTATGGTTGGGCATTCGCACCTTTTTTTACCCATTTTTCAGGAATTATGGGTGGACATTAACACCTTCTTGCAGCTGAACACCTCCTCTCCTTCTTATGATCATGTGCGGATGATATTCGAAAATTTTCTTTCATGTTTTAAAGCAATTATTGATGGACATTCAGACCTTCTTGCAGCTGAACCACTCTGCTCCCGCTTTTGATGGTGTATAGTCGGGCTTTCGAGCCTTTCCTTCCCGGTTTTTACAAATTATGGTTGGACATTCAGACCTTCTTGCAGCCGAACACCTCCGCTCCCTCTTTTGATCATACATTGTCGGGCATTAGCACCTTTTCTTACCCGCTTTTTACAAACCATAGTCGGACTTTCACATCTTTTAGTAGCCGAACAACTCCGCTCCCGCTATTGATTGTGTACAGTCGGGTATTTTAACCTTTTCTTACCCGCTTTTTACCAACTATGGTCGGACATTCACACCTTCTTACAGCGGAACACCTCCGCTCCCTCTTTTGATGGTGTATGTTCGGGCATTCAAACCTTTTCTTACCCGCTTTTTACAAACTATGGTCGGACATTCAAACCTTCTTGAAGCCGAACACATCCACTCCTGCTTTTGATTATGTATAGTTGTGCATTCGCACCTTTTCTTACCCATTTTTCAGTAATTATGGGTGTACATTCACACCTTCTTGCAGCCGAACACCTCCGCTCCCTCTTTTGATCATACATTTTCGGGCATTCGCACCTTTTCTTACCCGCTTTTTACAAACCATGGTCGGACTTTCACACCTTTTAGTAGCCGAACAACTCCGCACCCGCTACTGATTGTGTACAGTCGGGTATTTTAACCTTTTCTTACCCGTTTTTTACCAACTATGGTCGGACATTCACACCTTCTTACAGCGGAACACCTCTGCTCCCTCCTTTGATGGTGTATGTTCGGGCATTCGAACCTTTTCTTACCCGCTTTTTACAAACTATGGTCAGACGTTCAAACCTTCTTGTAGCCGAGCATATCCACTCCTGCTTTTGATGATGTATGGTTGGGCATTCGAACCTACTTGTTGCCCGCTTTTCATTAATTATGCGTGGACATTCACACCTTGTCTCAGCCAAACACCTCCGCTCCCTGTTTTGATCATGTATGGTTTGACATTCGCACCTTTGCTTACCCTCTTTTTATACTGATTGCTCAAGATTAAGCTGTTCTTTCTCAAACTACAAAATTTTTTTAATTGTTGAAACTTGATTTGAAGTGGATAAATAAGGAAGACAAACAGTTTTAAGTCAGGCTGATAGCAATTAATTTTATAGCAAAATCTGTATTTCGTCATTTGTCGAGAGATGCTTATTGCTGAAGAAGTTCTTTCTCATTCTAGAAAGTACAACGTTGTTTATCATTGAAACTTGATTAGACATGAATAAATATGAAGGACAAAGCAGTCTTAACTTGGTTTGAGTTAAGGAATTCGTTTTATAGGAGAATCCGAATTCGTGCATAACTCGTAAAATAGAGCTTATTTTCGGATTCCTGAAGAATGAGTCTGGTTCTTTCTCATAATACAAAGTTTGTTGTTTATTGTTGAAACTTCATCAGACCGTTAGATATAGTCGGACTCACCTCGACGCACGGCTTGGGATCTGGAACCAGTACTCTTGAGAGGGGTTGGACTCTCTTCCACTCTGGAGTTGCCCGTGGTGAGAGGCGCAGAGCAGGTGTGGGCATACTTATTGCCCCCCGGCTGTGTGCCAGTACATTGGGGTTTACCCCAGTACCCTTTTTGGAGTCTCTGGGGGAGGCACTGGAGAATGCTCCTACCGGAGACTCCCTCATTCTGCTGGGGGACTTCAATGCTCACGTGGGCAATGACAGTGAGACCTGGAGGGGTGTGATTGGGAGGAACGGCCCCCCCGATCTGAATCAGAGTGGTGTTATGTTGTTGGACTTCTGTGCCAGTCATAGACTGTCCATAACGAACACCATGTTCAGGCATAAGGGTGTCCATATGTGCACTTGGCACCAGGACACCCTTGGCCGCAGTTCGATGATCGACTTTGTGGTTGTATCATCGGACTTGCGGCCGTATGTCCTGGACACTCGGGTGAAGAGAGGGGCGGAGCTGTCAACTGATCACCACCTGGTGGTGAGTTGGCTCCGCTGGTGGGGGAGGATGCCGATCAGACCTGGCAGGCCCAAACGTATTGTGAGGGTCTGCTGGGCGCGTTTGTCAGAATCCCCCGTCAGAAGGAGCTTTAACTTCCACCTCCGGCAGAGTTTCAACCATATTTGAGGTGGGGGACATTGAGTCCGAATGGGCCATGTTCCTAGACTCCATTGCCGAGGCAGCTGGTCGGAGTTGTGGCCGTAAGGTGGTCGGTGCCTGTCGTGGCGGCAACCCTCGAACCTGCTGGTGGACACCAGTGGTGAGGGAAGCCGTCAAGCTGAGTTCGGTGAGACCATGGAGAACGATTTCCGGACGGCCTCGAAAAGATTCTGGTCCACCATCCGGCGTCTCAGGGGGGGGGGGGAGTGGCTGACCTTTGCTGACCTCAACTAGGGATGTTGTGAGTTTCGGTGGGGGGAGTACTTCGAGGAACTCCTCAATCCTACCAACACGTGCTCGGAAGAGGCAGAGTCGGAGAGCTCGGAGACGGGGCCTCCCATTTCTGGGGCTGAGGTTGCCGAGGTGGTTAAAAAGCTCCTCGGTGGCAAGGCCCCGGGGGTGGATGAGGTCCGTCCTGAGTTTCTCAAGGCTCTGGATGTTGTAGGGCTGTCTTGGCTGACACGCCTCTGCAGTATCGCGTGGACATCGGGGACAGTGCCTCTGGACTGGCAGATTGGGGTGGTGGTCCCCCTCTTTAAAAAGGGGGACCGGAGGGTGTGTTCCAACTATAGGGGTATCACACTCCTCAGCCTCCCTGGTAAGGTCTATTCGGGGGTATTGGAGAGGAGGATCCGTCGGATAATCGAGCCTCGGATTCAGGAGATGCAGTGTGGCTTTCGTCCTGGCCGTGGAACAGTGGACCAGCTCTATACCCTCGGCAGGATCCTGGAGGGTGCATGGGAGTTCGCCCAACCAGTCTACATGTGTTTTGTGGACTTGGAGAAAGCGTTCGACCGTGTCCCTCGTGGAGTCCTGTGGGGGGTGCTCCGGGAATATGGAGTGCCGGACCCCTTGATAGGGGCCGTTCGGTCTCTGTATGACCGGTGCCAGAGTTTGGTCCGCATTGCCGGCAGTAAGTCGGATATGTTTCCGGTGAGAGTTGGACTCCGTCAGGGCTGCCCTTTGTCACCGATTCTGTTCCTAACTTTTATGGACAGAATTTCTAGGCGGAGCCAGGGCGTTGAGGGTGTCCCATTTGGCGACCTCAGAATCGGGTCTCTGCTTTTTGCAGATGATGTGGTTCTGTTAGCGTCGTCAGGCCGTGACCTTCAGCTCTCACTGGAGTGATTCGCAGCCGAGTGTGAAGCGGCTGGGATGAGAATCAGCACCTCCAAATCCGAGACTATGGTTCTCAGCCGGAAAAGGGTGGAATGCTCTCTCCGGGTCGGGAATGAGATCCTTCCCCAAGAGGAGGAGTTCAAGTATCTCGGGGTCTTGTTCACGAGTGACGGACGAATGGAGCGGGAGATTGACGGGCGGATCGGTGCGGCGCCTGCAGTGTTGCAGGCTCTGCACCGACCCGTCGTTGTGAAGAGGGAGCTGAGCCAGAAGGCGAAGCTCTCTACTTACTGGTCAATCTACGTTCCCATCCTCACCTATGGTCAGGATTTGTGGGTAGTGACCGAAAGAACAAGATCGCGAATACAAGCGGCCGAAATGGGTTTCCTCCGCAGGGTGTCTGGGCTCTCCCTTAGAGATAGGGTGAGAAGCTCAGTCATCCGGGAGGGGCTCGGAGTAGAACCGCTGCTCCTCCGCATTGAGAGGAGTCAGATGAGGTGGCTCGGGCATCTGGTTAGGATGCCCCCTGGGCGCCTCCCTGGGGAGGTGTTCCGGGCACGTCCCACTGGGAGGAGACCCCGGGGGAGACCCAGGACACGTTGGAGAGACTATGTCTCTCGGCTGGCCTGGGAACGCCTCGGGGTCCCCCCGGAAGAGCTGGAGGAAGTGGCCGGGGACAGAGACGTCTGGGTTTCTCTGCTCAAGCTGCTGCCCCCGCGACCCGACCCCCGGATAAGCGGCAGATGATGGATGGATGGATGGATATATCCTCCACCAACCAGACTTACAACCCCCGACTAGGGTAGCAGAATTTCTAAGCATCTGTACCCCAAAACTACTATCAAAAATATATAAATTATTGTCTAAGATAGATGACACAATGTCTCTTCCATCCTCAAAATGGGAGGCAGATTTATCCATCAGTTCTGGTCATAGCTTCTAACCACAAATATGTTTGAACACCTTCATAAAGACTCGAAATCCTAATTTACAGCTCATACAATACAAAATCCTTCATAGAACACACTATACAGGACAAAGGATGTTCAGGATGGGTCTAACACACTCAAACATCTGCTCACATTGCACAGATAACACACCTGATGATTATGCACACGCTTTGTGGTTTTCTGCGCCTGTCCAGAAGTTCTGGCTTGAAGTCTGTGAGGACCTATCAACATGGCTAAAGTGTAGCATCCCTGCATGCCCCACACTGTGCATACTGGGTGACTTAGACAACATCAACATGGAAATTAACTCAGCACACATGGTTGTCACAGTGTTATGTATCGCAAAGAAAACTATTCTCATGAACTGGAAAGCGAAGAACAATCTGTGTATTAACCAGTTTAGAAATTTTCTTTTAGATTATATTAGCATGGAAACAATGTTTGCCTCCTCAAAACATCAATTGGCTGAATTTCATTCTCTCTGGTCCCCTCTGATTAGTTTTATCACATAGTGGTGGTGGTGGGTTGCTGGGTGATGGTGGGTCTCAGGCCCGGGCTGCTGCGACTGGTGTGACCGGGTGGTTTGTTTGTTTGTTTTTTTATGTTGTTTGTTTGTTTTTTGTAGAGGTCCTCCTGGGTGGGGTTGGGTTGAGTGGGGTGGGGCGGGATGGGTACCTTCTGGGGGTACAGTAGCTCCCGGAATATGGTGCTGTGTGTGTGTTCGGTGGGGTGTAGTGGATGGGGCCACGTAGGTGGTCCCCTTTGGTTGCACTCTGCAGTTCCCTGCCCCTGTTTTAATTACACCTTAGACATTACTACTTATCAAACACACTCACACACACACATTAGGTCTTGGGGGGTGGTTACACTGAGTGGCATCTGGTGGGCGGGGCTCTTTGGGTATGTAGGCTGCCCAGAGTGCCGCGCTCCCAGTTCTACAAGTTTGGCTGCCCCTCAATTTTAATTGCTCACTATTAGAAAATATTGAAGAGCCAGAAGGGTGAGGGGAGGGGTCTTCTTCGCACACCCCTGCTTCCTGGTGTCTGCTCGGGGCAGGAGGGGCCAGGAGGATTAATTAATTGTTCTGCTGGTTCGGGGTCTGTGGTGGCTGGGGGGTTGCTGGCCTCTTGGTGTGCCCGCTGCACTACACCCCAGCAGAGTCGAGGGAGGTAGGATGTGTGGAAGTGTGGATGTATGGGACGTGAAAGTGTGTGTGGTAATGATTGGGCCTGGATCTGGGACTTGCTGTCGCCTGGCCTGCCTGTGTTTCTCCCGATGGGGCATCAGCGTTGCCTCTCCCCACTGCTCGCGACTTCACCCACCTGTGGGCACGTCTTGACTCCCAGGGCACTTGGCCAGGGGCGCTGGGGCAGGCGCTGACCCACTTTGTGGCTGTCTGGGGCGCTTGGCCCTCCTGGGTATTGGGTGGGGCCTCTGCCGGGGGGTTTGGGGGCGCTCGGGCTCCTGGGGCCCAGGTCCCGGAGTGCCTCTGCCCTATGCTTATGGGGGCTCTTTCCGGGGGCTTCCTCTGCAGTCTTCTGGGTGGATGCGTCGTTGCCCCTGCGGTGGGCTGCCTGGGTTCTGTGCTCTGTGGGGGCTGCTGGTGGCCTGGGTCTTGTGGCCCTCTCTGCCTGTTTCTGATTGCTTGGGGGGGGGGCTGTGGATTGTGGCCCTGTACGCTTATACACTAATAACTAAGCACGGTTATCATGTAGGTCCTGTGCCATGGGTGTTGCATGTTCTCACACACACACACACACATTCATTAGTCCAGTAGCATGGTCACTAAGCAGTTGATGTATTATCATGTCGTCTCAGGTCATCTATATCCACAGCTGTGTTGTATGCGATTGCCGCTTCTTGTGCTTGTTTTTGTTTGTTTGTGTGTTTGTTTTTTCTCTGCTTGTCTGCTTTCAGGTGCTCCTGGTGGCGCTAAGGCTGGATTCCCCTCATAGGCCATGGATTGTTGTCTGTTTTGTTTTTTACAGGTGTAGCAGCTGGTTGTCTGGTTTTTGTTTCTATTTTTGTTCTGTTTCCTCTTCTTTCCTCTTCTTCTTTCCTTGTCCCCCGGTCCGGTTCAGTTCAGTTCATGTCATATATTGTAAACAGAAATAAATAAATGGGCATCAAGGGGAGCTTTACATTTATAAAACTTCCCTTGGCAAAACAAATCTGTTTGGCATCAAAGGTATTCAGATTACAATTCTTCTGACATAATGCTGAACAGGATAAGGGGAAAAAAAAGTAAAGAAGACAGTTCTGCCGAAAGCCAGGGATAGACCTGTTCTAAGTTCTATACTTTTTAAAAGGGGCGTGTTTATCAACTATGGAATTAGAAGATTTACAAAAATGGTCAAGTGCTAGATCTTCATCTGGGATTTTAACAGTGTCATATAACTATTCAACAGATCAGTTAAAAAAAAGCCTGCTCATGGAGATGTTTTAGGATCTGGATACCAAGCGTGGACCTAATGTTTTCATTTTTGCAATTCTGATACAGGCTATTGAGCAGTGATAACTAACACCAAGTTCAGATAATGCGGATTTTCTACCTTTGATATGTTAAGATTGAGCCAATCAGGGACAACATTGAAGGATCTCTTTGGTTTTGTAGGATCAGTAATTACCTGAGAAAGGTTGATATTGGTACACACCTTTTTTAAATGATCAGAGGCAGAGTTCAACTTGTTTAAATTAAAATTGCCACACAGAGATTGGGTTTAGGCCACATGCACACAGAATGACATCAACAAATATAAGAAATATTAAACATTTACACATAGATTTTTGAATACATGTAGAGGAATGATACTTTGAAATGTGCTCATTGCGGAGTTATGATCAGTTGAGTAATGAAGGTTGAACTATTCTAGGAAAGAGGTTCTATTCCCAGCATCATGATGGACACTCCTGATATAGAAGGTTTCGCTAACGCATTGGAATTGTTTTACTATTTTCATATGCATGTGCAATGAAGAATTGCTTGCTGCTGATAAATGCAAAGAAGAACAGCTTACACGTAGATGCTCACATATAGGCTGCTGAATGCAATGAAGACCTGCTTATCAAGTAAAGTTCAATGTCAATGTGTAATATTCAATTAGGATTTGCAAAACAGTGAAGTTAAACAATGAATGGGTCCATAGTCGGTATGAGAAGACTACATGAATATTTACCTGGGTGTACGTTCAAACAGAGATGAGAAAATTGCGATAAATAATTGTTTGTTTGTTTGTTAGTATGTATAGGAATGTTATGTGTATAAACTGTGTTGAGTTATAGTTACTCAGTAGTGTCTCAGTGAAACAACCGACGGGGGAAGCCTTGCGGTGACAACAAAAGCAGTGTTTTACTGATCAGTCAAGTTGCTCCAGTGTACTCCATACAAACTGGTTGGCTACTGAAGGGATAGAAAATGGGGAATACTTGTTTTAAAGCAAACAAGGAATTAGATGGGAAAAATACATGTTTTAACGGGACCCAGACAATATTAAATACTCAGACAGATGGGAGAAGAAGTGTAGTTTTGTAGGAAATCACAAAATTATTACATAGAATTAGTGAAATCAATTGAAGAATGCCTTTCTGAAGAGCTGTTTACCACAGATGAGCAGCTTTGCGACCAAGCACATTGTAGATCGCTTTACTGCCAAAATGATCTAATTTAATGGATTGGTTTAGACATGCATAACAGCATTTTAAGAACAAAGAGAGAAACAAAAAGGGACAACGCTTCATGGTGGAAGGGGATGTATAAATAACTGTGTATATGATGAAGGGGGTGGCAACACCCATTCCGAAATCCCGCCATTCCGACATCCCGCTATTCCGACATCCCACCATTCCGACATACCACCATTCCGACATGCAAACGTCCCACCATTCCGACATCCCACCATTGCGACATCCCGCTATTCTGACGTTCAAATGTCCCACCATTCCGACAAGGCTTTCCGTATAAGGAAATGTGTGTTACTCAACAGGTGAGTCCCTTCTTTCTGTCTATGCAATTTATATGTTTAACACATGTTTATAGACAAGCGTTATTAAAAACACAAAGTCTCGGCAACTGGAGGAGGAGAAGCAGTCCGCGGTGGTTTTCAATCACACACTCCAATGCCACTTGTTTCAACTTCCGAAAATTTAATCCAGGAAAAAAAGGCTTACAAACATGGACCAAAACGGCTCCATAACACGCACAAGAATCCAAAAGAAACGAAAGTTAACTAAAAGAAAGCAAATAAACAGTATTAAGTGGTCAAAATTGGTTTTACGCATGCCTATGTGCGTCTGGCACATGCGTCTTCGGGCTCTCCCACGTTGGTTTGTGGATGAAAGCTATATGTTCAGCTGTAATGTCATGTAAAAACAATCTCTACATGACATTTACTCCCAGGTGTGACCAGTTAGGTCCTTAAGATATCAACAGGCTGTATAAAGCTACAACCGTTGCGGCTGTGTGTTTGTGCCAAATGCGCAAAGCCCATCCGCGCTTCCCAAAATTGGAGTGAGTACTCATAAATCACGTGAATAACATGAATAAACGTTTTTACTGAATTTTGTTGTGTTTTATACGTTCTATGCTGTCATTTCTCTCTTCTCCTATTGGCAAGGCAAGGCAGAGTGCTCGCAACTGTGTCCTGTGCAGTAGCCGTGATATCTGTAATTGCAATTATTACTTTTGCATATGATGACAGCGTGCAAAAGACGCATGGGCTCTGTGGAGAGCTCCGCTCCAGCTGGCTGCTGTGACAGCTCACTGACACTGTATTTCTGCTTAATCAGTTTCAGTCTCGCCAGAGTTACATTAATATCTGTATTTTTATATTTGAAATTCAGGGGATTTTGATAAAATATTATTAAAGTTTGTTTGCGAGGCTGTGGCCTCTGCATGTGCAAAGCTTGTGCGCCAAACTTTAGGGCGTATTTGCGCCGGCATATCATTAGTGCAAAATGTTTTGGGTAAAAAATAGGCTATTAAAAGGAACTGTCGGAATGTTAAAAAAAAACAAAAAACATACCGCCATTCCGACCATAGGAGGAAAAAAGTGTCGGAATGGTGGGACGTTTGATAAAAAATTAAGTGTCGCCATTCCGACAATTGGAGACCCATGTCGGAATGGTGAGATGTCGGAATGGCAGCATGTAACCATGATGAAGGAGAGACCATTTGAGCAGCACAGCCATTTCGCAGCACAGGGACAGCAGTCCAAGTTACAGGATCTCCCACGTGGTATCACCTGTCACATTGTGTCAAGGCATCAAAAGAAGAAAAAATCACCAAACTCAAGGACAAAAAGACAAAGACTCCGGTGAACGAAGACAGAGGACTGACAAACCAGAAATACAAAAGGATTCTCGATATCAAGATCCAGAAGAAGAGGCTAACAATGCCACGAACACTTACGATGCTGGGAATGATGCCAGCAATGAACAGAGAAGAAGATTCAGTGTCATCAATCTGCATTACGTGCCTCTAATGAGGGGGTGAATATAGAATCCTCAACGATTACAACGTCTCTGGGAACTGTGACAACAACAAGGTTTAAACCATTTTGATATATATTGTAACCTATTGTCTAAGGAATAGTGCTGAAAATGAGGTAAATCTAATCCACCACTGTCCTTGGTCTTCTGTAGGGTTATTAAACTAATACATGGTGGTTTGTTTTTCCACAGAAATTTGGAGATGCATGAATCTAGTGACTTAAACCAAGTAGCAGATGGTTTTATGGGGATCATTGAGAACAAATAGTTAACTTTTGGTAGTATCATCATTTTAATGGATGTAACTCTCCCCATAAGTGATATAGGTAAGGACTTCCAACGAGAGATCGTTCTCTACTGTCTTTAATAATTGCACATAATTTAGCTTTGTTAGCTCTGAGAGCCTGGAGGAAATGTTTATGCCTAAATATCTAATATTTCCTGACTGTAAAGTGATCGCAGGTATATTATGGACCCTACAGTTAATGGGCAGAACTGTGGTCTTAGACCAGTTGATAGAGTAGTCAGAAAGTGCTGAGGATTTATTTATGAGTGTGATCGTGTGACTGAGAGACGTCTGTGAGTTCTGAAGGAAAAGTAATACATCATCAGCATAAAGACTTATTTTATGCTCAATATTTTGGGATTAATTACTCACAAACGGGTAAGAAAAGGTAGTATTGCCAGACCATACATGATCAAAACAGGGAGCGGAGGTGGTTCAGCTGCAAGGTGTGAATGTCTGACTATAGTTTGTAAAAAGTGGGTAAGATAAGGTGCGAATGCCCGACAATGTATGATCAAAAGAGGGAGCGGAGGTTTTCGGCTGCAAGAAGGTCTGAATGTGCACCCAAAATTCCTGAAAAATGGGTAAAAAAAGGGTGCGAATGCCAAACCATACATCATCAAAAGCAGGAGTGGATGTGTTCGGCTACAAGAAGATTTTAATGTCCATCAATAATTGCTTTAAAACATGAAAGAAAATTTTCGAATATCAAACCGCAGATGATCATAAGCGGGAGAGGAGTTGTTCAACTGCAAGAAGGTGTGAATGTCCACCCATAATTACTGAAAATGGGTAAGAAAAGGTGAAAATGCCCAACCATACATCATCAAAAGCAGGAGTGGATGTGTTCGGCTACAAGAAGGTTTGAATGTCCGTCCATAGTTTGTAAAAAGCGGGTAAGAAAAGGTTCGAATGCCCGAACATAGACCATCAAAAGAGGGAGCGGAGGTGTTCCGCTGTAAGAAGGTGTAAATGTCCGACCATAGTTGGTAAAAAGCGGGTAAGAAAAGGTTAAAATACCCGACTGTACACAATCAATAGCGGGAGCGGAGTTGTTTGGCTACAAGAAGGTGTGAAAGTCCGACCACGGTTTGTAAAAAGCGGGTAAGAAAAGGTTCGAATGCCCGAATATATACCATCAAAAGTGGAAGTGGATGTGTTCGGCTGCAAGAAGGTGTGAACGTCCGACCAAAGTTTGTAAAAAGCAGTTAAGAAAAGGTTCGAATATCCAACCAAACATAATCAAAAGCGGGAGCAGAGCTGTTCGACTGCAAGTAGGTGTGAATGTCAGATCATAATTTGCAAAAAGCTGATGAGAAAGGGTGAGAATGCCCGGCTATACACCATCAAATGCGGGAGCGGAAGTGTTCGGCTGTGAGTAGGTGTGAATGTCCGACCATAATTGCTGAAAAATGTGTTAGAAGAGACTAGAATGCCGGACAATACATCATCAAATGCGGGAGCGGAGTTGTTCGGCTGTGAGTAGGTGTGAATCTCCGAGCATAGTTTGTAATAAGGGGGTAAGAATAGGTTTGAATGCCCGAACATACACTATCAAAACAGGGAGCTGAGGTGGCTCAGCTGCAAGGTGTGAATGTCTGACTATAGTTTGTAAATAAGGTGCGAATTCCCAACAATGTATAATCAAAAGAGGGAGCGGAGGTTTTCGGCTACAAGAAGGTTTGAATGTCCGACCAAAGTTTGTAAAAAGCAGTTAAGAAAAGGTTCGAATATCCAACCAAACATAATCAAAAGCGGGAGCAGAGCTGTTCGACTGCAAGTAGGTGTGAATGTCAGATCATAATTTGCAAAAAGCTGAGAAGAAAGGGTGAGAATGCCCGGCTATACACCATCAAATGCGGGAGCGGAGTTGTTCGGCTGTGAGTAGGTGTGAATCTCCGAGCATAGTTTGTAAAAAGGGGGTAAGAATAGGTTCGAATGCCCGAACATACACTATCAAAACAGGGAGCTGAGGTGGCTCAGCTGCAAGGTGTGAATGTCTGACTATAGTTTGTAAATAAGGTGCGAATGCCCAACAATGTATAATCAAAAGAGGGAGCGGAGGTTTTCGGCTACAAGAAGGTTTGAATGTCCGACCATAGTTTGTAAAAAGCGGGTAAGAAAAGGTTCAAGCGCCTGACTATACACCATCAAAAGCGGGAGCAGAGGTGTTCCGCTGTAAGACGGTGTGAATGTCCGACCATATTTGGTAAAAAGCGGGTAAGAAAAGGTTAAAATACCCGACTGTACACAATCAATAGCGGGAGAGGAGGTGTTCAGCTGCAAGGTGTGAATGTCCACCCATAATTACTGAAAAATGGGTAAGAAAAGGTGCGAATGCCCAACCATACATTATCAAAAGCAGGTGTGAATGTCAGATCATAATTTGCAAAAAGCTGATGAGAAAGGGTGAGAATGCCCGACTATACACCATCAAATGCGGGAGCGGAGTTGTTCGGCTGTGAGTAAGTGTGAATCTCCGACCATAATTGCTGAAAAATGTGTTAGAAAAGGTAAGAATGCCGGTCCATACATCATCAAAAGCGGGAGAGGTGGTGTTCGGCTGCAAGTAGGTGTGAATGTCCAGCCATAATTACTAACAAACGGGTAAGAAAAGGTAGTATTGCCAGACCATACATGATCAAAACAGGGAGCGGAGGTGGTTCAGCTGCAAGAAGGTGTGAATGTCCGACTAAAGTTCAAATATATTAACAAAAGCGGGAGGAGAGGTCTTCGGATGAGAGTGGTTGAGAATTTCCAACCATAATCTATAAAATGCGGTGAAAAAAAAGGTGTGATAGAACACTAAAAGGTGGAGCGGAAGTGTTCGGCTGCAAGAAGGTGTGAATGTCCGACTATATTTGGTGAAAAGCAGGTGAAGCAAGGTCTGAATGCCCAACCTTACATCATCAAAAGCGAGATCAGAGGTGTTTGGCTGCATGAAGGCCATAGTTTGCCAAAAGCGGGTAAGCTGCGAATGACCGACTAAATATCAACAAAAGGTCTTCGGATGCAAGTGGGTGTGAATATCCCACCATACAAGTATGGTGGAGAGGAAGCTGTGAACAGCCGACCATAGTTGGCAAAAAGCGGGTGAGAAAAGGTGCGAATGTCCAACCATACATGATCAAAACAGGGAGCGGAGGTGTTTGGCTGTGACAAGGTGTGAATGTCCACCCAAAATTAATGAAAAGCGGGCAACAAGTAGGTTTGAATGCCCAACCATACATCATCAAAAGCAGGAGTGGATGTGTTCGGCTACAAGGTTTGAATGTCCGAGCATAGTTTGTAAAAAGCGGGTAAGAAAAGGTTCGAATGCCCAAACATACACCATCAAAAGAGGGAGCGGAGGTGTTCCGCTGTAAGAAGGTGTGAATGTCCGACCATAGTTGGTAAAAAGCGGGTAAGAAAAGGTTAAAATACCCGACTGTACACAATCAGTAGCGGGAGCGGAGTTGTTCGGCTACAAGAAGGTGTGAAAGTTCAACCATGGTTTGTAAAAAGCTGCTAAGAAAAGGTTCGAATGCCCGAATATATACCATCAAAAGCGGAAGTGGAGGTGTTCGGCTGCAAGAAGGTGTGAACGTCCGACCAAAGTTTGCAAAAAGCAGTTAAGAAAAGGTTCGAATGCCCAAATATATACCATCAAAAACGGGAGCAGAGCTGTTCGACTGCAAGTAGGTGTGAATGTCCAGCCATAATTACTCACAAACGGGTAAGAAAATGGAGTATTGCCAGACCATACATGATCAAAACAGGGAGCTGAGGTGGTTCAGCTGCAAGGTGTGAATGTCTGACTATAGTTTGTAAAAAGCGGGTAAGACAAGGTGCGAATGCCCGACAATGTATGATCAAAAGAGGGAGTGGAGGTCTTCGGCTGCAAGGTCTGAATGTCCACCATAATTTCTAAAAACCGGGTAAGAAAAGGCTCGAAAGCCCGACTATACACAATCAAAAGCGGGAGCGGGAGGTTTTCAGCTGCAAATCCTTCACTCAAACCAAGTGAGAACTGCTTTGTCCTTCATATTTATCAATGTCTAGATTGACTTCAACAAAGAACAACATTGTATTTTGCAGTAGAAGAAATAGCAACACTGAAGGATCAGGAATCCGAAAACAAGCTTATTGTCATACGTTCTGCTTGATTTGGGATTTTGCTATAAAATTAATTCCTTCACTCAAACAAAGTGGAAACTGCTTTGTCCTTCATATTTATCAATGTCTAGATTTAATTCAACAAAGAACAACATTGTATTTTGCAGTAGTAGAACGAGCAGCACTTGAAGGAACAGGAATCCGAGAATAAGCTTATTTTCATACGTTCTGCATGATTTGGGATTTTATGTATAAAATGAATTCCTTTACTCAAACTATGTTAACACTGCTTTGTCCTTCATATTTATCAATGTCTAGATTGACTTCAACAAAGAACAACATTGTATTTTGCAGTAGAAGAAATAGCAACACTGAAGGATCAGGAATCCGAAAACAAGCTTATTTTCATACGTTCTGCTTGATTTGGGATTTTGCTATAAAATTAATTCCTTCACTCAAACAAAGTGGAAACTGCTTTGTCCTTCATATTTATCAATGTCTATATCGATTTCAACAAAGAACAAGGCTGTATTTTGCAGTATAGGAAAGAGCAACACTGGAGGATCAGGAATCCGAGAATAAGCTTACTTTCATGAGTCCTGCACGATTTCGGATTTTCCTATAAAATGAATTGCTTTGCTCAAACCAAGTTAAAATTGCTTTGTCCTTCATAGTTATCCATGTCTAAAATGTATCAAGCATAAAGTTCCTCATATTACCCTGAATGAGAAAGAAGCATCCCTTTGGTTGAGCAATACGTTCCTTTTGCGGAGTTATGCATGATTTCGGATTTTGCTATAAAATTCATTCCTTCACACCTTTTTTTTTCACCGCATTTTATAGATTATGGTTGGAAATTTCAACAACTCTAATCCGAAGACCTCTCCTCCCGCTTTTGTTAATATATTTGAACTTTAGTTGGACATTCACCCCTTTTTGCATCTAAACCACATCCGCTCCCTGTTTTGATCATGTATGGTCTGGCAATACTACCTTTTCTTACCCGTTTGTGAGTAATTATGGCTGGACATTCACACCTACTTGCAGCCGAACACCACCTCTCTCGCTTTTGATGATGTATGGACCGGCATTCTTACCTTTTCTAACACATTTTTCAGAAATTACGGTCGGAGATTCACACCTACTCACAGCCGAACAACTCCGCTCCCGCATTTGACGGTGTACAGTCGGACATTCTCACCCTTTCTCATCAGCTTTTTGCAAATTATGATCTGACATTCACACCTACTTGCAGTCGAAAAGCTATGCTCCCGCTTTTGATTATGTTTGGTTGGATATTCAAACCTTTTCTTAACTGCTTTTTACAAACTTTGGTTGGACGTTCACACCTTCTTGTAGCCGAACACATCCACTCCTGCTTTTGATGATGTATGGTTGGTCATTCGCACCTTTTTTTTACCCATTTGTCAGGAATAATGGGTGGACATTCACACCTTCTTGCAGCTGAACACCTCCTCTCCCACTTATGATCATGTGCGGTTTGATTTTCGAAAATTTTCTTTCATGTTTTCTAGCAATTATTGATGGACATTTAGACCTTCTTGCAGCTGAACACCTCCGCTCCTGCTTTTGATCATACCTTGTCAGGCATTCGCACCATGTCTTACCCGCTTTTTACAAACTTTAGTCGAACATTCACCCCTTTTTGCATCTAAACCACATCCGCTCCCTGTTTTGATCATGTATGGTCTGGCAATACTACCTTTTCTTACCCGTTTGTGAGTAATTATGGCTGGACATTCACACCTACTTGCAGCCGAACACCACCTCTCTCGCTTTTGATGATGTATGGACCGGCATTCTTACCTTTTCTAACACATTTTTCAGAAATTACGGTCGGAGATTCACACCTACTCACAGCCGAACAACTCCGCTCCCGCATTTGACGGTGTACAGTCGGACATTCTCACCCTTTCTCATCAGCTTTTTGCAAATTATGATCTGACATTCACACCTACTTGCAGTCGAAAAGCTATGCTCCCGCTTTTGATTATGTTTGGTTGGATATTCAAACCTTTTCTTAACTGCTTTTTACAAACTTTGGTTGGACGTTCACACCTTCTTGTAGCCGAACACATCCACTCCTGCTTTTGATGATGTATGGTTGGTCATTCGCACCTTTTTTTTACCCATTTGTCAGGAATAATGGGTGGACATTCACACCTTCTTGCAGCTGAACACCTCCTCTCCCACTTATGATCATGTGCGGTTTGATTTTCGAAAATTTTCTTTCATGTTTTCTAGCAATTATTGATGGACATTTAGACCTTCTTGCAGCTGAACACCTCCGCTCCTGCTTTTGATCATACCTTGTCAGGCATTCGCACCATGTCTTACCCGCTTTTTACAAACTTTAGTCGAACATTTACACCTTTTTGCAGCCGAACACCACCTCTCTCGCTTTTGATGATGTATGGTCCGGCATTCTTTCCTTTTCTAACACATTTTTCAGCAATTATGGTCGGACATTCACACCTACTCAGAGCCGAACACCTCCGCTCCCGCATTTGATGGTGTATAGTCGGGCATTCTCACACTTTCTCATCAGCTTTTTGCAAATTATGATCTGACATTCACACCTACTTTTGATAATGTATGGTTGGGCATTCGCACCTTTTTTTACCCATTTTTCAGGAATTATGGGTGGACATTCACACCTTCTTGCAGCTGAACACCTCCTCTCCTTCTTATGATCATGTGCGGATGATATTCGAAAATTTTCTTTCATGTTTTAAAGCAATTATTGATGGACATTCAGACCTTCTTGCAGCTGAACCACTCTGCTCCCGCTTTTGATGGTGTATAGTCGGGCTTTCGAGCCTTTCCTTCCCGGTTTTTACAAATTATGGTTGGACATTCAGACCTTCTTGCAGCCGAACACCTCCGCTCCCTCTTTTGATCATACATTTTCGGGCATTCGCACCTTTTCTTACCCGCTTTTTACAAACCATGGTCGGACTTTCACACCTTTTAGTAGCCGAACAACTCCGCACCCGCTACTGATTGTGTACAGTCGGGTATTTTAACCTTTTCTTACCCGTTTTTTACCAACTATGGTCGGACATTCACACCTTCTTACAGCGGAACACCTCCGCTCCCTCCTTTGATGGTGTATGTTCGGGCATTCGAACCTTTTCTTACCCGCTTTTTACAAACTATGGTCAGACGTTCAAACCTTCTTGTAGCCGAACATATCCACTCCTGCTTTTCATGATGTATGGTTGGGCATTCGAACCTACTTGTTGCCCGCTTTTCATTAATTATGGGTGGACATTCACACCTTGTCTCAGCCAAACACCTCCGCTCCCTGTTTTGATCATGTATGGTTTGACATTCGCACCTTTGCTTACCCTCTTTTTATACTGATTGCTCAAGATTAAGTTGTTCTTTCTCAAACTACAAAATTTTTTTAATTGTTGAAACTTGATTTGAAGTGGATAAATAAGGAAGACAAACAGTTTTAAGTCAGGCTGATAGCAATTAATTTTATAGCAAAATCTGTATTTCGTCATTTGTCGAGAGATGCTTATTGCTGAAGAAGTTCTTTCTCATTCTACAAAGTACAACGTTGTTTATCATTGAAACTTGATTAGACATGAATAAATATGAAGGACAAAGCAGTCTTAACTTGGTTTGAGTTAAGGAATTCGTTTTATAGGAGAATCCGAATTTGTGCATAACTCGTAAAATAGAGCTTATTTTCGGATTCCTGAAGAATGAGTCTGGTTCTTTCTCATAATACAAAGTTTGTTGTTTATTGTTGAAACTTCATCAGACCGTTAGATATAGTCGGACTCACCTCGACGCACGGCTTGGGATCTGGAACCAGTACTCTTGAGAGGGGTTGGACTCTCTTCCACTCTGGAGTTGCCCGTGGTGAGAGGCGCAGAGCAGGTGTGGGCATACTTATTGCCCCCCGGCTGTGTGCCAGTACATTGGGGTTTACCCCAGTGAACGAGAGGGTAGCCTCCCTCCGCCTTTGGGTGGGGGGACGAGTCCTGACTGTTGTTTGTGCCTATGCGCCAAACAGCAGTTCAGAGTACCTACCCTTTTTGGAGTCTCTGGGGGACGCACTGGAGAATGCTCCTACCGGAGACTCCCTCATTCTGCTGGGGGACTTCAATGCTCACGTGGGCAATGAGAGTGAGACCTGGAGGGGTGTGATTGGGAGGAACGGCCCCCCCGATCTGAATCAGAGTGGTGTTATGTTGTTGGACTTCTGTGCCAGTCATAGACTGTCCATAACGAACACCATGTTCAGGCATAAGGGTGTCCATATGTGCACTTGGCACCAGGACACCCTTGGCCGCAGTTCGATGATCGACTTTGTGGTTGTATCATCGGACTTGCGGCCGTATGTCCTGGACACTCGGGTGAAGAGAGGGGCGGAGCTGTCAACTGATCACCACCTGGTGGTGAGTTGGCTCCGCTGGTGGGGGAGGATGCCGATCAGACCTGGCAGGCCCAAACGTATTGTGAGGGTCTGCTGGGAGCGTTTGTCAGAATCCCCCGTCAGAAGGAGCTTTAACTCCCACCTCCGGCAGAGCTTCAACCATATTTGAGGTGGGGGACATTGAGTCCGAATGGGCCATTTTCCGTGACTCCATTGCCGAGGCAGCTGGTCGGAGTTGTGGCCGTAAGGTGGTCGGTGCCTGTCGTGGCGGCAACCCTCGAACCTGCTGGTGGACACCAGTGGTGAGGGAAGCCGTCAAGCTGAAGAAGGAGTCCTATCGGGCCTTTTTGGCCAGTGGGACCCTGGAAGAAGCTGATAGGTACCGACGGGCCAGACGGGCCACGGCTTCGGCAGTTGCTGAGGCAAAAACTCGGGCCTGGGAGGAGTTCGGTGAGACCATGGAGAACGATTTCCGGACGGCCTCGAAAAGATTCTGGTCCACCATCCGGCGTCTCAGGGGGGGGGAAGCGGCTCACAGTCAACACTGTTTACAGTGGGGACGGGGCTTTGCTGACCTCAACTAGGGATGTTGTGAGTCGGTGGGGGGAGTACTTCGAGGAACTCCTCAATCCTACCAACACGTGCTCGGAAGAGGCAGAGTCGGAGAGCTCGGAGACGGGGCCTCCCATTTCTGGGGCTGAGGTTGCCGAGGTGGTTAAAAAGCTCCTCGGTGGCAAGGCCCCGGGGGTGGATGAGGTCCGTCCTGAGTTTCTCAAGGCTCTGGATGTTGTAGGGCTGTCTTGGCTGACACGCCTCTGCAGTATCGCGTGGACATCGGGGACAGTGCCTCTGAACTGGCAGATTGGCGTGGTGGTCCCCCTCTTTAAAAAGGGGGACCGGAGGGTGTGTTCCAACTATAGGGGTATCACACTCCTCAGCCTCCCTGGTAAGGTCTATTCGGGGGTATTGGAGAGGAGGATCCGTCGGATAATCGAGCCTCGGATTCAGGAGATGCAGTGTGGCTTTCGTCCTGGCCGTGGAACAGTGGACCAGCTCTATACCCTCGGCAGGATCCTGGAGGGTGCATGGGAGTTCGCCCAACCAGTCTACATGTGTTTTGTGGACTTGGAGAAAGCGTTCGACCGTGTCCCTCGTGGAGTCCTGTGGGGGGTGCTCCGGGAATATGGAGTGCCGGACCCCTTGATAGGGGCCGTTCGGTCTCTGTATGACCGGTGCCAGAGTTTGGTCCGCATTGCCGGCAGTAAGTCGGATACGTTTCCGGTGAGAGTTGGACTCCGGCAGGGCTGCCCTTTGTCACCGATTCTGTTCCTAACTTTTATGGACAGAATTTCTAGGCGGAGCCAGGGCGTTGAGGGTGTCCCATTTGGCGACCTCAGAATCGGGTCTCTGCTTTTTGCAGATGATGTGGTTCTGTTAGCGTCGTCAGGCCGTGACCTTCAGCTCTCACTGGAGTGATTCGCAGCCGAGTGTGAAGCGGCTGGGATGAGAATCAGCACCTCCAAATCCGAGACTATGGTTCTCAGCCGGAAAAGGGTGGAATGCTCTCTCCGGGTCGGGAATGAGATCCTTCCCCAAGAGGAGGAGTTCAAGTATCTCGGGGTCTTGTTCACGAGTGACGGACGAATGGAGCGGGAGATTGACGGGCGGATCGGTGCGGCGCCTGCAGTGTTGCAGGCTCTGCACCGACCCGTCGTTGTGAAGAGGGAGCTGAGCCAGAAGGCGAAGCTCTCTACTTACTGGTCAATCTACGTTCCCATCCTCACCTATGGTCACGAGTTGTGGGTAGTGACCGAAAGAACAAGATCGCGAATACAAGCGGCCGAAATGGGTTTCCTCCGCAGGGTGTCTGGGCTCTCCCTTAGAGATAGGGTGAGAAGCTCAGTCATCCGGGAGGGAGTTCCGAGTAGAACCGCTGCTCCTCCGCATTGAGAGGAGTCAGATGAGGTGGCTCGGGCGCCTCCCTGGGGAGGTGTTCCGGGCACGTCCCACTGGGAGGAGACCCCGGGGGAGACCCAGGACACGTTGGAGAGACTATGTCTCTCGGCTGGCCTGGGAACGCCTCGGGGTCCCCCCGGAAGAGCTGGAGGAAGTGGCCGGGGACAGAGACGTCTGGGTTTCTCTGCTCAAGCTGCTGCCCCCGCGACCCGACCCCCGGATAAGCGGCAGATGATGGATGGATGGATGGATATATCCTCCACCAACCAGACTTACAACCCCCGACTAGGGTAGCAGAATTTCTAAGCATCTGTACCCCAAAACTACTATCAAAAATATATAAATTATTGTCTAAGATAGATGACACAATGTCTCTTCCATCCTCAAAATGGGAGGCAGATTTATCCATCAGTTCTGGTCATAGCTTCTAACCACAAATATGTTTGAACACCTTCATAAAGACTCGAAATCCTAATTTACAGCTCATACAATACAAAATCCTTCATAGAACACACTATACAGGACAAAGGATGTTCAGGATGGGTCTAACACACTCAAACATCTGCTCACATTGCACAGATAACACACCTGATGATTATGCACACGCTTTGTGGTTTTCTGCGCCTGTCCAGAAGTTCTGGCTTGAAGTCTGTGAGGACCTATCAACATGGCTAAAGTGTAGCATCCCTGCATGCCCCACACTGTGCATACTGGGTGACTTAGACAACATCAACATGGAAATTAACTCAGCACACATGGTTGTCACAGTGTTATGTATCGCAAAGAAAACTATTCTCATGAACTGGAAAGCGAAGAACAATCCGTGTATTAACCAGTTTAGAAATTTTCTTTTAGATTATATTAGCATGGAAACAATGTCTGCCTCCTCAAAACATCAATTGGCTGAATTTCATTCTCTCTGGTCCCCTCTGATTAGTTTTTATCACATAGTGGTGGTGGTGGGTTGCTGGGTGATGGTGGGTCTCAGGCCCGGGCTGCTGCGACTGGTGTGACAGGGTGGTTTGTTTGTTTGTTTTTTGTAGTGGTCCTCCTGGGTGGGGTTGGGTTGAGTGGGGTGGGGCGGGATGGGTACCTTCTGGGGGTACAGTAGCTCCCGGAATATGGTCGCTGCAGGCCCCGAGCCTGGTGGACATCAGGCCCTCCTGCCCATTGTTGGCTCCCAGGTAGCGGGGATGCCTATTGCAGCCAGTCCCTGGCTGCCCTCTCTAGGGGAGAGTAGCTCCCCCGGTATATATCCCCATACCCCTCTCCCTTCTGGCTCCTGTACACAGCACACACTCACACATGAAGGGTTTTGGGGGCGTGTGTGTTCGGTGGGGTGTAGTGGATGGGGCCACGTAGGTGGTCCCCTTTGGTTGCACTCTGCAGTTCCCTGCCCCTGTTTTAATTACACCTTAGACATTACTACTTATCAAACACACTCACACACACACATTAGGTCTTGGGGGGTGGTTACACTGAGTGGCATCTGGTGGGCGGGGCTCTTTGGGTATGTAGGCTGCCCAGAGTGCAGCGCTCCCAGTTCTACAAGTTTGGCTGCCCCTCAATTTTAATTGCTCACTATTAGAAAATATTGAAGAGCCAGAAGGGTGAGGGGAGGGGTCTTCTTCGCACACCCCTGCTTCCTGGTGTCTGCTCTGGGCAGGAGGGGCCAGGAGGATTAATTAATTGTTCTGCTGGTTCGAGGTCTGTGGTGGCTGGGGGGTTGCTGGCCTCCTGGTATGCCCGCTGCACTACACCCCAGCAGAGTCGAGGGAGCTAGAATGTGTGGATGTGTGGATGTATGGGACGTGAAAGTGTGTGTGGTAATGATTGGGCCTGGATCTGGGACTTGCTGTCGCCTGGCCTGCCTGTGTTTCTCCCGATGGGGCATCAGCGTTGCCTCTCCCCACTGCTCGCGACTTCACCCACCTGTGGGCACGTCTTGACTCCCAGGGCACTTGGCCAGGGGCGCTGGGGCAGGCGCTGACCCACTTTGTGGCTGTCTGGGGCGCTTGGCCCTCCTGGGTATTGGGTGGGGCCTCTGCCGGGGGGTTTGGGGGCGCTCGGGCTCCTGGGGCCCAGGTCCAGTGCACGGCCCATGTCTGGGCGGCTGGGGCCTGGCGGGGTCGGTGGGCTGTTGCCCCTGGTTCCCGGAGTGCCTCTGCCCTATGCTTATGGGGGCTCTTTCCGGGGGCTTCCTCTGCAGTCTTCTGGGTGGATGCATGGTTGCCCCTGCAGTGGGCTGCCGGGGTTCTGTGCTCTGTGGGGGCTGCTGGTGGCCTGGGTCTTGTGGCCCTCTCTGCCTGCTTCTGATTGCTTGGGGGGGGGGGCTGTGGATTGTGGCCCTGTACGCTTATACACTCATAACTAAGCACGGTTATCATGTAGGTCCTGTGCCATGGGTGTTGCATGTTCTCACACACACACACACACACACATTCATTAGTCCAGTAGCATGGTCACTAAGCAGTTGATGTATTATCATGTCGTCTCAGGTCATCTATATCCACAGCTGTGTTGTATGTGATTGCCGCTTCTTGTGCTTGTTTTTGTTTGTTTGTGTGTTTGTTTTTTCTCTGCTTGTCTGCTTTCAGGTGCTCCTGGTGGCGCTAAGGCTGGATTCCCCTCATAGGCCATGGATTGTTGTCTGTTTTGTTTTTTACAGGTGTAGCAGCTGGTTGTCTGGTTTTTGTTTCTATTTTTGTTCTGTTTCCTCTTCTTTCCTCTTCTTCTTTCCTTGTCCCCCGGTCCGGTTCAGTTCAGTTCATGTCATATATTGTAAACAGAAATAAATAAATGGGCATCAAGGGGAGCTTTACATTTATAAAACTTCCCTTGGCAAAACAAATCTGTTTGGCATCAAAGGTATTCAGACTACAATTCTTCTGACATAATGCTGAACAGGACAAGGGGAAAAAAAAGTAAAGAAGACAGTTCTGCCGAAAGCCAGGGATAGACCTGTTCTAAGTTCTATACTTTTTAAAAGGGGCGTGTTTATCAACTATGGAATTAGAAGATTTACACAAATGGTCAAGTGCTAGATCTTCATCTGGGATTTTAACAGTGTCATATAACTATTCAACAGATCAGTTAAAAAAAAGCCTGCTCATGGAGATGTTTCAGGATCTGGATACCAAGCGTGGACCTAATGTTTTCATTTTTGCAATTCTGATACAGGCTATTGAGCAGTGATAACTAACACCAAGTTCAGATACTGCGGATTTTCTACCTTTGATATGTTAAGATTGAGCCAATCAGGGACAACCTTGAAGGATCTCTTTGGTTTTGTAGGATCAGTAATTACCTGAGAAAGGTTGATATTGGTACACACCTTGATCAGAGGCAGAGTTCAACTTGTTTAAATTAAAATTGCCACACAGAGATTGGGTTTAGGCCACATGCACACAGAATGACATCAACAAATATAAGAAATATTAAACATTTACACATAGATTTTTGAATACATGTAGAGGAATGATACTTTGAAATGTGCTCATTGCGGAGTTATGATCAGTTGAGTAATGAAGGTTGAACTATTCTAGGAAAGAGGTTCTATTCCCAGCATCATGATGGACACTCCTGATATAGAAGGTTTCGCTAACGCATTGGAATTGTTTTACTATTTTCATATGCATGTGCAATGAAGAATTGCTTGCTGCTGATAAATGCAAAGAAGAACAGCTTACACATAGATGCTCACATATAGGCTGCTGAATGCAATGAAGACCTGCTTATCAAGTAAAGTTCAATGTCAATGTGTAATATTCAATTAGGATTTGCAAAACAGTGAAGTTAAACAATGAATGGGTCCATAGTCGGTATGAGAAGACTACAGGAATATTTACCTGGGTGTACGTTCAAACAGAGATGAGAAAATTGCGATAAATAATTGTTTGTTTGTTTGTTAGTATGTATAGGAATGTTATGTGTATAAACTGTGTTGAGTTATAGTTACTCAGTAGTGTCTCAGTGAAACAACCGACGGGGGAAGCCTTGCGGTGACAACAAAAGCAGTGTTTTACTGATCAGTCAAGTTGCTCCAGTGTACTCCATACAAACTGGTTGGCTACTGAAGGGATAGAAAATGGGGAATACTTGTTTTAAAGCAAACAAGGAATTAGATGGGAAAAATACATGTTTTAACGGGACCCAGACAATATTAAATACTCAGACAGATGGGAGAAGAAGTGTAGTTTTGTAGGAAATCACAAAATTATTACATAGAATTAGTGAAATCAATTGAAGAATGCCTTTCTGAAGAGCTGTTTACCACAGATGAGCAGCTTTGCGACCAAGCACATTGTAGATCGCTTTACTGCCAAAATGATCTAATTTAATGGATTGGTTTAGACATGCATAACAGCATTTTAAGAACAAAGAGAGAAACAAAAAGGGACAACGCTTCATGGTGGAAGGGGATGTATAAATAACTGTGTATATGATGAAGGGGGTGGCAACACCCATTCCGAAATCCCGCCATTCCGACATCCCGCTATTCTGACATCCCACCATTCCGACATACCACCATTCCGACATACCACCATTCCGACATGCAAACGTCCCACCATTCCGACATCCCACCATTGCGACATCCCGCTATTCTGACGTTCAAATGTCCCACCATTCCGACAAGGCTTTCCGTATAAGGAAATGTGTGTTACTCAACAGGTGAGTCCCTTCTTTCTGTTCATGCAATTTATATGTTTAACACATGTTTATAGACAAGCGTTATTAAAAACACAAAGTCTCGGCAACTGGAGGAGGAGAAGCAGTCCGCGGTGGTTTTCAATCACACACTCCAATGCCACTTGTTTCAACTTCCGAAAATTTAATCCAGGAAAAAAAGGCTTACAAACATGGACAAAAACGGCTCCATAACACGCACAAGAATCCAAAAGAAACAAAAGTTAACTAAAAGAAAGCAAATAAACAGTATGAAGTGGTAAAAATTGGTTTTACGCATGCCTATGTGCGTCTGGCACATGCGTCTTCGGGCTCTCCCACGTTGGTTTGTGGATGAAAGCTATATGTTCAGCTGTAATGTCATGTAAAAACAATCTCTACATGACATTTACTCCCAGGTGTGACCAGTTAGGTCCTTAAGATATCAACAGGCTGTATAAAGCTACAACCGTTGCGGCTGTGTGTTTGTGCCAAATGCGCAAAACCCATCCACGCTTCCCAAAATTGGAGTGAGTACTCATAAATCACGTGAATAACATGAATAAACGTTTTTACTGCATTTTGTTGTGTTTTATACGTTCTATGCTGTCATTTCTCTCTTCTCCTATTGGCAAGGCAAGGCAGAGTGCTCGCAACTGTGTCCTGTGCAGTAGCCGTGATATCTGTAATTGCAATTATTACTTTTGCATATGATGACAGCGTGCAAAAGACGCATGGGCTCGTGGAGAGCTCCGCTCCAGCTGGCTGCTGTGACAGCTCACTGACACTGTATTTCTGCTTAATCAGTTTCAGTCTCGCCAGAGTTACATTAATATCTGTATTTTTATATTTGAAATTCAGGGGATTTTGATAATAGATTATTAAAGTTTGTTTGCGAGGCTGTGGCCTCTGCATGTGCAAAGCTTGTGCGCCAAACTTTAGGGCGTATTTGCGCCGGCATATCATTAGTGCAAAATATTTTCGGTAAAAAATAGGCTATTAATAGGAACTGTCGGAATGGCGGTATGTTAAAAAAAACAAAAAACATACCGCCATTCCGACCATAGGAGGTAAAAAGTGTCGGAATGGTGGGACGTTTGATAAAAAATTAAGTGTCGCCATTCCGACAATTGGAGACCCATGTCGGAATGGCGAGATGTCGGAATGGCAGCATGTAACCATGATGAAGGAGAGACCATTTGAGCAGCACAGCCATTTCGCAGCACAGGGACAGCAATCCAAGTTACAGGATCTCCCACGTGGTATCACCTGTCACATTGTGTCAAGGCATCAAAAGAAGAAAAAATCACCAAACTCAAGGACAAAAAGACAAAGACTCCGGTGAACGAAGACAGAGGACTGACAAACCAGAAATACAAAAGGATTCTCGATATCAAGATCCAGAAGAAGAGGCTAACAATGCCACGAACACTTACGATGCTGGGAATGATGCCAGCAATGAACAGAGAAGAAGATTCAGTGTCATCAATCTGCATTACGTACCTCTAATGAGGGGGTGAATATAGAATCCTAAACGATTACAACGTCTCTGGGAACTGTGACAACAACAAGGTTTAAACCATTTTGATATATATTGTAACCTATTGTCTAAGGAATAGTGCTGAAAATGAGGTAAATCTAATCCACCACTGTCCTTGGTCTTCTGTAGGGTTTTTAAACTAATACGTGGTGGTTTGTTTTTCCACAGAAATTTGGAGAATCATGAATCTAGTGACTTAAACCAAGTAGCAGATGGTTTTATGGGGATCATTGAGAACAAATAGTTAACTTTTGGTAGTATCATCATTTTAATGGATGTAACTCTCCCCATAAGTGATATAGGTAAGGACTTCCAACGAGAGATCGTCCTCTACTGTCTTTAATAATTGCACATAATTTAGCTTTGTTAGCTCTGAGAGCCTGGAGGAAATGTTTATGCCTAAATATCTAATATTTCCTGACTGTAAAGTGATCGCAGGTATATTATGGACGCTACAGTTAATGGGCAGAACTGTGGTCTTAGACCAGTTGATAGAGTAGTCAGAAAGTGCTGAGAATTTATTTATGAGTGTGATCGTGTGACTGAGAGACGTCTGTGAGTTCTGAAGGAAAAGTAATACATCATCCGCATAAAGACTTATTTTATGCTCAATATTTTGGGATTAATTACTCACAAACGGGTAAGAAAAGGTAGTATTGCCAGACCATACATGATCAAAACATGGAGCGGAGGTGGTTCAGCTGCAAGGTGTGAATGTCTGACTATAGTTTGTAAAAAGCGGGTAAGATAAGGTGCGAATGCCCGACAATGTATGATCAAAAGAGGGAGCGGAGGTTTTCGGCTGCAAGAAGGTCTGAATGTCCACCCAAAATTCCTGAAAAATGGGTAAAAAAAGGGTGCGAATGCCAAACCATACATCATCAAAAGCAGGAGTGGATGTGTTCGGCTACAAGAAGATTTGAATGTCCATCAATAATTGCTTTAAAACATGAAAGAAAAATTTCGAATATCAAACCGCACATGATCATAAGCGGGAGAGGAGTTGTTCAGCTGCAAGAAGGTGTGAATGTCCACCCATAATTACTGAAAAATGGGTAAGAAAAGGTGAAAATGCCCAACCATACATCATCAAAAGCAGGAGTGGATGTGTTCGGCTACAAGAAGGTTTGAATGTCCGACCATAGTTTGTAAAAAGCGGGTAAGAAAAGGTTCGAATGCCCGAACATAGACCATCAAAAGAGGGAGCGGAGGTGTTCCGCTGTAAGAAGGTGTAAATGTCCGACCATAGTTGGTAAAAAGCGGGTAAGAAAAGGTTAAAATACCCGACTGTACACAATCAATAGCGGGAGCGGAGTTGTTTGGCTACAAGAAGGTGTGAAAGTCCGACCACGGTTTGTAAAAAGCGGGTAAGAAAAGGTTCGAATGCCCGAATATATACCATCAAAAGTGGAAGTGGATGTGTTCGGCTGCAAGAAGGTGTGAACGTCCGACCAAAGTTTGTAAAAAGCAGTTAAGAAAAGGTTCGAATATCCAACCAAACATAATCAAAACCGGGAGCAGAGCTGTTCGACTGCAAGTAGGTGTGAATGTCAGATCATAATTTGCAAAAAGCTGATGAGAAAGGGTGAGAATGCCCGGCTATACACCATCAAATGCGGGAGCGGAAGTGTTCGGCTGTGAGTAGGTGTGAATGTCCGACCATAATTGCTGAAAAATGTGTTAGAAGAGACTAGAATGCCGGACAAGACATCATCAAATGCGGGAGCGGAGTTGTTCAGCTGTGAGTAGGTGTGAATCTCAGAGCATAGTGTGTAAAAAGGGGGTAAGAATAGGTTCGAATGCCCGAACATACACTATCAAAACAGGGAGCTGAGGTGGCTCAGCTGCAAGGTGTGAATGTGTGACTATAGTTTGTAAATAAGGTGCGAATGCCCAACAATGTATAATCAAAAGAGGGAGCGGAGGTTTTCGGCTACAAGAAGGTTTGAATGTCCGACCATAGTTTGTAAAAAGCGGGTAAGAAAAGGTTCAAATGCCTGACTATACACCATCAAAAGCGGGAGCAGAGGTGTTCCGCTGTAAGACGGTGTGAATGTCCGACCATATTTGGTAAAAAGCGGGTAAGAAAAGGTTAAAATACCCGACTGTACACAATCAATAGCGGGAGAGGAGGTGTTCAGCTGCAAGAAGGTGTGAATGTCCACCCATAATTACTGAAAAATGGGTAAGAAAAGGTGCGAATGCACAACCATACATTATCAAAAGCAGGTGTGAATGTCAGATCATAATTTGCAAAAAGCTGATGAGAAAGGGTGAGAATGCCCGACTATACACCATCAAATGCGGGAGCGGAGTTGTTCGGCTGTGAGTAAGTGTGAATCTCCGACCATAATTGCTGAAAAATGTGTTAGAAAAGGTAAGAATGCCGGTCCATACATCATCAAAAGCGGGAGAGGTGGTGTTCGGCTGCAAGTAGGTGTGAATGTCCAGCCATAATTACTAACAAACGGGTAAGAAAAGGTAGTATTGCCAGACCATACATGATCAAAACAGGGAGCGGAGGTGGTTCAGCTGCAAGAAGGTGTGAATGTCCGACTAAAGTTCAAATATATTAACAAAAGCGGGAGGAGAGGTCTTCGGATGAGAGTGGTTGAGAATTTCCAACCATAATCTATAAAATGCGGTGAAAAAAAAGGTGTGATAGAACACTAAAAGGTGGAGCGTAAGTGTTCGGCTGCAAGAAGGTGTGAATGTCCGACTATATTTGGTGAAAAGCAGGTGAAGCAAGGTCTGAATGCCCAACCTTACATCATCAAAAGCGAGATCAGAGGTGTTTGGCTGCATGAAGGCCATAGTTTGCCAAAAGCGGGTAAGCTGCGAATGACGGACTAAATATCAATAAAAGGTCTTCGGATGCAAGTGGGTGTGAATATCCCACCATAAAAGTATGGTGGAGAGGAAGCTGTGAACAGCCGACCATAGTTGGCAAAAAGCGGGTGAGAAAAGGTGCGAATGTCCAACCATACATGATCAAAACAGGGAGCGGAGGTGTTTGGCTGTGACAAGGTGTGAATGTCCACCCAAAATTAATGAAAAGCGGGCAACAAGTAGGTTTGAATGCCCAACCATACATCATCAAAAGCAGGAGTGGATGTGTTCGGCTACAAGAAGATTTGAATGTCCATCAATAATTGCTTTAAAACATGAAAGAAAATTTTCGAATATCAAAACGCACATGATCATAAGCGGGAGAGGAGTTGTTCAGCTGCAAGAAGGTGTGAATGTCCGACCATAATTACTGAAAAATGGGTAAGAAAAGGTGAAAATGCCCAACCATACATCATCAAAAGCAGGAGTGGATGTGTTCGGCTACAAGAAGGTTTGAATGTCCGACCATAGTTTGTAAAAAGCGGGTAAGAAAAGGTTCGAATGCCCGAACATAGACCATCAAAAGAGGGAGCGGAGGTGTTCCGCTGTAAGAAGGTGTAAATGTCCGACCATAGTTGGTAAAAAGCGGGTAAGAAAAGGTTAAAATACCCGACTGTACACAATCAATAGCGGGAGCGGAGTTGTTTGGCTACAAGAAGGTGTGAAAGTCCGACCACGGTTTGTAAAAAGCGGGTAAGAAAAGGTTCGAATGCCCGAATATATACCATCAAAAGTGGAAGTGGATGTGTTCGGCTGCAAGAAGGTGTGAACGTCCGACCAAAGTTTGTAAAAAGCAGTTAAGAAAAGGTTCGAATATCCAACCAAACATAATCAAAAGCGGGAGCAGAGCTGTTCGACTGTAAGTAGGTGTGAATGTCAGATCATAATTTGCAAAAAGCTGATGAGAAAGGGTGAGAATGCCCGGCTATACACCATCAAATGCGGGAGCGGAAGTGTTCGGCTGTGAGTAGGTGTGAATGTCCGACCATAATTGCTGAAAAATGTGTTAGAAGAGACTAGAATGCCGGACAAGACATCATCAAATGCGGGAGCGGAGTTGTTCAGCTGTGAGTAGGTGTGAATCTCTGAGCATAGTTTGTAAAAAGGGGGTAAGAATAGGTTCGAATGCCCGAACATACACTATCAAAACAGGGAGCTGAGGTGGCTCAGCTGCAAGGTGTGAATGTGTGACTATAGTTTGTAAATAAGGTGCGAATGCCCAACAATGTATAATCAAAAGAGGGAGCGGAGGTTTTCGGCTACAAGAAGGTTTGAATGTCCGACCATAGTTTGTAAAAAGCGGGTAAGAAAAGGTTCAAATGCCTGACTATACACCATCAAAAGCGGGAGCAGAGGTGTTCCGCTGTAAGACGGTGTGAATGTCCGACCATATTTGGTAAAAAGCGGGTAAGAAAAGGTTAAAATACCCGACTGTACACAATCAATAGCGGGAGAGGAGGTGTTCAGCTGCAAGAAGGTGTGAATGTCCACCCATAATTACTGAAAAATGGGTAAGAAAAGGTGCGAATGCCCAACCATACATTATCAAAAGCAGGTGTGAATGTCAGATCATAATTTGCAAAAAGCTGATGAGAAAGGGTGAGAATGCCCGACTATACACCATCAAATGCGGGAGCGGAGTTGTTCGGCTGTGAGTAAGTGTGAATCTCCGACCATAATTGCTGAAAAATGTGTTAGAAAAGGTAAGAATGCCGGTCCATACATCATCAAAAGCGGGAGAGGTGGTGTTCGGCTGCAAGTAGGTGTGAATGTCCAGCCATAATTACTAACAAACGGGTAAGAAAAGGTAGTATTGCCAGACCATACATGATCAAAACAGGGAGCGGAGGTGGTTCAGCTGCAAGAAGGTGTGAATGTCCGACTAAAGTTCAAATATATTAACAAAAGCGGGAGGAGAGGTCTTCGGATGAGAGTGGTTGAGAATTTCCAACCATAATCTATAAAATGCGGTGAAAAAAAAGGTGTGATAGAACACTAAAAGGTGGAGCGGAAGTGTTCGGCTGCAAGAAGGTGTGAATGTCCGACTATATTTGGTGAAAAGCAGGTGAAGCAAGGTCTGAATGCCCAACCTTACATCATCAAAAGCGAGATCAGAGGTGTTTGGCTGCATGAAGGCCATAGTTTGCCAAAAGCGGGTAAGCTGCGAATGACCGACTAAATATCAACAAAAGGTCTTCGGATGCAAGTGGGTGTGAATATCCCACCATACAAGTATGGTGGAGAGGAAGCTGTGAACAGCCGACCATAGTTGGCAAAAAGCGGGTGAGAAAAGGTGCGAATGTCCAACCATACATGATCAAAACAGGGAGCGGAGGTGTTTGGCTGTGACAAGGTGTGAATGTCCACCCAAAATTAATGAAAAGCGGGCAACAAGTAGGTTTGAATGCCCAACCATACATCATCAAAAGCAGGAGTGGATGTGTTCGGCTACAAGAAGATTTGAATGTCCATCAATAATTGCTTTAAAACATGAAAGAAAATTTTCGAATATCAAACCGCACATGATCATAAGCGGGAGAGGAGTTGTTCAGCTGCAAGAAGGTGTGAATGTCCGACCATAATTACTGAAAAATGGGTAAGAAAAGGTGAAAATGCCCAACCATACATCATCAAAAGCAGGAGTGGATGTGTTCGGCTACAAGAAGGTTTGAATGTCCGACCATAGTTTGTAAAAAGCGGGTAAGAAAAGGTTCGAATGCCCGAACATAGACCATCAAAAGAGGGAGCGGAGGTGTTCCGCTGTAAGAAGGTGTAAATGTCCGACCATAGTTGGTAAAAAGCGGGTAAGAAAAGGTTAAAATACCCGACTGTACACAATCAATAGCGGGAGCGGAGTTGTTTGGCTACAAGAAGGTGTGAAAGTCCGACCACGGTTTGTAAAAAGCGGGTAAGAAAAGGTTCGAATGCCCGAATATATACCATCAAAAGTGGAAGTGGATGTGTTCGGCTGCAAGAAGGTGTGAACGTCCGACCAAAGTTTGTAAAAAGCAGTTAAGAAAAGGTTCGAATATCCAACCAAACATAATCAAAAGCGGGAGCAGAGCTGTTCGACTGCAAGTAGGTGTGAATGTCAGATCATAATTTGCAAAAAGCTGATGAGAAAGGGTGAGAATGCCCGGCTATACACCATCAAATGCGGGAGCGGAAGTGTTCGGCTTTGAGTAGGTGTGAATGTCCGACCATAATTGCTGAAAAATGTGTTAGAAGAGACTAGAATGCCGGACAAGACATCATCAAATGCGGGAGCGGAGTTGTTCAGCTGTGAGTAGGTGTGAATCTCCGAGCATAGTTTGTAAAAAGGGGGTAAGAATAGGTTCGAATGCCCGAACATACACTATCAAAACAGGGAGCTGAGGTGGCTCAGCTGCAAGGTGTGAATGTGTGACTATAGTTTGTAAATAAGGTGCGAATGCCCAACAATGTATAATCAAAAGAGGGAGCGGAGGTTTTCGGCTACAAGAAGGTTTGAATGTCCGACCATAGTTTGTAAAAAGCGGGTAAGAAAAGGTTCAAATGCCTGACTATACACCATCAAAAGCGGGAGCAGAGGTGTTCCGCTGTAAGACGGTGTGAATGTCCGACCATATTTGGTAAAAAGCGGGTAAGAAAAGGTTAAAATACCCGACTGTACACAATCAATAGCGGGAGAGGAGGTGTTCAGCTGCAAGAAGGTGTGAATGTCCACCCATAATTACTGAAAAATGGGTAAGAAAAGGTGCGAATGCCCAACCATACATTATCAAAAGCAGGTGTGAATGTCAGATCATAATTTGCAAAAAGCTGATGAGAAAGGGTGAGAATGCCCGACTATACACCATCAAATGCGGGAGCGGAGTTGTTCGGCTGTGAGTAAGTGTGAATCTCCGACCATAATTGCTGAAAAATGTGTTAGAAAAGGTAAGAATGCCGGTCCATACATCATCAAAAGCGGGAGAGGTGGTGTTCGGCTGCAAGTAGGTGTGAATGTCCAGCCATAATTACTACCAAACGGGTAAGAAAAGGTAGTATTGCCAGACCATACATGATCAAAACAGGGAGCGGAGGTGGTTCAGCTGCAAGAAGGTGTGAATGTCCGACTAAAGTTCAAATATATTAACAAAAGCGGGAGGAGAGGTCTTCGGATGAGAGTGGTTGAGAATTTCCAACCATAATCTATAAAATGCGGTGAAAAAAAAGGTGTGATAGAACACTAAAAGGTGGAGCGGAAGTGTTCGGCTGCAAGAAGGTGTGAATGTCCGACTATATTTGGTGAAAAGCAGGTGAAGCAAGGTCTGAATGCCCAACCTTACATCATCAAAAGCGAGATCAGAGGTGTTTGGCTGCATGAAGGCCATAGTTTGCCAAAAGCGGGTAAGCTGCGAATAACGGACTAAATATCAACAAAAGGTCTTCGGATGCAAGTGGGTGTGAATATCCCACCATACAAGTATGGTGGAGAGGAAGCTGTGAACAGCCGACCATAGTTGGCAAAAAGCGGGTGAGAAAAGGTGCGAATGTCCAACCATACATGATCAAAACAGGGAGCGGAGGTGTTTGGCTGTGACAAGGTGTGAATGTCCACCCAAAATTAATGAAAAGCGGGCAACAAGTAGGTTTGAATGCCCAACCATACATCATCAAAAGCAGGAGTGGATGTGTTCGGCTACAAGAAGATTTGAATGTCCATCAATAATTGCTTTAAAACATGAAAGAAAATTTTCGAATATCAAACCGCACATGATCATAAGCGGGAGAGGAGTTGTTCAGCTGCAAGAAGGTGTGAATGTCCGACCATAATTACTGAAAAATGGGTAAGAAAAGGTGAAAATGCCCAACCATACATCATCAAAAGCAGGAGTGGATGTGTTCGGCTACAAGAAGGTTTGAATGTCCGACCATAGTTTGTAAAAAGCGGGTAAGAAAAGGTTCGAATGCCCGAACATAGACCATCAAAAGAGGGAGCGGAGGTGTTCCGCTGTAAGAAGGTGTAAATGTCCGACCATAGTTGGTAAAAAGCGGGTAAGAAAAGGTTAAAATACCCGACTGTACACAATCAATAGCGGGAGCGGAGTTGTTTGGCTACAAGAAGGTGTGAAAGTCCGACCACGGTTTGTAAAAAGCGGGTAAGAAAAGGTTCGAATGCCCGAATATATACCATCAAAAGTGGAAGTGGATGTGTTCGGCTGCAAGAAGGTGTGAACGTCCGACCAAAGTTTGTAAAAAGCAGTTAAGAAAAGGTTCGAATATCCAACCAAACATAATCAAAAGCGGGAGCAGAGCTGTTCGACTGCAAGTAGGTGTGAATGTCAGATCATAATTTGCAAAAAGCTGATGAGAAAGGGTGAGAATGCCCGGCTATACACCATCAAATGCGGGAGCGGAAGTGTTCGGCTGTGAGTAGGTGTGAATGTCCGACCATAATTGCTGAAAAATGTGTTAGAAGAGACTAGAATGCCGGACAAGACATCATCAAATGCGGGAGCGGAGTTGTTCAGCTGTGAGTAGGTGTGAATCTCCGAGCATAGTTTGTAAAAAGGGGGTAAGAATAGGTTCGAATGCCCGAACATACACTATCAAAACAGGGAGCTGAGGTGGCTCAGCTGCAAGGTGTGAATGTGTGACTATAGTTTGTAAATAAGGTGCGAATGCCCAACAATGTATAATCAAAAGAGGGAGCGGAGGTTTTCGGCTACAAGAAAGTTTGAATGTCCGACCATAGTTTGTAAAAAGCGGGTAAGAAAAGGTTCAAATGCCTGACTATACACCATCAAAAGCGGGAGCAGAGGTGTTCCGCTGTAAGACGGTGTGAATGTCCGACCATATTTGGTAAAAAGCGGGTAAGAAAAGGTTAAAATACCCGACTGTACACAATCAATAGCGGGAGAGGAGGTGTTCAGCTGCAAGAAGGTGTGAATGTCCACCCATAATTACTGAAAAATGGGTAAGAAAAGGTGCGAATGCCCAACCATACATTATCAAAAGCAGGTGTGAATGTCAGATCATAATTTGCAAAAAGCTGATGAGAAAGGGTGAGAATGCCCGACTATACACCATCAAATGCGGGAGCGGAGTTGTTCGGCTGTGAGTAAGTGTGAATCTCCGACCATAATTGCTGAAAAATGTGTTAGAAAAGGTAAGAATGCCGGTCCATACATCATCAAAAGCGGGAGAGGTGGTGTTCGGCTGCAAGTAGGTGTGAATGTCCAGCCATAATTACTACCAAACGGGTAAGAAAAGGTAGTATTGCCAGACCATACATGATCAAAACAGGGAGCGGAGGTGGTTCAGCTGCAAGAAGGTGTGAATGTCCGACTAAAGTTCAAATATATTAACAAAAGCGGGAGGAGAGGTCTTCGGATGAGAGTGGTTGAGAATTTCCAACCATAATCTATAAAATGCGGTGAAAAAAAAGGTGTGATAGAACACTAAAAGGTGGAGCGGAAGTGTTCGGCTGCAAGAAGGTGTGAATGTCCGACTATATTTGGTGAAAAGCAGGTGAAGCAAGGTCTGAATGCCCAACCTTACATCATCAAAAGCGAGATCAGAGGTGTTTGGCTGCATGAAGGCCATAGTTTGCCAAAAGCGGGTAAGCTGCGAATAACGGACTAAATATCAACAAAAGGTCTTCGGATGCAAGTGGGTCTGAATATCCCACCATACAAGTATGGTGGAGAGGAAGCTGTGAACAGCCGACCATAGTTGGCAAAAAGCGGGTGAGAAAAGGTGCGAATGTCCAACCATACATGATCAAAACAGGGAGCGGAGGTGTTTGGCTGTGACAAGGTGTGAATGTCCACCCAAAATTAATGAAAAGCGGGCAACAAGTAGGTTTGAATGCCCAACCATACATCATCAAAAGCAGGAGTGGATGTGTTCGGCTACAAGAAGGTTTGAATGTCCGAGCATAGTTTGTAAAAAGCGGGTAAGAAAAGGTTCGAATGCCCAAACATACACCATCAAAAGAGGGAGCGGAGGTGTTCCGCTGTAAGAAGGTGTGAATGTCCGACCATAGTTGGTAAAAAACGGGTAAGAAAAGGTTAAAATACCCGACTGTTCACAATCAATAGCGGGAGCGGATGTGTTTGGCTACAAGAATGTGTGACAGTCCGACCATGGTTTGTAAAAAACGGGTTAAGAAAAGGTGCGAATGCCCGACAATGTATGATCAAAAGAGGGAGCGGAGGTTTTCGGCTACAAGAAGGTTTGAATGTCCGACCATAGTTTGTAAAAAGCGGGTAAGAAAAGGTTCAAATGCCTGACTATACACCATCAAAAGCGGGAGCGGAGGTGTTCGGCTACAAGAAGGTGTGAAAGTTCAACCATGGTTTGTAAAAAGCTGCTAAGAAAAGGTTCGAATGCCCGAATATATACCATCAAAAGCGGAAGCGGAGGTGTTCGGCTGCAAGAAGGTGTGAACGTCCGACCAAAGTTTGCAAAAAGCAGTTAAGAAAAGGTTCGAATGCCCGAATATATACCATCAAAAGCGGGAGCAGAGCTGTTCGACTGCAAGTAGGTGTGAATGTCCAGCCATAATTACTCACAAACGGGTAAGAAAAGGTAGTATTGCCAGACCATACATGATCAAAACAGGGAGCTGAGGTGGTTCAGCTGCAAGGTGTGAATGTCTGACTATAGTTTGTAAAAAGCGGGTAAGACAAGGTGCGAATGCCCGACAATGTATGATCAAAAGAGGGAGTGGAGGTCTTCGGCTGCAAGGTCTGAATGTCCAACCATAATTTCTAAAAACCGGGTAAGAAAAGGCTCGAAAGCCCGACTATACACAATCAAAAGCGGGAGCGGGAGGTTTTCAGCTGCAAATCCTTCACTCAAACCAAGTGAAAACTGCTTTGTCCTTCATATTTATCAATGTCTAGATTGACTTCAACAAAGAACAACATTGTATTTTGCAGTAGAAGAAATAGCAACACTGAAGGATCAGGAATCCGAAAACAAGCTTATTGTCATACGTTCTGCTTGATTTGGGATTTTGCTATAAAATTAATTCCTTCACTCAAACAAAGTGGAAACTGCTTTGTCCTTCATATTTATCAATGTCTATATCGATTTCAACAAAGAACAAGGCTGTATTTTGCAGTATAGGAAAGAGCAACACTGGAGGATCAGGAATCCGAGAATAAGCTTACTTTCATGAGTCCTGCACGATTTCGGATTTTCCTATAAAATGAATTGCTTTGCTCAAACCAAGTTAAAATTGCTTTGTCCTTCATAGTTATCCACGTCTAAAATGTATCAAGCATAAAGTTCCTCATATTACCCTGAATGAGAAAGAAGCATCCCTTTGGTTGAGCAATACGTTCCTTTTGCGGAGTTATGCATGATTTCGGATTTTGCTATAAAATTCATTCCTTCACACCTTTTTTTTTCACCGCATTTTATAGATTATGGTTGGAAATTTCAACCACTCTAATCCGAAGACCTCTCCTCCCGCTTTTGTTAATATATTTGAACTTTAGTTGGACATTCACCCCTTTTTGCATCTAAACCACATCCGCTCCCTGTTTTGATCATGTATGGTCTGGCAATACTACCTTTTCTTACCCGTTTGTGAGTAATTATGGCTGGACATTCACACCTACTTGCAGCCGAACACCACCTCTCTCGCTTTTGATGATGTATGGACCGGCATTCTTACCTTTTCTAACACATTTTTCAGAAATTACGGTCGGAGATTCACACCTACTCACAGCCGAACAACTCCGCTCCCGCATTTGATGGTGTGCAGTCGGACATTCTCACCCTTTCTCATCAGCTTTTTGCAAATTATGATCTGACATTCACACCTACTTGCAGTCGAAAAGCTATGCTCCCGCTTTTGATTATGTTTGGTTGGATATTCAAACCTTTTCTTAACTGCTTTTTACAAACTTTGGTTGGACGTTCACACCTTCTTGTAGCCGAACACATCCACTCCTGCTTTTGATGATGTATGGTTGGGCATTCGCACCTTTTTTTTACCCATTTGTCAGGAATAATGGGTGGACATTCACACCTTCTTGCAGCTGAACACCTCCTCTCCCACTTATGATCATGTGCGGTTTGATTTTCGAAAATTTTCTTTCATGTTTTCAAGCAATTATTGATGGACATTTAGACCTTCTTGCAGCTGAACACCTCCGCTCCTGCTTTTGATCATACCTTGTCAGGCATTCGCACCATGTCTTACCCGCTTTTTACAAACTTTAGTCGAACATTTACACCTTTTTGCAGCCGAACACCACCTCTCTCGCTTTTGATGATGTATGGTCCGGCATTCTTTCCTTTTCTAACACATTTTTCAGCAATTATGGTCGGACATTCACACCTACTCAGAGCCGAACACCTCCGCTCCCGCATTTGATGGTGTATAGTCAGGCATTCTCACACTTTCTCATCAGCTTTTTGCAAATTATGATCTGACATTCACACCTACTTTTGATAATGTATGGTTGGGCATTCGCACCTTTTTTTACCCATTTTTCAGGAATTATGGGTGGACATTCACACCTTCTTGCAGCTGAACACCTCCTCTCCTTCTTATGATCATGTGCGGATGATATTCGAAAATTTTCTTTCATGTTTTAAAGCAATTATTGATGGACATTCAGACCTTCTTGCAGCTGAACCACTCTGCTCCCGCTTTTGATGTTGTATAGTCGGGCTTTCGAGCCTTTCCTTCCCGGTTTTTACAAATTATGGTTGGACATTCAGACCTTCTTGCAGCCGAACACCTCCGCTCCCTCTTTTGATCATACATTGTCGGGCATTAGCACCTTTTCTTACCCGCTTTTTACAAACCATAGTCGGACTTTCACATCTTTTAGTAGCCGAACAACTCCGCTCCCGCTATTGATTGTGTACAGTCGGGTATTTTAACCTTTTCTTACCCGCTTTTTACCAACTATGGTCGGACATTCACACCTTCTTACAGCGGAACACCTCCGCTCCCTCTTTTGATGGTGTATGTTCGGGCAGTCAAACCTTTTCTTACCTGCTTTTTACAAACTATGGTCAGACATTCAACCCTTCTTGGAGCCGAACACATCCACTCCTGCTTTTGATTATGTATAGTTGGGCATTCGCACCTTTTCTTACCCATTTTTCAGTAATTATGGGTGTACATTCACACCTTCTTGCAGCCGAACACCTCCGCTCCCTCTTTTGATCATACATTTTCGGGCATTCGCACCTTTTCTTACCCGCTTTTTACAAACCATGGTCGGACTTTCACACCTTTTAGTAGCCGAACAACTCCGCACCCGCTACTGATTGTGTACAGTCGGGTATTTTAACCTTTTCTTACCCGTTTTTTACCAACTATGGTCGGACATTCACACCTTCTTACAGCGGAACACCTCCGCTCCCTCCTTTGATGGTGTATGTTCGGGCATTCGAACCTTTTCTTACCCGCTTTTTACAAACTATGGTCAGACGTTCAAACCTTCTTGTAGCCGAACATATCCACTCCTGCTTTTGATGATGTATGGTTGGGCATTCGAACCTACTTGTTGCCCGCTTTTCATTAATTATGGGTGGACATTCACACCTTGTCTCAGCCAAACACCTCCGCTCCCTGTTTTGATCATGTATGGTTTGACATTCGCACCTTTGCTTACCCTCTTTTTATACTGATTGCTCAAGATTAAGTTGTTCTTTCTCAAACTACAAAATTTTTTTAATTGTTGAAACTTGATTTGAAGTGGATAAATAAGGAAGACAAACAGTTTTAAGTCAGGCTGATAGCAATTAATTTTATAGCAAAATCTGTATTTCGTCATTTGTCGAGAGATGCTTATTGCTGAAGAAGTTCTTTCTCATTCTACAAAGTACAACGTTGTTTATCATTGAAACTTGATTAGACATGAATAAATATGAAGGACAAAGCAGTCTTAACTTGGTTTGAGTTAAGGAATTCGTTTTATAGGAGAATCCGAATTTGTGCATAACTCGTAAAATAGAGCTTATTTTCGGATTCCTGAAGAATGAGTCTGGTTCTTTCTCATAATACAAAGTTTGTTGTTTATTGTTGAAACTTCATCAGACCGTTAGATATAGTCGGACTCACCTCGACGCACGGCTTGGGATCTGGAACCAGTACTCTTGAGAGGGGTTGGACTCTCTTCCACTCTGGAGTTGCCCGTGGTGAGAGGCGCAGAGCAGGTGTGGGCATACTTATTGCCCCCCGGCTGTGTGCCAGTACATTGGGGTTTACCCCAGTGAACGAGAGGGTAGCCTCCCTCCGCCTTTGGGTGGGGGGACGAGTCCTGACTGTTGTTTGTGCCTATGCGCCAAACAGCAGTTCAGAGTACCTACCCTTTTTGGAGTCTCTGGGGGAGGCACTGGAGAATGCTCCTACCGGAGACTCCCTCATTCTGCTGGGGGACTTCAATGCTCACGTGGGCAATGAGAGTGAGACCTGGAGGGGTGTGATTGGGAGGAACGGCCCCCCCGATCTGAATCAGAGTGGTGTTATGTTGTTGGACTTCTGTGCCAGTCATAGACTGTCCATAACGAACACCATGTTCAGGCATAAGGGTGTCCATATGTGCACTTGGCACCAGGACACCCTTGGCCGCAGTTCAATGATCGACTTTGTGGTTGTATCATCGGACTTGCGGCCGTATGTCCTGGACACTCGGGTGAAGAGAGGGGCGGAGCTGTCAACTGATCACCACCTGGTGGTGAGTTGGCTCCGCTGGTGGGGGAGGATGCCGATCAGACCTGGCAGGCCCAAACGTATTGTGAGGGTCTGCTGGGAGCGTTTGTCAGAATCCCCCGTCAGAAGGAGCTTTAACTCCCACCTCCGGCAGAGCTTCAACCATATTTGAGGTGGGGGACATTGAATGGGCCATGTTCCGTGACTCCATTGCCGAGGCAGCTGGTCGGAGTTGTGGCCGTAAGGTGGTCGGTGCCTGTCGTGGCGGCAACCCTCGAACCTGCTGGTGGACACCAGTGGTGAGGGAAGCCGTCAAGCTGAAGAAGGAGTCCTATCGGGCCTTTTTGGCCAGTGGGACCCTGGAAGAAGCTGATAGGTACCGACGGGCCAGACGGGCCGCGGCTTCGGCGGTTGCTGAGGCAAAAACTCGGGCCTGGGAGGAGTTCGGTGAGACCATGGAGAACGATTTCCGGACGGCCTCGAAAAGATTCTGGTCCACCATCCGGCGTCTCAGGGGGGGGAAGCGGCTCACAGTCAACACTGTTTACAGTGGGGACGGGGCTTTGCTGACCTCAACTCGGGATGTTGTGAGTCGGTGGGGGGAGTACTTCGAGGAACTCCTCAATCCTACCAACACGTGCTCGGAAGAGGCAGAGTCGGAGAGCTCGGAGACGGGGCCTCCCATTTCTGGGGCTGAGGTTGCCGAGGTGGATAAAAAGCTCCTCGGTGGCAAGGCCCCGGGGGTGGATGAGGTCCGTCCTGAGTTTCTCAAGGCTCTGGATGTTGTAGGGCTGTCTTGGCTGACACGCCTCTGCATTATCGCGTGGACATCGGGGACAGTGCCTCTGGACTGGCAGATTGGGGTGGTGGTCCCCCTCTTTAAAAAGGGGGACCGGAGGGTGTGTTCCAACTATAGGGGTATCACACTCCTCAGCCTCCCTGGTAAAGTCTATTCGGGGGTATTGGAGAGGAGGATCCGTCGGATAATCGAGCCTCGGATTCAGGAGATGCAGTGTGGCTTTCGTCCTGGCCGTGGAACAGTGGACCAGCTCTATACCCTCGGCAGGATCCTGGAGGGTGCATGGGAGTTCGCCCAACCAGTCTACATGTGTTTTGTGGACTTGGAGAAAGCGTTTGACCGTGTCCCTCGTGGAGTCCTGTGGGGGGTGCTCCAGGAATATGGAGTGCCGGACCCCTTGATAGGGGCCGTTCGGTCTCTGTATGACCGGTGCCAGAGTTTGGTCCGCATTGCCGGCAGTAAGTCGGATACGTTTCCGGTGAGAGTTGGACTCCGTCAGGGCTGCCCTTTGTCACCGATTCTGTTCCTAACTTTTATGGACAGAATTTCTAGGCGGAGCCAGGGCGTTGAGGGTGTCCCATTTGGCGACCTCAGAATCGGGTCTCTGCTTTTTGCAGATGATGTGGTTCTGTTAGCGTCGTCAGGCCGTGACCTTCAGCTCTCACTGGAGTGATTCGCAGCCGAGTGTGAAGCGGCTGGGATGAGAATCAGCATATCCAAATCCGAGACTATGGTTCTCAGCCGGAAAAGGGTGGAATGCTCTCTCCGGGTCGGGAATGAGATCCTTCCCCAAGAGGAGGAGTTCAAGTATCTCGGGGTCTTGTTCACGAGTGACGGACGAATGGAGCGGGAGATTGACGGGCGGATCGGTGCGGCGCCTGCAGTGTTGCAGGCTCTGCACCGACCCGTCGCTGTGAAGAGGGAGCTGAGCCAGAAGGCGAAGCTCTCTACTTACTGGTCAATCTACGTTCCCATCCTCACCTATGGTCACGAGTTGTGGGTAGTGACCGAAAGAACAAGATCGCGAATACAAGCGGCCGAAATGGGTTTCCTCCGCAGGGTGTCTGGGCTCTCCCTTAGAGATAGGGTGAGAAGCTCAGTCATCCGGGAGGGGCTCGGAGTAGAACCGCTGCTCCTCCGCATTGAGAGGAGTCAGATGAGGTGGCTCGGGCATCTGGTTAGGATGCCCCCTGGGCGCCTCCCTGGGGAGGTGTTCCGGGCACGTCCCACTGGGAGGAGACCCCGGGGGAGACCCAGGACACGTTGGAGAGACTATGTCTCTCGGCTGGCCTGGGAACGCCTCGGGGTCCCCCCGGAAGAGCTGGAGGAAGTGGCCGGGGACAGAGACGTCTGGGTTTCTCTGCTCAAGCTGCTGCCCCCGCGACCCGACCCCCGGATAAGCGGCAGATGATGGATGGATGGATGGATATATCCTCCACCAACCAGACTTACAACCCCCGACTAGGGTAGCAGAATTTCTAAGCATCTGTACCCCAAAACTACTATCAAAAATATATAAATTATTGTCTAAGATAGATGACGTGATGTAGTGGATGGGGCCACGTAGGTGGTCCCCTTTGGTTGCACTCTGCAGTTCCCTGCCCCTGTTTTAATTACACCTTAGACATTACTACTTATCAAACACACTCACACACACACATTAGGTCTTGGGGGGTGGTTACACTGAGTGGCATCGGGTGGGCGGGGCTCTTTGGGTATGTAGGCTGCCCAGAGTGCCGCGCTCCCAGTTCTACAAGTTTGGCTGCCCCTCAATTTTAATTGCTCACTATTAGAAAATATTGAAGAGCCAGAAGGGTGAGGGGAGGGGTCTTCTTCGCACACCCCTGCTTCCTGGTGTCTGCTCGGGGCAGGAGGGGCCAGGAGGATTAATTAATTTTTCTGCTGGTTCGGGGTCTGTGGTGGCTGGGGGGTTGCTGGCCTCCTGGTGTGCCCGCTGCACTACACCCCAGCAGAGTCGAGGGAGGTAGGATGTGTGGATGTATGGGACGTGAAAGTGTGTGTGGTAATGATTGGGCCTGGATCTGGGACTTGCTGTCGCCTGGCCTGCCTGTGTTTCTCCCGATGGGGCATCAGCGTTGCCTCTCCCCACTGCTCGCGACTTCACCCACCTGTGGGCACGTCTTGACTCCCAGGGCACTTGGCCAGGGGCGCTGGGGCAGGCGCTGACCCACTTTGTGGCTGTCTGGGGCGCTTGGCCCTCCTGGGTATTGGGTGGGGCCTCTGCCGGGGGGTTTGGGGGCGCTCGGGCTCCTGGGGCCCAGGTCCCGGAGTGCCTCTGCCCTCTGCTTATGGGGGCTCTTTCCGGGGGCTTCCTCTGCAGTCTTCTGGGTGGATGCGTGGTTGCCCCTGCGGTGGGCTGCCTGGGTTCTGTGCTCTGTGGGTGCTGCTGGTGGCCTGGGTCTTGTGGCCCTCTCTGCCTGCTTCTGATTGCTTGGGGGGGGCTGTGGATTGTGGCCCTGTACGCTTATACACTCATAACTAAGCACGGTTATCATGTAGGTCCTGTGCCATGTGTGTTGCATGTTCTCACACACACACACACACACATTCATTAGTCCAGTAGCATGGTCACTAAGCAGTTGATGTATTATCATGTCGTCTCAGGTCATCTATATCCACAGCTGTGTTGTATGCGATTGCCGCTTCTTGTGCTTGTTTTTGTTTGTTTGTGTGTTTGTTTTTTCTCTGCTTGTCTGCTTTCAGGTGCTCCTGGTGGCGCTAAGGCTGGATTCCCCTCATAGGCCATGGATTGTTGTCTGTTTTGTTTTTTACAGGTGTAGCAGCTGGTTGTCTGGTTTTTGTTTCTATTTTTGTTCTGTTTCCTCTTCTTTCCTCTTCTTCTTTCCTTGTCCCCCGGTCCGGTTCAGTTCAGTTCATGTCATATATTGTAAACAGAAATAAATAAATGGGCATCAAGGGGAGCTTTACATTTATAAAACTTCCCTTGGCAAAACAAATCTGTTTGGCATCAAAGGTATTCAGACTACAATTCTTCTGACATAATGCTGAACAGGACAAGGGGAAAAAAAGTAAAGAAGACAGTTCTGCCGAAAGCCAGGGATAGACCTGTTCTAAGTTCTATACTTTTTAAAAGGGGCGTGTTTATCAACTATGGAATTAGAAGATTTACAAAAATGGTCAAGTGCTAGATCTTCATCTGGGATTTTAACAGTGTCATATAACTATTCAACAGATCAGTTAAAAAAAAGCCTGCTCATGGAGATGTTTCAGGATCTGGATACCAAGCGTGGACCTAATGTTTTCATTTTTGCAATTCTGATACAGGCTATTGAGCAGTGATAACTAACACCAAGTTCAGATACTGCGGATTTTCTACCTTTGATTTGTTAAGATTGAGCCAATCAGGGACAACCTTGAAGGATCTCTTTGGTTTTGTAGGATCAGTAATTACCTGAGAAAGGTTGATATTGGTACACACCTTTTTTAAATGATCAGAGGCAGAGTTCAACTTGTTTAAATTAAAATTGCCACACAGAGATTGGGTTTAGGCCACATGCACACAGAATGACATCAACAAATATAAGAATTTTGAATATATGTAGAGGAATGATACTTTGAAATGTGCTCATTGCGGAGTTATGATCAGTTGAGTAATGAAGGTTGAACTATTCTGGGAAAGAGGTTCTATTCCCAGCATCATGATGGACACTCCTGATATAGAAGGTTTCGCTAACGCATTGGAATTGTTTTACTATTTTCATATGCATGTGCAATGAAGAATTGCTTGCTGCTGATAAATGCAAAGAAGAACAGCTTACACATAGATGCTCACTTATAGGCTGCTGAATGCAATGAAGACCTGCTTATCAAGTAAAGTTCAATGTCAATGTATAATATTCAATTAGGATTTGCAAAACAGTGAAGTTAAACAATGAATGGGTCCATAGTCGGTATGAGAAGACTACAGGAATATTTACCTGGGTGTACGTTCAAACAGAGATGAGAAAATTGCGATAAATAATTGTTTGTTTGTTTGTTAGTATGTATATGAATGTTATGTGTATAAACTGTGTTGAGTTATAGTTACTCAGTAGTGTCTCAGTGAAACAACCGACGGGGGAAGCCTTGCGGTGACAACAAAAGCAGTGTTTTACTGATCAGTCAAGTTGCTCCAGTGTACTCCATACAAACTGGTTGGCTACTGAAGGGATAGAAAATGGGGAATACTTGTTTTAAAGCAAACAAGGAATTAGATGGGAAAAATACATGTTTTAACGGGACCCAGACAATATTAAATACTCAGACAGATGGGAGAAGAAGTGTAGTTTTGTAGGAAATCACAAAATTATTACATAGAATTAGTGAAATCAATTGAAGAATGCCTTTCTGAAGAGCTGTTTACCATAGATGAGCAGCTTTGCGACCAAGCACATTGTAGATCGCTTTACTGCCAAAATGATCTAATTTAATGGATTGGTTTAGACATGCATAACAGCATTTTAAGAACAAAGAGAGAAACAAAAAGGGACAATGCTTCATGGTGGAAGGTGATGTATAAATAACTGTGTATATGATGAAGGGGGTGGCAACACCCATTCAGAAATCCCGCCATTCCGACATCCCGCTATTCCGACATCCCACCATTCCGACATCCCACCATTCCGACATACCACCATTTCGACATGCAAACGTCCCACCATTCCGACATCCCACCATTGCGACATCCCGCTATTCTGACGTTCAAATGTCCCACCATTCCGACAAGGCTTTCCGTATAAGGAAATGTGTGTTACTCAACAGGTGAGTCCCTTCTTTCTGTTCATGCAATTTATATGTTTAACACATGTTTATAGACAAGCGTTATTAAAAACACAAAGTCTCGGCAACTGGAGGAGGAGAAGCAGTCCGCGGTGGTTTTCAATCACACACTCCAATGCCACTTGTTTCAACTTCCGAAAATTTAATCCAGGAAAAAAAGGCTTACAAACATGGACCAAAACGGCTCCATAACACGCACAAGAATCCAAAAGAAACGAAAGTTAACTAAAAGAAAGCAAATAAACAGTATGAAGTGGTCAAAATTGGTTTTACGCATGCCTATGTGCGTCTGGCACATGCGTCTTCGGGCTCTCCCACGTTGGTTTGTGGATGAAAGCTATATGTTCAGCTGTAATGTCATGTAAAAACAATCTCTACATGACATTTACTCCCAGGTGTGACCAGTTAGGTCCTTAAGATATCAACAGGCTGTATAAAGCTACAACCGTTGCGGCTTTGTGTTTGTGCCAAATGCGCAAAACCCATCCGCGCTTCCCAAAATTGGAGTGAGTACTCATAAATCACGTGAATAACATGAATAAACGTTTTTACTGCATTTTGTTGTGTTTTATACGTTCTATGCTGTCATTTCTCTCTTCTCCTATTGGCAAGGCAAGGCAGAGTGCTCGCAACTGTGTCCTGTGCAGTAGCCGTGATATCTGTAATTGCAATTATTACTTTTGCATATGATGACAGCGTGCAAAAGACGCATGGGCTCTGTGGAGAGCTCCGCTCCAGCTGGCTGCTGTGACAGCTCACTGACACTGTATTTCTGCTTAATCAGTTTCAGTCTCGCCAGAGTTACATTAATATCTGTATTTTTATATTTGAAATTCAGGGGATTTTGATAATAAATTATTAAAGTTTGTTTGCGAGGCTGTGGCCTCTGCATGTGCAAAGCTTGTGCGCCAAAACTTTAGGGCGTATTTGCGCCGGCATATCATTAGTGCAAAATGTTTTGGTTAAAAAATAGGCTATTAAAAGGAACTGTCGGAATGGCGGTATGTTAAAAAAAAAAAAAAAAACATACCGCCATTCCGACCATAGGAGGAAAAAAGTGTCGGAATGGTGGGACGTTTGATAAAAAATTAAGTGTCGCCATTCCGACAATTGGAGACCCATGTCGGAATGGCGAGATGTCGGAATGGCAGCATGTAACCATGATGAAGGAGAGACCATTTGAGCAGCACAGCTATTTCGCAGCACAGGGACAGCAATCCAAGTTACAGGATCTCCCACGTGGTATCACCTGTCACATTGTGTCAAGGCATCAAAAGAAGAAAAAATCAGGGAGTTCTGGGAATGATGCCAGCAATGAACAGAGAAGAAGATTCAGTGTCATCAATCTGCATTACGTGCCTCTAATGAGGGGGTGAATATAGAATCCTCAACGATTACAACGTCTCTGGGAACTGTGACAACAACAAGGTTTAAACCATTTTGATATATATTGTAACCTATTGTCTAAGGAATAGTGCTGAAAATGAGGTAAATCTAATCCACCACTGTCCTTGGTCTTCTGTAGGGTTTTTAAACTAATACGTGGTGGTTTGTTTTTCCACAGAAATTTGGAGATGCATGAATCTAGTGACTTAAACCAAGTAGCAGATGGTTTTATGGGGATCATTGAGAACAAATAGTTAACTTTTGGTAGTATCATCATTTTAATGGATGTAACTCTCCCCATAAGTGATATAGGTAAGGACTTCCAACGAGAGATCGTCCTCTACTGTCTTTAATAATTGCACATAATTTAGCTTTGTTAGCTCTGAGAGCCTGGAGGAAATGTTTATGCCTAAATATCTAATATTTCCTGACTGTAAAGTGATCGCAGGTATATTATGGACCCTACAGTTAATGGGCAGAACTGTGGTCTTAGACCAGTTGATAGAGTAGTCAGAAAGTGCTGAGAATTTATTTATGAGTGTGATCGTGTGACTGAGAGACGTCTGTGAGTTCTGAAGGAAAAGTAATACATCATAAGCATAAAGACTTATTTTATGCTCAATATTTTGGGATTAATTACTCACAAACGGGTAAGAAAAGGTAGTATTGCCAGACCATACATGATCAAAACAGGGAGCGGAGGTGGTTCAGCTGCAAGGTGTGAATGTCTGACTATAGTTTGTAAAAAGCGGGTAAGATAAGGTGCGAATGCCCGACAATGTATGATCAAAAGAGGGAGCGGAGGTTTTCGGCTGCAAGAAGGTCTGAATGTCCAACCAAAATTCCAGAAAAATGGGTAAGAAAAGGTTAAAATGCCCAACCATACATCATCAAAAGCAGGAGTGGATGTGTTCGGCTACAAGAAGGTTTGAATGTCCGACCATAGTTTGTAAAAAGCGGGTAAGAAAAGGTTCGAATGCCCGAACATAGACCATCAAAAGAGGGAGCGGAGGTGTTCCGCTGTAAGAAGGTGTAAATGTCCGACCATAGTTGGTAAAAAGCGGGTAAGAAAAGGTTAAAATACCCGACTGTACACAATCAATAGCGGGAGCGGAGTTGTTTGGCTACAAGAAGGTGTGAAAGTCCGACCACGGTTTGTAAAAAGCGGGTAAGAAAAGGTTCGAATGCCCGAATATATACCATCAAAAGTGGAAGTGGATGTGTTCGGCTGCAAGAAGGTGTGAACGTCCGACCAAAGTTTGTAAAAAGCAGTTAAGAAAAGGTTCGAATATCCAACCAAACATAATCAAAAGCGGGAGCTGAGCTGTTCGACTGCAAGTAGGTGTGAATGTCAGATCATAATTTGCAAAAAGCTGATGAGAAAGGGTGAGAATGCCCGGCTATACACCATCAAATGCGGGAGCGGAAGTGTTCGGCTGTGAGTAGGTGTGAATGTCCGACCATAATTGCTGAAAAATGTGTTAGAAGAGACTAGAATGCCGGACAAGACATCATCAAATGCGGGAGCGGAGTTGTTCGGCTGTGAGTAGGTGTGAATCTCCGAGCATAGTTTGTAAAAAGGGGGTAAGAATAGGTTCAAATGCCCGAACATACACTATCAAAACAGGGAGCTGAGGTGGCTCAGCTGCAAGGTGTGAATGTCTGACTATAGTTTGTAAATAAGGTGCGAATGCCCAACAATGTATAATGAAAAGAGGGAGCGGAGGTTTTCGGCTACAAGAAGGTTTGAATGTCCGACCATAGTTTGTAAAAAGCGGGTAAGAAAAGGTTCAAATGCCTGACTATACACCATCAAAAGCGGGAGCAGAGGTGTTCCGCTGTAAGACGGTGTGAATGTCCGACCATATTTGGTAAAAAGCGGGTAAGAAAAGGTTAAAATACCCGACTGTACACAATCAATAGCGGGAGAGGAGGTGTTCAGCTGCAAGAAGGTGTGAATGTCCACCCATAATTACTGAAAAATGGGTAAGAAAAGGTGCGAATGCCCAACCATACATTATCAAAAGCAGGTGTGAATGTCAGATCATAATTTGCAAAAAGCTGATGAGAAAGGGTGAGAATGCCCGACTATACACCATCAAATGCGGGAGCGGAGTTGTTCGGCTGTGAGTAAGTGTGAATCTCCGACCATAATTGCTGAAAAATGTGTTAGAAAAGGTAAGAATGCCGGTCCATACATCATCAAAAGCGGGAGAGGTGGTGTTCGGCTGCAAGTAGGTGTGAATGTCCAGCCATAATTACTAACAAACGGGTAAGAAAAGGTAGTATTGCCAGACCATACATGATCAAAACAGGGAGCGGAGGTGGTTCAGCTGCAAGAAGGTGTGAATGTCCGACTAAAGTTCAAATATATTAACAAAAGCGGGAGGAGAGGTCTTCGGATGAGAGTGGTTGAGAATTTCCAACCATAATCTATAAAATGCGGTGAAAAAAAAGGTGTGATAGAACACTAAAAGGTGGAGCGGAAGTGTTCGGCTGCAAGAAGGTGTGAATGTCCGACTATATTTGGTGAAAAGCAGGTGAAGCAAGGTCTGAATGCCCAACCTTACATCATCAAAAGCGAGATCAGAGGTGTTTGGCTGCATGAAGGCCATAGTTTGCCAAAAGCGGGTAAGCTGCGAATGACCGACTAAATATCAACAAAAGGTCTTCGGATGCAAGTGGGTGTGAATATCCCACCATACAAGTATGGTGGAGAGGAAGCTGTGAACAGCCGACCATAGTTGGCAAAAAGCGGGTGAGAAAAGGTGCGAATGTCCAACCATACATGATCAAAACAGGGAGCGGAGGTGTTTGGCTGTGACAAGGTGTGAATGTCCACCCAAAATTAATGAAAAGCGGGCAACAAGTAGGTTTGAATGCCCAACCATACATCATCAAAAGCAGGAGAGGAGGTGTTCGGCTACAAGAAGGTGTGAAAGTTCAACCATGGTTTGTAAAAAGCTGCTAAGAAAAGGTTCGAATGCCCGAATATATACCATCAAAAGCGGAAGCGGAGGTGTTCGGCTGCAAGAAGGTGTGAACGTCCGACCAAAGTTTGTAAAAAGCAGTTAAGAAAAGGTTCGAATGCCCGAATATATACCATCAAAAGCGGGAGCAGAGCTGTTCGACTGCAAGTAGGTGTGAATGTCCAGCCATAATTACTCACAAACGGGTAAGAAAAGGTAGTATTGCCAGACCATACATGATCAAAACAGGGAGCTGAGGTGGTTCAGCTGCAAGGTGTGAATGTCTGACTATAGTTTGTAAAAAGCGGGTAAGACAAGGTGCGAATGCCCGACAATGTATGATCAAAAGAGGGAGTGGATGTCTTCGGCTGCAAGGTCTGAATGTCCAACCATAATTTCTAAAAACCGGGTAAGAAACGGCTCGAAAGCCCGACTATACACAATCAAAAGCGGGAGCGGGAGGTTTTCAGCTGCAAATCCTTCACTCAAACCAAGTGAAAACTGCTTTGTCCTTCATATTTATCAATGTCTAGATCGACTTCAACAAAGAACAACATTTTACTTTGCAGTAAAGAAAGAGCAAATCAAAAGTTTTAGGAATCCGAGAATAAGCTTATTTTCATGAGTTCTGCACGATTATTGATTTTACTATAAATGAATGCCTTCACTCAAACTATGTTAAAACTGCTTTGTCCTTCATATTTATCAATGTCTAGATTGACTTCAACAAAGAACAACACTGGATTTTGCAGTAGAAGAAAGAGCAACACTGAAGGATCAGTAATCCGAGAATAAGCTTATTTTCATACGTTCTGCATGATTTGGGATTTTATGTATAAAATGAATTCCTTCACTCAAACCAAGTTAAAACTGCTTTGTCCTTCATATTTATCAATGTCTAGATCGACTTCAACAAAGAACAACATTGTACTTTGCAGTAAAGAAAGAGCAAATCAAAAGTTTTAGGAATCCGAGAATAAGCTTATTTTCATGAGTTCTGCACGATTATTGATTTTACTATAAATGAATGCCTTCACTCAAACTATGTTAAAACTGCTTTGTCCTTCATATTTATCAATGTCTAGATTGACTTCAACAAAGAACAACACTGGATTTTGCAGTAGAAGAAAGAGCAACACTGAAGGATCAGTAATCCGAGAATAAGCTTCTTTTCATACGTTCTGCATGATTTGGGATTTTATGTATAAAATGAATTCCTTCACTCAAACCAAGTTAAAACTGCTTTGTCCTTCATATTTATCAATGTCTAGATCGACTTCAACAAAGAACAACATTGTATTTTGCAGTAGAAGAAAAAGCAACACTGAAGGATCAGGAATCCGAGAATAAGCTTCTTTTCATACGTTCTGCATGATTTGGGATTTTATGTATAAAATTAATTCCTTCACTCAAACCAAGTGAAAACTGCTTTGTCCTTCATATTTATCAATGTCTAGATTTACTTCAACAAAGAACAACATTGTATTTTGCAGTAGTAGAAAGAGCAACACTGAAGGATCAGGAATCCGAGAATAAGCTTATTTTCATACGTTCTGCATGATTTGGGATTTCATGTATAAAATGAATTCCTTTACTCAAACTATGTTAAAACTGCTTTGTCCTTCTAATTGATCAATGTCTAGATTGACTTTAACAAAGAACAACATTGTATTTTGCAGTAGAAGAAATAGCAACACTGAAGGATCAGGAATCCCAAAACAAGCTTATTTTCATACGTTCTGCATGATTTGGGATTTTGCTATAAAATTAACACCTCCGCTTCCGCTTTTGATGGTATATATTCGGGTATTCGAACCTTTTCTTACCAGCTTTTTACAAACGATGGTTGGACTTTCACACCTTCTTGTAGCCGAACAACTCCGCTCCCGCTATTGATTGTGTACAGTCGGGTATTTTAACCTTTTCTTACCCGCTTTTTACCAACTATGGTCGGACATTCAAACCTTCTTGTAGCTGAAAACCTCTGCTCCCTCTTTTGATTATACATTGTCGGGCATTCGCACCTTATCTTACCCGCTTTTTACAAACTATAGTCACACATTCACACCTTGGTGCTGAACCACCTCAGCTCCCTGTTTTGATCATGTATGGTCTGGCAATACTACCTTTTCTTACCCGTTTGTGAGTAATTATGGCTGGACATTCACACCTTCTTGCAGCCGAACACCTCCGCTTCCGCTTTTGATGGTATATATTCGGGCATTCGAACCTTTTCTTACCAGCTTTTTACAAACCATGGTTGGACTTTCACACCTTCTTGTAGCCGAACAACTCCGCTCCCCCTATTGATTGTGTACAGTCGGGTATTTTAACCTTTTCTTACCGACTTTTTACCAACTATGGTCGGACATTCACACCTTCTTACAGCGGAACACCTCCGCTCCCTCTTTTGATGGTGTTTGTTTGGGCATTCGAACCTTTTCTTACCCGCTTTTTACAAACTATGCTCGGACATTCAAACCTTCTTGTAGCCGAACACATCCACTCCTTCTTTTGATGATGTATGCTTGGGCATTCAAACCTACTTTTTGCCCGATTTTCATTAATTTTGGGTGGACATTCACACCTTGTCACAGCCAAACACCTCCGCTCCCTGTTTTGATCATGTATGGTTGGACATTCGCACCTTGTCTCACCCGCTTTTTGCAAACTATGGTCGGCTGTTCACAGCTTCCTCTCCACCATACTTGTATGGTGGGATATTCACACCCACTTGCCTCCGAAGACCTTTTGTTGATATTTAGTCGGTCATTCGCAGCTTACCCGCTTTTGGCAAACTATGGCCTTCATGCAGCCAAACACCTCTGATCTCGCTTTTGATGATGTAAGGTTGGGCATTCAGACCTTGCTTCACCTGCTTTTCACCAAATAAAGTCGGACATTCACACCTTCTTGCAGCCGAACACTTCCGCTCCACCTTTTAGTGTTCTATCACACCTTTTTTTTCACCGCATTTTATAGATTATGGTTGGAAATTCTCAACCACTCTCATCCGAAGACCTCTCCTCCCGCTTTTGTTAATATATTTGAACTTTAGTCGGACATTCACACCTTCTTGCAGCTGAACCACCTCCGCTCCCTGTTTTGATCATGTATGGTCTGGCAATACTACCTTTTCTTACCCGTTTGTTAGTAATTATGGCTGGACATTCACACCTACTTGCAGCCGAACACCACCTCTCCCGCTTTTGATGATGTATGGACCGGCATTCTTACCTTTTCTAACACATTTTTCAGCAATTATGGTCGGAGATTCACACTTACTCACAGCCGAACAACTCCGCTCCCGCATTTGATGGTGTATAGTCGGGCATTCTCACCCTTTCTCATCAGCTTTTTGCAAATTATGATCTGACATTCACACCTGCTTTTGATAATGTATGGTTGGGCATTCGCACCTTTTCTTACCAATTTTTCAGTAATTATGGGTGGACATTCACACCTTCTTGCAGCTGAACACCTCCTCTCCCGCTATTGATTGTGTACAGTCGGGTATTTTAACCTTTTCTTACCCGCTTTTTACCAAATATGGTCGGACATTCACACCGTCTTACAGCGGAACACCTCTGCTCCCACTTTTGATGGTGTATAGTCAGTCATTTGAACCTTTTCTTACCCGCTTTTTACAAACTATGGTCGGACATTCAAACCTTCTTGTAGCCGAAAACCTCCGCTCCCTCTTTTGATTATACATTGTTGGGCATTCGCACCTTATTTACAAACTATAGTCAGACATTCACACCTTGCAGCTGAGCCACCTCAGCTCCCTGTTTTGATAGTGTATGTTCGGGCATTCGAACCTATTCTTACCCCCTTTTTACAAACTATGCTCGGAGATTCACACCTACTCACAGCCGAACAACTCCGCTCCCGCATTTGATTATGTATTGTCCGGCATTCTAGTCTCTTCTAACACATTTTTCAGCAATTATGGTCGGACATTCACACCTACTCACAGCCGAACACTTCCGCTCCCGCATTTGATGGTGTATAGCCGGGCATTCTCACCCTTTCTCATCAGCTTTTTGCAAATTATGATCTGACATTCACACCTACTTGCAGTCGAACAGCTCTGCTCCCGCTTTTGATTATGTTTGGTTGGATATTCGAAACTTTTCTTAACTGCTTTTTACAAACTTTGGTCGGACGTTCACACCTTCTTGCAGCCGAATACATCCACTTCCACTTTTGATGGTATATATTCGGGCATTCGAACCTTTTCTTACCCGCTTTTTACAAACCGTGGTCGGACATTCACACCTTCTTGTAGCCAAACAACTCCGCTCCCGCTATTGATTGTGTACAGTCGGGTATTTTAACCTTTTCTTACCCGCTTTTTACCAACTATGGTCGGACATTTACACCTTCTTACAGCGGAACACCTCCGCTCCCTCTTTTGATGGTCTATGTTCGGGCATTCGAACCTTTTCTTACCCGCTTTTTACAAACTATGGTCGGACATTCAAACCTTCTTGTAGCCGAACACATCCACTCCTGCTTTTGATGATGTATGGTTGGGCATTTTCACCTTTTCTTACCCATTTTTCAGTAATTATGGGTGGACATTCACACCTTCTTGCAGCTGAACAACTCCTCTCCCGCTTATGATCATGTGCGGTTTGATATTCGAAAATTTTCTTTCATGTTTTAAAACAATTATTGATGGACATTCAAATCTTCTTGTAGCCGAACACATCCACTCCTGCTTTTGATGATGTATGGTTTGGCATTCGCACCCTTTTTTTACCCATTTTTCAGGAATTTTGGGTGGACATTCAGACCTTCTTGCAGCCGAAAACCTCCGCTCCCTCTTTTGATCATACATTGTCGGGCATTCGCACCTTATCTTACCCGCTTTTTTACAAACTATAGTCAGATATTCACACCTTGCAGCTGAACCACCTCCGCTCCCTGTTTTGATCATGTATGGTCTGGCAATACTACCTTTTCTTACCCGTTTGTGAGTAATTAATCCCAAAATATTGAGCATAAAATAAGTCTTCATGCTGATGATGTATTACTTTTCCTTCAGAACTCACAGACGTCTCTCAGTCACACGATCACACTCATAAATAAATTCTCAGCACTTTCTGACTACTCTATCAACTGGTCTAAGACCACAGTTCTGCCCATTAACTGTAGGGTCCATAATATACCTGCGATCACTTTACAGTCAGGAAATATTAGATATTTAGGCATAAACATTTCCTCCAGGCTCTCAGAGCTAACAAAGCTAAATTATGTGCAATTATTAAAGACAGTAGAGAACGATCTCTCGTTGGAAGACCTTACCTATATCACTTATGGGGAGAGTTACATCCATTAAAATGATGATACTACCAAAAGTTAACTATTTGTTCTCAATGATCCCCATAAAACCATCTGCTACTTGGTTTAAGTCACTAGATTCATGCATCTCCAAATTTCTGTGGAAAAACAAACCAGTTTAAAAACCCTACAGAAGACCAAGGACAGTGGTGGATTAGATTTACCTCATTTTCAGCACTATTCCTTAGACAATAGGTTACAATATATATCAAAATGGTTTAAACCTTGTTGTTGTCACAGTTCCCAGAGACGTTGTAATCGTTGAGGATTCTATATTCACCCCCTCATTAGAGGCACGTAATGCAGATTGATGACACTGAATCTTCTTCTCTGTTCATTGCTGGCATCATTCCCAGCATCGTAAGTGTTCGTGGCATTGTTAGCCTCTTCTTCTGGATCTTGATATCGAGAATCCTTTTGTATTTCTGGTCTGTCAGTCCTCTGTCTTCGTTCACCGGAGTCTTTGTCTTTTTGTCCTTAAGTTTGGTGATTTTTTCTTCTTTTGATGCCTTGACACAATGTGACAGGTGATACCACGTGGGAGATCCTGTAACTTGGACTGCTGTCCCTGTGCTGCGAAATGGCTGTGCTGCTCAAATGGTCTCTCCTTCATCATGGTTACATGCTGCCATTCCGACATGGGTCTCCAATTGTCGGAATGGCGACACTTAATTTTTTATCAAACGTCCCACCATTCCGACACTTTTTTCCTCCTATGGTCGGAATGGCGGTATGTTTTTTGTTTTTTTTAACATACCGCCATTCCGACAGTTCCTTTTAATAGCCTATTTTTTACCCAAAACATTTTGCACTAATGATATGCCGGCGCAAATACGCCCTAAAGTTTGGCGCACAAGCTTTGCACATGCAGAGGCCACAGCCTCGCAAACAAACTTTAATAATCTATTATCAAAATCCCCTGAATTTCAAATATAAAAATACAGATATTAATGTAACTCTGGCGAGACTGAAACTGATTAAGCAGAAATACAGTGTCAGTGAGCTGTCACAGCAGCCAGAATGGAGCGGAGCTCTCCACAGAGCCCATGCGTCTTTTGCACGCTGTCATCATATGCAAAAGTAATAATTGCAATTACAGATATCACGGCTACTGCACAGGACACAGTTGCGAGCACTCTGCCTTGCCTTGCCAATAGGAGAAGAGAGAAATGACAGCATAGAACGTATAAAACACAACAAAATTCAGTAAAAACGTTTATTCATGTTATTCACGTGATTTATGAGTACTCGCTCCAATTTTGGGAAGCGCGGATGGGCTTTGCGCATTTGGCACAAACACACAGCCGCAACGGTTGTAGCTTTATACAGCCTGTTGATATCTTAAGGACCTAACTGGTCACACCTGGGAGTAAATGTCATGTAGAGATTGTTTTTACATGACATTACAGCTGAACATATAGCTTTCATCCACAAACCAACGTGGGAGAGCCCGAAGACGCATGTGCCAGACGCACATAGGCATGCGTAAAACCAATTTTGACCACTTCATACTGTTTATTTGCTTTCTTTTAGTTAACTTTCGTTTCTTTTGGATTCTTGTGCGTGTTATGGAGCCGTTTTGGTCCATGTTTGTAAGCCTTTTTTTCCTGGATTAAATTTTCGGAAGTTGAAACAAGTGGCATTGGAGTGTGTGATTGAAAACCACCGCGGACTGCTTCTCCTCCTCCAGTTGCCGAGACTTTGTGTTTTTAATAACGCTTGTCTATAAACATGTGTTAAACATATAAATTGCATGAACAGAAAGAAGGGACTCACCTGTTGAGTAACACACATTTCCTTATACGGAAAGCCTTGTCGGAATGGTGGGACATTTGAACGTCAGAATAGCGGGATGTTGCAATGGTGGGATGTCGGAATGGTGGGACGTTTGCATGTCGGAATGGTGGTATGTCGGAATGGTGGTATGTCGGAATGGTGGGATGTCAGAATAGCGGGATGTCGGAATGGCGGGATTTCGGAATGGGTGTTGCCACCCCCTTCATCATATACACAGTTATTTATACATCCCCTTCCACCATGAAGCGTTGTCCCTTTTTGTTTCTCTCTTTGTTCTTAAAATGCTGTTATGCATGTCTAAACCAATCCATTAAATTAGATCATTTTGGCAGTAAAGCGATCTACAATGTGCTTGGTCGCAAAGCTGCTCATCTGTGGTAAACAGCTCTTCAGAAAGGCATTCTTCAATTGATTTCACTAATTCTATGTAATAATTTTGTGATTTCCTACAAAACTACACTTCTTCTCCCATCTGTCTGAGTATTTAATATTGTCTGGGTCCCGTTAAAACATGTATTTTTCCCATCTAATTCCTTGTTTGCTTTAAAACAAGTATTCCCCATTTTCTATCCCTTCAGTAGCCAACCAGTTTGTATGGAGTACACTGGAGCAACTTGACTGATCAGTAAAACACTGCTTTTGTTGTCACCGCAAGGCTTCCCCCGTCGGTTGTTTCACTGAGACACTACTGAGTAACTATAACTCAACACAGTTTATACACATAACATTCCTATACATACTAACAAACAAACAAACAATTATTTATCGCAATTTTCTCATCTCTGTTTGAACGTACACCCAGGTAAATATTCCTGTAGTCTTCTCATACCGACTATGGACCCATTCATTGTTTAACTTCACTGTTTTGCAAATCCTAATTGAATATTACACATTGACATTGAACTTTACTTGATAAGCAGGTCTTCATTGCATTCAGCAGCCTATATGTGAGCATCTATGTGTAAGCTGTTCTTCTTTGCATTTATCAGCAGCAAGCAATTCTTCATTGCACATGCATATGAAAATAGTAAAACAATTCCAATGCGTTAGCGAAACCTTCTATATCAGGAGTGTCCATCATGATGCTGGGAATAGAACCTCTTTCCTAGAATAGTTCAACCTTCATTACTCAACTGATCATAACTCCGCAATGAGCACATTTCAAAGTATCATTCCTCTACATGTATTCAAAAATCTATGTGTAAATGTTTAATATTTCTTATATTTGTTGATGTCATTCTGTGTGCATGTGGCCTAAACCCAATCTCTGTGTGGCAATTTTAATTTAAACAAGTTGAACTCTGCCTCTGATCATTTAAAAAAGGTGTGTACCAATATCAACCTTTCTCAGGTAATTACTGATCCTACAAAACCAAAGAGATCCTTCAAGGTTGTCCCTGATTGGCTCAATCTTAACATATCAAAGGTAGAAAATCCGCAGTATCTGAACTTGGTGTTAGTTATCACTGCTCAATAGCCTGTATCAGAATTGCAAAAATGAAAACATTAGGTCCACGCTTGGTATCCAGATCCTGAAACATCTCCATGAGCAGGCTTTTTTTTAACTGATCTGTTGAATAGTTATATGACACTGTTAAAATCCCAGATGAAGATCTAGCACTTGACCATTTTTGTAAATCTTCTAATTCCATAGTTGATAAACACGCCCCTTTTAAAAAGTATAGAACTTAGAACAGGTCTATCCCTGGCTTTCGGCAGAACTGTCTTCTTTACTTTTTTTTCCCCTTGTCCTGTTCAGCATTATGTCAGAAGAATTGTAGTTTGAATACCTTTGATGCCAAACAGATTTGTTTTGCCAAGGGAAGTTTTATAAATGTAAAGCTCCCCTTGATGCCCATTTATTTATTTCTGTTTACAATATATGACATGAACTGAACTGAACCGGACCGGGGGACAAGGAAAGAAGAAGAGGAAAGAAGAGGAAACAGAACAAAAATAGAAACAAAAACCAGACAACCAGCTGCTACACCTGTAAAAAACAAAACAGACAACAATCCATGGCCTATGAGGGGAATCCAGCCTTAGCGCCACCAGGAGCACCTGAAAGCAGACAAGCAGAGAAAAAACAAACACACAAACAAACAAAAACAAGCACAAGAAGCGGCAATCGCATACAACACAGCTGTGGATATAGATGACCTGAGACGACATGATAATACATCAACTGCTTAGTGACCATGCTACTGGACTAATGAATGTGTGTGTGTGTGTGTGAGAACATGCAACACCCATGGCACAGGACCTACATGATAACCGTGCTTAGTTATGAGTGTATAAGCGTACAGGGCCACAATCCACAGCCCCCCCCCCCCCAAGCAATCAGAAGCAGGCAGAGAGGGCCACAAGACCCAGGCCACCAGCAGCCCCCACAGAGCACAGAACCCAGGCAGCCCACTGCAGGGGCAACCATGCATCCACCCAGAAGACTGCAGAGGAAGCCCCCGGAAAGAGCCCCCATAAGCATAGGGCAGAGGCACTCCGGGAACCAGGGGTAACAGCCCACCGACCCCGCCAGGCCCCAGCCGCCCAGACATGGGCCGTGCACTGGACCTGGGCCCCAGGAGCCCGAGCGCCCCCAAACCCCCCGGCAGAGGCCCCACCCAATACCCAGGTGGGCCAAGCGCCCCAGACAGCCACAAAGTGGGTCAGCGCCTGCCCCAGCGCCCCTGGCCAAGTGCCCTGGGAGTCAAGACGTGCCCACAGGTGGGTGAAGTCGCGAGCAGTGGGGAGAGGCAACGCTGATGCCCCATCGGGAGAAACACAGGCAGGCCAGGCGACAGCAAGTCCCAGATCCAGGCCCAATCATTACCACACACACTTTCACGTCCCATACATCCACACATCCACACATCCTACCTCCCTCGACTCTGCTGGGGTGTAGTGCAGCGGGCACACCAGGAGGCCAGCAACCCCCCAGCCACCACAGACCCCGAACCAGCAGAACAATTAATTAATCCTCCTGGCCCCTCCTGCCCCGAGCAGACACCAGGAAGCAGGGGTGTGCGAAGAAGACCCCTCCCCTCACCCTTCTGGCTCTTCAATATTTTCTAATAGTGAGCAATTAAAATTGAGGGGCAGCCAAACTTGTAGAACTGGGAGCGCGGCACTCTGGGCAGCCTACATACCCAAAGAGCCCCGCCCACCAGATGCCACTCAGTGTAACCACCCCCCAAGACCTAATGTGTGTGTGTGAGTGTGTTTGATAAGTAGTAATGTCTAAGGTGTAATTAAAACAGGGGCAGGGAACTGCAGAGTGCAACCAAAGGGGACCACCTACGTGGCCCCATCCACTACACCCCACCGAACACACACGCCCCCAAAACCCTTCATGTGTGAGTGTGTGCTGTGTACAGGAGCCAGAAGGGAGAGGGGTATGGGGATATATACCGGGGGAGCTACTCTCCCCCAGAGAGGGCAGCCAGGGACTGGCTGCAATAGGCATCCCCGCTACCTGGGAGCCAACAATGGGCAGGAGGGCCTGATGTCCACCAGGCTCGGGGCCTGCAGCGACCATATTCCGGGAGCTACTGTACCCCCAGAAGGTACCCATCCCGCCCCACCCCACTCAACCCAACCCCACCCAGGAGGACCTCTACAAAAAACAAACAAACAACATCAAAAAACAAACAAACAAACCACCCGGTCACACCAGTCGCAGCAGCCCGGGCCTGAGACCCACCATCACCCAGCAACCCACCACCACCACTATGTGATAAAACTAATCAGAGGGGACCAGAGAGAATGAAATTCAGCCAATTGATGTTTTGAGGAGGCAGACATTGTTTCCATGCTAATATAATCTAAAACAAAATTTCTAAACTGGTTAATACACAGATTGTTCTTCGCTTTCCAGTTCATGAGAATAGTTTTCTTTGCGATACATAACACTGTGACAACCATGTGTGCTGAGTTCATTTCCATGTTGATGTTGTCTAAGTCACCCAGTATGCACAGTGTGGGGCATGCAGGGATGCTACACTTTAGCCATGTTGATAGGTCCTCACAGACTTCAAGCCAGAACATCTGGACAGGCGCAGAAAACCACAAAGCGTGTGCATAATCATCAGGTGTGTTATCTGTGCAATGTGAGCAGATGTTTGAGTGTGTTAGACCCATCCTGAACATCCTTTGTCCTGTATAGTGTGTTCTATGAAGGATTTTGTATTGTATGAGCTGTAAATTAGGATTTCGAGTCTTTATGAAGGTGTTCAAACATATTTGTGGTTAGAAGCTATGACCAGAACTGATGGATAAATCTGCCTCCCATTTTGAGGGTGGAAGAGACATTGTGTCATCTATCTTAGACAATAATTTATATATTTTTGATAGTAGTTTTGGGGTACAGCTGCTTAGAAATTCTGCTACCCTAGTCGGGGGTTGTAAGTCTGGTTGGTGGAGGATATATCCATCCATCCATCCATCATCTGCCGCTTATCCGGGGGTCGGGTCGCGGGGGCAGCAGCTTGAGCAGAGAAACCCAGACGTCTCTGTCCCCGGCCACTTCCTCCAGCTCTTCCGGGGGGACCCCGAGGCGTTCCCAGGCCAGCCGAGAGACATAGTCTCTCCAACGTGTCCTGGGTCTCCCCCGGGGTCTCCTCCCAGTGGGACGTGCCCGGAACACCTCCCCAGGGAGGCGCCCATGGGGCATCCTAACCAGATGCCCGAGCCACCTCATCTGACTCCTCTCAATGCGGAGGAGCAGCGGTTCTACTCCGAGCCCCTCCCGGATGACTGAGCTTCTCACCCTATCTCTAAGGGAGAGCCCAGACACCCTGCGGAGGAAACCCATTTCGGCCGCTTGTATTCGCGATCTTGTTCTTTCGGTCACTACCCACAACTCGTGACCATAGGTGAGGATGGGAACGTAGATTGACCAGTAAGTAGAGAGCTTCGCCTTCTGGCTCAGCTCCCTCTTCACAACGACGGGTCGGTGCAGAGCCTGCAACACTGCAGGCGCCGCACCGATCCGCCCGTCAATCTCCCGCTCCATTCGTCCGTCACTCGTGAACAAGACCCCGAGATACTTGAACTCCTCCTCTTGGGGAAGGATCTCATTCCCGACCCGGAGAGAGCATTCCACCCTTTTCCGGCTGAGAACCATAGTCTCGGATTTGGAGGTGCTGATTCTCATCCCAGCCGCTTCACACTCGGCTGCGAATCACTCCAGTGAGAGCTGAAGGTCACGGCCTGACGACGCTAACAGAACCACATCATCTGCAAAAAGCAGAGACCCGATTCTGAGGTCGCCAAATGGGACACCCTCAACGCCCTGGCTCCGCCTAGAAATTCTGTCCATAAAAGTTAGGAACAGAATCGGTAACAAAGGGCAGCCCTGACGGAGTCCAACTCTCACCGGAAACGTATCCGACTTACTGCCGGCAATGCGGACCAAACTCTGGTCATACAGAGACCGAACGGCCCCTATCAAGGGGTCCGGCACTCCATATTCCCGGAGCACCCCCCACAGGACTCCATGAGGGACACGGTCGAACGCTTTCTCCAAGTCCACAAAACACATGTAGACTGGTTGGGCGAACTCCCATGCACCCTCCAGGATCCTGCCGAGGGTATAGAGCTGGTCCACTGTTCCACGGCCAGGACGAAAGCCACACTGCATCTCCTGAATCCGAGGCTCAATTATCCGACGGATCCTCCTCTCCAATACCCCCGAATAGACCTTACCAGGGAGGCTGAGGAGTGTGATACCCCTATAGTTGGAACACACCCTCCGGTCCCCCTTTTTAAAGAGGGGGACCACCACCCCAATCTGCCAGTTCAGAGGCACTGTCCCCGATGTCCACGCGATACTGCAGAGGCGTGTCAGCCAAGACAGCCCTACAACATCCAGAGCCTTGAGAAACTCAGGACGGACCTCATCCACCCCCGGGGCCTTGCCACCGAGGAGCTTTTTAACCACCTCGGCAACCTCAGCCCCAGAAATGGGAGGCCCCGTCTCCGAGCTCTCCGACTCTGCCTCTTCCGAGCACGTGTTGGTAGGATTGAGGAGTTCCTCGAAGTACTCCCCCCACCGACTCACAACATCCCTAGTTGAGGTCAGCAAAGCCCCGTCCCCACTGTAAACAGTGTTGACTGTGAGCCGCTTCCCCCCCCCTTAGACGCCGGATGGTGGACCAGAATCTTTTCGAGGCCGTCCGGAAATCGTTCTCCATGGTCTCACCGAACTCCTCCCAGGCCCGAGTTTTTGCCTCAGCAACTGCCGAAGCCGTGGCCCGTCTGGCCCGTCGGTACCTATCAGCTTCTTCCAGGGTCCCACTGGCCAAAAAGGCCCGATAGGACTCCTTCTTCAGCTTGACGGCTTCCCTAACCACTGGTGTCCACCAGCAGGTTCGAGGGTTGCCGCCACGACAGGCACCGACCACCTTACGGCCACAACTCCGACCAGCTGCCTCGGCAATGGAGTCACGGAACATGGCCCATTCGGACTCAATGTCCCCCACCTCAAATATGGTTGAAGCTCTGCCGGAGGTGGGAGTTAAAGCTCCTTCTGACGGGGGATTCTGACAAACGCTCCCAGCAGACCCTCACAATACGTTTGGGCCTGCCAGGTCTGATCGGCATCCTCCCCCACCAGCGGAGCCAACTCACCACCAGGTGGTGATCAGTTGACAGCTCCGCCCCTCTCTTCACCCGAGTGTCCAGGACATACGGCCGCAAGTCCGATGATACAACCACAAAGTCGATCATCGAACTGCGGCCAAGGGTGTCCTGGTGCCAAGTGCACATATGGACACCCTTATGCCTGAACATGGTGTTCGTTATGGACAGTCTATGACTGGCACAGAAGTCCAACAACATAACACCACTCTGATTCAGATCGGGGGGGCCGTTCCTCCCAATCACACCCCTCCAGGTCTCACTGTCATTGCCCACGTGAGCATTGAAGTCCCCCAGCAGAATGAGGGAGTCTCCGGTAGGAGCATTCTCCAGTGCCTCCCCCAGAGACTCCAAAAAGGGTAGGTACTCTGAACTGCTGTTTGGCGCATAGGCACAAACAACAGTCAGGACTCGTCCCCCCACCCAAAGGCGGAGGGAGGCTACCCTCTCGTTCACTGGGGTAAACCCCAATGTACTGGCACACAGCCGGGGGGCAATAAGTATGCCCACACCTGCTCTGCGCCTCTCACCACGGGCAACTCCAGAGTGGAAGAGAGTCCAACCCCTCTCAAGAGTACTGGTTCCAGATCCCAAGCCGTGCGTTGAGGTGAGTCCGACTATATCTAACGGTCTGATGAAGTTTCAACAATAAACAACAAACTTTGTATTATGAGAAAGAACCAGACTCATTCTTCAGGAATCCGAAAATAAGCTCTATTTTACGAGTTATGCACAAATTCGGATTCTCCTATAAAACGAATTCCTTAACTCAAACCAAGTTAAGACTGCTTTGTCCTTCATATTTATTCATGTCTAATCAAGTTTCAATGATAAACAACGTTGTACTTTGTAGAATGAGAAAGAACTTCTTCAGCAATAAGCATCTCTCGACAAATGACGAAATACAGATTTTGCTATAAAATTAATTGCTATCAGCCTGACTTAAAACTGTTTGTCTTCCTTATTTATCCACTTCAAATCAAGTTTCAACAATTAAAAAAATTTTGTAGTTTGAGAAAGAACAACTTAATCTTGAGCAATCAGTATAAAAAGAGGGTAAGCAAAGGTGCGAATGTCAAACCATACATGATCAAAACAGGGAGCGGAGGTGTTTGGCTGAGACAAGGTGTGAATGTCCACCCATAATTAATGAAAAGCGGGCAACAAGTAGGTTCGAATGCCCAACCATACATCATCAAAAGCAGGAGTGGATATGTTCGGCTACAAGAAGGTTTGAACGTCTGACCATAGTTTGTAAAAAGCGGGTAAGAAAAGGTTCGAATGCCCGAACATACACAATCAAAGGAGGGAGCGAAGGTGTTCCGCTGTAAGAAGGTGTGAATGTCCGACCATAGTTGGTAAAAAACGGGTAAGAAAAGGTTAAAATACCCGACTGTACACAATCAGTAGCGGGTGCGGAGTTGTTCGGCTACTAAAAGGTGTGAAAGTCCGACCATGGTTTGTAAAAAGTGGGTAAGAAAAGGTGCGAATGCCCGAAAATGTATGATCAAAAGAGGGAGCGGAGGTGTTCGGCTGCAAGAAGGTGTGAATGTACACCCATAATTACTGAAAAATGGGTAAGAAAAGGTGCGAATGCCCAACTATACATAATCAAAAGCAGGAGTGGATGTGTTCGGCTCCAAGAAGGGTTGAATGTCTGACCATGGTTTGTAAAAAGCAGGTAAGAAAAGGTTTGACTGCCCGAACATACACCATCAAAAGAGGGAGCGGAGGTGTTCCGCTGTAAGAAGGTGTGAATGTCCGACCATAGTTGGTAAAAAGCGGGTAAGAAAAGGTTAAAATACCCGACTGTACACAATCAATAGCGGGAGCGGAGTTGTTCGGCTACTAAAAGATGTGAAAGTCCGACTATGGTTTGTAAAAAGCGGGTAAGAAAAGGTGCTAATGCCCGACAATGTATGATCAAAAGAGGGAGCGGAGGTGTTCGGCTGCAAGAAGGTCTGAATGTCCAACCATAATTTGTAAAAACCGGGAAGGAAAGGCTCGAAAGCCCGACTATACACCATCAAAAGCGGGAGCAGAGTGGTTCAGCTGCAAGAAGGTCTGAATGTCCATCAATAATTGCTTTAAAACATGAAAGAAAATTTTCGAATATCATCCGCACATGATCATAAGAAGGAGAGGAGGTGTTCAGCTGCAAGAAGGTGTGAATGTCCACCCATAATTCCTGAAAAATGGGTAAAAAAAAGGTGCGAATGCCCAACCATACATTATCAAAAGCAGGTGTGAATGTCAGATCATAATTTGCAAAAAGCTGATGAGAAAGTGTGAGAATGCCCGACTATACACCATCAAATGCGGGAGCGGAGGTGTTCGGCTCTGAGTAGGTGTGAATGTCCGACCATAATTGCTGAAAAATGTGTTAGAAAAGGAAAGAATGCCGGACCATACATCATCAAAAGCGAGAGAGGTGGTGTTCGGCTGCAAAAAGGTGTAAATGATCGACTAAAGTTTGCAAAAAGCGGGTAAGACATGGTGCGAATGCCTGACAAGGTATGATCAAAAGCAGGAGCGGAGGTGTTCAGCTGCAAGAAGGTCTAAATGTCCATCAATAATTGCTAGAAAACATGAAAGAAAATTTTCGAAAATCAAACCGCACATGATCATAAGTGGGAGAGGAGGTGTTCAGCTGCAAGAAGGTGTGAATGTCCACCCATTATTCCTGACAAATGGGTAAAAAAAAGGTGCGAATGCCCAACCATACATCATCAAAAGCAGGAGTGGATGTGTTCGGCTACAAGAAGGTGTGAACGTCCAACCAAAGTTTGTAAAAAGCAGTTAAGAAAAGGTTTGAATATCCAACCAAACATAATCAAAAGCGGGAGCATAGCTTTTCGACTGCAAGTAGGTGTGAATGTCAGATCATAATTTGCAAAAAGCTGATGAGAAAGGGTGAGAATGTCCGACTGCACACCGTCAAATGCGGGAGCGGAGTTGTTCGGCTGTGAGTAGGTGTGAATCTCCGACCGTAATTTCTGAAAAATGTGTTAGAAAAGGTAAGAATGCCGGTCCATACATCATCAAAAGCGAGAGAGGTGGTGTTCGGCTGCAAGTAGGTGTGAATGTCCAGCCATAATTACTCACAAACGGGTAAGAAAAGGTAGTATTGCCAGACCATACATGATCAAAACAGGGAGCGGAGGTGGTTTAGCTGCAAAAAGGGGTGAATGTCCAACTAAAGTTCAAATATATTAACAAAAGCGGGAGGAGAGGTCTTCGGATTAGAGTGGTTGAAATTTCCAACCATAATCTATAAAATGCGGTGAAAAAAAAAGGTGTGAAGGAATGAATTTTATAGCAAAATCCGAAATCATGCATAACTCCGCAAAAGGAACGTATTGCTCAACCAAAGGGATGCTTCTTTCTCATTCAGGGTAATATGAGGAACTTTATGCTTGATACATTTTAGACATGGATAACTATGAAGGACAAAGCAATTTTAACTTGGTTTGAGCAAAGCAATTCATTTTATAGGAAAATCCGAAATCGTGCAGGACTCATGAAAGTAAGCTTATTCTCGGATTCCTGATCCTCCAGTGTTGCTCTTTCCTATACTGCAAAATACAGCCTTGTTCTTTGTTGAAATCGATATAGACATTGATAAATATGAAGGACAAAGCAGTTTCCACTTTGTTTGAGTGAAGGGATTGATTTTATAGCAAAATCCCAAATCAAGCAGAACGTATGAAAATAAGCTTGTTTTCGGATTCCTGATCCTTCAGTGTTGCTATTTCTTCTACTGCAAAATACAATGTTGTTCTTTGTTGAAGTCAATCTAGACATTGATAAATATGAAGGACAAAGCAGTTTTAACATAGTTTGAGTAAAGGAATTCATTTTATACATAAAATCCCAAATCATGCAGAACGTATGAAAATAAGCTTATTCTCGGATTCCTGTTCCTTCAAGTGCTGCTCGTTCTACTACTGCAAAATACAATGTTGTTCTTTGTTGAAGTAAATCTAGACATTGATAAATATGAAGGACAAAGCAGTTTCCACTTTGTTTGAGTGAAGGAATTAATTTTATAGCAAAATCCCAAATCAAGCAGAACGTATGACAATAAGCTTGTTTTCGGATTCCTGATCCTTCAGTGTTGCTATTTCTTGTACTGCAAAATACAATGTTGTTCTTTGTTGAAGTCAATCTAGACATTGATAAATATGAAGGACAAAGCAGTTTTAACATAGTTTGAGTAAAGGAATTAATTTTATACATAAAATCCCAAATCATGCAGAACGTATGAAAATAAGCTTATTCTCGGATTCCTGTTCCTTCAAGTGTTGCTCTTTCTACTACTGCAAAATACAATGTTGTTCTTTGTTGAAGTAAATCTAGACATTGATAAATATGAAGGACAAAGCAGTTTTCACTTGGTTTGAGTGAAGGATTTTCAGCTGAAAACCTCCCGCTCCCACTTTTGATTGTGTATAGTCGGGCTTTCGAGCCTTTTCTTACCCGGTTTTTAGAAATTATGGTTGGACATTCAGACCTTGCAGCCGAAGACCTCCACTCCCTCTTTTGATCATACATTGTCGGGCATTCGCACCTTGTCTTACCCGCTTTTTACAAACTATAGTCAGATATTCAGACCTTGCAGCTGAACCACCTCAGCTCCCTGTTTTGATTATGTATGGTCTGGCAATACTACCTTTTCTTACCCGTTTATGAGTAATTATGGCTGGACATTCACACCTACTTGCAGTCGAACAGCTCTGCTCCCGCTTTTGATGGTATATATTCGGGCATTCGAACCTTTTCTTAACTGCTTTTTGCAAACTTTGGTCGGACGTTCACACCTTCTTGCAGCCGAACACCTCCGCTTCCGCTTTTGATGGTATATATTCGGGCATTCGAACCTTTTCTTAGCAGCTTTTTACAAACCATGGTTGAACTTTCACACCTTCTTGTAGCCGAACACCTCCGCTCCCGCTTTTGATGGTGTATAGTCAGGCATTTGAACCTTTTCTTACCCGCTTTTTACAAACTATGATCGGACATTCAAACCTTCTTGTAGCCGAAAACCTCCGCTCCCTCTTTTGATCATACATTGTCGGGCATTCGCACCTTTTCTTACCCGTTTTTTACAAACCATGGTCGGGCTGTCACACATTCTTGTAGCCAAACACATCCGCTCCCGCTATTGATTGTGAACAGTCGGGTATTTTAACCTTTTCTTACCCGTTTTTTACCAACTATGGTCGGACATCCACACCTTCTTACAGCGGAACACCTCCGCTCCCTCTTTTGATGGTGTATGTTTGGGCATTCGAACCTTTTCTTACCCGCTTTTTACAAACTATGCTCGGACATTCAAACCTTCTTGTAGCCGAACACATCCACTCCTGCTTTTGATGATGTATGGTTGGGCATTCAAACCTACTTGTTGCCCGCTTTTCATTAATTTTGGGTGGACATTCACACCTTGTCACAGCCAAACACCTCCGCTCCCTGTTTTGATCATGTATGGTTGGACATTCGCACCTTTTCTCACCCGCTTTTTGCCAACTATGGTCGGCTGTTCACAGCTTCCTCTCCACCATACTTGTATGGTGGGATATTCACACCCACTTGCATCCGAAGACCTTTTGTTGATATTTAGTCGGTCATTCGCAGCTTACCCGCTTTTGGCAAACTATGGCCTTCATGCAGCCAAACACCTCTGATCTCGCTTTTGATGATGTAAGGTTGGGCATTCAGACCTTGCTTCACCTGCTTTTCACCAAATATAGTCGGACATTTACACCTTCTTGCAGCCGAACACTTCCGCTCCAACCTTTTAGTGTTCTATCACACCTTTTTTTTCACCGCATTTTATAGATTATGGTTGGAAATTCTCAACCACTCTCATCCGAAGACCTCTCCTCCCGCTTTTGTTAATATATTTGAACTTTAGTCGGACATTCACACCTTCTTGCAGCTGAACCACCTCCGCTCCCTGTTTTGATCATGTATGGTCTGGCAATACTACCTTTTCTTACCCGTTTGTTAGTAATTATGGCTGGACATTCACACCTACTTGCAGCCGAACACCACCTCTCCCGCTTTTGATGATGTATGGACCGGCATTCTTACCTTTTCTAACACATTTTTCAGCAATTATGGTCGGAGATTCACACTTACTCACAGCCGAACAACTCCGCTCCCGCATTTGATGGTGTATAGTCGGGCATTCTCACCCTTTCTCATCAGCTTTTTGCAAATTATGATCTGACATTCACACCTGCTTTTGATAATGTATGGTTGGGCATTCGCACCTTTTCTTACCCATTTTTCAGTAATTATGGGTGAACATTCACACCTTCTTGCAGCTGAACACCTCCTCTCCCGCTATTGATTGTGTACAGTCGGGTATTTTAACCTTTTCTTACCCGCTTTTTACCAAATATGGTCGGACATTCACACCGTCTTACAGCGGAACACCTCTGCTCCCGCTTTTGATGGTGTATAGTCAGTCGCTTGAACCTTTTCTTACCCGCTTTTTACAAACTATGGTCGGACATTCAAACCTTCTTGTAGCCGAAAACCTCCGCTCCCTCTTTTGATTATACATTGTTGGGCATTCGCACCTTATTTACAAACTATAGTCAGACATTCACACCTTGCAGCTGAGCCACCTCAGCTCCCTGTTTTGATAGTGTATGTTCGGGCATTCGAACCTATTCTTACCCGCTTTTTACCAACTATGGTCGGACATTTACACCTTCTTACAGCGGAACACCTCCGCTCCCTCTTTTGATGGTCTATGATCGGGCATTCGAACCTTTTCTTACCCGCTTTTTACAAACTATGGTCGGACATTCAAACCTTCTTGTAGCCGAACACATCCACTCCTGCTTTTGATGATGTATGGTTGGGCATTTTCACCTTTTCTTACCCATTTTTCAGTAATTATGGGTGGACATTCACACCTTCTTGCAGCTGAACAGCTCCTCTCCCGCTTATGATCATGTGCGGTTTGATATTCGAAAATTTTCTTTCATGTTTTAAAGCAATTATTGATGGACATTCAAATCTTCTTGTAGCCGAACACATCCACTCCTGCTTTTGATGATGTATGGTTTGGCATTCGCACCCTTTTTTTACCCATTTTTCAGGAATTTTGGGTGGACATTCAGACCTTCTCTCAGCCGAAAACCTCCGCTCCCTCTTTTGATCTTACATTGTCGGGCATTCGCACCTTATCTTACCCGCTTTTTACAAACTATAGTCAGACATTCACACCTTGCAGCTGAACCACCTCCGCTCCCTGTTTTGATCATGTATGGTCTGGCAATACTACCTTTTCTTACCCGTTTGTGAGTAATTAATCCCAAAATATTGAGCATAAAATAAGTCTTTATGCTGATGATGTATTACTTTTCCTTCAGAACTCACAGACGTCTCTCAGTCACACGATCACACTCATAAATAAATTCTCAGCACTTTCTGACTACTCTATCAACTGGTCTAAGACCACAGTTCTGCCCATTAACTGTAGCGTCCATAATATACCTGCGATCACTTTACAGTCAGGAAATATTAGATATTTAGGCATAAACATTTCCTCCAGGCTCTCAGAGCTAACAAAGCTAAATTATGTGCAATTATTAAAGACAGTAGAGGACGATCTCTCGTTGGAAGTCCTTACCTATATCACTTATGGGGAGAGTTACATCCATTAAAATGATGATACTACCAAAAGTTAACTATTTGTTCTCAATGATCCCCATAAAACCATCTGCTACTTGGTTTAAGTCACTAGATTCATGCATCTCCAAATTTCTGTGGAAAAACAAACCACCACATATTAGTTTAAAAACCCTACAGAAGACCAAGGACAGTGGTGGATTAGATTGACCTCATTTTCAGCACTATTCCTTAGACAATAGGTTACAATATATATCAAAATGGTTTAAACCTTGTTGTTGTCACAGTTCCCAGAGACGTTGTAATCGTTGAGGATTCTATATTCACCCCCTCATTAGAGGCACGTAATGCAGATTGATGACACTGAATCTTCTTCTCTGTTCATTGCTGGCATCATTCCCAGCATCGTAAGTGTTCGTGGCATTGTTAGCCTCTTCTTCTGGATCTTGATATCGAGAATCCTTTTGTATTTCTGGTTTGTCAGTCCTCTGTCTTCGTTCACCGGAGTCTTTGTCTTTTTGTCCTTGAGTTTGGTGATTTTTTCTTCTTTTGATGCCTTGACACAATGTGACAGGTGATACCACGTGGGAGATCCTGTAACTTGGATTGCTGTCCCTGTGCTGCGAAATGGCTGTGCTGCTCAAATGGTCTCTCCTTCATCATGGTTACATGCTGCCATTCCGACATCTCGCCATTCCGACATGGGTCTCCAATTGTCGGAATGGCGACACTTAATTTTTTATCAAACGTCCCACCATTCCGACACTTTTTTCCTCCTATGGTCGGAATGGCGGTATGTTTTTTGTTTTTTTTAAACATACCGCCATTCCGACAGTTCCTTTTAATAGCCTATTTTTTACCCAAAACATTTTGCACTAATGATATGCCGGCGCAAATACGCCCTAAAGTTTGGCGCACAAGCTTTGCACATGCAGAGGCCACAGCCTCGCAAACAAACTTTAATAATCTATTATCAAAATCCCCTGAATTTCAAATATAAAAATACAGATATTAATGTAACTCTGGCGAGACTGAAACTGATTAAGCAGAAATACAGTGTCAGTGAGCTGTCACAGCAGCCAGCTGGAGCGGAGCTCTCCACAGAGCCCATGCGTCTTTTGCACGCTGTCATCATATGCAAAAGTAATAATTGCAATTACAGATATCACGGCTACTGCACAGGACACAGTTGCGAGCACTCTGCCTTGCCTTGCCAATAGGAGAAGAGAGAAATGACAGCATAGAACGTATAAAACACAACAAAATGCAGTAAAAACGTTTATTCATGTTATTGACGTGATTTATGAGTACTCACTCCAATTTTGGGAAGCGTGGATGGGTTTTGCGCATTTGGCACAAACACACAGCCGCAACGGTTGTAGCTTTATACAGCCTGTTGATATCTTAAGGACCTAACTGGTCACACCTGGGAGTAAATGTCATGTAGAGATTGTTTTTACATGACATTACAGCTGAACATATAGCTTTCATCCACAAACCAACGTGGGAGAGCCCGAAGACGCATGTGCCAGACGCACATAGGCATGCGTAAAACCAATTTTTACCACTTCATACTGTTTATTTGCTTTCTTTTAGTTAACTTTTGTTTCTTTTGGATTCTTGTGCGTGTTATGGAGCCGTTTTTGTCCATGTTTGTAAGCCTTTTTTTCCTGGATTAAATTTTTGGAAGTTGAAACAAGTGGCATTGGAGTGTGTGATTGAAAACCACCGCGGACTGCTTCTCCTCCTCCAGTTGCCGAGACTTTGTGTTTTTAATAACGCTTGTCTATAAACATGTGTTAAACATATAAATTGCATGAACAGAAAGAAGGGACTCACCTGTTGAGTAACACACATTTCCTTATACGGAAAGCCTTGTCGGAATGGTGGGACATTTGAACGTCAGAATAGCGGGATGTCGCAATGGTGGGATGTCGGAATGGTGGGACGTTTGCATGTCTGAATGGTGGTATGTCGGAATGGTGGGATGTCGGAATGGTGGGATGTCGGAATGGTGGGATGTCGGAATAGCGGGATGTCGGAATGGCGGGATTTCAGAATGGGTGTTGCCACCCCCTTCATCATATACACAGTTATTTATACATCACCTTCCACCATGAAGCGTTGTCCCTTTTTGTTTCTCTCTTTGTTCTTAAAATGCTGTTATGCATGTCTAAACCAATCCATTAAATTAGATCATTTTGGCAGTAAAGCGATCTACAATGTGCTTGGTCGCAAAGCTGCTCATCTGTGGTAAACAGCTCTTCAGAAAGGCATTCTTCAATTGATTTCACTAATTCTATGTAATAATTTTGTGATTTCCTACAAAACTACACTTCTTCTCCCATCTGTCTGAGTATTTAATATTGTCTGGGTCCCGTTAAAACATGTATTTTTCCCATCTAATTCCTTGTTTGCTTTAAAACAAGTATTCCCCATTTTCTATCCCTTCAGTAGCCAACCAGTTTGTATGGAGTACACTGGAGCAACTTGACTGATCAGTAAAACACTGCTTTTGTTGCCAGGTAAATATTCCTGTAGTCTTCTCATACGACTATGGACCCATTCATTGTTTAACTTCACTGTTTTGCAAATCCTAATTGAATATTACACATTGACATTGAACTTTACTTGATAAGCAGGTCTTCATTGCATTCAGCAGCCTATATGTGAGCATCTATGTGTAAGCTGTTCTTCTTTGCATTTATCAGCAGCAAGCAATTCTTCATTGCACATGCATATGAAAATAGTAAAACAATTCCAATGCGTTAGCGAAACCTTCTATATCAGGAGTGTCCATCATGATGCTGGGAATAGAACCTCTTTCCTAGAATAGTTCAACCTTCATTACTCAACTGATCATAACTCCGCAATGAGCACATTTCAAAGTATCATTCCTCTACATATATTCAAAAATCTATGTGTAAATGTTTAATATTTCTTATATTTGTTGATGTCATTCTGTGTGCATGTGGCCTAAACCCAATCTCTGTGTGGCAATTTTAATTTAAACAAGTTGAACTCTGCCTCTGATCATTTAAAAAAGGTGTGTACCAATATCAACCTTTCGCAGGTAATTACTGATCCTACAAAACCAAAGAGATCCTTCAAGGTTGTCCCTGATTGGCTCAATCTTAACAAATCAAAGGTAGAAAATCCGCAGTATCTGAACTTGGTGTTAGTTATCACTGCTCAATAGCCTGTATCAGAATTGCAAAAATGAAAACATTAGGTCCACGCTTGGTATCCAGATCCTGAAACATCTCCATGAGCAGGCTTTTTTTTAACTGATCTGTTGATCTATATGACACTGTTAAAATCCCAGATGAAGATCTAGCACTTGACCATTTTTGTAAATCTTCTAATTCCATAGTTGCTAAACACGCCCCTTTTAAAAAGTATAGAACTTAGAACAGGTCTAGTCCCTGGCTTTCGGCAGAACTGTCTTCTTTACTTTTTTTCCCCTTGTCCTGTTCAGCATTATGTCAGAAGAATTGTAGTCTGAATACCTTTGATAGCAAACAGATTTGTTTTGCCAAGGGAAGTTTTATAAATGTAAAGCTCCCCTTGATGCCCATTTATTTATTTCTGTTTACAATATATGACATGAACTGAACTGAACCGGACCGGGGGACAAGGAAAGAAGAAGAGGAAAGAAGAGGAAACAGAACAAAAATAGAAACAAAAACCAGACAACCAGCTGCTACACCTGTAAAAAACAAAACAGACAACAATCCATGGCCTATGAGGGGAATCCAGCCTTCCAGACAAGCAGAGAAAAAACAAACACACAAACAAACAAAAACAAGCACAAGAAGCGGCAATCGCATACAACACAGCTGTGGATATAGATGACCTGAGACGACATGATAATACATCAACTGCTTAGTGACCATGCTACTGGACTAATGAATGTGTGTGTGTGTGTGTGAGAACATGCAACACCCATGGCACAGGACCTACATGATAACCGTGCTTAGTTATGAGTGTATAAGCGTACAGGGCCACAATCCACAGCCCCCCCCCCCAAGCAATCAGAAGCAGGCAGAGAGGGCCACAAGACCCAGGCCACCAGCAGCCCCCACAGAGCACAGAACCCAGGCAGCCAACCGCAGGGGCAACCACGCATCCACCCAGAAGACTGCAGAGGAAGCCCCCGGAAAGAGCCCCCATAAGCATAGGGCAGAGGCACTCCGGGAACCAGGGGCAACAGCCCACCGACCCCGCCAGGCCCCAGCCGCCCAGACATGGGCCGTGCACTGGACCTTGGCCCCAGGAGCCCGAGCGCCCCCAAACCCCCCGGCAGAGGCCCCACCCAATACCCAGGAGGGCCAAGCGCCCCAGACAGCCACAAAGTGGGTCAGCGCCTGCCCCAGCGCCCCTGGCCAAGTGCCCTGGGAGTCAAGACGTGCCCACAGGTGGGTGAAGTCGCGAGCAGTGGGGAGAGGCAACGCTGATGCCCCATCGGGAGAAACACAGGCAGGCCAGGCGACAGCAAGTCCCAGATCCAGGCCCAATCATTACCACACACACTTTCACGTCCCATACATCCACACATCCACACATCCTACCTCCCTCGACTCTGCTGGGGTGTAGTGCAGCGGGCACACCAGGAGGCCAGCAACCCCCCAGCCACCACAGACCCCGAACCAGCAGAAAAATTAATTAATCCTCCTGGCCCCTCCTGCCCCGAGCAGACACCAGGAAGCAGGGGTGTGCGAAGAAGACCCCTCCCCTCACCCTTCTGGCTCTTCAATATTTTCTAATAGTGAGCAATTAAAATTGAGGGGCAGCCAAACTTGTAGAACTGGGAGCGCGGCACTCTGGGCAGCCTACATACCCAAAGAGCCCCGCCCACCAGATGCCACTCAGTGTAACCACCCCCCAAGACCTAATGTGTGTGTGTGAGTGTGTTTGATAAGTAGTAATGTCTAAGGTGTAATTAAAACAGGGGCAGGGAACTGCAGAGTGCAACCAAAGGGGACCACCTACGTGGCCCCATCCACTACACCCCACCGAATACACACGCCCTCAAAACCCTTCATGTGTGAGTGTGTGCTGTGTACAGGAGCCAGAAGGGAGAGGGGTATGGGGATATATACCGGGGGAGCTACTCTCCCCCAGAGAGGGCAGCCAGGGACTGGCTGCAATAGGCATCCCCGCTACCTGGGAGCCAACAATGGGCAGGAGGGCCTGATGTCCACCAGGCTCGGGGCCTGCAGCGACCATATTCCGGGAGCTACTGTACCCCCAGAAGGTACCCATCCCGCCCCACCCCACTCAACCCAACCCCACCCAGGAGGACCACTACAAAAAACAAACAAACAAACCACCCTGTCACACCAGTCGCAGCAGCCCGGGCCTGAGACCCACCATCACCCAGCAACCCACCACCACCACTATGTGATAAAACTAATCAGAGGGGACCAGAGAGAATGAAATTCAGCCAATTGATGTTTTGAGGAGGCAGACATTGTTTCCATGCTAATATAATCTAAAAGAAAATTTCTAAACTGGTTAATACACAGATTGTTCTTCGCTTTCCAGTTCATGAGAATAGTTTTCTTTGCGATATATAACACCGTGACAACCATGTGTGCTGAGTTAATTTCCATGTTGATGTTGTCTAAGTCACCCAGTATGCACAGTGTGGGGCATGCAGGGATGCTACACTTTAGCCATGTTGATAGGTCCTCACAGACTTCAAGCCAGAACTTCTGGACAGGCGCAGAAAACCACAAAGCGTGTGCATAATCATCAGGTGTGTTATCTGTGCAATGTGAGCAGATGTTTGAGTGTGTTAGACCCATCCTGAACATCCTTTGTCCTGTATAGTGTGTTATATGCATATTTATTCATGTCTAATCAAGTTTCAATGATAAACAACATTGGACTTTGTAGAATGAGAAAGAACTTCTTCAGCAATAAGCATCTCTCGACAAATGACGAAATACAGATTTTGCTATAAAATTAATTGCTATCAGCCTGACTTAAAACTGTTTGTCTTCCTTATTTATCCACTTCAAATCAAGTTTCAACAATTAAAAAAAAATTGTAGTTTGAGATAGAACAACTTAATCTTGAGCAATCAGTATAAAAAGAGGGTAAGCAAAGGTGCGAATGTCAAACCATACAATATCAAAACAGGGAGCGGAGGTGTTTGGCTGAGACAAGGTGTGAATGTCCACCCATAATTAATGAAAAGCGGGCAACAAGTAGGTTCGAATGCCCAACCATACATCATCAAAAGCAGGAGTGGATATGTTCGGCTACAAGAAGGTTTGAACGTCTGACCATAGTTTGTAAAAAGCGGGTAAGAAAAGGTTCGAATGCCCGAACATACACCATCAAAGGAGGGAGCGGAGGTGTTCCGCTGTAAGAAGGTGTGAATGTCCGACCATAGTTGGTAAAAAACGGGTAAGAAAAGGTTAAAATACCTGACTGTACACAATCAGTAGCGGGTGCGGAGTTGTTCGGCTACTAAAAGGTGTGAAAGTCCAACCATGGTTTGTAAAAAGCGGGTAAGAAAAGGTGCGAATGCCCGAAAATGTATGATCAAAAGAGGGAGCGGAGGTGTTCGGCTGCAAGAAGGTGTGAATGTACACCCATAATTACTGAAAAATGGGTAAGAAAAGGTGCGAATGCCCAACTATACATAATCAAAAGCAGGAGTGGATGTGTTCGGCTCCAAGAAGGGTTGAATGTCTGACCATAGTTTGTAAAAAGCAGGTAAGAAAAGGTTTGACTGCCCGAACATACACCATCAAAAGAGGGAGCGGAGGTGTTCCGCTGTAAGAAGGTGTGAATGTCCGACCATAGTTGGTAAAAAGCGGGTAAGAAAAGGTTAAAATACCCGACTGTACACAATCAATAGCGGGAGCGGAGTTGTTCGGCTACTAAAAGATGTGAAAGTCCGACTATGGTTTGTAAAAAGCGGGTAAGAAAAGGTGCTAATGCCCGACAATGTATGATCAAAAGAGGGAGTGGAGGTTTTCGGCTGTAAGAAGGTCTGAATGTCCAACTATAATTTGTAAAAACCAGGTAAGAAAAGGCTTGAAAGCCCAACTATACACCATCATAAGCGGGAGAGGAGGTGTTCAGCTGCAAGAAGGTGTGAATGTCCACCCATAATTACTGAAAAATGGGTAAGAAAAGGTGCGAATGCCCAAACATACATCATCAAAAGCAGGAGTGGATGTGTTGGGCTACAAGAAGGTTTGAAAGTCCGACCATGGTTTGTAAAAAACGGGTAAGAAAAGGTGCGAATGCCCGACAATGTATGATCAAAAGAGGGAGCGGAGGTTTTTGGCTACAAGAAGGTTTGAATGTCCGACCATAGTTTGTAAAAAGCGGGTAAGAAAAGGTTAAAGCGCCTGACTATACACCATCAAAAGCGGGAGCAGAGGTGTTCCGCTGTAAGACGGTGTGAATGTCCGACGATATTTGGTAAAAAGCGGGTAAGAAAAGGCTAAAATACCCGACTGTACACAATCAATAGCGGGAGAGGAGGTGTTCAGCTGCAAGAAGGTGTGAATGTCCACCCATAATTACTGAAAAATGGGTAAGAAAAGGTGCGAATGCCCAACCATACATTATCAAAAGCAGGTGTGAATGTCAGATCATAATTTGCAAAAAGCTGATGAGAAAGGGTGAGAATGCCCGACTATACACCATCAAATGCGGGAGCGGAGTTGTTCGGCTGTGAGTAAGTGTGAATCTCCGACCATAATTGCTGAAAAATGTGTTAGAAAAGGTAAGAATGCCGGTCCATACATCATCAAAAGCGGGAGAGGTGGTGTTCGGCTGCAAGTAGGTGTGAATGTCCAGCCATAATTACTAACAAACGGGTAAGAAAAGGTAGTATTGCCATACCATACATGATCAAAACAGGGAGCGGAGGTGGTTCAGCTGCAAGAAGGTGTGAATGTCCGACTAAAGTTCAAATATATTAACAAAAGCGGGAGGAGAGGTCTTCGGATGAGAGTGGTTGAGAATTTCCAACCGTAATCTATAAAATGCGGTGAAAAAAAAGGTGTGATAGAACACTAAAAGGTGGAGCGGAAGTGTTCGGCTGCAAGAAGGTGTGAATGTCCTACTATATTTGGTGAAAAGCAGGTGAAGCAAGGTCTGAATGCCCAACCTTACATCATCAAAAGCGAGATCAGAGGTGTTTGGCTGCATGAAGGCCATAGTTTGCCAAAAGCGGGTAAGCTGCGAATGACCGGCTAAATATCAACAAAAGGTCTTCGGATGCAAGTGGGTGTGAATATCCCACCATACAAGTATGGTGGAGAGGAAGCTGTGAACAGCCGACCATAGTTGGCAAAAAGCGGGTGAGAAAAGGTGCGAATGTCCAACCATACATGATCAAAACAGGGAGCGGAGGTGTTTGGCTGTGACAAGGTGTGAATGTCCACCAAAAATTAATGAAAAGCGGGCAACAAGTAGGTTTGAATGCCCAACCATACATCATCAAAAGCAGGAGTGGATGTGTTCGGCTACAAGAAGGTTTGAATGTCCGAGCATAGTTTGTAAAAAGCGGGTAAGAAAAGGTTCGAATGCCCAAACATACACCATCAAAAGAGGGAGCGGAGGTGTTCCGCTGTAAGAAGGTGTGAATGTCCGACCATAGTTGGTAAAAAACGGGTAAGAAAAGGTTAAAATACCCGACTGTACACAATCAATAGCGGGAGCGGATGTGTTTGGCTACAAGAATGTGTGACAGTCCGACCATGGTTTATAAAAAACGGGTAAGAAAAGGTGCGAATGACCGACAAGGTATGATCAAAAGAGGGAGCGGAGGTGTTCCGCTGTAAGACGGTGTGAATGTCCGACCATAGTTGGTAAAAAGCGGGTAAGAAAAGGTTAAAATACCCGACTGTACACAATCAATAGGGGGAGCGGAGTTGTTCGGCTACAAGAAGGTGTGAAAGTCCAACCATGGTTTGTAAAAAGCTGGTAAGAAAAGGTTCGAATGCCCGAATATATACCATCAAAAGCGGAAGCGGAAGTGTTCGGCTGCAAGAAGGTGTGAATGTCCTACTATATTTTGTGAAAAGCAGGTGAAGCAAGGTCTGAATGCCCAACCTTACATCATCAAAAGCGAGATCAGAGGTGTTTGGCTGCATGAAGGCCATAGTTTGCCTTTTAAAATACCCGACTTTACACAATCAATAGGGGGAGCGGAGTTGTTGATCATGTATGGTTGGACATTCGCACCTTTTCTCACCCGCTTTTTGCCAACTATGGTCGGCTGTTCACAGCTTCCTCTCCACCATACTTGTATGGTGGGATATTCACACCCACTTGCATCCGAAGACTTTTTGTTGATATTTAGTTGGTCATTCGCAGCTTACCCGCTTTTGGCAAACTATGGCCTTCTTGCAGCCAAACACCTCTGATCTCGCTTTGTAGTACAACGTTGTTTATCATTGAAACTTGATTAGACATGAATAAATATGAAGGACAAAGCAGTCTTAACTTGGTTTGAGTTGAGGTCCTCCGGGGTGGGGTTGGGTTGAGTGGGGTGGGGCGGGATGGGTACCTTCTGGGGGTACAGTAGCTCCCGGAATATGGTCGCTGCAGGCCCCGAGCCTGGTGGACATCAGGCCCTCCTGCCCATTGTTGGCTCCCAGGTAGCAGGGATGCCTATTACAGCCAGTCCCAGGCTGCCCTCTCTGGGGGAGAGTAGCTCCCCCGGTATATATCCCCATACCCCTCTCCCTTCTGGCTCCTGTACACAGCACACACTCACACATGAAGGGTTTTGGGGGCTTGTGTGTTCGGTGGGGTGAAGTGGATGGGGCCACGTAGGTGGTCCCGTTTGGTTGCACTCTGCAGTTCCCTGCCCCTGTTTTAATTACACCTTAGACATTACTACTTATCAAACACACTCACACACACACATTAGGTCTTGGGGGGCGGTTATACTGAGTGGCATGTGGTGGGCGGGGCTCTTTGGGTATGTAGGCTGCCCAGAGTGCCGCGCTCCCAGTTCTACAAGTTTGGCTGCCCCTCAATTTTAATTGCTCACTATTAGAAAATATTGAAGAGCCAGAAGGGTGAGGGGAGGGGTCTTCTTCGCACACCCCTGCTTCCTGGTGTCTGTTCGGGGCAGGAGGGGCCAGGAGGATTAATTAATTGTTCTGCTGGTTCGGGGTCTGTGGTGGCTGGGGTGTTGCTGGCCCCCTGGTGTGCCCGCTGCACTATACCCCAGCAGAGTCGAGGGAGGTAGGACGTGTGGATGTGTGGATGTATGGGACGTGAAAGTGTGTGTGGTAATGATTGGGCGTGGATCTGGGACTTGCTGTCGCCTGGCCTGCCTGTGCTTCTCCCGATGGGGCGTCAGCGTTGCCTCTCCCCACTGCTCGCGACTTCACCCACCTGTGGGCACGTCTTGACTCCCAGGGCACTTGGCAAGGGGCGCTGGGGCAGGCGCTGACCCATTTTGTGGCTGTCTGGGGCGCTTTGCCCTCCTGGGTATTGGGTGGGGCCTCTGCCGGGGGGTTTGGGGGCGCTCGGGCCCCTGGGGCCCGGGTCCAGTGCACGGCCCATGTCTGGGCGGCTGGGGCCTGGCGGGGTCGGTGGGCTGTTGCCCCTGGCTCCCGGAGGGCCTCTGCCCTATGCTTATGGGGGCTCTTTCCGGGGGCTTCCTCTGCAGTCTTCTGGGTGGATGCGTGGTTGCCCCTGCGGTGGGCTGCCTGGGTTCTGTGCTCTGTGGAGGCTGCTGGTGGCCTGGGTCTTGTGGCCCTCTCTGCCTGCTTCTGATTGCTTGGGGGGGGCTGTGGATTGTGGCCCTGTACGCTTATACATTCATAACTAAGCACGGTTATCATGTAGGTCCTGTGCCATGGGTGTTGCATGTTCTCACACACACACACACACACACACACACATTCATTAGTCCAGTAGCATGGTCGCTAAGCAGTTGATGTATTATCATGTCGTCTCAGGTCATCTATATCCACAGCTGTGTTGTATGCGATTGCCGCTTCTTGTGCTTGTTTTTGTTTGTTTGTGTGTTTGTTTTTTCTCTGCTTGTCTGCTTTCAGGTGCTCCTGGTGGCGCTAAGACTGGATTCCCCTCAGAGGCCATGGATTGTTGTCTGTTTTGTTTTTTACAGGTGTAGCAGCTGGTTGTCTGGTTTTTGTTTCTATTTTTGTTCTGTTTCCTCTTCTTTCCTCTTCTTCTTTCCTTGTCCCCCGGTCCGGTTCAGTTCAGTTCATGTCATATCTTGTAAACAGAAATAAATAAATGGGCATCAAGGGGAGCTTTACATTTATAAAACTTCCCTTGGCAAAGCAAATCTGTTTGGCATCAAAGGTATTCAGACTACAATTCTTCTGACATAATGCTGAACAGGACAAGGGGAAAAAAAAAAAAAATTGAAGAAGACAGTTCTGCCGAAAGTCAGGGACTAGACCTGTTCTAAGTTCTATACTTTTTAAAAGGGGCATGTTTATCAACTATGGAATTAGAAGATTTACAAAAATGGTCAAGTGCTAGATCTTCATCTGAGATTTTAACAGTGTCATATAACTATTCAACAGATCAGTTAAAAAAAAGCCTGCTCATGGAGATGTTTCAGGATCTGGATACCAAGCGTGGACCTAATGTTTTCATTTTTGCAATTCTGATACAGGCTATTGAGCAGTGATAACTAACACCAAGTTCAGATACTGCGGATATTCTACCTTTGATTTGTTAAGATTGAGCCAATCAGGGTCAACCTTGAAGGATCTCTTTGGTTTTGTAGGATCAGTAATTACCTGAGAAAGGTTGATATTGGTACACACCTTTTTTAAATGATCAGAGGCAGAGTTCAACTTGTTTAAATTAAAATTGCCACACAGAGATTGGGTTTAGGCCACATGCACACAGAATGACATCAACAAATATAAGAAATATTAAACATTTACACATAGATTTTTGAATACATGTAGAGGAATGATACTTTGAAATGTGCTCATTGCGGAGTTATGATCAGTTGAGTAATGAAGGTTGAACTATACTGGGAAAGAGGTTCTATTCCCAGCATCATGATGGACACTCCTGATATAGAAGGTTTCGCTAACGCATTGGAATTGTTTTACTATTTTCATATGCATGTGCAATGAAGAATTTTTTGCTGCTGATAAATGCAAAGAAGAACAGCTTACACATAGATGCTCACATATAGGTTGCTGAATGCAATGAAGACCTGCTTATCCAGTAAAGTTCAATGTCAATGTGTAATATTCAATTAGGATTTGCAAAACAGTGAAGTTAAACAATGAATGGGTCCATAGTCGGTATGAGAAGACTACAGGAATATTTACCTGGGTGTACGTTCAAACGGAGATGAGAAAATCACGATAAGTATGTATATGAATGTTATGTGTATAAACTGTGTTGAGTTATAGTTACTCAGTAGTGTCTCAGTGAAACAACCGACGGGGGATGCCTTGCGGTGACAACAAAAGCAGTGTTTTACTGATCAGTCAAGTTGCTCCAGTGTACTCCATACAAACTGGTTGGCTACTGAAGGGATAGAAAATGGGGAATTCTTGTTTTAAAGCAAACAAGGAATTAGATGGGAAAAATACATGTTTTTAACGGGACCCAGACAATATTAAATACTCAGACAGATGGGAGAAGAAGTGTAGTTTTGTAGGAAATCACAAAATTATTACATAGAATTAGTGAAATCAATTGAAGAATGCCTTTCTGAAGAGCTGTTTACCACAGATGAGCAGCTTTGCGACCAAGCACAATGTTGATCGCTTTACTGACAAAATGATCTAATTTAATGGATTGGTTTAGACATGCATAACAGCATTTTAAGAACAAAGAGAGAAACAAAAAGGGACAACGCTTCATGGTGGAAGGTGATGTATAAATAAAAGTGTATATGATGAAGGGGGTGGCAACACCCATTCCGAAATCCCGCCATTCCGACATCCCGCTATTCCGACATCCCACCATTCCGACATACCACCATTCCGACATACCACAATTCCGACATGCAAACGTCCCACCATTCCGACGTTCAAATGTCCCACCATTCCGACAAGGCTTTCTGTATAAGGAAATGTGTGTTACTCAACAGGTGAGTCCCTTCTTTCTGTTCATGCAATTTATATGTTTAAAACATGTTTATAGACAAGCGTTATTAAAAACACAAAGTCTCGGCAACTGGAGGAGGAGAAGCAGTCCGCGGTGGTTTTCAATCACACACTCCAATGCCACTTGTTTCAACTTCCGAAAATTTAATCCAGGAAAAAAAGGCTTACAAACATGGACCAAAACAGCTCCATAACACGCACAAGAATCCAAAAGAAACGAAAATTAACTAAAAGAAAGCAAATAAACAGTATGAACACACAGCCTTGCGCAACGGCTGTGTGTTTGTGCCAAATGCGCAAAGCCCATCCGCGCTTCCCAAAATTGGAGCGAGTACTCATAAATCACGTGAATAACATGAATAAACGTTTTTACTGCATTTTGTTGTGTTTTATACGTTCTATGCTGTCATTTCTCTCTTCTCCTATTGGCAAGGCAAGGCAGAGTGCTCGCAACTGTGTCCTGTGCCGTAGCCGTGATATCTGTGCAATTATTACTTTTGCATATGATGACAGCGTGCAAAAGACGCATGGGCTCTGTGGAGAGCTCCGCTCCAGCTGGCTGCTGTGATAGCTCACTGACAATGTTTCGTGACAATTGATTGTGTACAGTCGGGTATTTTAACCTTTTCTTACCCGCTTTTTACCAACTATGGTCGGACATTTACACCTTCTTACAGCGGAACACCTCCGCTCCCTCTTTTGATGGTCTATGTTCGGGCATTCGAACCTTTTCTTACCCGCTTTTTACAAACTATGGTCGGACATTCAAACCTTCTTGTAGCCGAACACATCCACTCCTGCTTTTGATGATGTATGGTTGGGCATTTTCACCTTTTCTTACCCATTTTTCTGGAATTTTGGTTGGACATTCAGACCTTCTTGCAGCCGAAAACCTCCGCTCCCTCTTTTGATCATACATTGTCGGGCATTCGCACCTTATCTTACCCGCTTTTTACAAACTATAGTCAGACATTCACACCTTGCAGCTGAACCACCTCCGCTCCCTGTTTTGATCATGTATGGTCTGGCAATACTACCTTTTCTTACCCGTTTGTGAGTAATTAATCCCAAAATATTGAGCATAAAATAAGTCTTTATGCTTATGATGTATTACTTTTCCTTCAGAACTCACAGACGTCTCTCAGTCACACGATCACACTCATAAATAAATTCTCAGCACTTTCTGACTACTCTATCAACTGGTCTAAGACCACAGTTCTGCCCATTAACTGTAGGGTCCATAATATACCTGCGATCACTTTACAGTCAGGAAATATTAGATATTTAGGCATAAACATTTCCTCCAGGCTCTCAGAGCTAACAAAGCTAAATTATGTGCAATTATTAAAGACAGTAGAGGACGATCTCTCGTTGGAAGTCCTTACCTATATCACTTATGGGGAGAGTTACATCCATTAAAATGATGATACTACCAAAAGTTAACTATTTGTTCTCAATGATCCCCATAAAACCATCTGCTACTTGGTTTAAGTCACTAGATTCATGCATCTCCAAATTTCTGTGGAAAAACAAACCACCACATATTAGTTTAAAAACCCTACAGAAGACCAAGGACAGTGGTGGATTAGATTGACCTCATTTTCAGCACTATTCCTTAGACAATAGGTTACAATATATATCAAAATGGTTTAAACCTTGTTGTTGTCACAGTTCCCAGAGACGTTGTAATCGTTGAGGATTCTATATTCACCCCCTCATTAGAGGCACGTAATGCAGATTGATGACACTGAATCTTCTTCTCTGTTCATTGCTGGCATCATTCCCAGAACTCCCTGATTTTTTCTTCTTTTGATGCCTTGACACAATGTGACAGGTGATACCACGTGGGAGATCCTGTAACTTGGATTGCTGTCCCTGTGCTGCGAAATGGCTGTGCTGCTCAAATGGTCTCTCCTTCATCATGGTTACATGCTGCCATTCCGACATCTCGCCATTCCGACATGGGTCTCCAATTGTCGGAATGGCGACACTTAATTTTTTATCAAACGTCCCACCATTCCGACACTTTTTTCCTCCTATGGTCGGAATGGCGGTATGTTTTTTTTTTTTTTTTAACATACCGCCATTCCGACAGTTCCTTTTAATAGCCTATTTTTTAACCAAAACATTTTGCACTAATGATATGCCGGCGCAAATACGCCCTAAAGTTTGGCGCACAAGCTTTGCACATGCAGAGGCCACAGCCTCGCAAACAAACTTTAATAATTTATTATCAAAATCCCCTGAATTTCAAATATAAAAATACAGATATTAATGTAACTCTGGCGAGACTGAAACTGATTAAGCAGAAATACAGTGTCAGTGAGCTGTCACAGCAGCCAGCTGGAGCGGAGCTCTCCACAGAGCCCATGCGTCTTTTGCACGCTGTCATCATATGCAAAAGTAATAATTGCAATTACAGATATCACGGCTACTGCACAGGACACAGTTGCGAGCACTCTGCCTTGCCTTGCCAATAGGAGAAGAGAGAAATGACAGCATAGAACGTATAAAACACAACAAAATGCAGTAAAAACGTTTATTCATGTTATTCACGTGATTTATGAGTACTCACTCCAATTTTGGGAAGCGCGGATGGGTTTTGCGCATTTGGCACAAACACAAAGCCGCAACGGTTGTAGCTTTATACAGCCTGTTGATATCTTAAGGACCTAACTGGTCACACCTGGGAGTAAATGTCATGTAGAGATTGTTTTTACATGACATTACAGCTGAACATATAGCTTTCATCCACAAACCAACGTGGGAGAGCCCGAAGACGCATGTGCCAGACGCACATAGGCATGCGTAAAACCAATTTTGACCACTTCATACTGTTTATTTGCTTTCTTTTAGTTAACTTTCGTTTCTTTTTGATTCTTGTGCGTGTTATGGAGCCGTTTTGGTCCATGTTTGTAAGCCTTTTTTTCCTGGATTAAATTTTTGGAAGTTGAAACAAGTGGCATTGGAGTGTGTGATTGAAAACCACCGCGGACTGCTTCTCCTCCTCCAGTTGCCGAGACTTTGTGTTTTTAATAACGCTTGTCTATAAACATGTGTTAAACATATAAATTGCATGAACAGAAAGAAGGGACTCACCTGTTGAGTAACACACATTTCCTTATACGGAAAGCCTTGTCGGAATGGTGGGACATTTGAACGTCAGAATAGCGGGATGTCGCAATGGTGGGATGTCGGAATGGTGGGACGTTTGCATGTCGGAATGGTGGGATGTCGGAATGGTGGGATGTCGGAATGGTGGGATGTCGGAATAGCGGGATGTCGGAATGGCGGGATTTCTGAATGGGTGTTGCCACCCCCTTCATCATATACACAGTTATTTATACATCACCTTCCACCATGAAGCGTTGTCCCTTTTTGTTTCTCTCTTTGTTCTTAAAATGCTGTTATGCATGTCTAAACCAATCCATTAAATTAGATCATTTTGGCAGTAAAGCGATCTACAATGTGCTTGGTCGCAAAGCTGCTCATCTATGGTAAACAGCTCTTCAGAAAGGCATTCTTCAATTGATTTCACTAATTCTATGTAATAATTTTGTGATTTCCTACAAAACTACACTTCTTCTCCCATCTGTCTGAGTATTTAATATTGTCTGGGTCCCGTTAAAACATGTATTTTTCCCATCTAATTCCTTGTTTGCTTTAAAACAAGTATTCCCCATTTTCTATCCCTTCAGTAGCCAACCAGTTTGTATGGAGTACACTGGAGCAACTTGACTGATCAGTAAAACACTGCTTTTGTTGTCACCGCAAGGCTTCCCCCGTCGGTTGTTTCACTGAGACACTACTGAGTAACTATAACTCAACACAGTTTATACACATAACATTCATATACATACTAACAAACAAACAAACAATTATTTATCGCAATTTTCTCATCTCTGTTTGAACGTACACCCAGGTAAATATTCCTGTAGTCTTCTCATACCGACTATGGACCCATTCATTGTTTAACTTCACTGTTTTGCAAATCCTAATTGAATATTACACATTGACATTGAACTTTACTTGATAAGCAGGTCTTCATTGCATTCACCAGCCTATAAGTGAGCATCTATGTGTAAGCTGTTCTTCTTTGCATTTATCAGCAGCAAGCAATTCTTCATTGCACATGCATATGAAAATAGTAAAACAATTCCAATGCGTTAGCGAAACCTTCTATATCAGGAGTGTCCATCATGATGCTGGGAATAGAACCTCTTTCCCAGAATAGTTCAACCTTCATTACTCAACTGATCATAACTCCGCAATGAGCACATTTCAAAGTATCATTCCTCTACATATATTCAAAATTCTTATATTTGTTGATGTCATTCTGTGTGCATGTGGCCTAAACCCAATCTCTGTGTGGCAATTTTAATTTAAACAAGTTGAACTCTGCCTCTGATCATTTAAAAAAGGTGTGTACCAATATCAACCTTTCTCAGGTAATTACTGATCCTACAAAACCAAAGAGATCCTTCAAGGTTGTCCCTGATTGGCTCAATCTTAACAAATCAAAGGTAGAAAATCCGCAGTATCTGAACTTGGTGCTAGTTATCACTGCTCAATAGCCTGTATCAGAATTGCAAAAATGAAAACATTAGGTCCACGCTTGGTATCCAGATCCTGAAACATCTCCATGAGCAGGCTTTTTTTTAACTGATCTGTTGAATAGTTATATGACACTGTTAAAATCCCAGATGAAGATCTAGCACTTGACCATTTTTGTAAATCTTCTAATTCCATAGTTGATAAACACGCCCCTTTTAAAAAGTATAGAACTTAGAACAGGTCTATCCCTGGCTTTCGGCAGAACTGTCTTCTTTACTTTTTTTCCCCTTGTCCTGTTCAGCATTATGTCAGAAGAATTGTAGTCTGAATACCTTTGATGCCAAACAGATTTGTTTTGCCAAGGGAAGTTTTATAAATGTAAAGCTCCCCTTGATGCCCATTTATTTATTTCTGTTTACAATATATGACATGAACTGAACTGAACCGGACCGGGGGACAAGGAAAGAAGAAGAGGAAAGAAGAGGAAACAGAACAAAAATAGAAACAAAAACCAGACAACCAGCTGCTACACCTGTAAAAAACAAAACAGACAACAATCCATGGCCTATGAGGGGAATCCAGCCTTAGCGCCACCAGGAGCACCTGAAAGCAGACAAGCAGAGAAAAAACAAACACACAAACAAACAAAAACAAGCACAAGAAGCGGCAATCGCATACAACACAGCTGTGGATATAGATGACCTGAGACGACATGATAATACATCAACTGCTTAGTGACCATGCTACTGGACTAATGAATGTGTGTGTGTGTGTGTGTGAGAACATGCAACACACATGGCACAGGACCTACATGATAACCGTGCTTAGTTATGAGTGTATAAGCGTACAGGGCCACAATCCACAGCCCCCCCCAAGCAATCAGAAGCAGGCAGAGAGGGCCACAAGACCCAGGCCACCAGCAGCCCCCACAGAGCACAGAACCCAGGCAGCCCACCGCAGGGGCAACCACGCATCCACCCAGAAGACTGCAGAGGAAGCCCCCGGAAAGAGCCCCCATAAGCAGAGGGCAGAGGCACTCCGGGACCTGGGCCCCAGGAGCCCGAGCGCCCCCAAACCCCCCGGCAGAGGCCCCACCCAATACCCAGGAGGGCCAAGCGCCCCAGACAGCCACAAAGTGGGTCAGCGCCTGCCCCAGCGCCCCTGGCCAAGTGCCCTGGGAGTCAAGACGTGCCCACAGGTGGGTGAAGTCGCGAGCAGTGGGGAGAGGCAACGCTGATGCCCCATCGGGAGAAACACAGGCAGGCCAGGCGACAAAAAGTCCCAGATCCAGGCCCAATCATTACCACACACACTTTCACGTCCCATACATCCACACATCCTACCTCCCTCGACTCTGCTGGGGTGTAGTGCAGCGGGCACACCAGGAGGCCAGCAACCCCCCAGCCACCACAGACCCCGAACCAGCAGAAAAATTAATTAATCCTCCTGGCCCCTCCTGCCCCGAGCAGACACCAGGAAGCAGGGGTGTGCGAAGAAGACCCCTCCCCTCACCCTTCTGGCTCTTCAATATTTTCTAATAGTGAGCAATTAGAATTGAGGGGCAGCCAAACTTGTAGAACTGGGAGCGCGGCACTCTGGGCAGCCTACATACCCAAAGAGCCCCGCCCACCCGATGCCACTCAGTGTAACCACCCCCCAAGACCTAATGTGTGTGTGTGAGTGTGTTTGATAAGTAGTAATGTCTAAGGTGTAATTAAAACAGGGGCAGGGAACTGCAGAGTGCAACCAAAGGGGACCACCTACGTGGCCCCATCCACTACATCACGTCATCTATCTTAGACAATAATTTATATATTTTTGATAGTAGTTTTGGGGTACAGATGCTTAGAAATTCTGCTACCCTAGTCGGGGGTTGTAAGTCTGGTTGGTGGAGGATATATCCATCCATCCATCCATCATCTGCCGCTTATCCGGGGGTCGGGTCGCGGGGGCAGCAGCTTGAGCAGAGAAACCCAGACGTCTCTGTCCCCGGCCACTTCCTCCAGCTCTTCCGGGGGGACCCCGAGGCGTTCCCAGGCCAGCCGAGAGACATAGTCTCTCCAACGTGTCCTGGGTCTCCTCCGGGGTCTCCTCCCAGTGGGATGTGCCCGGAACACCTCCCCAGGGAGGCGCCCAGGGGGCATCCTAACCAGATGCCCGAGCCACCTCATCTGACTCCTCTCAATGCGGAGGAGCAGCGGTTCTACTCCGAGCCCCTCCCGGATGACTGAGCTTCTCACCCTATCTCTAAGGGAGAGCCCAGACACCCTGCGGAGGAAACCCATTTCGGCCGCTTGTATTCGCGATCTTGTTCTTTCGGTCACTACCCACAACTCGTGACCATAGGTGAGGATGGGAACGTAGATTGACCAGTAAGTAGAGAGCTTCGCCTTCTGGCTCAGCTCCCTCTTCACAGCGACGGGTCGGTGCAGAGCCTGCAACACTGCAGGCGCCGCACCGATCCGCCCGTCAATCTCCCGCTCCATTCGTCCGTCACTCGTGAACAAGACCCCGAGATACTTGAACTCCTCCTCTTGGGGAAGGATCTCATTCCCGACCCGGAGAGAGCATTCCACCCTTTTCCGGCTGAGAACCATAGTCTCGGATTTGGATATGCTGATTCTCATCCCAGCCGCTTCACACTCGGCTGCGAATCACTCCAGTGAGAGCTGAAGGTCACGGCCTGACGACGCTAACAGAACCACATCATCTGCAAAAAGCAGAGACCCGATTCTGAGGTCGCCAAATGGGACACCCTCAACGCCCTGGCTCCGCCTAGAAATTCTGTCCATAAAAGTTAGGAACAGAATCGGTGACAAAGGGCAGCCCTGACGGAGTCCAACTCTCACCGGAAACGTATCCGACTTACTGCCGGCAATGCGGACCAAACTCTGGCACCGGTCATACAGAGACCGAACGGCCCCTATCAAGGGGTCCGGCACTCCATATTCCTGGAGCACCCCCCACAGGACTCCACGAGGGACACGGTCAAACGCTTTCTCCAAGTCCACAAAACACATGTAGACTGGTTGGGCGAACTCCCATGCACCCTCCAGGATCCTGCCGAGGGTATAGAGCTGGTCCACTGTTCCACGGCCAGGACGAAAGCCACACTGCATCTCCTGAATCCGAGGCTCGATTATCCGACGGATCCTCCTCTCCAATACCCCCGAATAGACTTTACCAGGGAGGCTGAGGAGTGTGATACCCCTATAGTTGGAACACACCCTCCGGTCCCCCTTTTTAAAGAGGGGGACCACCACCCCAATCTGCCAGTCCAGAGGCACTGTCCCCGATGTCCACGCGATACTGCAGAGGCGTGTCAGCCAAGACAGCCCTACAACATCCAGAGCCTTGAGAAACTCAGGACGGACCTCATCCACCCCCGGGGCCTTGCCACCGAGGAGCTTTTTAACCACCTCGGCAACCTCAGCCCCAGAAATGGGAGGCCCCGTCTCCGAGCTCTCCGACTCTGCCTCTTCCGAGCACGTGTTGGTAGGATTGAGGAGTTCCTCGAAGTACTCCCCCCACCGACTCACAACATCCCGAGTTGAGGTCAGCAAAGCCCCGTCCCCACTGTAAACAGTGTTGACTGTGAGCCGCTTCCCCCCCCTGAGATGCCGGATGGTGGACCAGAATCTTTTCGAGGCCGTCCGGAAATCGTTCTCCATGGTCTCACCGAACTCCTCCCAGGCCCGAGTTTTTGCCTCAGCAACCGCCGAAGCCGCGGCCCGTCTGGCCCGTCGGTACCTATCAGCTTCTTCCAGGGTCCCACTGGCCAAAAAGGCCCGATAGGACTCCTTCTTCAGCTTGACGGCTTCCCTCACCACTGGTGTCCACCAGCAGGTTCGAGGGTTGCCGCCACGACAGGCACCGACCACCTTACGGCCACAACTCCGACCAGCTGCCTCGGCAATGGAGTCACGGAACATGGCCCATTCAATGTCCCCCACCTCAAATATGGTTGAAGCTCTGCCGGAGGTGGGAGTTAAAGCTCCTTCTGACGGGGGATTCTGACAAACGCTCCCAGCAGACCCTCACAATACGTTTGGGCCTGCCAGGTCTGATCGGCATCCTCCCCCACCAGCGGAGCCAACTCACCACCAGGTGGTGATCAGTTGACAGCTCCGCCCCTCTCTTCACCCGAGTGTCCAGGACATACGGCCGCAAGTCCGATGATAGAACCACAAAGTCGATCATCGAACTGCGGCCAAGGGTGTCCTGGTGCCAAGTGCACATATGGACACCCTTATGCCTGAACATGGTGTTCGTTATGGACAGTCTATGACTGGCACAGAAGTCCAACAACATAACACCACTCTGATTCAGATCGGGGGGGCCGTTCCTCCCAATCACACCCCTCCAGGTCTCACTGTCATTGCCCACGTGAGCATTGAAGTCCCCCAGCAGAATGAGGGAGTCTCCGGTAGGAGCATTCTCCAGTGCCTCCCCCAGAGACTCCAAAAAGGGTAGGTACTCTGAACTGCTGTTTGGCGCATAGGCACAAACAACAGTCAGGACTAGTCCCCCCACCCAAGGCGGAGGGAGGCTACCCTCTCGTTCACTGGGGTAAACCCCAATGTACTGGCACACAGCCGGGGGGCAATAAGTATGCCCACACCTGCTCTGCGCCTCTCACCACGGGCAACTCCAGAGTGGAAGAGAGTCCAACCCCTCTCAAGAGTACTGGTTCCAGATCCCAAGCCGTGCGTCGAGGTGAGTCCGACTATATCTAACGGTCTGATGAAGTTTCAACAATAAACAACAAACTTTGTATTATGAGAAAGAACCAGACTCATTCTTCAGGAATCCGAAAATAAGCTCTATTTTACGAGTTATGCACGAATTCGGATTCTCCTATAAAACGAATTCCTTAACTCAAACCAAGTTAAGACTGCTTTGTCCTTCATATTTATTCATGTCTAATCAAGTTTCAATGATAAACAACGTTGTACTTTGTAGAATGAGAAAGAACTTCTTCAGCAATAAGCATCTCTCGACAAATGACGAAATACAGATTTTGCTATAAAATTAATTGCTATCAGCCTGACTTAAAACTGTTTGTCTTCCTTATTTATCCACTTCAAATCAAGTTTCAACAATTAAAAAAATTTTGTAGTTTGAGAAAGAACAACTTAATCTTGAGCAATCAGTATAAAAAGAGGGTAAGCAAAGGTGCGAATGTCAAACCATACATGATCAAAACAGGGAGCGGAGGTGTTTGGCTGAGACAAGGTGTGAATGTCCACCCATAATTAATGAAAAGCGGGCAACAAGTAGGTTCGAATGCCCAACCATACATCATCAAAAGCAGGAGTGGATATGTTCGGCTACAAGAAGGTTTGAACGTCTGACCATAGTTTGTAAAAAGCGGGTAAGAAAAGGTTCGAATGCCCAAACATACACCATCAAAGGAGGGAGCGGAGGTGTTCCGCTGTAAGAAGGTGTGAATGTCCGACCGTAGTTGGTAAAAAACGGGTAAGAAAAGGTTAAAATACCCGACTGTACACAATCAGTAGCGGGTGCGGAGTTGTTCGGCTACTAAAAGGTGTGAAAGTCCGACCATGGTTTGTAAAAAGTGGGTAAGAAAAGGTGCTGATGCCCGAAAATGTATGATCAAAAGAGGGAGCGGAGGTGTTCGGCTGCAAGAAGGTGTGAATGTACACCAAAAATTACTGAAAAATGGGTAAGAAAAGGTGCGAATGCCCAACTATACATAATCAAAAGCAGGAGTGGATGTGTTCGGCTCCAAGAAGGGTTGAATGTCTGACCATAGTTTGTAAAAAGCAGGTAAGAAAAGGTTTGACTGCCCGAACATACACCATCAAAAGAGGGAGCGGAGGTGTTCCGCTGTGAGAAGGTGTGAATGTCCGACCATAGTTGGTAAAAAGCGGGTAATAAAAGGTTAAAATACCCGACTGTACACAATAAATAGCGGGTGCGGAGTTGTTCGGCTACTAAAAGATGTGAAAGTCCGACTATGGTTTGTAAAAAGCGGGTAAGAAAAGGTGCTAATGCCCGACAATGTATGATCAAAAGAGGGAGTGGAGGTTTTCGGCTGTAAGAAGGTCTGAATGTCCAACTATAATTTGTAAAAACCGGGTAAGAAAAGGCTTGAAAGCCCGACTATACACCATCATAAGCGGGAGAGGAGGTGTTCAGCTGCAAGAAGGTGTGAATGTCCACCCATAATTCCTGAAAAATGGGTAAAAAAAGGGTGCGAATGCCAAACCATACATCATCAAAAGCAGGAGTGGATGTGTTCGGCTACAAGAAGATTTGAATGTCCATCAATAATTGCTTTAAAACATGAAAGAAAATTTTCGAATATCAAACCGCACATGATCATAAGCGGGAGAGGAGTTGTTCAGCTGCAAGAAGGTGTGAATGTCCACCCATAATTACTGAAAAATGGGTAAGAAAAGGTGAAAATGCCCAACCATACATCATCAAAAGCAGGAGTGGATGTGTTCGGCTACAAGAAGGTTTGAATGTCCGAGCATAGTTTGTAAAAAGCGGGTAAGAAAAGGTTCGAATGCCCAAACATTCACCATCAAAAGAGGGAGCGGAGGTGTTCCGCTGTAAGAAGGTGTGAATGTCCGACCATAGTTGGTAAAACACGGGTAAGAAAAGGTTAAAATACCCGACTGTACACAATCAATAGCGGGAGAGGAGGTGTTTGGCTACAAGAATGTGTGCCAGTCCGACCATGGTTTGTAAAAAACGGGTAAGAAAAGGTGCGAATGCCCGACAATGTATGATCAAAAGAGGGAGCGGAGGTTTTCGGCTACAAGAAGGTTTGAATGTCCGACCAAAGTTTGCAAAAAGCAGTTAAGAAAAGGTTCGAATGCCCGAATATATACCATCAAAAGCGGGAGCAGAGCTTTTTCGACTGCAAGTAGGTGTGAATGTCCAGCCATAATTACTCACAAACGGGTAAGGAAAGGTAGTATTGCCAGACCATACATGATCAAAACAGGGAGCTGAGGTGGTTCAGCTGCAAGGTGTGAATGTTGACTATAGTTTGTAAAAAGCGGGTAAGACAAGGTGCGAATGCCCGAAAATGTATGATCAAAAGAGGGAGTGGAGGTCTTCGGCTGCAAGGTCTGAATGTCCAACCATAATTTCTAAAAACCGGGTAAGAAAAGGCTCGAAAGCCCGACTATACACAATCAAAAGCGGGAGCGGGAGGTTTTCAGCAGCAAATCCTTCACTCAAACCAAGTGAAAACTGCTTTGTCCTTCATATTTATCAATGTCTAGATCGACTTCAACAAAGAACAACATTGTACTTTGCAGTAAAGAAAGAACAAATCAAAAGTTTTAGGAATCCGAGAATAAGCTTATTTTCATGAGTTCTGCACGATTATTGATTTTACTATAAATGAATGCCTTCACTCAAACTATGTTAAAACTGCTTTGTCCTTCATATTTATCAATGTCTAGATTGACTTCAACAAAGAACAACACTGGATTTTGCAGTAGAAGAAAGAGCAACACTGAAGGATCAGTAATCCGAGAATAAGCTTATTTTCATACGTTCTGCATGATTTGGGATTTTATGTATAAAATGAATTCCTTCACTCAAACCAAGTTAAAACTGCTTTGTCCTTCATATTTATCAATGTCTAGATAGACTTCAACAAAGAACAACATTGTATTTTGCAGGAGAAGAAAAAGCAACACTGAAGGATCAGGAATCCGAGAATAAGCTTATTTTCATACCTTCTGCATGATTTGGGATTTTATGTATAAAATGAATTCCTTCACTCAAACCAAGTGAAAACTTCTTTGTCCTTCATATTTATCAATGTCTAGATTTACTTCAACAAAGAACAACATTGTATTTTGCAGTAGAAGAAATAGCAACACTGAAGGATCAGGAATCCGAAAACAAGCTTATTTTCATACTTTCTGCTTGATTTGGGATTTTGCTATAAAATTAATTCCTTCACTCAAACAAAGTGGAAACTGCTTTGTCCTTCATATTTATCAATGTTTATATCGATTTCAACAAAGAACAAGGCTGTATTTTGCAGTATAGGAAAGAGCAACACTGGAGGATCAGGAATCCGAGAATAAGCTTACTTTCATGAGTCCTGCACGATTTCGGATTTTCCTATAAAATGAATTGCTTTGCTCAAACCAAGTTAAAATTGCTTTGTCCTTCATAGTTATCCATGTCTAAAATGTATCAAGCATAAAGTTCCTCATATTACCCTGAATGAGAAAGAAGCATCCCTTTGGTTGAGCAATACGTTCCTTTTGCGGAGTTATGCATGATTTCGGATTTTGCTATAAAATTCATTCCTATTGATTGTGTACAGTCGGGTATTTTAACCTTTTCTTACCCGCTTTTTACCAACTATGGTCGGACATTCACACCGTCTTACAGCGGAACATCTCCGCTCCCGCTTTTGATGGTGTATAGTCAGGCATTTGAACCTTTTCTTACCCGCTTTTTACAAACTATGGTCGGACATTCAAACCTTCTTGTAGCCGAAAACCTCTGCTCCCTCTTTTGATTATACATTGTCGGGCATTCGCACCTTATCTTACCCGCTTTTTACAAACTATAGTCAGACATTCACACCTTGGTGCTGAACCACCTCAGCTCCCATTTTGATCATGTATGGTCTGGCAATACTCCCTTTTCTTACCCGTTTGTGAGTAATTATGGCTGGACATTCACACCTACTTGCAGTCGAACAGCTGTGCTCCCGCTTTTGATTATGTTTGGTTGGATATTCGAACCTTTTCTTAACTGCTTTTTACAAACTTTGGTCGGACGTTCACACCTTCTTGCAGCCGAACACCTCCGCTTCCGCTTTTGATGGTATATATTCGGGCATTCGAACCTTTTCTTACCAGCTTTTTACAAACCATGGTTGAACTTTCACACCTTCTTGTAGCCGAACAACTCCGCTCCCGCTTTTGATGGTGTATAGTCAGGCATTTAAACCTTTTCTTACCCGCTTTTTACAAACTATGGTCGGACATTCAAACCTTCTTGTAGCCAAAAACCTCCGCACCCTCTTTTGATCATACATTGTCGGGCATTCGCACCTTTTCTTACCCGTTTTTTACAAACCATGGTCGGACTTTCACACATTCTTGTAGTCGAACACATCCGCTCCCGCTATTGATTGTGTACAGTCGGGTATTTTAACCTTTTCTTACCCACTTTTTACGAACTATGGTCGGACATTCACACCGTCTTACAGCGGAACATCTCCGCTCCCGCTTTTGATGGTGTATAGTCAGGCATTTGAACCTTTTCTTACCCGCTTTTTACAAACTATGGTCGGACATTCAAACCTTCTTGTAGCCGAAAACCTCTGCTCCCTCTTTTGATTATACATTGTCGGGCATTCGCACCTTATCTTACCCGCTTTTTACAAACTATAGTCAGACATTCACACCTTGGTGCTGAACCACCTCAGCTCCCTGTTTTGATCATGTATGGTCTGGCAATACTACCTTTTCTTACCCGTTTGTGAGTAATTATGGCTGGACATTCACACCTACTTGCAGTCGAACAGCTCTGCTCCTGCTTTTGATTATGTTTGGTTGGATATTCGAACCTTTTCTTAACTGCTTTTTACAAACTTTGGTCGGACGTTCACACCTTCTTGCAGCCGAACACTTCCGCTTCCGCTTTTGATGGTATATATTCGGGCATTCGAACCTTTTCTTACCAGCTTTTTACAAACCATGGTCGGACTGTCACACATTCTTGTAGCCGAACAACTCCGCTCCCCCTATTGATTGTGTACAGTCGGGTATTTTAACCTTTTCTTACCCGCTTTTTACCAACTATGGTCGGACATTCACACCGTCTTACAGCGGAACACCTCCACTCCCGCTTTTGATGGTGTATAGTCAGGTATTTGAACCTTTTCTTAGCAGCTTTTTACAAACCATGGTTGAACTTTCACACCTTCTTGTAGCCGAACAACTCCGCTCCCGCTATTGATTGTGTACAGTCAGGTATTTTAACCTTTTCTTACCCGCTTTTTACCAACTATGGTCGGACATTCACACCGTCTTACAGCGGAACACCTCCGCTCCCGCTTTTGATGGTGTATAGTCAGGCATTTGAACCTTTTCTTACCCACTTTTTACAAACTATGGTCGGACATTCAAACCTTCTTGTAGCCGAAAACCTCCGCTCCCTCTTTTGATCATACATTGTCGGGCATTCGCACCTTTTCTTACCCGTTTTTTACAAACTATGGTTGGACTTTCAAACCTTCTTGTAGCCCAACACATCCACTCCTGCTTTTGATGATGTATGTTTGGGCATTCGCACCTTTTCTTACCCATTATGGGTTGACATTCACACCTTCTTGCAGATGAACACCTCCGCTCCCTCTTTTGATCATACATTTTCGGGCATTCGCACCTTTTCTTACCCGCTTTTTACAAACCATGGTCGTACTTTCACACCTTTTAGTAGCCGAACAACTCCGCACCCGCTACTGATTGTGTACAGTCGGGTATTTTAACCTTTTCTTACCCGTTTTTTACCAACTATGGTCGGACATTCACACCTTCTTACAGCGGAACACCTCCGCTCCCTCCTTTGATGGTGTATGTTTGGGCATTTGAACCTTTTCTTACCCGCTTTTTACAAACTATGGTCAGACGTTCAAACCTTCTTGTAGCCGAACATATCCACTCCTGCTTTTGATGATGTATGGTTGGGCATTCAAACCTACTTGTTGCCCGCTTTTTATTAATTATGGGTGGACATTCACACCTTGTCTCAGCCAAACACCTCCGCTCCCTGTTTTGATCATGTATGGTTTGACATTCGCACCTTTGCTTACCTTCTTTTTATACTGATTGCTCAAGATTAAGTTGTTCTTTCTCAAACTACAAAATTTTTTTAATTGTTGAAACTTGATTTGAAGTGGATAAATAAGGAAGACAAACAGTTTTAAGTCAGGCTGATAGCAATTAATTTTATAGCAAAATCTGTATTTCGTCATTTGTCGAGAGATGCTTATTGCTGAAGAAGTTCTTTCTCATTCTACAAAGTACAACGTTGTTTATCATTGAAACTTGATTAGACATGAATAAATATGAAGGACAAAGCAGTCTTAACTTGGTTTGAGTTAAGGAATTCGTTTTATAGGAGAATCCGAATTCGTGCATAACTCGTAAAATAGAGCTTATTTTCGGATTCCTAAAGAATGAGTCTGGTTCTTTCTCATAATACAAAGTTTGTTGTTTATTGTTGAAACTGATTGGGAAGAACGGCCCCCCCGATCTGAATCAGAGTGGTGTTATGTTGTTGGACTTCTGTGCCAGTCATAGACTGTCCATAACGAACACCATGTTCAGGCATAAGGGTGTCCATATGTGCACTTGGCACCAGGACACCCTTGGCCGCAGTTCGATGATCGACTTTGTGGTTGTATCATCGGACTTGCGGCCGTATGTCCTGGACACTCGGGTGAAGAGAGGGGCGGAGCTGTCAACTGATCACCACCTGGTGGTGAGTTGGCTCCGCTGGTGGGGGAGGATGCCGATCAGACCTGGCAGGCCCAAACGTATTGTGAGGGTCTGCTGGGAGCGTTTGTCAGAATCCCCCGTAGAAGGAGCTTTAACTCCCACCTCCGGCAGAGCTTCAACCATATTTGAGGTGGGGGACATTGAATGGGCCAAGTTCCGTGACTCCATTGCCGAGGCAGCTGGTCGGAGTTGTGGCCGTAAGGTGGTCGGTGCCTGTCGTGGCGGCAACCCTCGAACCTGCTGGTGGACACCAGTGGTGAGGGAAGCCGTCAAGCTGAAGAAGGAGTCCTATCGGGCCTTTTTGGCCAGTGGGACCCTGGAAGAAGCTGATAGGTACCGACGGGCCAAACGGGCCGCGGCTTCGGCGGTTGCTGAGGCAAAAACTCGGGCCTGGGAGGAGTTCGGTGAGACCATGGAGAACGATTTCCGGACGGCCTCGAAAAGATTCTGGTCCACCATCCGGCTTCTCAGGGGGGGGGGAGCGGTTCACAGTCAACACTGTTTACAGTGCGGACGGGGCTTTGCTGACCTCAACTAGGGATGTTGTGAGTCGGTGGGGGGAGTACTTCGAGGAACTCCTCAATCCTACCAACACGTGCTCGGAAGAGGCAGAGTCGGAGAGCTCGGAGACGGGGCCTCCCATTTCTGGGGCTGAGGTTGCCGAGGTGGTTAAAAAGCTCCTCGGTGGCAAGGCCCCGGGGGTGGATGAGGTCCGTCCTGAGTTTCTCAAGGCTCTGGATGTTGTAGGGCTGTCTTGGCTGACACGCCTCTGCAGTATCGCGTGGACATCGGGGACAGTGCCTCTGGACTGGCAGATTGGGGTGGTGGTCCCCCTCTTTAAAAAGAGGGACCGGAGGGTGTGTTCCAACTATAGGGGTATCACACTCCTCAGCCTCCCTGGTAAGGTCTATTCGGGGGTATTGGAGAGGAGGATCCGTCGGATAATCGAGCCTCGGATTCAGGAGATGCAGTGTGGCTTTCGTCCTGGCCGTGGAACAGTGGACCAGCTCTATACCCTCGGCAGGATCCTGGAGGGTGCATGGGAGTTCGCCCAACCAGTCTACATGTGTTTTGTGGACTTGGAGAAGGCGTTCGACTGTGTCCCTCGTGGAGTCCTATGGGGGGTGCTCCGGGAATATGGAGTGCCGGACCCCTTGATAGGGGCCGTTCGGTCTCTGTATGACCGGTGCCAGAGTTTGGTCCGCATTGCCGGCAGTAAGTCGGATACGTTTCCGGTGAGAGTTGGACTCCGTCAGGGCTGCCCTTTGTCACCGATTCTGTTCCTAACTTTTATGGACAGAATTTCTAGGCAGAGCCAGGGCGTTGAGGGTGTCCCATTTGGCGACCTCAGAATCGGGTCTCTGCTTTTTGCAGATGATGTGGTTCTGTTAGCGTCGTCAGGCCGTGACCTTCAGCTCTCACTGGAGTGATTCGCAGCCGAGTGTGAAGCGGCTGGGATGAGAATCAGCACCTCCAAATCCGAGACTATGGTTCTCAGCCGGAAAAGGGTGGAATGCTCTCTCCGGGTCGGGAATGAGATCCTTCCCCAAGAGGAGGAGTTCAAGTATCTCGGGGTCTTGTTCACGAGTGACGGACGAATGGAGCGGGAGATTGACGGGCGGATCGGTGCGGCGCCTGCAGTGTTGCAGGCTCTGCACCGACCCGTCGTTGTGAAGAGGGAGCTGAGCCAGAAGGCGAAGCTCTCTACTTACTGGTCAATCTACGTTCCCATCCTCACCTATGGTCACGAGTTGTGGGTAGTGACCGAAAGAACAAGATCGCGAATACAAGCGGCCGAAATGGGTTTCCTCCGCAGGGTGTCTGGGCTCTCCCTTAGAGATAGGGTGAGAAGCTCAGTCATCCGGGAGGGGCTCGGAGTAGAACCGCTGCTCCTCCGCATTGAGAGGAGTCAGATGAGGTGGCTCGGGCATCTGGTTAGGATGCCCCCTGGGCGCCTCCCTGGGGAGGTGTTCCGGGCACGTCCCACTGGGAGGAGACCCCGGGGGAGACCCAGGACACGTTGGAGAGACTATGTCTCTCGGCTGGCCTGGGAACGCCTCGGGGTCCCCCCGGAAGAGCTGGAGGAAGTGGCCGGGGACAGAGACGTCTGAGTTTCTCTGCTCAAGCGGCTGCCCCCGCGACCCGACCCCCGGATAAGCGGCAGATGATGGATGGATGGATGGATATATCCTCCACCAACCAGACTTACAACCCCCGACTAGGGTAGCAGAATTTCTAAGCATCTGTACCCCAAAACTACTATCAAAAATATATAAATTATTGTCTAAGATAGATGACACAATGTCTCTTCCATCCTCAAAATGGGAGGCAGATTTATCCATCAGTTCTGGTCATAGCTTCTAACCACAAATATGTTTGAACACCTTCATAAAGACTCGAAATCCTAATTTACAGCTCATACAATACAAAATCCTTCATAGAACACACTATACAGGACAAAGGATGTTCAGGATGGGTCTAACACACTCAAACATCTGCTCACATTGCACAGATAACACACCTGATGATTATGCACACGCTTTGTGGTTTTCTGCGCCTGTCCAGAAGTTCTGGCTTGAAGTCTGTGAGGACCTGTCAACATGGCTAAAGTGTAGCATCCCTGCATGCCCCACACTGTGCATACTGGGTGACTTAGACAACATCAACATGGAAATTAACTCAGCACACATGGTTGTCACAGTGTTATGTATCGCAAAGAAAACTATTCTCATGAACTGGAAAGCGAAGAACAATCTGTGTATTAACCAGTTTAGAAATTTTCTTTTAGATTATATTAGCATGGAAACAATGTCTGCCTCCTCAAAACATCAATTGGCTGAATTTCTTTCTCTCTGGTCCCCTCTGATTAGTTTTATCACATAGTGGTGGTGGTGGGTTGCTGGGTGATGGTGGGTCTCAGGCCCAGGCTGCTGCAACTGGTGTGACCGGGTGGTTTGTTTGTTTGTTTTTTGTAGAGGTCCTCCTGGGGGGGGTTGGGTTGAGTGGGGTGGGGCGGGATGGGTACCTTCTGGGGGTACAGTAGCTCCCGGAATATGGTCGCTGCAGGCCCCGAGCCTGGTGGACATCAGGCCCTCCTGCCCATTGTTGGCTCCCAGGTAGCGGGGATGCCTATTGCAGCCAGTCCCTGGCTGCCCTCTCTGGGGGAGAGTAGCTCCCCCGGTATATATCCCCATACCCCTCTCCCTTCTGGCTCCTGTACACAGCACACACTCACACATGAAGGGTTTTGGGGGCGTGTGTGTTCGGTGGGGTGTAGTGGATGGGGCCACGTAGGTGGTCCCCTTTGGTTGCACTCTGCAGTTCCCTGCCCCTGTTTTAATTACACCTTAGACATTACTACTTATCAAACACACTCACACACACACATTAGGTCTTGGGGGGTGGTTACACTGAGTGGCATCTGGTGGGCGGGGCTCTTTGGGTATGTAGGCTGCCCAGAGTGCCGCGCTCCCAGTTCTACAAGTTTGGCTGCCCCTCAATTTTAATTGCTCACTATTAGAAAATATTGAAGAGCCAGAAGGGTGAGGGGAGGGGTCTTCTTCGCACACCCCTGCTTCCTGGTGTCTGCTCGGGGCAGGAGGGGCCAGGAGGATTAATTAATTGTTCTGCTGGTTCGGGGTCTGTGGTGGCTGGGGGGTTGCTGGCCTCCTGGTGTGCCCGCTGCACTACACCCCAGCAGAGTCGAGGGAGGTAGGATGTGTGGATGTGTGGATGTATGGGACGTGAAAGTGTGTGTGGTAATGATTGGGCCTGGATCTGGGACTTGCTGTCGCCTGGCCTGCCTGTGTTTCTCCCGATGGGGCATCAGCGTTGCCTCTCCCCACTGCTCGCGACTTCACCCACCTGTGGGCACGTCTTGACTCCCAGGGCACTTGGCCAGGGGCGCTGGGGCAGGCGCTGACCCACTTTGTGGCTGTCTGGGGCGCTTGGCCCACCTGGGTATTGGGTGGGGCCTCTGCCGGGGGGTTTGGGGGCGCTCGGGCTCCTGGGGCCCAGGTCCAGTGCACGGCCCATGTCTGGGCGGCTGGGGCCTGGCGGGGTCGGTGGGCTGTTGCCCCTGGTTCCCGGAGTGCCTCTGCCCTATGCTTATGGGTGCTCTTTCCGGGGGCTTCCTCTGCAGTCTTCTGGGTGGATGCGTGGTTGCCCCTGCGGTGGGCTGCCTGGGTTCTGTGCTCTGTGGGGGCTGCTGGTGGCCTGGGTCTTGTGGCCCTCTCTGCCTGCTTCTGATTGCTTGGGGGGGGGGGGGGGGGCTTTGGATTGTGGCCCTGTACGCTTATACACTCATAACTAAGCACGGTTATCATGTAGGTCCTGTGCCATGGGTGTTGCATGTTCTCACATACACACACACACATTCATTAGTCCAGTAGCATGGTCACTAAGCAGTTGATGTATTATCATGTCGTCTCAGGTCATCTATATCCACAGCTGTGTTGTATGCGATTGCCGCTTCTTGTGCTTGTTTTTGTTTGTTTGTGTGTTTGTTTTTTCTCTGCTTGTCTGCTTTCAGGTGCTCCTGGTGGCGCTAAGGCTGGATTCCCCTCATAGGCCATGGATTGTTGTCTGTTTTGTTTTTTACAGGTGTAGCAGCTGGTTGTCTGGTTTTTGTTTCTATTTTTGTTCTGTTTCCTCTTCTTCTTTCCTTGTCCCCCGGTCCGGTTCAGTTCAGTTCATGTCATATATTGTAAACAGAAATAAATAAATGGGCATCAAGGGGAGCTTTACATTTATAAAACTTCCCTTGGCAAAACAAATCTGTTTGGCATCAAAGGTATTCAGACTACAATTCTTCTGACATAATGCTGAACAGGACAAGGGGAAAAAAAAGTAAAGAAGACAGTTCTGCCGAAAGCCAGGGATAGACCTGTTCTAAGTTCTATACTTTTTAAAAGGGGCGTGTTTATCAACTATGGAATTAGAAGATTTACAAAAATGGTCAAGTGCTAGATCTTCATCTGGGATTTTAACAGCGTCATATAACGATTCAACAGATCAGTTAAAAAAAAGCCTGCTCCGACAAGGCTTTCCGTATAAGGAAATGTGTGTTACTCAACAGGTGAGTCCCTTCTTTCTGTTCATGCAATTTATATGTTTAACACATGTTTATAGACAAGCGTTATTAAAAACACAAAGTCTCGGCAACTGCAGGAGGAGAAGCAGTCCGCGGTGGTTTTCAATCACACACTCCAATGCCACTTGTTTCAACTTCCGAAAATTTAATCCAGGAAAAAAAGGCTTACAAACATGGACCAAAACGGCTCCATAACACGCACAAGAATCCAAAAGAAACGAAAGTTAACTAAAAGAAAGCAAATAAACAGTATGAAGTGGTCAAAATTGGTTTTACGCATGCCTATGTGCGTCTGGCACATGCGTCTTCGGGCTCTCCCACGTTGGTTTGTGGATGAAAGCTATATGTTCAGCTGTAATGTCATGTAAAAACAATCTCTACATGACATTTACTCCCAGGTGTGACCAGTTAGGTCCTTAAGATATCAACAGGCTGTATAAAGCTACAACCGTTGCGGCTGTGTGTTTGTGCCAAATGCGCAAAACCCATCCGCGCTTCCCAAAATTGGAGTGAGTACTCATAAATCACGTGAATAACATGAATAAACGTTTTTACTGCATTTTGTTGTGTTTTATACGTTCTATGCTGTCATTTCTCTCTTCTCCTATTGGCAAGGCAAGGCAGAGTGCTCGCAACTGTGTCCTGTGCAGTAGCCGTGATATCTGTAATTGCAATTATTACTTTTGCATATGATGACAGCGTGCAAAAGACGCATGGGCTCTGTGGAGAGCTCCGCTCCAGCTGGCTGCTGTGACAGCTCACTGACACTGTATTTCTGCTTAATCAGTTTCAGTCTCGCCAGAGTTACATTAATATCTGTATTTTTATATTTGAAATGCAGGGGATTTTGATAATAGATTATTAAAGTTTGTTTGCGAGGCTGTGGCCTCTGCATGTGCAAAGCTTGTGCGCCAAACTTTAGGGCGTATTTGCGCCGGCATATCATTAGTGCAAAATGTTTTGGGTAAAAAGTAGGCTATTAAAAGGAACTGTCGGAATGGCGGTATGTTAAAAAAAACAAAAAACATACCGCCATTCCGACCATAGGAGGAAAAAAGTGTCGGAATGGTGGGACGTTTGATAAAAAATTAAGTGTCTCCATTCCGACAATTGGAGACCCATGTCGGAATGGCAAGATGTCGGAATAGCAGCATGTAACCATGATGAAGGAGAGACCATTTGAGCAGCACAGCCATTTCGCAGCACAGGGACAGCAATCCAAGTTACAGGATCTCCCACGTGGTATCACCTGTCACATTGTGTCAAGGCATCAAAAGAAGAAAAAATCACCAAACTCAAGGACAAAAAAACAAAGACTCCGGTGAACAAAGACAGAGGACTGACAAACCAGAAATACAAAAGGATTCTCGATATCAAGATCCAGAAGAAGAGGCTAACAATGCCACGAACACTTACGATGCTGGGAATGATGCCAGCAATGAACAGAGAAGAAGATTCAGTGTCATCAATCTGCATTACGTGCCTCTAATGAGGGGGTGAATATAGAATCCTCAACGATTACAACGTCTCTGGGAACTGTGACAACAACAAGGTTTAAACCATTTTGATATATATTGTAACCTATTGTCTAAGGAATAGTGCTGAAAATGAGGTAAATCTAATCCACCACTGTCCTTGGTCTTCTGTAGGGTTTTTAAACTAATACGTGGTGGTTTGTTTTTCCACAGAAATTTGGAGATGCATGAATCTAGTGACTTAAACCAGATCATTGAGAACAAATAGTTAACTTTTGGTAGTATCATCATTTTAATGGATGTAACTCTCCCCATAAGTGATATAGGTAAGGACTTCCAACGAGAGATCATCCTCTACTGTCTTTAATAATTGCACATAATTTAGCTTTGTTAGCTCTGAGAGCCTGGAGGAAATGTTTATGCCTAAATATCTAATATTTCCTGACTGTAAAGTGATCGCAGGTATATTATGGACCCTACAGTTAATGGGCAGAACTGTGGTCTTAGACCAGTTGATAGAGTAGTCAGAAAGTGCTGAGAATTTATTTATGAGTGTGATCGTGTGACTGAGAGACGTCTGTGAGTTCTGAAGGAAAAGTAATACATCATCAGCATAAAGACTTATTTTATGCTCAATATTTTGGGATTAATTACTCACAAACGGGTAAGAAAAGGTAGTATTGCCAGACCATATATGATCAAAACAGGGAGCGGAGGTGGTTCAGCTGCAAGGTATGAATGTCTGACTATAGTTTGTAAAAAGCGGGTAAGATAAGGTGCGAATGCCCGACAATGTATGATCAAAAGAGGGAGCGGAGGTGTTCGGCTAGAAGAAGGTGTAAATGTCCGACCATAGTTGGTAAAAAGCGGGTAAGAAAAGGTTAAAATACCCGACTGTACACAATCAATAGCGGGAGCGGAGTTGTTTGGCTACAAGAAGGTGTGAAAGTCCGACCACGGTTTGTAAAAAGTGGGTAAGAAAAGGTTCGAATGCCCGAATATATACCATCAAAAGTGGAAGTGGATGTGTTCGGCTGCAAGAAGGTGTGAACGTCCGACCAAAGTTTGTAAAAAGCAGTTAAGAAAAGGTTCGAATATCCAACCAAACATAATCAAAAGCGGGAGCAGAGCTGTTCGACTGCAAGTAGGTGTGAATGTCAGATCATAATTTGCAAAAAGCTGATGAGAAAGGGTGAGAATGCCCGGCTATACACCATCAAATGCGGGAGCGGAAGTGTTCGGCTGTGAGTAGGTGTGAATGTCCGACCATAATTGCTGAAAAATGTGTTAGAAGAGACTAGAATGCCGGACAATACATAATCAAATGCGGGAGCGGAGTTGTTCGGCTGTGAGTAGGTGTGAATCTCCGAGCATAGTTTGTAAAAAGGGGGTAAGAATAGGTTCGAATGCCCGAACATACACTATCAAAACAGGGAGCTGAGGTGGCTCAGCTGCAAGGTGTGAATGTCTGACTATAGTTTGTAAATAAGGTGCGAATGCCCAACAATGTATAATCAAAAGAGGGAGCGGAGGTTTTCGGCTACAAGAAGGTTTGATTGTCCGACCATAGTTTGTAAAAAGCGGGTAAGAAAAGGTTCAAATGCCTGACTATACACCATCAAAAGCGGGAGCAGAGGTGTTCCGCTGTAAGACGGTGTGAATGTCCGACCATATTTGGTAAAAAGCGGGTAAGAAAAGGTTAAAATACCCGACTGTACACAATCAATAGCAGGAGAGGAGGTGTTCAGCTGCAAGAAGGTGTGAATGTCCAGCCATAATTACTAACAAACGGGTAAGAAAAGGTAGTATTGCCAGACCATACATGATCAAAACAGGGAGCGGAGGTGGTTCAGCTGCAAGAAGGTGTGAATGTCCGACTAAAGTTCAATAATATTAACAAAAGCGGGAGGAGACGTCTTCGGATGAGAGTGGTTGAGAATTTCCAACCATAATCTATAAAATGCGGTGAAAAAAAAGGTGTGATAGAACACTAAAAGGTGGAGCGGAAGTGTTCGGCTGCAAGAAGGTGTGAATGTCCGACTATATTTGGTGAAAAGCAGGTGAAGCAAGGTCTGAATGCCCAACCTTACATCATCAAAAGCGAGATCAGAGGTGTTTGGCTGCATGAAGGCCATAGTTTGCCAAAGGCGGGTAAGCTGCGAATGACCGACTAAATATCAACAAAAGGTCTTCGGATGCAAGTGGGTGTGAATGTCCCACCATACAAGTATGGTGGAGAGGAAGCTGTGAACAGCCGACCATAGTTGGCAAAAAGCGGGTGAGAAAAGGTGCGAATGTCCAACCATACATGATCAAAACAGGGAGCGGAGGTGTTTGGCTGTGACAAGGTGTGAATGTCCACCCAAAATTAATGAAAAGCAGGCAACAAGTAGGTTTGAATGCCCAACCATACATCATCAAAAGCAGGAGTGGATGTGTTCGGCTACAAGAAGGTTTGAATGTCCGAGCATAGTTTGTAAAAAGCGGGTAAGAAAAGGTTCGAATGCCCAAACATACACCATCAAAAGAGGGAGCGGAGGTGTTCCGCTGTAAGAAGGTGTGAATGTCCGACCATAGTTGGTAAAACACGGGTAAGAAAAGGTTAAAATACCCGACTGTACACAATCAATAGCGGGAGAGGAGGTGTTTGGCTACAAGAATGTGTGACAGTCCACCCATGGTTTGTAAAAAACGGGTAAGAAAAGGTGCGAATGCCCGACAATGTATGATCAAAAGAAGGAGCGGAGGTTTTCGGCTAGAAGAAGGTTTGAATGTCCGACCATAGTTTGTAAAAAGCGGGTAAGAAAAGGTTCAAATGCCTGACTATACACCATCAAAAGCGGGAGCGGAGGTGTTCGGCTACAAGAAGGTGTGAAAGTTCAACCATGGTTTGTAAAAAGCTGCTAAGAAAAGGTTCGAATGCCCGAATATATACCATCAAAAGCGGAAGCGGAGGTGTTCAGCTGCAAGAAGGTGTGAACGTCCGACCAACGTTTGTAAAAAGCAGTTAAGAAAAGGTTCGAATGCCCGAATATATACCATCAAAAGCGGAAGCAGAGCTGTTCGACTGCAAGTAGGTGTGAATGTCCAGCCATATTTACTCACAAACGGGTAAGAAAAGGTAGTATTGCCAGACCATACATGATCAAAACAGGGAGCTGAGGTGGTTCAGCTGCAAGGTCTGAATGTCCAACCATAATTTCTAAAAACCGGGTAAGAAAAGGCTCGAAAGCCCGACTATACACAATCAAAAGAGGGAGCGGGAGGTTTTCAGCTGCAAATCCTTCACTCAAACCAAGTGAAAACTGCTTTGTCCTTCATATTTATCAATGTCTAGATCGACTTCAACAAAGAACAACATTGTACTTTGCAGTAAAGAAAGAGCAAATCAAAAGTTTTAGGAATCCGAGAATAAGCTTATTTTCATGAGTTCTGCACGATTATTGATTTTACTATAAATGAATTTCTTCACTCAAACTATGTTAAAACTGCTTTGTCCTTCATATTTATCAATGTCTAGATTGACTTCAACAAAGAACAACACTGGATTTTGCAGTAGAAGAAAAAACAACACTGAAGGATCAGGAATCCGAGAATAAGCTTCTTTTCATACGTTCTGCATGATTTGGGATTTTATGTATAAAATTAATTCCTTCACTCAAACCAAGTGAAAACTGCTTTGTCCTTCATATTTATCAATGTCTAGATTTACTTCAACAAAGAACAACATTGTATTTTGCAGTAGTAGAAAGAGCAACACTGAAGGATCAGGAATTCGAGAATAAGCTTATTTTCATACGTTCTGCATGATTTGGGATTTTATGTATAAAATGAATTCCTTTACTCAAAATATGTTAAAACTGCTTTGTCCTTCATATTTATCAATGTCTAGATTGACTTCAACAAAGAACAACATTGTATTTTGTAGTAGAAGAAATATCAACACTGAAGGATCAGGAATCCAAAAACAAGCTTATTTTCATACGTTCTGCATGATTTGGGATTTTGCTATAAAATTAATTCCTTCACTCAAACAAAGTGGAAACTGCTTTGTCCTTCATATTTATCAATGTCTATATCGATTTCAACAAAGAACAAGGCTGTATTTTGCAGTATAGGAAAGAGCAACACTGGAGGATCAGGAATCCGAGAATAAGCTTACTTTCATGAGTCCTGCACGATTTCGGATTTTCCTATAAAATGAATTGCTTTGCTCAAACCAAGTTAAAATTGCTTTGTCCTTCATAGTTATCCATGTCTAAAATGTATCAAGCATAAAGTTCCTCAAATTACCCTGAATGAGAAAGAAGCATCCCTTTGGTTGAACAATACGTTCCTTTTGCGGAGTTATGCATGATTTCGGATTTTGCTATAAAATTCATTCCTTCACACCTTTTTTTTTCACCGCATTTTATAGATTATGGTTGGAAATTTCAACCACTCTAATCCGAAGACCTCTCCTCCCGCTTTTGTTAATATATTTGAACTTTAGTTGGACATTCACCCCTTTTTGCAGCTAAACCACCTCCGCTCCCTGTTTTGATCATGTATGGTCTGGCAATACTAAGTTTTCTTACCCGTTTGTGAGTAATTATGGCTGGATATTCACACCTACTTGCAGTTGAACACAATCTCTCTCGCTTTTAATTATGTTTGGATATTCGAACCTTTTCTTTACTGCTTTTTGCCAACTTTGGTTGGACGTTCACACCTTCTTGCAGCCGAACACCTCCGCTTCCGCTTTTGATGGTATATATTCGGGCATTCGAACCTTTTCTTACCAGCTTTTTACAAACGATGGTTGGACTTTCACACCTTCTTGTAGCCGAACAACTCCGCTCCCGCTATTGATTGTGTACAGTCGGGTATTTTAACCTTTTCTTACCCGCTTTTTACCAACTATGGTCGGACATTCACACCGTCTTACAGCGGAACATCTCCGCTCCCGCTTTTGATGGTGTATAGTCAGGCATTTGAACCTTTTCTTACCCGCTTTTTACAAACTATGGTCGGACATTCAAACCTTCTTGTAGCCGAAAACCTCTGCTCCCTCTTTTGATTATACATTGTCGGGCATTCGCACCTTATCTTACCCGCTTTTTACAAACTATAGTCAGACATTCACACCTTGGTGCTGAACCACCTCAGCTACCTGTTTTGATCATGTGTGGTCTGGCAATACTACCTTTTCTTACCCGTTTGTGAGTAATTATGGCTGGACATTCACACCTACTTGCAGTCGAACAGCTCTGCTCCCGCTTTTGATTATGTTTGGTTGGATATTCGAACCTTTTCTTAACTGCTTTTTACAAACTTTGGTCGGACGTTCACACCTTCTTGCAGCCGAACACCTCCACTTCCGCTTTTGATGGTATATATTCGGGCATTCGAACCTTTTCTTACCAGCTTTTTACAAACCATGGTTGGACTTTCACACCTTCTTGTAGCCGAACAACTCCGCTCCCCCTATTGATTGTGTACAGTCGGGTATTTTAACCTTTTCTTACTCACTTTTTACCAACTATGGTCGGACATTCACACCTTCTTACAGCGGAACACCTCCACTCCCTCTTTTGATGGTGTATGTTTGGGCATTCGAACCTTTTCTTACCCGCTTTTTACAAACTATGGTCGGACATTCAAACCTTCTTGTAGCCGAACACATCCACTCCTTCTTTTGATGATGTATGCTTGGGCATTCAAACCTACTTTTTGCCCGATTTTCATTAATTTTGGGTGGACATTCACACCTTGTCACAGCCAAACACCTCCGCTCCCTGTTTTGATCATGTATGGTTGGACATTCGCACCTTGTCTCACCCACTTTTTGTAAACTATGGTCGGCTGTTCACAGCTTCCTCTCCACCATACTTGTATGGTGGGATATTCACACCCACTTGCATCCGAAGACCTTTTGTTGATATTTAGTCGGTCATTCGCAGCTTACCCGCTTTTGGCAAACTATGGCCTTCATGCAGCCAAACACCTCTGATCTCGCTTTTGATGATGTAAGGTTGGGCATTCAGACCTTGCTTCACCTGCTTTTCACCAAATATAGTCGGACATTCACACCTTCTTGCAGCCGAACACTTCCGCTCCACCTTTTAGTGTTCTATCACACTTTTTTTTTCACCGCATTTTATAGATTATGGTTGGAAATTCTCAACCACTCTCATCCGAAGACCTCTCCTCCCGCTTTTGTTAATATATTTGAACTTTAGTCGGACATTCACACCTTCTTGCAGCTGAACCACCTCCGCTCCCTGTTTTGATGATGTATGGTCTGGCAATCCTACCTTTTCTTACCCGTTTGTTAGTAATTATGGCTGGACATTCACACCTACTTGCAGCCGAACACCACCTCTCCCGCTTTTGATGATGTATGGACCGGCATTCTTACCTTTTCTAACACATTTTTCAGCAATTATTGTCGGACATTCACACTTGCTCACAGCCGAACAACTCCGCTCCCGCATTTGATGGTGTATAGTCGGGCATTCTCACCCTTTCTCATCAGCTTTTTGCAAATTATGATCTGACATTCACACCTGCTTTTGATAATGTATGGTTGGGCATTCGCACCTTTTCTTACCCATTTTTCAGTAATTATGGGTGGACATTCACACCTTCTTGCAGCTGAACACCTCCTCTCCCGCTATTGATTGTGTACAGTTGGGTATTTTAACCTTTTCTTACCCGCTTTTTACCAAATATGGTCGGACATTCACACCGTCTTACAGCGGAACACCTCTGCTCCCGCTTTTGATGGTGTATAGTCAGGCATTTGAACCTTTTCTTACCCGCTTTTTACAAACTATGGTCGGACATTCAAACCTTCTTGTAGCCGAAAACCTCCGCTCCCTCTTTTGATTATACATTGTTGGGCATTCGCACCTTATTTACAAACTATAGTCAGACATTCACACCTTGCAGCTGAGCCACCTCAGCTCCCTGTTTTGATAGTGTATGTTCGGGCATTCGAACCTATTCTTACCCCCTTTTTACAAACTATGCTCGGAGATTCACACCTACTCACAGCCGAACAACTCCGCTCCCGCATTTGATTATGTATTTTCCGGCATTCTAGTCTCTTCTAACACATTTTTCAGCAATTATGGTCGGACATTCACACCTACTCACAGCCGAACACTTCCGCTCCCGCATTTGATGGTGTATAGCCGGGCATTCTCACCCTTTCTCATCAGCTTTTTGCAAATTATGATCTGACATTCACACCTACTTGCAGTCGAACAGCTCTGCTCCCGCTTTTGATTATGTTTGGTTGGATATTCGAACCTTTTCTTAACTGCTTTTTACAAACTTTGGTCGGACATTCACACCTTCTTGCAGCTGAACACCTCCTCTCCCGCTATTGATTGTGTACAGTTGGGTATTTTAACCTTTTCTTACCCGCTTTTTACCAAATATGGTCGGACATTCACACCGTCTTACAGCGGAACACCTCTGCTCCCGCTTTTGATGGTGTATAGTCAGGCATTTGAACCTTTTCTTACCCGCTTTTTACAAACTATGGTCGGACATTCAAACCTTCTTGTAGCCGAAAACCTCCGCTCCCTCTTTTGATTATACATTGTTGGGCATTCGCACCTTATTTACAAACTATAGTCAGACATTCACACCTTGCAGCTGAGCCACCTCAGCTCCCTGTTTTGATAGTGTATGTTCGGGCATTCGAACCTATTCTTACCCCCTTTTTACAAACTATGCTCGGAGATTCACACCTACTCACAGCCGAACAACTCCGCTCCCGCATTTGATTATGTATTGTCTGGCATTCTAGTCTCTTCTAACACATTTTTCAGCAATTATGGTCGGACATTCACACCTACTCACAGCCGAACACTTCCGCTCCCGCATTTGATGGTGTATAGCCGGGCATTCTCACCCTTTCTCATCAGCTTTTTGCAAATTATGATCTGACATTCACACCTACTTGCAGTCGAACAGCTCTGCTCCCGCTTTTGATTATGTTTGCTTGGATATTCGAACCTTTTCTTAACTGCTTTTTACAAACTTTGGTCGGACGTTCACACCTTCTTGCAGCCGAACACATCCACTTCCACTTTTGATGGTATATATTCGGGCATTCGAACCTTTTCTTACCCGCTTTTTACAAACCATGGTCGGACTTTCACACCTTCTTGTAGCCAAACAACTCCGCTCCCGCTATTGATTGTGTACAGTCGGGTATTTTAACCTTTTCTTACCCGCTTTTTACCAACTATGGTCGGACATTTACACCTTCTTACAGCGGAACACCTCCGCTCCCTCTTTTGATGGTCTATGTTCGGGCATTCGAACCTTTTCTTACCCGCTTTTTACAAACTATGGACGGACATTCAAACCTTCTTGTAGCCGAACACATCCACTCCTGCTTTTGATGATGTATGGTTGGGCATTTTCACCTTTTCTTACCCATTTTTCAGTAATTATGGGTGGACATTCACACCTTCTTGCAGCTGAACAACTCCTCTCCCGCTTATGATCATGTGCGGTTTGATATTCGAAAATTTTCTTTCATGTTTTAAAGCAATTATTGATGGACATTCAAATCTTCTTGTAGCCGAACACATCCACTCCTGCTTTTGATGATGTATGGTTTGGCATTCGCACCCTTTTTTTACCCATTTTTCAGGAATTTTGGCTGGACATTCAGACCTTCTTGCAGCCAAAAACCTCCGCTCCCTCTTTTGATCATACATTGTCGGGCATTCGCACCTTATCTTACCCGCTTTTTACAAACTATAGTCAGACATTCACACCTTGCAGCTGAACCACCTCCGCTCCCTGTTTTGATCATGTATGGTCTGGCAATACTACCTTTTCTTACCCGTTTGTGAGTAATTAATCCCAAAATATTGAGCATAAAATAAGTCTTTATGCTGATGATGTATTACTTTTCCTTCAGAACTCACAGACGTCTCTCAGTCACACGATCACACTCATAAATAAATTCTCAGCACTTTCTGACTACTCTATCAACTGGTCTAAGACCACAGTTCTGCCCATTAACTGTAGGGTCCATAATATACCTGCGATCACTTTACAGTCAGGAAATATTAGATATTTAGGCATAAACATTTCCTCCAGGCTCTCAGAGCTAACAAAGCTAAATTATGTGCAATTATTAAAGACAGTAGAGGACGATCTCTCGTTGGAAGTCCTTACCTATATCACTTATGGGGAGAGTTACATCCATTAAAATGATGATACTACCAAAAGTTAACTATTTGTTCTCAATGATCCCCATAAAACCATCTGCTACTTGGTTTAAGTCACTAGATTCATGCATCTCCAAATTTCTGTGGAAAAACAAACCACCACGTATTAGTTTAATAACCCTACAGAAGACCAAGGACAGTGGTGGATTAGATTTACCTCATTTTCAGCACTATTCCTTAGACAATAGGTTACAATATATATCAAAATGGTTTAAACCTTGTTGTTGTCACAGTTCCCAGAGACGTTGTAATCGTTGAGGATTCTATATTCACCCCCTCATTAGAGGCACGTAATGCAGATTGATGACACTGAATCTTCTTCTCTGTTCATTGCTGGCATCATTCCCAGCATCGTAAGTGTTCGTGGCATTGTTAGCCTCTTCTTCTGGATCTTGATATCGAGAATCCTTTTGTATTTCTGGTTTGTCAGTCCTCTGTCTTCGTTCACCGGAGTCTTTGTCTTTTTGTCCTTGAGTTTGGTGATTTTTTCTTCTTTTGATGCCTTGACACAATGTGACAGGTGATACCACGTGGGAGATCCTGTAACTTGGACTGCTGTCCCTGTGCTGCGAAATGGCTGTGCTGCTCAAATGGTCTCTCCTTCATCATGGTTACATGCTGCCATTCCGACATCTCGCCACTCCGACATGGGTCTCCAATTGTCGGAATGGCGACACTTAATTTTTTATCAAACGTCCCACCATTCCGACACTTTTTTCCTCCTATGGTCGGAATGGCGGTATGTTTTTTGTTTTTTTTTAACATTCCGACAGTTCCTTTTAATAGCCTATTTTTTTACCCAAAACATTTTGCACTAATGATATGCCGGCGCAAATACGCCCTAAAGTTTGGCGCACAAGCTTCGCACATGCAGAGGCCACAGCCTCGCAAACAAACTTTAATAATCTATTATCAAAATCCCCTGAATCTCAAATATAAAAATACAGATATTAATGTAACTCTGGCGAGACTGAAACTGATTAAGCAGAAATACAGTGTCAGTGAGCTGTCACAGCAGCCAGCTGGAGCGGAGCTCTCCACAGAGCCCATGCGTCTTTTGCACGCTGTCATCATATGCAAAAGTAATAATTGCAATTACAGATATCACGGCTACTGCACAGGACACAGTTGCGAGCACTCTGCCTTGCCTTGCCAATAGGAGAAGAGAGAAATGACAGCATAGAACGTATAAAACACAACAAAATTCAGTAAAAACGTTTATTCATGTTATTCACGTGATTTATGAGTACTCACTCCAATTTTGGGAAGCGCGGATGGGCTTTGCGCATTTGGCACAAACACACAGCCGCAACGGTTGTAGCTTTATACAGCCTGTTGATATCTTAAGGACCTAACTGGTCACACCTGGGAGTAAATGTCATGTAGAGATTGTTTTTACATGACATTACAGCTGAACATATAGCTTTCATCCACAAACCAACGTGGGAGAGCCCCGAAGACGCATGTGCCTGACGCACATAGGCATGCGTAAAACCAATTTTGACCACTTCATACTGTTTATTTGCTTTCTTTTAGTTAACTTTCGTTTCTTTTGGATTCTTGTGTGTGTTATGGAGCCGTTTTGGTCCATGTTTGTAAGCCTTTTTTTCCTGGATTAAATTTTCGGAAGTTGAAACAAGTGGCATTGGAGTGTCTGATTGAAAACCACCGCGGACTGCTTCTCCTCCTCCAGTTGCCGAGACTTTGTGTTTTTAATAACGCTTGTCTATAAACATGTGTTAAACATATAAATTGCATGAACAGAAAGAAGGGACTCACCTGTTGAGTAACACACATTTCCTTATACGGAAAGCCTTGTCAGAATGGTGGAACATTTGAACGTCAGAATAGCGGGATGTCGCAATGGTGGGATGTCGGAATGGTGGGACGTTTGCATGTCGGAATGGTGGTATGTCGGAATGGTGGGATGTCGGAATAGCGGGATGTCGGAATGGCGGGATTTCGGAATGGGTGTTGCCACCCCCTTCATCATATACACAGTTATTTATACATCACCTTCCACCATGAAGCGTTGTCCCTTTTTGTTTCTCTCTTTGTTCTTAAAATGCTGTTATGCATGTCTAAACCAATCCATTAAATTAGATCATTTTGGCAGTAAAGCGATCTACAATGTGCTTGGTCGCAAAGCTGCTCATCTGTGGTAAACAGCTCTTCAGAAAGGCATTCTTCAATTGATTTCACTAATTCTATGTAATAATTTTGTGATTTCCTACAAAACTACACTTCTTCTCCCATCTGTCTGAGTATTTAATATTGTCTGGGTCCCGTTAAAACATGTATTTTTCCCATCTAATTCCTTGTTTGCTTTAAAACAAGTATTCCCCATTTTCTATCCCTTCAGTAGCCAACCAGTTTGTATGGAGTACACTGGAGCAACTTGACTGATCAGTAAAACACTGCTTTTGTTGTCACCGCAAGGCTTCCCCCGTTGGTTGTTTCACTGAGACACTACTGAGTAACTATAACTCAACACAGTTTATACACATAACATTCATATACATACTAACAAACAAACAAACAATTATTTATCGCAATTTTCTCATCTCTGTTTGAACGTACACCCAGGTAAATATTCCTGTAGTCTTCTCATACCGACTATGGACCCATTCATTGTTTAACTTCACTGTTTTGCAAATCCTAATTGAATATTACACATTGACATTGAACTTTACTTGATAAGCAGGTCTTCATTGCATTCAGCAGCCTATATGTGAGCATCTATGTGTAAGCTGTTCTTCTTTGCATTTATCAGCAGCAAGCAATTCTTCATTGCACATGCATATGAAAATAGTAAAACAATTCCAATGCGTTAGCGAAACCTTCTATATCAGGAGTGTCCATCATGATGCTGGGAATAGAACCTCTTTCCCAGAATAGTTCAACCTTCATTACTCAACTGATCATAACTCCGCAATGAGCACATTTCAAAGTATCATTCCTCTACATATATTCAAAAATCTATGTGTAAATGTTTAATATTTCTTATATTTGTTGATGTCATTCTGTGTGCATGTGGCCTAAACCCAATCTCTGTGTGGCAATTTTAATTTAAACAAGTTGAACTCTGCCTCTGATCATTTAAAAAAGGTGTGTACCAATATCAACCTTTCTCAGGTAATTACAGATCCTACAAAACCAAAGAGATCCTTCAAGGTTGTCCCTGATTGGCTCAATCTTAACAAATCAAAGGTAGAAAATCCGCAGTATCTGAACTTGGTGTTAGTTATCACTGCTCAATAGCCTGTATCAGAATTGCAAAAATGAAAACATTAGGTCCACGCTTGGTATCCAGATCCTGAAACATCTCCATGAGCAGGCTTTTTTTTAACTGATCTGTTGAATAGTTATATGACACTGTTAAAATCCCAGATGAAGATCTAGCACTTGACCATTTTTGTAAATCTTCTAATTCCATAGTTGATAAACACGCCCCTTTTAAAAAGTATAGAACTTAGAACAGGTCTATCCCTGGCTTTCGGCAGAACTGTCTTCTTTACTTTCTTTTCCCCTTGTCCTGTTCAGCATTATGTCAGAAGAATTGTAGTCTGAATACCTTTGATGCCAAACAGATTTGTTTTGCCAAGGGAAGTTTTATAAATGTAAAGCTCCCCTTGATGCCAATTGATTTATTTCTGTTTACAATATATGACATGAACTGAACTGAACCGGACCGGGGGACAAGGAAAGAAGAAGAGGAAAGAAGAGGAAACAGAACAAAAATAGAAACAAAAACCAGACAACCAGCTGCTACACCTGTAAAAAACAAAACAGACAACAATCCATGGCCTATGAGGGGAATCCAGCCTTAGCGCCACCAGGAGCACCTGAAAGCAGACAAGCAGAGAAAAAACAAACACACAAACAAACAAAAACAAGCACAAGAAGCGGCAATCGCATACAACACAGCTGTGGATATAGATGACCTGAGACGACATGATAATACATCAACTGCTTAGTGACCATGCTACTGGACTAATGAATGTGTGTGTGTGTGTGTGTGTGAGAACATGCAACACCCATGGCACAGGACCTACATGATAACCGTGCTTAGTTATGAGTGTATAAGCGTACAGGGCCACAATCCACAGCCCCCCCCCAAGCAATCAGAAGCAGGCAGAGAGGGCCACAAGACCCAGGCCACCAGCAGCCCCCACAGAGCACAGAACCCAGGCAGCCCACCGCAGGGGCAACCACGCATCCACCCAGAAGACTGCAGAGGAAGCCCCAGGAGCGCCCCCAAACCCCCCGGCAGAGGCCCCACCCAATACCCAGGAGGGCCAAGCGCCCCAGACAGCCACAAAGTGGGTCAGCGCCTGCCCCAGCGCCCCTGGCCAAGTGCCCTGGGAGTCAAGACGTGCCCACAAGTGGGTGAAGTCGCGAGCAGTGGGGAGAGGCAACGCTGATGCCCCATCGGGAGAAACACAGGCAGGCCAGGCGACAGCAAGTCCCAGATCCAGGCCCAATCATTACCACACACACTTTCACGTCCCATACATCCACACATCCACACATCCTACCTCCCTCGACTCTGCTGGGGTGTAGTGCAGCGGGCACACCAAGAGGCCAGCAAACCCCCAGCCACCACAGACCCCGAACCAGCAGAACAATTAATTAATCCTCCTGGCCCCTCCTGCCCCGAGCAGACACCAGGAAGCAGGGGTGTGCGAAGAAGACCCCTCCCCTCACCCTTCTGGCTCTTCAATATTTTCTAATAGTGAGCAATTAAAATTGAGGGGCAGCCAAACTTGTAGAACTGGGAGCGCGGCACTCTGGGCAGCCTACATACCCAAAGTGCCCCGCCCACCAGATACCACTCAGTGTAACCACCCCCCAAGACCTAATGTGTGTGTGTGAGTGTGTTTGATAAGTAGTAATGTCTAAGGTGTAATTAAAACAGGGGCAGGGAACTGCAGAGTGCAACCAAAGGGGACCACCTACGTGGCCCCATCCACTACACCCCACCGAACACACACGCCCCCAAAACCCTTCATGTGTGAGTGTGTGCTGTGTACAGGAGCCAGAAGGGAGAGGGGTATGGGGATATATACCGGGGGAGCTACTCTCCCCCAGAGAGGGCAGCCAGGGACTGGCTGCAATAGGCATCCCCGCTACCTGGGAGCCAACAATGGGCAGGAGGGCCTGATGTCCACCAGGCTCGGGGCCTGCAGCGACCATATTCCGGGAGCTACTGTACCCCCAGAAGGTACCCATCCCGCCCCACCCCACTCAACCCAATCCCACCCAGGAGGACCTCTACAAAAAACAAACAAACAAACTACCCGGTCACACCAGTTGCAGCAGCCCGGGCCTGAGACCCACCATCACCCAGCAACCCACCACCACCACTATGTGATAAAACTAATCAGAGGGGACCAGAGAGAATGAAATTCAGCCAATTGATGTTTTGAGGAGGCAGACATTGTTTCCATGCTAATATAATCTAAAAGAAAATTTCTAATGAATAGTTTTCTTTGCGATACATAACACTGTGACAACCATGTGTGCTGAGTTAATTTCCATGTTGATGTTGTCTAAGTCACCCAGTATGCACAGTGTGGGGCATGCAGGGATGCTACACTTTAGCCATGTTGATAGGTCCTCACAGACTTCAAGCCAGAACTTCTGGACAGGCGCAGAAAACCACAAAGCGTGTGCATAATCATCAGGTGTGTTATCTGTGCAATGTGAGCAGATGTTTGAGTGTGTTAGACTCATCCTGAACATCCTTTGTCCTGTATAGTGTGTTCTATGAAGGATTTTGTATTGTATGAGCTGTAAATTAGGATTTCGAGTCTTTATGAAGGTGTTCAAACATATTTGTGGTTAGAAGCTATGACCAGAACTGATGGATAAATCTGCCTCCCATTTTGAGGATGGAAGAGACATTGTGTCATCTATCTTAGACAATAATTTATATATTTTTGATAGTAGTTTTGGGGTACAGATGCTTAGAAATTCTGCTACCCTAGTTGGGGGTTGTAAGTCTGGTTGGTGGAGGATATATCCATCCATCCATCCATCCATCATCTGCCGCTTATCCGGGGGTCGGGTCGCGGGGGCAGCAGCTTGAGCAGAGAAACCCAGACGTCTCTGTCCCTGGCCACTTCCTCCAGCTCTTCCGGGGGGACCCCGAGGCGTTCCCAGGCCAGCCGAGAGACATAGTCTCTCCAACGTGTCCTGGGTCTCCCCCGGGGTCTCCTCCCAGTGGGACGTGCCCGGAACACCTCCCCAGGGAGGCGCCCAAGAGGCATCCTAACCAGATGCCCGAGCCACCTCATCTGACTCCTCTCAATGCGGAGGAGCAGCGGTTCTACTCCGAGCCCCTCCCGGATGACTGAGCTTCTCACCCTATCTCTAAGGGAGAGCCCAGACACCCTGCGGAGGAAACCAATTTCGGCCGCTTGTATTCGCGATCTTGTTCTTTCGGTCACTACCCACAACTCGTGACCATAGGTGAGGATGGGAACGTAGATTGACCAGTAAGTAGAGAGCTTCGCCTTCTGGCTCAGCTCCCTCTTCACAACGACGGGTCGGTGCAGAGCCTGCAACACTGCAGGCGCCGCACCGATCCGCCCGTCAATCTCCCGCTCCATTCGTCCGTCACTCGTGAACAAGACCCCGAGATACTTGAACTCCTCCTCTTGGGGAAGGATCTCATTCCCGACCCGGAGAGAGCATTCCACCCTTTTCCGGCTGAGAACCATAGTCTCGGATTTGGAGGTGCTGATTCTCATCCCAGCCGCTTCACACTCGGCTGCGAATTACTCCAGTGAGAGCTGAAGGTCACGGCCTGACGACGCTAACAGAACCACATCATCTGCAAAAAGCAGAGACCCGATTCTGAGGTCGCCAAATGGGACACCCTCAACGCCCTGGCTCCGCCTAGAAATTCTGTCCATAAAAGTTAGGAACAGAATCGGTGACAAAGGGCAGCCCTGACGGAGTCCAACTCTCACCGGAAACGTATCCGACTTACTGCCGGCAATGCGGACCAAACTCTGGCACCGGTCATACAGAGACCGAACGGCCCCTATCAAGGGGTCCGGCACTCCATATTCCCGGAGCACCCCCCACAGGACTCCACGAGGGACACGGTCGAACGCTTTCTCCAAGTCCACAAAACACATGTAGACTGGTTGGGCGAACTCCCATGCACCCTCCAGGATCCTGCCGAGGGTATAGAGCTGGTCCACTGTTCCACGGCCAGGACGAAAGCCACACTGCATCTCCTGAATCCGAGGCTCGATTATCCGACGGATCCTCCTCTCCAATACCCCCGAATAGACCTTACCAGGGAGGCTGAGGAGTGTGATACCCCTATAGTTGGAACACACCCTCCGGTCCCCCTTTTTAAAGAGGGGGACCACCACCCCAATCTGCCAGTCCAGAGGCACTGTCCCCGATGTCCACGCGATACTGCAGAGGCGTGTCAGCCAAGACAGCCCTACAACATCCAAAGCCTTGAGAAACTCAGGACGGACCTCATCCACCCCCGGGGCCTTGCCACGAGGAGCTTTTTAACCACCTCGGCAACCTCAGCCCCAGAAATGGGAGGCCCCGTCTCCGAGCTCTCCGACTCTGCCTCTTCCGAGCACGTGTTGGTAGGATTGAGGAGTTCCTCGAAGTACTCCCCCCACCGACTCACAACATCCCTAGTTGAGGTCAGCAAAGCCCCGTCCGCACTGTAAACAGTGTTGACTGTGAGCCGCTTCCCCCCCCTGAGACGCCGGATGGTGGACCAGAATCTTTTCGAGGCCGTCCGGAAATCGTTCTCCATGGTCTCACCGAACTCCTCCCAGGCCCGAGTTTTTGCCTCAGCAACCGCCGAAGCCGCGGCCCGTCTGGCCCGTCGGTACCTATCAGCTTCTTCCAGGGTCCCACTGGCCAAAAAGGCCCGATAGGACTCCTTCTTCAGCTTGACGGCTTCCCTCACCACTGGTGTCCACCAGCAGGTTCGAGGGTTGCCGCCACGACAGGCACCGACCACCTTACGGCCACAACTCCGACCAGCTGCCTCGGCAATGGAGTCACGGAACATGGCCCATTCAATGTCCCCCACCTCAAATATGGTTGAAGCTCTGCCGGAGGTGGGAGTTAAAGCTCCTTCTGACGGGGGATTCTGACAAACGCTCCCAGCAGACCCTCACAATACGTTTGGGCCTGCCAGGTCTGATCGGCATCCTCCCCCACCAGCGGAGCCACCTCACCACCAGGTGGTGATCAGTTGACAGCTCCGCCCCTCTCTTCACCCGAGTGTCCAGGACATACGGCCGCAAGTCCGATGATACAACCACAAAGTCGATCATCGAACTGCGGCCAAGGGTGTCCTGGTGCCAAGTGCACATATGGACACCCTTATGCCTGAACATGGTGTTCGTTATGGACAGTCTATGACTGGCACAGAAGTCCAACAACATAACACCACTCTGATTCAGATCGGGGGGGCCGTTCCTCCCAATCACACCCCTCCAGGTCTCACTCTCATTGCCCACGTGAGCATTGAAGTCCCCCAGCAGAATGAGGGAGTCTCCGGTAGGAGCATTCTCCAGTGCCTCCCCCAGAGACTCCAAAAAGGGTAGGTACTCTGAACTGCTGTTTGGCGCATAGGCACAAACAACAGTCAGGACTCGTCCCCCCACCCAAGGCGGAGGGAGGCTACCCTCTCGTTCACTGGGGTAAACCCCAATGTACTGGCACACAGCCGGGGGGCAATAAGTATGCCCACACCTGCTCTGCGCCTCTCACCACGGGCAACTCCAGAGTGGAAGAGAGTCCAACCCCTCTCAAGAGTACTGGTTCCAGATCCCAAGCCGTGCGTCGAGGTGAGTCCGACTATATCTAACGGTCTGATGAAGTTTCAACAATAAACAACAAACTTTGTATTATGAGAAAGAACCAGACTCATTCTTTAGGAATCCGAAAATAAGCTCTATTTTACGAGTTATGCACGAATTCGGATTCTCCTATAAAACGAATTCCTTAACTCAAACCAAGTTAAGACTGCTTTGTCCTTCATATTTATTCATGTCTAATCAAGTTTCAATGATAAACAACGTTGTACTTTGTAGAATGAGAAAGAACTTCTTCAGCAATAAGGATCTCTCGACAAATGACGAAATACAGATTTTGCTATAAAATTAATTGCTATCAGCCTGACTTAAAACTGTTTGTCTTCCTTATTTATCCACTTCAAATCAAGTTTCAACAATTAAAAAAATTTTGTAGTTTGAGAAAGAACAACTTAATCTTGAGCAATCAGTATAAAAAGAAGGTAAGCAAAGGTGCGAATGTCAAACCATACATGATCAAAACAGGGAGCGGAGGTGTTTGGCTGAGACAAGGTGTGAATGTCCACCCATAATTAATGAAAAGCGGGCAACAAGTAGGTTCGAATGCCCAAACATACATCATCAAAAGCAGGAGTGGATATGTTCGGCTACAAGAAGGTTTGAACGTCTGACCATAGTTTGTAAAAAGCGGGTAAGAAAAGGTTCGAATGCCCGAACATACACCATCAAAGGAGGGAGCGGAGGTGTTCCGCTGTAAGAAGGTGTGAATGTCCGACCATAGTTGGTAAAAAACGGGTAAGAAAAGGTTAAAATACCCGACTGTACACAATCAGTAGCGGGTGCGGAGTTGTTCGGCTACTAAAAGGTGTGAAACTCCGACCATGGTTTGTAAAAAGCGGGTAAGAAAAGGTGCGAATGCCCGAAAATGTGTGATCAAAAGAGGGAGCGGAGGTGTTCGGCTGCAAGAAGGTGTGAATCTACACCCATAATTACTAAAAAATGGGTAAGAAAAGGTGCGAATGCCTAACTATACATAATCAAAAGCAGGAGTGGATGTGTTTGGCTCCAAGAAGGGTTGAATGTCTGACCATAGTTTGTAAAAAGCAGGTAAGAAAAGGTTTGACTGCCCGAACATACACCATCAAAAGAGGGAGCGGAGGTGTTCCGCTGTAAGAAGGTGTGAATGTCCGACCATAGTTGGTAAAAAGCGGGTAAGAAAAGGTTAAAATACCCGACTGTACACAATCAATAGCGGGAGCGGAGTTGTTCGGCTACTAAAAGATGTGAAAGTCCGACTATGGTTTGTAAAAAGCGGGTAAGAAAAGGTGCTAATGCCAGACAATGTATGATCAAAAGAGGGAGTGGTTTTCGGCTACAAGAAGGTCTGAATGTCCAACTATAATTTGTAAAAACCGGGTAAGAAAAGGCTTGAAAGCCCAACTATACACCATCATAAGCGGGAGAGGAGGTGTTCAGCTGCAAGAAGGTGTGAATGTCCACCCATAATTACTGAAAAATGGGTAAGAAAAGGTGCGAATGCCCAAACATACATCATCAAAAGCAGGAGTGGATGTGTTGGGCTACAAGAAGGTTTGAAAGTCCGACCATGGTTTGTAAAAAACGGGTAAGAAAAGGTGCGAATGCCCGACAATGTATGATCAAAAGATGGAGCGGAGGTTTTTGGCTACAAGAAGGTTTGAATGTCCGACCATAGTTTGTAAAAAGCAGGTAAGAAAAGGTTCAAATGCCTGACAATACACCATCAAAAGCGGGAGCGGAGGTGTTCCGCTGTAAGACGGTGTGAATGTCCGACCATAGTTGGTAAAAAGCGGGTAAGAAAAGGTTAAAATACCCGACTGTACACAATCAATAGCGGGAGCGGAGTTGTTCGGCTACAAGAAGGTGTGAAAGTCCAACCATGGTTTGTAAAAAGCTGCTATGAAAAGGTTTGAATGCCCTAATATATACCATCAAAAGCGGAGGCGGAGGTGTTCGGCTGCAAGAAGGTGTGAACGTCCGACCAAAGATTGTAAAAAGCAGTTAAGAAAAGGTTCGAATATCCAACCAAACATAATCAAAAGCGGGAGCAGAGCTGTTCGACTGCAAGTAGGTGTGAATGTCCAGCCATAATTACGGGTAAGAAAAGGTAGTATTGCCTGACCATACATGATCAAAACAGGGAGCTGAGGTGGTTCAGCACCAAGGTGTGAATGTCTGACTATAATTTGTAAAAACCGGGTAAGAAAAGGCTTGAAAGCCCAACTATACACCATCATAAGCGGGAGAGGAGGTGTTCAGCTGCAAGAAGGTGTGAATGTCCACCCATAATTACTGAAAAATGGGTAAGAAAAGGTGCGAATGCCCAAACATACATCATCAAAAGCAGGAGTGGATGTGTTGGGCTACAAGAAGGTTTGAAAGTCCGACCATGGTTTGTAAAAAACGGGTAAGAAAAGGTGCGAATGCCCGACAATGTATGATCAAAAGATGGAGCGGAGGTTTTTGGCTACAAGAAGGTTTGAATGTCCGACCATAGTTTGTAAAAAGCAGGTAAGAAAAGGTTCAAATGCCTGACAATACACCATCAAAAGCGGGAGAGGAGGTGTTCCGCTGTAAGACGGTGTGAATGTCTGACCATAGTTGGTAAAAAGCGGGTAAGAAAAGGTTAAAATACCCGACTGTACACAATCAATAGCGGGAGCGGAGTTGTTCGGCTACAAGAAGGTGTGAAAGTCCAACCATGGTTTGTAAAAAGCTGCTAAGAAAAGGTTTGAATGCCCTAATATATACCATCAAAAGCGGAGGCGGAGGTGTTCGGCTGCAAGAAGGTGTGAACGTCCGACCAAAGATTGTAAAAAGCAGTTAAGAAAAGGTTCGAATATCCAACCAAACATAATCAAAAGCGGGAGCAGAGCTGTTCGACTGCAAGTAGGTGTGAATGTCCAGCCATAATTACGGGTAAGAAAAGGTAGTATTGCCTGACCATACATGATCAAAACAGGGAGTTGATAGAGTAGTCAGAAAGTGCTGAGAATTTATTTATGAGTGTGATCGTGTGACTGAGAGACGTCTGTGAGTTCTGAAGGAAAAGTAATACATCATCAGCATAAAGACTTATTTTATGCTCAATATTTTGGGATTAATTACTCACAAACGGGTAAGAAAAGGTAGTATTGCCAGACCATACATGATCAAAACAGGGAGCGGAGGTGGTTCAGCTGCAAGGTGTGAATGTCTGACTATAGTTTGTAAAAAGCGGGTAAGATAAGGTGCGAATGCCCGACAATGTATGATCAAAAGAGGGAGCAGAGGTTTTCAGCTGCAAGAAGGTCTGAATGTCCACTCAAAATTCCTGAGAAATGGGTAAAAAATAGGTGCGAATGCCAAACCATACATCATGCAAAGCAGGAGTGGATGTGTTCGGCTACAAGAAGATTTGAATGTCCATCAATAATTGCTTTAAAACATTAAAGAAAATTTTCGAATATGAAACCGCACATGATCATAAGCGGGAGAGGAGTTGTTCAGCTGCAAGAAGGTGTGAATGTCCACCCATAATTACTGAAAAATGGGTAAGAAAAGGTGAAAATGCCCAACCATACATCATCAAAAGCAGGAGTGGATGTGTTCGGCTACAAGAAGGTTTGAATGTCCGAGCATAGTTTGTAAAAAGCGGGTAAGAAAAGGTTCGAATGCCCAAACATACACCATCAAAAGAGGGAGAGGAGGTGTTCCGCTGTAAGAAGGTGTGAATGTCCGACCATAGTTGGTAAAAAACGGGTAAGAAAAGGTTAAAATACCCGACTGTACACAATCAATAGCGGGAGCGGATGTGTTTGGCTACAAGAATGTGTGACAGTCCGACCATGGTTTGTAAAAAACGGGTAAGAGAAGGTGCGAATGCCCGACAATGTATGATCAAAAGAGGGAGCGGAGGTTTTCGGCTACAAGAAGGTTTGAATGTCCGACCATAGTTTGTAAAAAGCAGTTAAGAAAAGGTTCGAATGCCCGAATATATACCATCAAAAGCGGGAGCAGAGCTTTTTCGACTGCAAGTAGGTGTGAATTTCCAGCCATAATTACTCACAAACGGGTAAGGAAAGGTAGTATTGCCAGACCATACATGATCAAAACAGGGAGCTGAGGTGGTTCAGCTGCAAGGTGTGAATGTCTGACTATAGTTTGTAAAAAGCGGGTAAGACAAGGTGCGAATGCCCGACAATGTATGATCAAAAGAGGGAGTGGAGGTCTTCGGCTGCAAGGTCTGAATGTCCAACCATAATTTCTAAAAACCGGGTAAGAAAAGGCTTGAAAGCCCGACTATACACAATCAAAAGCGGGAGCGGGAGGTTTTCAGCTGCAAATCCTTCACTCAAACCAAGTGAAAACTGCTTTGTCCTTCATATTTATCAATGTCTAGATCGACTTCAACAAAGAACAACATTGTAACTTTGCAGTAAAGAAAGAGCAAATCAAAAGTTTTAGGAATCCGAGAATAAGCTTATTTTCATGAGTTCTGCACGATTATTGATTTTACTATAAATGAATGCCTTCACTCAAACTATGTTAAAACTGCTTTGTCCTTCATATTTATCAATGTCTAGATTGACTTCAACAAAGAACAACACTGGATTTTGCAGTAGAAGAAAGAGCAACACTGAAGGATCAGTAATCCGAGAATAAGCTTATTTTCATACGTTCTGCATGATTTGGGATTTTATGTATAAAATGAATTCCTTCACTCAAACCAAGTTAAAACTGCTTTGTCCTTCATATTTATCAATGTCTAGATCGACTTCAACAAAGAACAACATTGTATTTTGCAGTAGAAGAAAAAGCAACACTGAAGGATCAGTAATCCGAGAATAAGCTTCTTTTCATACGTTCTGCATGATTTGGGATTTTATGTATAAAATTAATTCCTTCACTCAAACCAAGTGAAAACTTCTTTGTCCTTCATATTTATCAATGTCTAGATTTACTTCAACAAAGAACAACATTGTATTTTGCAGTAGAAGAAATAGCAACACTGAAGGATCAGGAATCCGAAAACAAGCTTATTTTCATACGTTCTGCTTGATTTGGGATTTTGCTATAAAATTAATTCCTTCACTCAAACAAAGTGGAAACTGCTTTGTCCTTCATATTTATCAATGTCTATATCGATTTCAACAAAGAACAAGGCTGTATTTTGCAGTATAGGAAAGAGCAACACTGGAGGATCAGGAATCCGAGAATAAGCTTACTTTCATGAGTCCTGCACGATTTCGGATTTTCCTATAAAATGAATTGCTTTGCTCAAACCAAGTTAAAATTGCTTTGTCCTTCATAGTTATCCATGTCTAAAATGTATCAAGCATAAAGTTCCTCATATTACCCTGAATGAGAAAGAAGCATCCCTTTGGTTGAGCAATACGTTCCTTTTGCGGAGTTATGCATGATTTCGGATTTTGCTATAAAATTCATTCCTATTGATTGTGTACAGTCGGGTATTTTAACCTTTTCTTACCCGCTTTTTACCAACTATGGTCGGACATTCAAACCGTCTTACAGCGGAACACATCCGCTCCCGCTTTTGATGTTGTATAGTCAGGCATTTGAACCTTTTCTTACCCGCTTTTTACAAACTATGGTCGGACATTCAAACCTTCTTGTAGCCAAAAACCTCCGCTCCCTCTTTTGATCATACATTGTCGGGCATTCGCACCTTTTCTTACCCGTTTTTTACAAACCATGGTCGGACTTTCACACATTCTTGTAGCCAAACACATCCGCTCCCGCTATTGATTGTGTACAGTCGGGTATTTTAACCTTTTCTTACCCACTTTTTACGAACTATGGTCGGACATTCACACCGTCTTACAGCGGAACATCTCCGCTCCCGCTTTTGATGGTGTATAGTCAGGCATTTGAACCTTTTCTTACCCGCTTTTTACAAACTATGGTCGGACATTCAAACCTTCTTGTAGCCGAAAACCTCTGCTCCCTCTTTTGATTATACATTGTCGGGCATTCGCACCTTATCTTACCCGCTTTTTACAAACTATAGTCAGACATTCACACCTTGGTGCTGAACCACCTCAGCTCCCTGTTTTGATCATGTATGGTCTGGCAATACTACCTTTTCTTACCCGTTTGTGAGTAATTATGGCTGGACATTCACACCTACTTGCAGTCGAAAAAGCTCTGCTCCCGCTTTTGATGGTATATATTCGGGCATTCGAACCTTTTCTTAACTGCTTTTTACAAACTATGGTCGGACATTCAAACCTTCTTGTAGCCGAAAACCTCCGCTCCCTCTTTTGATCATACATTGTCGGGCATTCGCACCTTTTCTTACCCGCTTTTTACAAACCATAGTCGGACTTTCACATCTTTTAGTAGCCGAACAACTCCGCTCCCGCTATTGATTGTGTACAGTCGGGTATTTTAACCTTTTCTTACCCGCTTTTTACCAACTATGGTCGGACATTCACACCTTCTCACAGCGGAACACCTCCGCTCCCTCTTTTGATGGTGTATGTTCGGGCAGTCAAACCTTTTCTTACCTGCTTTTTACAAACTATGGTCAGACATTCAACCCTTCTTGGAGCCGAACACATCCACTCCTGCTTTTGATTATGTATAGTTGGGCATTTTCACCTTTTCTTACCCATTTTTCAGTAATTATGGGTGTACATTCACACCTTGCAGCCGAACACCTCCGCTCCCTCTTTTGATCATACATTTTCGGGCATTCGCACCTTTTCTTACCCGCTTTTTACAAACCATGGTCGGACTTTCACACCTTTTAGTAGCCGAACAACTCCGCACCCGCTACTGATTGTGTACAGTCGGGTATTTTAACCTTTTCTTACCCGTTTTTTACCAACTACGGGCGGACATTCACACCTTCTTACAGCGGAACACCTCCGCTCCCTCCTTTGATGGTGTATGTTCGGGCATTCGAACCTTTTCTTACCCGCTTTTTACAAACTATGGTCAGACGTTCAAACCTTCTTGTAGCCGAACATATCCACTCCTGCTTTTGATGATGTATGGTTGGGCATTCGAACCTACTTGTTGCCCGCTTTTCATTAATTATGGGTGGACATTCACACCTTGTCACAGCCAAACACCTCCGCTCCCTGTTTTGATCATGTATGGTTTGACATTCGCACCTTTGCTTACCCTCTTTTTATACTGATTGCTCAAGATTAAGTTGTTCTTTCTCAAACTACAAAATTTTTTTAATTGTTGAAACTTGATTTGAAGTGGATAAATAAGGAAGACAAACAGTTTTAAGTCAGGCTGATAGCAATTAATTTTATAGCAAAATCTGTATTTCGTCATTTGTCGAGAGATGCTTATTGCTGAAGAAGTTCTTTCTCATTCTACAAAGTACAACGTTGTTTATCATTGAAACTTGATTAGACATGAATAAATATGAAGGACAAAGCAGTCTTAACTTGGTTTGAGTTAAGGAATTCGTTTTATAGGAGAATCCGAATTCGTGCATAACTCGTAAAATAGAGCTTATTTTCGGGGGCATACTTATGCCCCCCGGCTGTGTGCCAGTACATTGGGGTTTACCCCAGTGAACGAGAGGGTAGCCTCCCTCCGCCTTGGGTGGGGGGACGAGTCCTGACTGTTGTTTGTGCCTATGCGCCAAACAGCAGTTCAGAGTACCTACCCTTTTTGGAGTCTCTGGGGGAGGCTCTGGAGAATGCTCCTACCGGAGACTCCCTCATTCTGCTGGGGGACTTCAATGCTCACGTGGGCAATGACAGTGAGACCTGGAGGGGTGTGATTGGGAGGAACGGCCCCCCCGATCTGAATCAGAGTGGTGTTATGTTGTTGGACTTCTGTGCCAGTCATAGACTGTCCATAACGAACACCATGTTTAGGCATAAGGGTGTCCATATGTGCACTTGGCACCAGGACACCCTTGGCCGCAGTTCGATGATCGACTTTGTGGTTGTATCATCGGACTTGCGGCCGTATGTCCTGGACACTCGGGTGAAGAGAGGGGCGGAGCTGTCAACTGATCACCACCTGGTGGTGAGGTGGCTCCGCTGGTGGGGGAGGATGCCGATCAGACCTGGCAGGCCCAAACGTATTGTGAGGGTCTGCTGGGAGCGTTTGTCAGAATCCCCCGTCAGAAGGAGCTTTAACTCCCACCTCCGGCAGAGCTTCAACCATATTTGAGGTGGGGGACATTGAATGGGCCATGTTCCGTGACTCCATTGCTGAGGCAGCTGGTCGGAGTTGTGGCCGTAAGGTGGTCGGTGCCTGTCGTGGCGGCAACCCTCGAACCTGCTGGTGGACACCAGTGGTGAGGGAAGCCGTCAAGCTGAAGAAGGAGTCCTATCGGGCCTTTTTGGCCAGTGGGACCCTGGAAGAAGGTACCGACGGGCCAGACGGGCCGCGGCTTCGGCGGTTGCTGAGGCAAAAACTCGGGCCTGGGAGGAGTTCGGTGAGACCATGGAGAACGATTTCCGGACGGCCTCGAAAAGATTCTGGTCCACCATCCGGCGTCTCAGGGGGGGGAAGCGGCTCACAGTCAACACTGTTTACAGTGGGGACGGGGCTTTGCTGACCTCAACTCGGGATGTTGTGAGTCGGTGGGGGGAGTACTTCGAGGAACTCCTCAATCCTACCAACACGTGCTCGGAAGAGGCAGAGTCGGAGAGCTCGGAGACGGGGCCTCCCATTTCTGGGGCTGAGGTTGCCGAGGTGGTTAAAAAGCTCCTCGGTGGCAAGGTCCCGGGGGTGGATGAGGTCCGTCCTGAGTTTCTCAAGAATCTGGATGTTGTAGGGCTGTCTTGGCTGACACGCCTCTGCAGTATCGCGTGGACATTGGGGACAGTGCCTCTGGACTGGCAGATTGGGGTGGTGGTCCCCCTCTTTAAAAAGGGGGACCGGAGGGTGTGTTCCAACTATAGGGGTATCACACTCCTCAGCCTCCCTGGTAAGGTCTATTCGGGGGTATTGGAGAGGAGGATCCATCGGATAATCGAGCCTCAGATTCAGGAGATGCAGTGTGGCTTTCGTCCTGGCCGTGGAACAGTGGACCAGCTCTATACCCTCGGCAGGATCCTGGAGGGTGCATGGGAGTTCGCCCAACCAGTCTACATGTGTTTTGTGGACTTGGAGAAAGCGTTCGACCGTGTCCCTCGTGGAGTCCTGTGGGGGGTGCTCCGGGAATATGGAGTGCCGGACCCCTTGATAGGGGCCGTTCGGTCTCTGTATGACCGGTGCCAGAGTTTGGTCCGCATTGCCGGCAGTAAGTCGGATACGTTTCCGGTGAGAGTTGGACTCCGTCAGGGCTGCCCTTTGTCACCGATTCTGTTCCTAACTTTTATGGACAGAATTTCTAGGCGGAGCCAGGGCGTTGAGGGTGTCCCATTTGGCGACCTCAGAATCGGGTCTCTGCTTTTTGCAGATGATGTGGTTCTGTTAGCGTCGTCAGGCCGTGACCTTCAGCTCTCACTGGAGTGATTCGCAGCCAACTGTGAAGCGGCTGGGATGAGAATCAGCACCTCCAAATCCGAGACTATGGTTCTCAGCCGGAAAAGGGTGGAATGCTCTCTCCGGGTCGGGAATGAGATCCTTCCCCAAGAGGAGGAGTTCAAGTATCTCGGGGTCTTGTTCACGAGTGACGGACGAATGGAGCGGGAGATTGACGGGCAGATCGGTGCGGCGCCTGCAGTGTTGCAGGCTCTGCACCGACCCGTCGTTGTGAAGAGGGAGCTGAGCCAGAAGGCGAAGCTCTCTACTTACTGGTCAATCTACGTTCCCATCCTCACCTATGGTCACGAGTTGTGGGTAGTGACCGAAAGAACAAGATCGTGAATACAAGCGGCCAAAATGGGTTTCCTCCGCAGGGTGTCTGGGCTCTCCCTTAGAGATAGGGTGAGAAGCTCAGTCATCCGGGAGGGGCTCGGAGTAGAACCGCTGCTCCTCCGCATTGAGAGGAGTCAGATGAGGTGGCTCGGGCATCTGGTTAGGATGCCCCCTGGGCGCCTCCCTGGGGAGGTGTTCCGGGCACGTCCCACTGGGAGGAGACCCCGGGGGAGACCCAGGACACGTTGGAGAGACTATGTCTCTCGGCTGGCCTCGGAACGCCTCGGGGTCCCCCCGGAAGAGCTGGAGGAAGTGGCCGGGGACAGAGACGTCTGGGTTTCTCTGCTCAAGCTGCTGCCCCCGCGACCCGACCCCCGGATAAGCGGCAGATGATGGATGGATGGATGGATATATCCTCCACCAACCAGACTTACAACCCCCGACTAGGGTAGCAGAATTTCTAAGCAGCTGTACCCCAAAACTACTATCAAAAATATATAAATTATTGTCTAAGATAGATGACACAATGTCTCTTCCATCCTCAAAATGGGAGGCAGATTTATCCATCAGTTCTGGTCATAGCTTCTAACCACAAATATGTTTGAACACCTTCATAAAGACTCGAAATCCTAATTTACAGCTCATACAATACAAAATCCTTCATAGAACACACTATACAGGACAAAGGATGTTCAGGATGGGTCTAACACACTCAAACATCTGCTCACATTGCACAGATAACACACCTGATGATTATGCACACGCTTTGTGGTTTTTCTGCGCCTGTCCAGAAGTTCTGGCTTGAAGTCTGTGAGGACCTATCAACATGGCTAAAGTGTAGCATCCCTGCATGCCCCACACTGTGCATACTGGGTGACTTAGACAACATCAACATGGAAATTAACTCAGCACACATGGTTGTCACAGTGTTATGTATCGCAAAGAAAACTATTCTCATGAACTGGAAAGCGAAGAACAATCTTTGTATTAACCAGTTTAGAAATTTTCTTTTAGATTATATTAGCATGGAAACAATGTCTGCCTCCTCAAAACATCAATTGGCTGAATTTCATTCTCTCTGGTCCCCTCTGATTAGTTTTATCACATAGTGGTGGTGGTGGGTTGCTGGGTGATGGTGGGTCTGCGACTGGTGTGACCGGGTGGTTTGTTTGTTTGTTTTTCGATGTTGTTTGTTTGTTTTTTGTAGAGGTCCTCCTGGGTGGGGTTGGGTTGAGTGGGGTGGGGCGGGATGGGTACCTTCTGGGGGTACAGTAGCTCCCGGAATATGGTCGCTGCAGGCCCCGAGCCTGGTGGACATCAGGCCCTCCTGCCCATTGTTGGCTCCCAGGTAGCAGGGATGCCTATTGCAGCCAGTCCCTGGCTGCCCTCTCTGGGGGAGAGTAGCTCCCCCGGTATATATCCCCATACCCCTCTCCCTTCTGGCTCCTGTACACAGCACACACTCACACATGAAGGGTTTTGGGGGCGTGTGTGTTCGGTGGGGTGTAGTGGATGGGGCCACGTAGGTGGTCCCCTTTGGTTGCACTCTGCAGTTCCCTGCCCCTGTTTTAATTACACCTTAGACATTACTACTTATCAAACACACTCACACACACACATTAGGTCTTGGGGGGTGGTTACACTGAGTGGCATCTGGTGGGCGGGGCTCTTTGGGTATGTAGGCTGCCCAGAGTGCCGCGCTCCCAGTTCTACAAGTTTGGCTGCCCCTCAATTTTAATTGCTCACTATTAGAAAATATTGAAGAGCCAGAAGGGTGAGGGGAGGGGTCTTCTTCGCACACCCCTGCTTCCTGGTGTCTGCTCGGGGCAGATGGGGCCAGGAGGATTAATTAATTGTTCTGCTGGTTCGGGGTCTGTGGTGGCTGGGGGGTTGCTGGCCCCCTGGTGTGCCCGCTGCACTATACCCCAGCAGAGTCGAGGGAGGTAGGACGTGTGGATGTATGGGACGTGAAAGTGTGTGTGGTAATGATTGGGCCTGGATCTGGGACTTGCTGTCGCCTGGCCTGCCTGTGCTTCTCCCGATGGGGCGTCAGCGTTGCCTCTCCCCACTGCTCGCAACTTCACCCACCTGTGGGCACGTCTTGACTCCCAGGACACTTGGCAAGGGGCGCTGGGGCAGGCGCTGACCCACTTTGTGGCTGTCTGGGGCGCTTTGCCCTCCTGGGTATTGGGTGGGGCCTCTGCCGGGGGGTTTGGGGGTGCTCGGGCTCCTGGGGCCCAGGTCCAGTGCACGGCCCATGTCTGGGCGGCTGGGGCCTGGCGGGGTCGGTGGGCTGTTACCCCTGGTTCCCGGAGTGCCTCTGCCCTATGCTTATGGGGGCTCTTTCTGGGGGCTTCCTCTGCAGTCTTCTGGGTGGATGCGTGGTTGCCCCTGCGGTGGGCTGCCTGGGTTCTGTGCTCTGTGGGGGCTGCTGGTGGCCTGGGTCTTGTGGCCCTCTCTGCCTGCTTCTGATTGCTTGGGGGGGGCTGTGGATTGTGGCCCTGTACGCTTATACACTCATAACTAAGCACGGTTATCATGTAGGTCCTGTGCCATGGGTGTTGCATGTTCTCACACTCACACACACACACACACATTCATTAGTCCAGTAGCATGGTCGCTAAGCAGTTGATGTATTATCATGTCGTCTCAGGTCATCTATATCCACAGCTGTGTTGTATGCGATTGCCGCTTCTTGTGCTTGTTTTTGTTTGTTTGTGTGTTTGTTTTTTCTCTGCTTGTCTGCTTTCAGGTGCTCCTGGTGGCGCTAAGGCTGGATTCCCCTCAGAGGCCATGGATTGTTGTCTGTTTTGTTTTTACAGGTGTAGCAGCTGGTTGTCTGGTTTTTGTTTCTATTTTTGTTCTGTTTCCTCTTCTTTCCTCTTCTTCTTTCCTTGTCCCCCGGTCCGGTTCAGTTCAGTTCATGTCATATATTGTAAACAGAAATAAATAAATGGGCATCAAGGGGAGCTTTACATTTATAAAACTTCCCTTGGCAAAGCAAATCTGTTTGGCATCAAAGGTATTCAGACTACAATTCTTCTGACATAATGCTGAACAGGACAAGGGGAGAAAAAAAAAAAGTAAAGAAGACAGTTCTGCCGAAAGTCAGGGACTAGACCTCTTCTAAGTTCTATACTTTTTAAAAGGGGCATGTTTATCAACTATGGAATTAGAAGATTTACAAAAATGGTCAAGTGCTAGATCTTCATCTGAGATTTTAACAGTGTCATATAACTATTCAACAGATCAGTTAAAAAAAAGCCTGCTCATGGAGATGTTTCAGGATCTGGATACCAAGCGTGGACCTAATGTTTTCATTTTTGCAATTCTGATACAGGCTATTGAGCAGTGATAACTAACACCAAGTTCAGATACTGCGGATATTCTACCTTTGATTTGTTAAGATTGAGCCACTCAGGGACAACCTTGAAGGATCTCTTTGGTTTTGTAGGATCAGTAATTACCTGAGAAAGGTTGATATTGGTACACACCTTTTTTAAATGATCAGAGGCAGAGTTCAACTTGTTTAAATTAAAATTGCCACACAGAGATTGGGTTTAGGCCACATGCACACAGAATGACATCAACAAATATAAGAAATATTAAACATTTACACATAGATTTTTGAATACATGTAGAGGAATGATACTTTGAAATGTGCTCATTGCGGAGTTATGATCAGTTGAGTAATGAAGGTTGAACTATATGGGAAAGAGGTTCTATTCCCAGCATCATGATGGACACTCCTGATATAGAAGGTTTCGCTAACGCATTGGAATTGTTTTACTATTTTCATATGCATGTGCAATGAAGAATTGCTTGCTGCTGATAAATGCAAAGAAGAACCACTTACACATAGATGCTCACATATAGGTTGCTGAATGCAATGAAGACCTGCTTATCCAGTAAAGTTCAATGTCAATGTGTAATATTCAATTAGGATTTGCAAAACAGTGAAGTTAAACAATGAATGGGTCCATAGTCGGTATGAGAAGACTACAGGAATATTTACCTGGGTGTACGTTCAAACAGAGATGAGAAAATCGCGATAAATAATTGTTTGTTTGTTTGTTAGTATGTATATGAATGTTATGTGTATAAACTGTGTTGAGTTATAGTTACTCAGTAGTGTCTCAGTGAAACAACCGACGGGGGATGCCTTGCGGTGACAACAAAAGCATTGTTTTACTGATCAGTCAAGTTGCTCCAGTGTACTCCATACAAACTGGTTGGCTACTGAAGGGATAGAAAATGGGGAATTCTTGTTTTAAAGCAAACAAGGAATTAGATGGGAAAAATACATGTTTTAACGGGACCCAGACAATATTAAATACTCAGACAGATGGGAGAAGAAGTGTAGTTTTGTAGGAAATCACAAAATTATTACATAGAATTAGTGAAATCAATTGAAGAATGCCTTTCTGAAGAGCTGTTTACCACAGATGAGCAGCTTTGCGACCAAGCACATTGTAGATCGCTTTACTGCCGAAATGATCTAATTTAATGGATTGGTTTAGACATGCATAACAGCATTTTAAGAACAAAGAGAGAAACAAAAAGGGACAACGCTTCATGGTGGAAGGTGATGTATAAATAAAAGTGTATATGATGAAGGGGGTGGCAACACCCATTCCGAAATCCCGCCATTCCGACATCCCGCTATTCCGACATCCCACCATTCCGACATACCACCATTCCGACATACCACCATTCCGACATGCAAACGTCCCACCAATCCGACGTTCAAATGTCCCACCATTCCGACAAGGCTTTCTGTATAAGGAAATGTGTGTTACTCAACAGGTGAGTCCCTTCTTTCTGTTCATGCAATTTATATGTTTAACACATGTTTATAGACAAGCGTTATTAAAAACACAAAGTCTCGGCAACTGGAGGAGGAGAAGCAGTCCGCGGTGGTTTTCAATCACACACTCCAATGCCACTTGTTTCAACTTCCGAAAATTTAATCCAGGAAAAAAAGGCTTACAAACATGGACCAAAACGGCTCCATAACACGCACAAAAATCCAAAAGAAACGAAAATTAACTAAAAGAAAGCAAATAAACAGTATGAAGTGGTCAAAATTGGTTTTACGCATGCCTATGTGCGTCTGGCACATGCGTCTTCGGGCTCTCCCACATTAGTTTGTGGATGAAAGCTATATGTTCAGCTGTAATGTCATGTAAAAACAATCTCTACATGACATTTACTCCCAGGTGTGACCAGTTACGTCCTTAAGATATCAACAGGCTGTATAAAGCCTTGCGCAACGGCTGTGTGTTTGTGCCAAATGCGCAAAGCCCATCCGCGCTTCCCAAAATTGGAGCGAGTACTCATAAATCACGTGAATAACATGAATAAACGGTTTTACTGCATTTTGTTGTGTTTTATACGTTCTATGCTGTCATTTCTCTCTTCTCCTATTGGCAAGGCAAGGCAGAGTGCTCGCAACTGTGTCCTGTGCCGTAGCCGTGATATCTGTTATTGCAATTATTACTTTTGCATATGATGACAGCGTGCAAAAGACGCATGGGCTCTGTGGAGAGCTCCGCTCCAGCTGGCTGCTGTGACAGCTCACTGACACTGTATTTCTGCTTAATCAGTTTCAGTCTCGCCAGAGTTACATTAATATCTGTATTTTTATATTTGAAATTCAGGGGATTTTGATAATAGATTATTAAAGTTTGTTTGCGAGGCTGTGGCCTCTGCATGTGCAAAGCTTGTGCGCCAAACTTTAGGGCGTATTTGCGCCGGCATATCGTTAGTGCAAAATGTTTTGGGTAAAAAATAGGCTATTAAAAGGAACTGTCGGAATGGCGGTATGTTAAAAAAAACAAAAAACATACCGCCATTCCGACCATAGGAGGAAAAAAGTGTCGGAATGGTGGGACGTTTGATAAAAAATTAAGTGTCGCCATTCCGACAATTGGAGACCCATGTCGGAATGGCGAGATGTCGGAATGGCAGCATGTAACCATGATGAAGGAGAGACCATTTGAGCAGCACAGCCATTTCGCAGCACAGGGACAGCAGTCCAAGTTACAGGATCTCCCACGTGGTATCACCTGTCACATTGTGTCAAGGCATCAAAAGAAGAAAAAATCACCAAACTCAAGGACAAAAAGACGAAGACGCCGGTGAACGAAGAGAGAGTACTGACAAACCAGAAATACAAAAGGATTCTCGATATCAAGATCCAGAAGAAGAGGCTAACAATGCCACGAACACTTACGATGCTGGGAATGATGCCAGCAATGAACAGAGAAGAAGATTCAGTGTCATCAATCTGCATCACGTGCCTCTAATGAGGGGGTGAATATAGAATCCTCAACGATTACAACGTCTCTGGGAACTGTGACAAAAACAAGGTTTAAACCATTTTGATATATATTGTAACCTATTGGCTAAGGAATAGTGCTGAAAATGAGGTAAATCTAATCCACCATTGTCCTTGGTCTTCTGTAGGGTTTTTAAACTAATACGTGGTGGTTTGTTTTTCCACAGAAATTTGGAGATGCATGAATCTAGTTACTTAAACCAAGTAGCAGATGGTTTTATGGGGATCATTGAGAACAAATAGTTAACTTTTGGTAGTATCATCATTTTAATGGATGTAATTCTCCCCATAAGTGATATAGGTAAGGACTTCCAACGAGAGAGATCGTCCTCTACTGTCTTTAATAATTGCACATAATTTAGCTTTGTTAGCTCTGAGAGCCTGGAGGAAATGTTTATGCCTAAATATCTAATATTTCCTGACTGTAAAGTGATCGCAGGTATATTATGGACCCTACAGTTAATGGGCAGAACTGTGGTCTTAGACCAGTTGATAGAGTAGTCAGAAAGTGTTGAGAATTTATTCTTGAGTGTGATCGTGTGAGTGAGAGACGTCTGTGAGTTCTGAAGGAAAAGTAATACATCATCAGCATAAAGACTTATTTTATGCTCAATATTTTGGGATTAATTACTCACAAACGGGTAAGAAAAGGTAGTATTGCCAGACCATACATGATCAAAAAAGGGAGCGGAGGTCGTTCAGCTGCAAGAAGGTGTGAATGTCCAACTAAAGTTTATAAAAAGCGGGTAAGACAAGGTGCGAATGCCCGACAATGCATGATCAAAAGAGGGAGCGGAGGTTTTCGGCTGCAAGAAGGTCTGAATGTCCACCCATAATTGCTGAAAATGGGTAAAAAAAGGGTGCGAATGCCCAACCATACATCATCAAAAGCAGGAGTGGATGTGTTCGGCTAGAAGAAGGTTTGAATGTCCAACCATAGTTTGTAAAAAGCGGGTAAGAAAAGGTTCGAATGCCCAAACATAGACCATCAAAAGAGGGAGCGGAGGTGTTCCGCTGTAAGAAGGTGTAAATGTCCGACCATAGTTGGTAAAAAGCGGGTAAGAAAAGGTTAAAATACCCGACTGTACACAATCAATAGCGGGAGCGGAGTTGTTCGGCTACAAGAAGGTGTGAAAGTCCGACCACGGTTTGTAAAAAGCGGGTAAGAAAAGGTTCGAATGCCCGAATATATACCATCAAAAGTGGAAGTGGAGGTGTTCGGCTGCAAGAAGGTGTGAACGTCCGACCAAAGTTTGTAAAAAGCAGTTAAGAAAAGGTTCGAATATCCAACCAAACATAATCAAAAGCGGGAGCAGAGCTGTTCGACTGCAAGTAGGTGTGAATGTCTGATCATAATTTGCAAAAAACTGATGAGAAAGGGTGAGAATGCCCGGCTATACACCATCAAATGCGGGAGCGGAAGTGTTCGGCTGTGAGTAGGTGTGAATGTCCGACCATAATTGCTGAAAAATGTGTTAGAAGAGACTAGAATGACGGACAATACATCATCAAAAGCGGGAGAGGTGGTGTTCGGCTGCAAGTAGGTGTGAATGTCCAGCCATAATTACTCACAAATGGGTAAGAAAAGGTAGTATTGCCACACCATACATGATCAAAACAGGGAGCGGAGGTGGTTCAGCTGCAAGGTGTGAATGTCTGACTAAAGTTTGTAAAAAGCGGGTAAGACAAGGTGCGAATGCCCGACAATGTATGATCAAAAGAGGGAGCAGAGGTGTTCAGCTGCAAGAAGGTCTGAATGTCCACCAATAATTACTGAAAAATGGGTAAGAAAAGGTGCGAATGCCCAACCATACATCATCAAAAGCAGGAGTGGATGTGTTCGGCTACAAGAAGGTTTGAATGTCCGACCAAAGTTTGTAAAAAGCAGGTAAGAAAAGGTGAAAATACCCGACTGTACACAATCAAAAGAGGGGGCGGAGTTGTTCAGCAACAAAGAGTGAAAGTCTGACCATGCTTTGTAAAAAGTGGGTAAGAAAAGGTTTGTATGCCCGAATATACAACATCAAAAGCAGAAGCGGAGGTGTTCGGCTGCTTGGAAGTTTGAACGTCCTACCAAAGTTTGTAAAAAGCAGTTAAGAAAAGTTTCGAATATCCAACCAAACATAATCAAAAGCGGGAGCAGAGCTGTTCGACTGCAAGTAGGTGTGAATGTCAGATCATAATTTGCAAAAAGCTGATGAGAAAGGGTGAGAATGCCCGACTATACACCATCAAATGCGGGAGCGGAGTTGTTCGGCTGTGAGTAGGTGTGAATCTCCGAGCATATTTTGTAAAAAGGGGGTAAGAATAGATTCGAATGCCCGAACATACACTATCAAAAGAGGGAGCGGAGGTGTTCCGCTGTAAGAAGGTGTGAATCTCCGAGCATAGTTGGTAAAAAACGGGTAAGAAAAGGTTAAAATACCCGACTGTACACAATCAATAGCGGGAGCGGAGTTGTTCGGCTACAAGAAGGTGTGAAAGTCCAACCATCGTTTGTAAAAAGCTGGTAAGAAAAGGTTCGAATGCCCGAATATATACCATCAAAAGCGGAAGTGGAGGTGTTCGGCTGCAAGAAGGTGTGAACGTCCGACCAAAGTTGGCAAAAAGCAGTAAAGAAAAGGTTCGAATATCCAACCAAACATAATCAAAAGCGGGAGCAGAGCTGTTCGACTGCAAGTAGGTGTGAATGTCCAGCCATAATTACTCACAAACGGGTAAGAAAAGGTAGTATTGCCAGACCATACATGATCAAAACAGGGAGCTGAGGTTGTTCAGCATCAAGGTGTGAATGTCTGACTATAGTTTGTACAAAGCGGGTAAGATAAGGTGCGAATGCCCGACAATGTATAATCAAAAGAGGGAGCAGAGGTTTTCGGCTACAAGAAGGTTTGAATGTCCAACCATAGTTTGTAAAAAGCGGGTAAGAAAAGGTTCAAATGCCTGACTATACACCATCAAAAGCAGGAGCGGAGATGTTCCGCTGTAAGACGGTGTGAATGTCCGACCATAGTTGGTAAAAAGCGGGTAAGAAAAGGTTAAAATACCCGACTGTACACAATCAATAGCGGGAGCGGAGTTGTTCGGCTACAAGAAGGTGTGAAAGTCCAACCATCGTTTGTAAAAAGCTGGTAAGAAAAGGTTCGAATGCCCGAATATATACCATCAAAAGCGGAAGCGGAGGTGTTCGGCTGCAAGAAGGTGTGAACGTCCGACCAAAGTTGGCAAAAAGCAGTAAAGAAAAGGTTCGAATATCCAACCAAACATAATCAAAAGCGGGAGCAGAGCTGTTCGACTGCAAGTAGGTGTGAATGTCCAGCCATAATTACTCACAAACGGGTAAGAAAAGGTAGTATTGCCAGACCATACATGATCAAAACAGGGAGCTGAGGTTGTTCAGCATCAAGGTGTGAATGTCTGACTATAGTTTGTACAAAGCGGGTAAGATAAGGTGCGAATGCCCGACAATGTATAATCAAAAGAGGGAGCAGAGGTTTTCGGCTACAAGAAGGTTTGAATGTCCAACCATAGTTTGTAAAAAGCGGGTAAGAAAAGGTTCAAATGCCTGACTATACACCATCAAAAGCGGGAGCGGAGATGTTCCGCTGTAAGACGGTGTGAATGTCCGACCATAGTTGGTAAAAAGCGGGTAAGAAAAGGTTAAAATACCCGACTGTACACAATCAATAGCGGGAGCGGAGTTGTTCGGCTACAAGAAGGTGTGAAAGTCCAACCATCGTTTGTAAAAAGCTGGTAAGAAAAGGTTCGAATGCCCGAATATATACCATCAAAAGCGGAAGCGGAGGTGTTCGGCTGCAAGAAGGTGTGAACGTCCGACCAAAGTTGGCAAAAAGCAGTAAAGAAAAGGTTCGAATATCCAAACATAATTAAAAGCGAGAGAGATTGTGTTCAGCTGCAAGTAGGTGTGAATATCCAGCCATAATTACTCACAAACGGGTAAGAAAATGTAGTATTGCCAGACCATACATGATCAAAACAGGGAGCGGAGGTGGTTTAGCTGCAAAAAGGGGTGAATGTCCAACTAAAGTTCAAATATATTAACAAAAGCGGGAGGAGAGGTCTTCGGATTAGAGTGGTTGAGAATTTCCAACCATAATCTATAAAATGTGGTGAAAAAAAAAGGTGTGAAGGAATGAATTTTATAGCAAAATCCGAAATCATGTATAACTCCGCAAAAGGAACGTATTGCTCAACCAAAGGGATGCTTCTTTCTCATTCAGGGTAATATGAGGAACTTTATGCTTGATACATTTTAGACACGGATAACTATGAAGGACAAAGCAATTTTAACTTGGTTTGAGCAAAGCAATTCATTTTATAGGAAAATCCGAAATCGTGCAGGACTCATGAAAGTAAGCTTTTTCTCGGATTCCTGATCCTCCAGTGTTGCTATTTCCTATACTACAAAATACAGCCTTGTTCTTTGTTGAAATTTATATAGACATTGATAAATATGAAGAACAAAGCAGTTTCCACTTTGTTTGAGTGAAGGAATTAATTTTATAGCAAAATCCCAAATCAAGCAGAACGTATGAAAATAAGCTTATTCTCGGATTCCTGATCCTTCAGTGTTGCTATTTCTACTACTGCAAAATACAATGATGTTCTTTGTTGAAGTAAATCTAGACATTGATAAATATGAAGGACAAAGAAGTTTTCACTTGGTTTGAGTGAAGGAATTCATTTTATACATAAAATCCCAAATCATGCAGAACGTATGAAAATAAGCTTATTCTCGGATTCCTGATCCTTCAGTGTTGCTTTTTCTTCTACTGCAAAATACAATGTTGTTCTTTGTTGAAGTCAATCTAGACATTGATAAATATGAAGGACAAAGCAGTTTTAACTTGGTTTGAGTGAAGGAATTCATTTTATACATAAAATCCCAAATCATGCAGAACGTATGAAAATAAGCTTATTCTCGGATTACTGATCCTTCAGTGTTGCTCTTTCTACTGCAAAATCCAGTGTTGTTCTTTGTTGAAGTCAATCTAGACATTGATAAATATGAAGGACAAAGCAGTTTTAACATAGTTTGAGTGAAGGCATTCATTTATAGTAAAATCAATAATCGTGCAGAACTCATGAAAATAAGCTTATTCTCGGATTCCTAAAACTTTTGATTTGCTCTTTCTTTACTGCAAAGTACAATGTTGTTCTTTGTTGAAGTCGATCTAGACATTGATAAATATGAAGGACAAAGCAGTTTTCACTTGGTTTGAGTGAAGGATTTGCAGCTGAAAACCTCCCGCTCCCGCTTTCGATTGTTTATAGTCGGGCTTTCGAGCCTTTTCTTACCCGGTTTTTAGAAATTATGGTTGGACATTCAGACCTTGCAGCCGAAGACCTCCACTCCCTCTTTTGATCATACATTGTCGGGCATTCGCACCTTGTCTTACCCGCTTTTTACAAACTATAGTCAGACATTCACACCTTGCAGCTGAACCACCTCAGCTCCCTGTTTTGATCATGTATGGTCTGGCAATACTACCTTTCCTTACCCGTTTGTGAGTAATTATGGCTGGACATTCACACCTACTTGCAGTCGAACAGCTCTGCTCCCGCTTTTGATGGTATATATTCGGGCATTCGAACCTTTTCTTAGCAGCTTTTTACAAACCATGGTTGAACTTTCACACCTTCTTGTAGCCGAACAACTCCGCTCCCGCTTTTGATGGTGTATAGTCAGGCATTTGAACCTTTTCTTACCCGCTTTTTACTAACTATGGTCGGACATTCAAACCTTCTTGTAGCCGAAAACCTCCGCTCCCTCTTTTGATCATACATTGTCGGGCATTCGCACCTTTTCTTACCCGTTTTTTACAAACCATGGTCGGACTTTCAAACCTTCTTGTAGCCCAACACATCCACTCCTGCTTTTGATGATGTATGTTTGGGCATTCGCACCTTTTCTTACCCATTTTTCAGTAATTATGGGTGGACATTCACACCTTCTTGCAGCTGAACACCTCCTCTCCCGCTTATGATGGTGTATAGTCGGGCTTTCAAGCCTTTTCTTACCCGGTTTTTACAAATTATAGTTGGACATTCAGACCTTCTTACAGCCGAAAACCTCCACTCCCTCTTTTGATCATACATTGTCGGGCATTAGCACCTTTTCTTACCCGCTTTTTACAAACCATAGTTGGACTTTCACATCTTTTAGTAGCCGAACAACTCCGCTCCCGCTATTGATTGTGTACAGTCGGGTATTTTAACCTTTTCTTACCCGCTTTTTACCAACTATGGTCGGACATTCACACCTTCTTACAGCGGAACACCTCCGCTCCCTCTTTTGATGGTGTATATTCGGGCAGTCAAACCTTTTCTTACCTGCTTTTTACAAACTATGGTCAGACATTCAACCCTTCTTGGAGCCAAACACATCCACTCTTGCTTTTGATTATGTATAGTTAGGCATTCGCACCTTTTCTTACCCATTTTTCAGTAATTATGGGTGTACATTCACACCTTCTTGCAGCCGAACACCTCCGCTCCCTCTTTTGATCATACATTTTCGGGCATTCGCACCTTTTCTTACCCGCTTTTTACAAACCATGGTCGGACTTTCACACCTTTTAGTAGCCGAACAACTCCGCACCCGCTACTGATTGTGTACAGTCGGGTATTTTAACCTTTTCTTACCCGTTTTTTACCAACTATGGTCGGACATTCACACCTTCTTACAGCGGAACACCTCCGCTCCCTCCTTTGATGGTGTATGTTCGGGCATTCTAACCTTTTCTTACCCGCTTTATACAAACTATGGTCAGACGTGCAAACCTTCTTGTAGCCGAACATATCCACTCCTGCTTTTGATGATGTATGGTTGGGCATTCGAACCTACTTGTTGCCCGCTTTTCATTAATTATGGGTGGACATTCACACCTTGTCTCAGCCAAACACCTCCGCTCCCTGTTTTGATCATGTATGGTTTGACATTCGCACCTTTGCTTACCTTCTTTTTATACTGATTGCTCAAGATTAAGTTGTTCTTTCTCAAACTACAAAATTTTTTTAATTGTTGAAACTTGATTTGAAGTGGATAAATAAGGAAGACAAACAGTTTTAAGTCAGGCTGATAGCAATTAATTTTATAGCAAAATCTGTATTTCGTCATTTGTCGAGAGATGCTTATTGCTGAAGAAGTTCTTTCTCATTCTACAAAGTACAACGTTGTTTATCATTGAAACTTGATTAGACATGAATAAATATGAAGGACAAAGCAGTCTTAACTTGGTTTGAGTTAAGGAATTCGTTTTATAGGAGAATCCGAATTCGTGCATAACTCGTAAAATAGAGCTTATTTTCGGATTCCTAAAGAATGAGTCTGGTTCTTTCTCATAATACAAAGTTTGTTGTTTATTGTTGAAACTTGATCAGACCGTTAGATATAGTCGGACTCACCTCGACGCACGGCTTGGGATCTGGAACCAGTACTCTTGAGAGGGGTTGGACTCTCTTCCACTCTGGAGTTGCCCGTGGTGAGAGGCGCAGAGCAGGTGTGGGCATACTTATTGCCCCCCGGCTGTGTGCCAGTACATTGGGGTTTACCCCAGTGAACGAGAGGGTAGCCTCCCTCCGCCTTGGGTGGGGGGACGAGTCCTGACTGTTGTTTGTGCCTATGCGCCAAACAGCAGTTCAGAGTACCTACCCTTTTTGGAGTCTCTGGGGGAGGCACTGGAGAATGCTCCTACCGGAGACTCCCTCATTCTGCTGGGGGACTTCAATGCTCACATGGGCAATGACAGTGAGACCTGGAGGGGTGTGATTGGGAGGAACGGCCCCCCCGATCTGAATCAGAATGGTGTTATGTTGTTGGACTTCTGTGCCAGTCATAGACTGTCCATAACGAACACCATGTTCAGGCATAAGGGTGTCCATATGTGCACTTGGCACCAGGACACCCTTGGCCGCAGTTCGATGATCGACTTTGTGGTTGTATCATCGGACTTGCGGCCGTATGTCCTGGACACTCGGGTGAAGAGAGGGGCGGAGCTGTCAACTGATCACCACCTGGTGGTGAGTTGGCTCCGCTGGTGGGGGAGGATGCCGATCAGACCTGGCAGGCCCAAACGTATTGTGAGGGTCTGCTGGGAGCGTTTGTCAGAATCCCCCGTCAGAAGGAGCTTTAACTCCCACCTCCAGCAGAGCTTCAACCATATTTGAGGTGGGGGACATTGAATGGGCCATGTTCCGTGACTCCATTGCCGAGGCAGCTGGTCGGAGTTGTGGCCGTAAGGTGGTCGGTGCCTGTCGTGGCGGCAACCCTCGAACCTGCTGGTGGATACCAGTGGTGAGGGAAGCCGTCAAGCTGAAGAAGGAGTCCTATCGGGCCTTTTTGGCCAGTGGGACCCTGGAAGAAGCTGATAGGTACCGACGGGCCAGACGGGCCGCGGCTTTGGCGGTTGCTGAGGCAAAAACTCGGGCCTGGGAGGAGTTCGGTGAGACCATGGAGAACGAATTCCGGACGGCCTCGAAAAGATTCTGGTCCACCATCCGGCGTCTCAGGGGGGGGAAGCGGCTCACAGTCAACACTGTTTACAGTGCGGACGGGGCTTTGCTGACCTCAACTAGGGATGTTGTGAGTCGGTGGGGGGAGTACTTCGAGGAACTCCTCAATCCTACCAACACGTGCTCGGAAGAGGCAGAGTCGGAGAGCTCGGAGACGGGGCCTCCCATTTCTGGGGCTGAGGTTGCCGAGGTGGTTAAAAAATTCCTCGGTGGCAAGGCCCCGGGGGTGGATGAGGTCCGTCCTGAGTTTCTCAAGGCTCTGGATGTTGTAGGGCTGTCTTGGCTGACACGCCTCTGCAGTATCGCGTGGACATCGGGGACAGTGCCTCTGGACTGGCAGATTGGGGTGGTGGTCCCCCTCTTTAAAAAGGGGGACCGGAGGGTGTGTTCCAACTATAGGGGTATCACACTCCTCAGCCTCCCTGGTAAGGTCTATTCGGGGGTATTGGAGAGGAGGATCCGTCGGATAATCGAGCCTCAGATTCAGGAGATGCAGTGTGGCTTTCGTCCTGGCCGTGGAACAGTGGACCAGCTCTATACCCTCGGCAGGATCCTGGAGGGTGCATGGGAGTTCGCCCAACCAGTCTACATGTGTTTTGTGGACTTGGAGAAAGCGTTCGACCGTGTCCCTCGTGGAGTCCTGTGGGGGGTGCTCCGGGAATATGGAGTGCCGGACCCCTTGATAGGGGCCGTTCGGTCTCTGTATGACCGGTGCCAGAGTTTGGTCCGCATTGCCGGCAGTAAGTCGGATACGTTTCCGGTGAGAGTTGGACTCCGTCAGGGCTGCCCTTTGTCACCGATTCTGTTCCTAACTTTTATGGACAGAATTTCTAGGCGGAGCCAGGGCGTTGAGGGTGTCCCATTTGGCGACCTCAGAATCGGGTCTCTGCTTTTTGCAGATGATGTGGTTCTGTTAGCGTCGTCAGGCCGTGACCTTCAGCTCTCACTGGAGTGATTCGCAGCCGAGTGTGAAGCGGCTGGGATGAGAATCAGCACCTCCAAATCCGAGACTATGGTTCTCAGCCGGAAAAGGGTGGAATGCTCTCTCCGGGTCGGGAATGAGATCCTTCCCCAAGAGGAGGAGTTCAAGTATCTCGGGGTCTTGTTCACGAGTGACGGACGAATGGAGCGGGAGATTGACGGGCGGATCGGTGCGGCGCCTGCAGTGTTGCAGGCTCTGCACCGACCCGTCGTTGTGAAGAGGGAGCTGAGCCAGAAGGCGAAGCTCTCTACTTACTGGTCAATCTACGTTCCCATCCTCACCTATGGTCACGAGTTGTGGGTAGTGACCGAAAGAACAAGATCGTGAATACAAGCGGCCAAAATGGGTTTCCTCCGCAGGGTGTCTGGGCTCTCCCTTAGAGATAGGGTGAGAAGCTCAGTCATCCGGGAGGGGCTCGGAGTAGAACCGCTGCTCCTCCGCATTGAGAGGAGTCAGATGAGGTGGCTCGGGCATCTGGTTAGGATGCCCCCTGGGCGCCTCCCTGGGGAGGTGTTCCGGGCACGTCCCACTGGGAGGAGACCCCGGGGGAGACCCAGGACACGTTGGAGAGACTATGTCTCTCGGCTGGCCTCGGAACGCCTCGGGGTCCCCCCGGAAGAGCTGGAGGAAGTGGCCGGGGACAGAGACGTCTGGGTTTCTCTGCTCAAGCTGCTGCCCCCGCGACCCGACCCCCGGATAAGCGGCAGATGATGGATGGATGGATGGATATATCCTCCACCAACCAGACTTACAACCCCCGACTAGGGTAGCAGAATTTCTAAGCAGCTGTACCCCAAAACTACTATCAAAAATATATAAATTATTGTCTAAGATAGATGACACAATGTCTCTTCCATCCTCAAAATGGGAGGCAGATTTATCCATCAGTTCTGGTCATAGCTTCTAACCACAAATATGTTTGAACACCTTCATAAAGACTCGAAATCCTAATTTACAGCTCATACAATACAAAATCCTTCATAGAACACACTATACAGGACAAAGGATGTTCAGGATGGGTCTAACACACTCAAACATCTGCTCACATTGCACAGATAACACACCTGATGATTATGCACACGCTTTGTGGTTTTTCTGCGCCTGTCCAGAAGTTCTGGCTTGAAGTCTGTGAGGACCTATCAACATGGCTAAAGTGTAGCATCCCTGCATGCCCCACACTGTGCATACTGGGTGACTTAGACAACATCAACATGGAAATTAACTCAGCACACATGGTTGTCACAGTGTTATGTATCGCAAAGAAAACTATTCTCATGAACTGGAAAGCGAAGAACAATCTTTGTATTAACCAGTTTAGAAATTTTCTTTTAGATTATATTAGCATGGAAACAATGTCTGCCTCCTCAAAACATCAATTGGCTGAATTTCATTCTCTCTGGTCCCCTCTGATTAGTTTTATCACATAGTGGTGGTGGTGGGTTGCTGGGTGATGGTGGGTCTGCGACTGGTGTGACCGGGTGGTTTGTTTGTTTGTTTTTCGATGTTGTTTGTTTGTTTTTTGTAGAGGTCCTCCTGGGTGGGGTTGGGTTGAGTGGGGTGGGGCGGGATGGGTACCTTCTGGGGGTACAGTAGCTCCCGGAATATGGTCGCTGCAGACCCCGAGCCTGGTGGACATCAGGCCCTCCTGCCCATTGTTGGCTCCCAGGTAGCAGGGATGCCTATTGCAGCCAGTCCCTGGCTGCCCTCTCTGGGGGAGAGTAGCTCCCCCGGTATATATCCCCATACCCCTCTCCCTTCTGGCTCCTGTACACAGCACACACTCACACATGAAGGGTTTTGGGGGCGTGTGTGTTCGGTGGGGTGTAGTGGATGGGGCCACGTAGGTGGTCCCCTTTGGTTGCACTCTGCAGTTCCCTGCCCCTGTTTTAATTACACCTTAGACATTACTACTTATCAAACACACTCACACACACACATTAGGTCTTGGGGGGTGGTTACACTGAGTGGCATCTGGTGGGCGGGGCTCTTTGGGTATGTAGGCTGCCCAGAGTGCCGCGCTCCCAGTTCTACAAGTTTGGCTGCCCCTCAATTTTAATTGCTCACTATTAGAAAATATTGAAGAGCCAGAAGGGTGAGGGGAGGGGTCTTCTTCGCACACCCCTGCTTCCTGGTGTCTGTTCGGGGCAGATGGGGCCAGGAGGATTAATTAATTGTTCTGCTGGTTCGGGGTCTGTGGTGGCTGGGGGGTTGCTGGCCCCCTGGTGTGCCCGCTGCACTATACCCCAGCAGAGTCGAGGGAGGTAGGACGTGTGGATGTATGGGACGTGAAAGTGTGTGTGGTAATGATTGGGCCTGGATCTGGGACTTGCTGTCGCCTGGCCTGCCTGTGCTTCTCCCGATGGGGCGTCAGCGTTGCCTCTCCCCACTGCTCGCGACTTCACCCACCTGTGGGCACGTCTTGACTCCCAGGACACTTGGCAAGGGTTGCTGGGGCAGGCGCTGATCCACTTTGTGGCTGTCTGGGGCGCTTTGCCCTCCTGGGTATTGGGTGGGGCCTCTGCCGGGGGGTTTGGGGGTGCTCGGGCTCCTGGGGCCCAGGTCCAGTGCACGGCCCATGTCTGGGCGGCTGGGGCCTGGCGGGGTCGGTGGGCTGTTACCCCTGGTTCCCGGAGTGCCTCTGCCCTATGCTTATGGGGGCTCTTTCTGGGGGCTTCCTCTGCAGTCTTCTGGGTGGATGCGTGGTTGCCCCTGCGGTGGGCTGCCTGGGTTCTGTGCTCTGTGGGGGCTGCTGGTGGCCTGGGTCTTGTGGCCCTCTCTGCCTGCTTCTGATTGCTTGGGGGGGGCTGTGGATTGTGGCCCTGTACGCTTATACACTCATAACTAAGCACGGTTATCATGTAGGTCCTGTGCCATGGGTGTTGCATGTTCTCACACTCACACACACACACACACATTCATTAGTCCAGTAGCATGGTCGCTAAGCAGTTGATGTATTATCATGTCGTCTCAGGTCATCTATATCCACAGCTGTGTTGTATGCGATTGCCGCTTCTTGTGCTTGTTTTTGTTTGTTTGTGTGTTTGTTTTTTCTCTGCTTGTCTGCTTTCAGGTGCTCCTGGTGGCGCTAAGGCTGGATTCCCCTCAGAGGCCATGGATTGTTGTCTGTTTTGTTTTTACAGGTGTAGCAGCTGGTTGTCTGGTTTTTGTTTCTATTTTTGTTCTGTTTCCTCTTCTTTCCTCTTCTTCTTTCCTTGTCCCCCGGTCCGGTTCAGTTCAGTTCATGTCATATATTGTAAACAGAAATAAATAAATGGGCATCAAGGGGAGCTTTACATTTATAAAACTTCCCTTGGCAAAGCAAATCTGTTTGGCATCAAAGGTATTCAGACTACAATTCTTCTGACATAATGCTGAACAGGACAAGGGGAGAAAAAAAAAAAGTAAAGAAGACAGTTCTGCCGAAAGTCAGGGACTAGACCTCTTCTAAGTTCTATACTTTTTAAAAGGGGCATGTTTATCAACTATGGAATTAGAAGATTTACAAAAATGGTCAAGTGCTAGATCTTCATCTGAGATTTTAACAGTGTCATATAACTATTCAACAGATCAGTTAAAAAAAAGCCTGCTCATGGAGATGTTTCAGGATCTGGATACCAAGCGTGGACCTAATGTTTTCATTTTTGCAATTCTGATACAGGCTATTGAGCAGTGATAACTAACACCAAGTTCAGATACTGCGGATTTTCTACCTTTGATTTGTTAAGATTGAGCCAATCAGGGACAACCTTGAAGGATCTCTTTGGTTTTGTAGGATCAGTAATTACCTGAGAAAGGTTGATATTGGTACACACCTTTTTTAAATGATCAGAGGCAGAGTTCAACTTGTTTAAATTAAAATTGCCACACAGAGATTGGGTTTAGGCCACATGCACACAGAATGACATCAACAAATATAAGAAATATTAAACATTTACACATAGATTTTTGAATACATGTAGAGGAATGATACTTTGAAATGTGCTCATTGCGGAGTTATGATCAGTTGAGTAATGAAGGTTGAACTATATGGGAAAGAGGTTCTATTCCCAGCATCATGATGGACACTCCTGATATAGAAGGTTTCGCTAACGCATTGGAATTGTTTTACTATTTTCATATGCATGTGCAATGAAGAATTGCTTGCTGCTGATAAATGCAAAGAAGAACAGCTTACACATAGATGCTCACATATAGGTTGCTGAATGCAATGAAGACCTGCTTATCCAGTAAAGTTCAATGTCAATGTGTAATATTCAATTAGGATTTGCAAAACAGTGAAGTTAAACAATGAATGGGTCCATAGTCGGTATGAGAAGACTACAGGAATATTTACCTGGGTGTACGTTCAAACAGAGATGAGAAAATCGCGATAAATAATTGTTTGTTTGTTTGTTAGTATGTATATGAATGTTATGTGTATAAACTGTGTTGAGTTATAGTTACTCAGTAGTGTCTCAGTGAAACAACCGACGGGGGATGCCTTGCGGTGACAACAAAAGCATTATTTTACTGATCAGTCAAGTTGCTCCAGTGTACTCCATACAAACTGGTTGGCTACTGAAGGGATAGAAAATGGGGAATTCTTGTTTTAAAGCAAACAAGGAATTAGATGGGAAAAATACATGTTTTAACGGGACCCAGACAATATTAAATACTCAGACAGATGGGAGAAGAAGTGTAGTTTTGTAGGAAATCACAAAATTATTACATAGAATTAGTGAAATCAATTGAAGAATGCCTTTCTGAAGAGCTGTTTACCACAGATGAGCAGCTTTGCGACCAAGCACATTGTAGATCGCTTTACTGCCAAAATGATCTAATTTAATGGATTGGTTTAGACATGCATAACAGCATTTTAAGAACAAAGAGAGAAACAAAAAGGGACAACGCTTCATGGTGGAAGGTGATGTATAAATAAAAGTGTATATGATGAAGGGGGTGGCAACACCCATTCCGAAATCCCGCCATTCCGACATCCCGCTATTCCGACATCCCACCATTCCGACATACCACCATTCCGACATACCACCATTCCGACATGCAAACGTCCCACCAATCCGACGTTCAAATGTCCCACCATTCCGACAAGGCTTTCTGTATAAGGAAATGTGTGTTACTCAACAGGTGAGTCCCTTCTTTCTGTTCATGCAATTTATATGTTTAACACATGTTTATAGACAAGCGTTATTAAAAACACAAAGTCTCGGCAACTGGAGGAGGAGAAGCAGTCCGCGGTGGTTTTCAATCACACACTCCAATGCCACTTGTTTCAACTTCCGAAAATTTAATCCAGGAAAAAAAGGCTTACAAACATGGACCAAAACGGCTCCATAACACGCACAAAAATCCAAAAGAAACGAAAATTAACTAAAAGAAAGCAAATAAACAGTATGAAGTGGTCAAAATTGGTTTTACGCATGCCTATGTGCGTCTGGCACATGCGTCTTCGGGCTCTCCCACATTAGTTTGTGGATGAAAGCTATATGTTCAGCTGTAATGTCATGTAAAAACAATCTCTACATGACATTTACTCCCAGGTGTGACCAGTTACGTCCTTAAGATATCAACAGGCTGTATAAAGCCTTGCGCAACGGCTGTGTGTTTGTGCCAAATGCGCAAAGCCCATCCGCGCTTCCCAAAATTGGAGCGAGAACTCATAAATCACGTGAATAACATGAATAAACGGTTTTACTGCATTTTGTTGTGTTTTATACGTTCTATGCTGTCATTTCTCTCTTCTCCTATTGGCAAGGCAAGGCAGAGTGCTCGCAACTGTGTCCTGTGCCGTAGCCGTGATATCTGTTATTGCAATTATTACTTTTGCATATGATGACAGCGTGCAAAAGACGCATGGGCTCTGTGGAGAGCTCCGCTCCAGCTGGCTGCTGTGACAGCTCACTGACACTGTATTTCTGCTTAATCAGTTTCAGTCTCGCCAGAGTTACATTAATATCTGTATTTTTATATTTGAAATTCAGGGGATTTTGATAATAGATTATTAAAGTTTGTTTGCGAGGCTGTGGCCTCTGCATGTGCAAAGCTTGTGCGCCAAACTTTAGGGCGTATTTGCGCCGGCATATCATTAGTGCAAAATGTTTTGGGTAAAAAATAGGCTATTAAAAGGAACTGTCGGAATGGCGGTATGTTAAAAAAAACAAAAAACATACCGCCATTCCGACCATAGGAGGAAAAAAGTGTCGGAATGGTGGGACGTTTGATAAAAAATTAAGTGTCGCCATTCCGACAATTGGAGACCCATGTCGGAATGGCGAGATGTCGGAATGGCAGCATGTAACCATGATGAAGGAGAGACCATTTGAGCAGCACAGCCATTTCGCAGCACAGGGACAGCAGTCCAAGTTACAGGATCTCCCACGTGGTATCACCTGTCACATTGTGTCAAGGCATCAAAAGAAGAAAAAATCACCAAACTCAAGGACAAAAAGACGAAGACGCCGGTGAACGAAGAGAGAGTACTGACAAACCAGAAATACAAAAGGATTCTCGATATCAAGATCCAGAAGAAGAGGCTAACAATGCCACGAACACTTACGATGCTGGGAATGATGCCAGCAATGAACAGAGAAGAAGATTCAGTGTCATCAATCTGCATCACGTGCCTCTAATGAGGGGATGAATATAGAATCCTCAACGATTACAACGTCTCTGGGAACTGTGACAAAAACAAGGTTTAAACCATTTTGATATATATTGTAACCTATTGGCTAAGGAATAGTGCTGAAAATGAGGTAAATCTAATCCACCATTGTCCTTGGTCTTCTGTAGGGTTTTTAAACTAATACGTGGTGGTTTGTTTTTCCACAGAAATTTGGAGATGCATGAATCTAGTTACTTAAACCAAGTAGCAGATGGTTTTATGGGGATCATTGAGAACAAATAGTTAACTTTTGGTAGTATCATCATTTTAATGGATGTAATTCTCCCCATAAGTGATATAGGTAAGTACTTCCAACGAGAGAGATCGTCCTCTACTGTCTTTAATAATTGCACATAATTTAGCTTTGTTAGCTCTGAGAGCCTGGAGGAAATGTTTATGCCTAAATATCTAATATTTCCTGACTGTAAAGTGATCGCAGGTATATTATGGACCCTACAGTTAATGGGCAGAACTGTGGTCTTAGACCAGTTGATAGAGTAGTCAGAAAGTGTTGAGAATTTATTCATGAGTGTGATCGTGTGAGTGAGAGACGTCTGTGAGTTCTGAAGGAAAAGTAATACATCATCAGCATAAAGACTTATTTTATGCTCAATATTTTGGGATTAATTACTCACAAACGGGTAAGAAAAGGTAGTATTGCCAGACCATACATGATCAAAAAAGGGAGCGGAGGTCGTTCAGCTGCAAGAAGGTGTGAATGTCCAACTAAAGTTTATAAAAAGCGGGTAAGACAAGGTGCGAATGCCCGACAATGCATGATCAAAAGAGGGAGCGGAGGTTTTCGGCTGCAAGAAGGTCTGAATGTCCACCAATAATTGCTGAAAATGGGTAAAAAAAGGGTGCGAATGCCCAACCATACATCATCAAAAGCAGGAGTGGATGTGTTCGGCTAGAAGAAGGTTTGAATGTCCAACCATAGTTTGTAAAAAGCGGGTAAGAAAAGGTTCGAATGCCCAAACATAGACCATCAAAAGAGGGAGCGGAGGTGTTCCGCTGTAAGAAGGTGTAAATGTCCGACCATAGTTGGTAAAAAGCGGGTAAGAAAAGGTTAAAATACCCGACTGTACACAATCAATAGCGGGAGCGGAGTTGTTCGGCTACAAGAAGGTGTGAAAGTCCGACCACGGTTTGTAAAAAGCGGGTAAGAAAAGGTTCGAATGCCCGAATATATACCATCAAAAGTGGAAGTGGAGGTGTTCGGCTGCAAGAAGGTGTGAACGTCCGACCAAAGTTTGTAAAAAGCAGTTAAGAAAAGGTTCGAATATCCAACCAAACATAATCAAAAGCGGGAGCAGAGCTGTTCGACTGCAAGTAGGTGTGAATGTCAGATCATAATTTGCAAAAAACTGATGAGAAAGGGTGAGAATGCCCGGCTATACACCATCAAATGCGGGAGCGGAAGTGTTCGGCTGTGAGTAGGTGTGAATGTCCGACCATAATTGCTGAAAAATGTGTTAGAAGAGACTAGAATGACGGACAATACATCATCAAAAGCGGGAGAGGTGGTGTTCGGCTGCAAGTAGGTGTGAATGTCCAGCCATAATTACTCACAAATGGGTAAGAAAAGGTAGTATTGCCAGACCATACATGATCAAAACAGGGAGCGGAGGTGGTTCAGCTGCAAGGTGTGAATGTCTGACTAAAGTTTGTAAAAAGCGGGTAAGACAAGGTGCGAATGCCCGACAATGTATGATCAAAAGAGGGAGCAGAGGTGTTCAGCTGCAAGAGGGTCTGAATGTCCACCAATAATTACTGAAAAATGGGTAAGAAAAGGTGCGAATGCCCAACCATACATCATCAAAAGCAGGAGTGGATGTGTTCGGCTACAAGAAGGTTTGAATGTCCGACCAAAGTTTGTAAAAAGCAGGTAAGAAAAGGTGAAAATACCCGACTGTACACAATCAAAAGAGGGAGCGGAGTTGTTCAGCAACAAAGAGTGAAAGTCTGACCATGGTTTGTAAAAAGTGGGTAAGAAAAGGTTTGTATGCCCGAATATACAACATCAAAAGCAGAAGCGGAGGTGTTCGGCTGCTTGGAAGTTTGAACGTCCTACCAAAGTTTGTAAAAAGCAGTTAAGAAAAGTTTCGAATATCCAACCAAACATAATCAAAAGCGGGAGCAGAGCTGTTCGACTGCAAGTAGGTGTGAATGTCAGATCATAATTTGCAAAAAGCTGATGAGAAAGGGTGAGAATGCCCGACTATACACCATCAAATGCGGGAGCGGAGTTGTTCGGCTGTGAGTAGGTGTGAATCTCCGAGCATATTTTGTAAAAAGGGGGTAAGAATAGATTCGAATGCCCGAACATACACTATCAAAAGAGGGAGCGGAGGTGTTCCGCTGTAAGAAGGTGTGAATCTCCGAGCATAGTTGGTAAAAAACGGGTAAGAAAAGGTTAAAATACCCGACTGTACACAATCAATAGCGGGAGCGGAGTTGTTCGGCTACAAGAAGGTGTGAAAGTCCAACCATCGTTTGTAAAAAGCTGGTAAGAAAAGGTTCGAATGCCCGAATAAATACCATCAAAAGCGGAAGTGGAGGTGTTCGGCTGCAAGAAGGTGTGAACGTCCGACCAAAGTTGGCAAAAAGCAGTAAAGAAAAGGTTCGAATATCCAACCAAACATAATCAAAAGCGGGAGCAGAGCTGTTCGACTGCAAGTAGGTGTGAATGTCCAGCCATAATTACTCACAAACGGGTAAGAAAAGGTAGTATTGCCAGACCATACATGATCAAAACAGGGAGCTGAGGTTGTTCAGCATCAAGGTGTGAATGTCTGACTATAGTTTGTACAAAGCGGGTAAGATAAGGTGCGAATGCCCGACAATGTATAATCAAAAGAGGGAGCAGAGGTTTTCGGCTACAAGAAGGTTTGAATGTCCAACCATAGTTTGTAAAAAGCGGGTAAGAAAAGGTTCAAATGCCTGACTATACACCATCAAAAGCGGGAGCGGAGATGTTCCGCTGTAAGACGGTGTGAATGTCCGACCATAGTTGGTAAAAAGCGGGTAAGAAAAGGTTAAAATACCCGACTGTACACAATCAATAGCGGGAGCGGAGTTGTTCGGCTACAAGAAGGTGTGAAAGTCCAACCATCGTTTGTAAAAAGCTGGTAAGAAAAGGTTCGAATGCCCGAATATATACCATCAAAAGCGGAAGCGGAGGTGTTCGGCTGCAAGAAGGTGTGAACGTCCGACCAAAGTTGGCAAAAAGCAGTAAAGAAAAGGTTCGAATATCCAAACATAATTAAAAGCGAGAGAGATTGTGTTCAGCTGCAAGTAGGTGTGAATATCCAGCCATAATTACTCACAAACGGGTAAGAAAATGTAGTATTGCCAGACCATACATGATCAAAACAGGGAGCGGAGGTGGTTTAGCTGCAAAAAGGGGTGAATGTCCAACTAAAGTTCAAATATATTAACAAAAGCGGGAGGAGAGGTCTTCGGATTAGAGTGGTTGAGAATTTCCAACCATAATCTATAAAATGTGGTGAAAAAAAAAGGTGTGAAGGAATGAATTTTATAGCAAAATCCGAAATCATGTATAACTCCGCAAAAGGAACGTATTGCTCAACCAAAGGGATGCTTCTTTCTCATTCAGGGTAATATGAGGAACTTTATGCTTGATACATTTTAGACACGGATAACTATGAAGGACAAAGCAATTTTAACTTGGTTTGAGCAAAGCAATTCATTTTATAGGAAAATCCGAAATCGTGCAGGACTCATGAAAGTAAGCTTTTTCTCGGATTCCTAATCCTCCAGTGTTGCTCTTTCCTATACTGCAAAATACAGCCTTGTTCTTTGTTGAAATTTATATAGACATTGATAAATATGAAGAACAAAGCAGTTTCCACTTTGTTTGAGTGAAGGAATTAATTTTATAGCAAAATCCCAAATCAAGCAGAACGTATGAAAATAAGCTTATTCTCGGATTCCTGATCCTTCAGTGTTGCTATTTCTACTACTGCAAAATACAATGTTGTTCTTTGTTGAAGTAAATCTAGACATTGATAAATATGAAGGACAAAGCAGTTTTCACTTGGTTTGAGTGAAGGAATTCATTTTATACATAAAATCCCAAATCATGCAGAACGTATGAAAATATGCTTATTCTCGGATTACTGATCCTTCAGTGTTGCTCTTTCTTCTACTGCAAAATCCAGTGTTGTTCTTTGTTGAAGTCAATCTAGACATTGATAAATATGAAGGACAAAGCAGTTTTAACATAGTTGGAGTGAAGGCGTTCATTTATAGTAAAATCAATAATCGTGCAGAACTCATGAAAATAAGCTTATTCTCGGATTCCTAAAACTTTTGATTTGCTCTTTCTTTACTGCAAAGTACAATGTTGTTCTTTGTTGAAGTCGATCTAGACATTGATAAATATGAAGGACAAAGCAGTTTTCACTTGGTTTGAGTGAAGGATTTGCAGCTGAAAACCTCTCGCTCCCGCTTTTGATTGTGTATAGTTGGGCTTTCGAGCCTTTTCTTACCCGGTTTTTAGAAATTATGGTTGGACATTCAGACCTTGCAGCCGAAGACCTCCACTCCCTCTTTTGATCATACATTGTCGGGCATTCGCACCTTGTCTTACCCGCTTTTTACAAACTATAGTCAGACATTCACACCTTGCAGCTGAACCACCTCCACTCCCTGTTTTGATCATGTATGGTCTGGCAATACTACCTTTTCTTACCCGTTTGTGAGTAATTATGGCTGGACATTCACACCTACTTGCAGTCGAACAGCTCTGCTCCCGCTTTTGATGGTATATATTCGGGCATTCTAACCTTTTCTTAACTGCTTTTTGCAAACTTTGGTCGGACGTTCACACCTTCTTGCAGCCGAACACCTCCGCTTCCGCTTTTGATGGTATATATTCGGGCATTCGAACCTTTTCTTAGCAGCTTTTTTCAAACCATGGTTGAACTTTCACACCTTCTTGTAGCCGAACAACTCCGCTCCCGCTATTGATTGTGTACAGTCAGGTATTTTAACCTTTTCTTACCCGCTTTTTACCAACCATGGTTGGACATTCACACCGTCTTACAGCGGAACACCTCCGCTCCCGCTTTTGATGGTGTATAGTCAGGCATTTGAACCTTTTCTTACCCGCTTTTTACAAACTATGGTCGTACATTCAAACCTTCTTGTAGCCGAAAACCTCCGCTCCCACTTTTGATCATACATTGTCGGGCATTCGCACCTTTTCTTACCCGTTTTTTACAAACCATGGTCGGACTGTCACACATTCTTGTAGCCAAACACATCCGCTCCCGCTATTGATTGTGTACAGTCGGGTATTTTAACCTTTTCTTACCCGTTTTTTACCAACTATGGTCGGACATTCACACCTTCTTACAGCGGAACACATCCGCTCCCTCTTTTGATGGTGTATGTTTGGGCATTCGAACCTTTTCTTACCCGCTTTTTACAAACTATGCTCGGACATTCAAACCTTGTTGCCGAACACATCCACTCCTGCTTTTGATGATGTATGGTTGGGCATTCAAACCTACTTGTTGCCCGCTTTTCATTCATTTTGGGTGGACATTCACACCTTGTCACAGCCAAACACCTCCGCTCCCTGTTTTGATCATGTATGGTTGGACATTCGCACCTTTTCTCACCCGCTTTTTGCCAACTATGGTCGGCTGTTCACAGCTTCCTCTCCACCATACTTGTATGGTGGGATATTCACACCCACTTGCATCCGAAGACCTTTTGTTGATATTTAGTCGGTCATTCGCAGCTTACCCGCTTTTGGCAAACTATGGCCTTCATGCAGCCAAACACCTCTGATCTCGCTTTTGATGATGTAAGGTTGGGCATTCAGACCTTGCTTCACCTGCTTTTCACCAAATATAGTCGGACATTCACACCTTCTTGCAGCCGAACACTTCCGCTCCACCTTTTAGTGTTCTATCACACCTTTTTTTTCACCGCATTTTATAGATTATGGTTGGAAATTCTCAACCACTCTCATCCGAAAACCTCTCCTCCCGCTTTTGTTAATATATTTGAACTTTAGTCGGACATTCACACCTTCTTGCAGCTGAACCACCTCCGCTCCCTGTTTTGATCATGTATGGTCTGGCAATACTACCTTTTCTTACCCGTTTGTTAGTAATTATGGCTGGACATTCACACCTACTTGCAGCCGAACACCACCTCTCCCGCTTTTGATGATGTATGGACCGGCATTCTTACCTTTTCTAACACATTTTTCAGCAATTATGGTCGGAGATTCACACTTACTCACAGCCGAAAAACTACGCTCCCGCATTTGATGGTGTATAGTCGGGCATTCTCACCCTTTCTCATCAGCTTTTTGCAAATTATGATCTGACATTCACACCTGCTTTTGATAATGTATGGTTGGGCATTCGCACCTTTTCTTACCCATTTTTCAGGAATTATGGGTGGACATTCACACCTTCTTGCAGCTGAACACCTCCTCTCCCGCTATTGATTGTGTACAGTCGGGTATTTTAACCTTTTCTTACCCGCTTTTTACCAAATATGGTCGGACATTCACACCGTCTTACAGCGGAACACCTCTGCTCCCGCTTTTGATGGTGTATAGTCAGGCATTTGAACCTTTTCTTACCCGCTTTTTACAAACTATGGTCGGACATTCAAACCTTCTTGTAGCCGAAAACCTCCGCTCCCTCTTTTGATTATACATTGTTGGGCATTCGCACCTTATTTACAAACTATAGTCAGACATTCACACCTTGCAGCTGAGCCACCTCAGCTCCCTGTTTTGATAGTGTATGTTCGGGCATTCGAACCTATTCTTACCCCCTTTTTACAAACTATGCTCGGAGATTCACACCTACTCACAGCCGAACAACTCCGCTCCCGCATTTGATGATGTATTGTCCGGCATTCTAGTCTCTTCTAACACATTTTTCAGCAATTATGGTCGGACATTCACACCTACTCACAGCCGAACACTTCCGCTCCCGCATTTGATGGTGTATAGCCGGGCATTCTCACCCTTTCTCATCAGCTTTTTGCAAATTATGATCTGACATTCACACCTACTTGCAGTCGAACAGCTCTGCTCCCGCTTTTGATTATGTTTGGTTGGATATTCGAACCTTTTCTTAACTGCTTTTTACAAACTTTGGTCGGACGTTCACACCTTCTTGCAGCCGAACCCATCCACTTCCACTTTTGATGGTATATATTCGGGCATTCGAACCTTTTCTTACCCGCTTTTTACAAACCGTGGTCGGACTTTCACACCTTCTTGTAGCCAAACAACACCGCTCCCGCTATTGATTGTGTACAGTCGGGTATTTTAACCTTTTCTTACCCGCTTTTTACCAACTATGGTCGGACATTTACACCTTCTTACAGCGGAACACCTCAGCTCCCTCTTTTGATGGTCTATGTTCGGGCATTCGAACCTTTTCTTACCCGCTTTTTACAAACTATGGTCGGACATTCAAACCTTCTTGTAGCCGAACACATCCACTCCTGCTTTTGATGATGTATGGTTGGGCATTTTCACCTTTTCTTACCCATTTTTCAGTAATTATGGGTGGACATTCACACCTTCTTGCAGCTGAACCACTCCTCTCCCGCTTATGATCATGTGCGGTTTGATATTCGAAAATTTTCTTTCATGTTTTAAAGCAATTATTGATGGACATTCAAATCTTCTTGTAGCCGAACACATCCACTCCTGCTTTTGATGATGTATGGTTTAGCATTCGCACCCTTTCTTTACCCATTTTTCAGGAATTTTGGGTGGACATTCAGACCTTCTTGCAGCCGAAAACTTCCGCTCCCTCTTTTGATCATACATTGTCGGGCATTCGCACCTTATCTTACCCGCTTTTTACAAACTATAGTCAGACATTCACACCTTGCAGCTGAACCACCTCCGCTCCCTGTTTTGATCATGTATGGTCTGGCAATACTACCTTTTCTTACCCGTTTGTGAGTAATTAATCCCAAAATATTGAGCATAAAATAAGTCTTTATGCTGATGATGTATTACTTTTCCTTCAGAACTCACAGACGTCTCTCAGTCACACGATCACACTCATAAATAAATTCTCAGCACTTTCTGACTACTCTATCAACTGGTCTAAGACCACAGTTCTGCCCATTAACTGTAGGGTCCATAATATACCTGCGATCATTTACAGTCAGGAAATATTAGATATTTAGGCATAAACATTTCCTCCAGGCTCTCAGAGCTAACAAAGCTAAATTATGTGCAATTATTAAAGACAGTAGAGGACGATCTCTCGTTGGAAGTCCTTACCTATATCACTTATGGGGAGAGTTACATCCATTAAAATGATGATACTACCAAAAGTTAACTATTTGTTCTCAATGATCCCCATAAAACCATCTGCTACTTGGTTTAAGTCACTAGATTCATGCATCTCCAAATTTCTGTGGAAAAACAAACCACCACGTATTAGTTTAAAAACCCTACAGAAGACCAAGGACAATGGTGGATTAGATTTACCTCATTTTCAGCACTATTCCTTAGACAATAGGTTACAATATATATCAAAATGGTTTAAACCTTGTTGTTGTCACAGTTCCCAGAGACGTTGTAATCGTTGAGGATTCTATATTCACCCCCTCATTAGAGGCACGTAATGCAGATTGATGACACTGAATCTTCTTCTCTGTTCATTGCTGGCATCATTCCCAGCATCGTAAGTGTTCGTGGCATTGTTAGCCTCTTCTTCTGGATCTTGATATCGAGAATCCTTTTGTATTTCTGGTTTGTCAGTCCTCTGTCTTCGTTCACCGGAGTCTTTGTCTTTTTGTCCTTGAGTTTGGTGATTTTTTCTTCTTTTGATGCCTTGACACAATGTGACAGGTGATACCACGTGGGAGATCCTGTAACTTGGACTGCTGTCCCTGTGCTGCGAAATGGCTGTGCTGCTCAAATGGTCTCTCCTTCATCATGGTTACATGCTTCCATTCCGACATCTCGCCATTCTGACATGGGTCTCCATTTGTCGGAATGGCGACACTTAATTTTTTATCAAACGTCCCACCATTCCGACACTTTTTTCCTCCTATGGTCGGAATGGCGGTATGTTTTTTGTTTTTTTTAACATACCGCCATTCCGACAGTTCCTTTTAATAGCCTATTTTTTACCCAAAACATTTTGCACTAATGATATGCCGGCGCAAATACGCCCTAAAGTTTGGCGCACAAGCTTTGCACATGCAGAGGCCACAGCCTCGCAAACAAACTTTAATAATCTATTATCAAAATCCCCTGAATTTCAAATATAAAAATACAGATATTAATGTAACTCTGGCGAGACTGAAACTGATTAAGCAGAAATACAGTGTCAGTGAGCTGTCACAGCAGCCAGCTGGAGCGGAGCTCTCCACAGAGCCCATGCGTCTTTTGCACGCTGTCATCATATGCAAAAGTAATAATTGCAATTACAGATATCACGGCTACTGCACAGGACACAGTTGCAAGCACTCTGCCTTGCCTTGCCAATAGGAGAAGAGAGAAATGACAGCATAGAACGTATAAAACACAACAAAATTCAGTAAAAACGTTTATTCATGTTATTCACGTGATTTATGAGTACTCACTCCAATTTTGGGAAGCGCGGATGGGCTTTGCGCATTTGGCACAAACACACAGCCGCAACGGTTGTAGCTTTATACAGCCTGTTGATATCTTAAGGACCTAACTGGTCACACCTGGGAGTAAATGTCATGTAGAGATTGTTTTTACATGACATTACAGCTGAACATATAGCTTTCATCCACAAACCAACGTGGGAGAGCCCGAAGACGCATGTGCCAGACGCACATAGGCATGCGTAAAACCAATTTTGACCACTTCATACTGTTTATTTGCTTTCTTTTAGTTAACTTTCGTTTCTTTTGGATTCTTGTGCGTGTTATGGAGCCGTTTTGGTCCATGTTTGTAAGCCTTTTTTTCCTGGATTAAATTTTCGGAAGTTAAAACAAGTGGCATTGGAGTGTGTGATTGAAAACCACCGCGGACTGCTTCTCCTCCTCCAGTTGCCGAGACTTTGTGTTTTTAATAACGCTTGTCTATAAACATGTGTTAAACATATAAATTGCATGAACAGAAAGAAGGGACTCACCTGTTGAGTAACACACATTTCCTTATACGGAAAGCCTTGTCGGAATGGTGGGACATTTGAACGTCAGAATAGCGGGATGTCGCAATGGTGGGATGTCGGATTGGTGGGACGTTTGCATGTCGGAATGGTGGTATGTCGGAATGGTGGTATGTCGGAATGGTGGGATGTCGGAATAGCGGGATGTCGGAATGGCGGGATTTCGGAATGGGTGTTGCCACCCCCTTCATCATATACACAGTTATTTATACATCACCTTCCACCATGAAGCGTTGTCCCTTTTTGTTTCTCTCTTTGTTCTTAAAATGCTGTTATGCATGTCTAAACCAATCCATTAAATTAGATCATTTTGGCAGTAAAGCGATCTACAATGTGCTTGGTCGCAAAGCTGCTCATCTGTGGTAAACAGCTCTTCAGAAAGGCATTCTTCAATTGATTTCACTAATTCTATGTAATAATTTTGTGATTTCCTACAAAACTACACTTCTTCTCCCATCTGTCTGAGTATTTAATATCGTCTGGGTCCCGTTAAAACATGTATTTTTCCCATCTAATTCCTTGTTTGCTTTAAAACAAGTATTCCCCATTTTCTATCCCTTCAGTAGCCAACCAGTTTGTATGGAGTACACTGGAGCAACTTGACTGATCAGTAAAACACTGCTTTTGTTGTCACCGCAAGGCTTCCCCCGTCGGTTGTTTCACTGAGACACTACTGAGTAACTATAACTCAACACAGTTTATACACATAACATTCCTATACATACTAACAAACAAACAAACAATTGTTTATCGCAATTTTCTCATCTCTGTTTGAACGTACACCCAGGTAAATATTCCTGTAGTCTTCTCATACCGACTATGGACCCATTCATTGTTTAACTTCACTGTTTTGCAAATCCTAATTGAATATTACACATTGACATTGAACTTTACTTGATAAGCAGGTCTTCATTGCATTCAGCAGCCTATATGTGAGCATCTATGTGTAAGCTGTTCTTCTTTGCATTTATCAGCAGCAAGCAATTCTTCATTGCACATGCATATGAAAATAGTAAAACAATTCCAATGCGTTAGCGAAACCTTCTATATCAGGAGTGTCCATCATGATGCTGGGAATAGAACCTCTTTCCCAGAATTGTTCAACCTTCATTACTCAACTGATCATAACTCCGCAATGAGCACATTTCAAAGTATCATTCCTCTACATATATTCAAAAATCTATGTGTAAATGTTTAATATTTCTTATATTTGTTGATGTCATTCTGTGTGCATGTGGCCTAAACCCAATCTCTGTGTGGCAATTTTAATTTAAACAAGTTGAACTCTGCCTCTGATCATTTAAAAAAGGTGTGTACCAATATCAACCTTTCTCAGGTAATTACTGATCCTACAAAACCAAAGAGATCCTTCAAGGTTGTCCCTGATTGGCTCAATCTTAACAAATCAAAGGTAGAAAATCCGCAGTATCCGAACTTGGTGTTAGTTATCACTGCTCAATAGCCTGTATCAGAATTGCAAAAATGAAAACATTAGGTCCACGCTTGGTATCCAGATCCTGAAACATCTCCATGAGCAGGCTTTTTTTTAACTGATCTGTTGAATAGTTATATGACACTGTTAAAATCCCAGATGAAGATCTAGCACTTGACCATTTTTGTAAATCTTCTAATTCCATAGTTGATAAACACGCCCCTTTTAAAAAGTATAGAACTTAGAACAGGTCTATCCCTGGCTTTCGGCAGAACTGTCTTCTTTACCTTTTTTTCCCCTTGTCCTGTTCAGCATTATGTCAGAAGAATTGTAGTCTGAATACCTTTGATTCCAAACAGATTTGTTTTGCCAAAGGAAGTTTTATAAATGTAAAGCTCCCCTTGATGCCTATATATTTATTTCTGTTTACAATATATGACATGAACTGAACTGAACCGGACCGGGGGACAAGGAAAGAAGAAGAGGAAAGAAGAGGAAACAGAACAAAAATAGAAACAAAAACCAGACAACCAGCTGCTACACCTGTAAAAAACAAAACAGACAACAATCCATGGCCTCTGAGGGGAATCCAGCCTTAGCGCCACCAGGAGCACCTGAAAGCAGACAAGCAGAGAAAAAACAAACACACAAAAAAACAAAAACAAGCACAAGAAGCGGCAATCGCATACAACACAGCTGTGGATATAGATGACCTGAGACGACATGATAATACATCAAATGCTTAGTGACCATGCTACTGGACTAATGAATGTGTGTGTGTGTGTGTGAGAACATGCAACACCCATGGCGCAGGACCTACATGATAACTGTGCTTAGTTATGAGTGTATAAGCGTACAGGGCCACAATCCACAGCCCCCCCCCCCCCCCCCCCAAGCAATCAGAAGCAGGCAGAGAGGGCCACAAGACCCAGGCCACCAGCAGCCCCCACAGAGCACAGAACCCAGACAGCCCACCGCAGGGGCAACCACGCATCCACCCAGAAGACTGCAGAGGAAGCCCCCGTAAAGAGCCCCCATAAGCATAGGGCAGAGGCACTCCGGGAACCAGGGGTAACAGCCCACCGACCCCGCCAGGCCCCAGCCGCCCAGACATGGGCCGTGCACTGGACCTGGGCCCCAGGAGCCCGAACGCCCCCAAACCCCCCAGCAGAGGCCCCACCCAATACCCAGGAGGGCCAAGCGCCCCAGACAGCCACAAAGTGGGTCAGCGCATGCCCCAGCGCCCCTGGCCAAGTGCCCTGGGAGTCAAGACGTGCCCACAGGTGGGTGAAGTCGCTAGCAGTGGGGAGAGGCAACACTGATGCCCCATCGGGAGAAACACAGGCAGGCCAGGCGACAGCAAGTCCCAGATCCAGGCCCAATCATTACCACACACACTTTCACGTCCCATACATCCACACATCCACACATCCTACCTCCCTCGACTCTGCTGGGGTGTAGTGCAGCGGGCACACCAGGAGGCCAGCAACCCCCCAGCCACCACAGACCCCGAACCAATAGAACAATTAATTAATCCTCCTGGCCCCTCCTGCCCCGAGCAGACACCAGGAAGCAGGGGTGTGCGAAGATGTTCAATATTTTCTAATAGTGAGCAATTAAAATTGAGAGGCAGCCAAACTTGTAGAACTGGGAGCGCGGCACTCTGGGCAGCCTACATACCCAAAGAGCCCCGCCCACCAGATGCCACTCAGTGTAACCACCCCCCAAGACCTAATGTGTGTGTGTTTGATAAGTAGTAATGTCTAAGGTGTAATTAAAACAGGGGCAGGGAACTGCAGAGTGCAACCAAAGGGGACCACCTACGTGGCCCCATCCACTACACCCCACCGAACACACACGCCGCCAAAACCCTTCATGTGTGAGTGTGTGCTGTGTACAGGAGCCAGAAGGGAGAGGGGTATGGGGATATATACCGGGGGAGCTACTCTCCCCCAGAGAGGGCAGCCAGGGACTGGCTGCAATAGGCATCCCCGCTACCTGGGAGCCAACAATGGGCAGGAGGGCCTGATGTCCACCAGGCTCGGGGCCTGCAGCGACCATATTCCGGGAGCTACTGTACCCCCAGAAGGTACCCATCCCGCCCCACCCCACTCAACCCAACCCCACCCAGGAGGACCTCTACAAAAAACAAACAAACAACATCAAAAAACAAACAAACAAACCACCCGGTCACACCAGTCGCAGCAGCCCGGGCCTGAGACCCACCATCACCCAGCAACCCACCACCACCACTATGTGATAAAACTAATCAGAGGGGACCAGAGAGAATGAAATTCAGCCAATTGATGTTTTGAGGAGGCAGACATTGTTTCCATGCTAATATAATCTAAAAGAAAATTTCTAAACTGGTTAATACACAGATTGTTCTTCGCTTTCCAGTTCATGAGAATAGTTTTCTTAGCGATACATAACACTGTGACAACCATGTGAGCTGAGTTAATTTCCATGTTGATGTTGTCTAAGTCACCCAGTATGCACAGTGTGGGGCATGCAGGGATGCTACACTTTAGCCATGTTGATAGGTCCTCACAGACTTCAAGCCAGAACTTCTGGACAGGTGCAGAAAACCACAAAGCGTGTGCATAATCATCAGGTGTGTTATCTGTGCAATGTGAGCAGATGTTTGAGTGTGTTAGACCCATCCTGAACATCCTTTGTCCTGTATAGTGTGTTCTATGAAGGATTTTGTATTGTATGAGCTGTAAATTAGGATTTCGAGTCTTTATGAAGGTGTTCAAACATATTTGTAGTTAGAAGCTATGACCAGAACTGATGGATAAATCTGCCTCCCATTTTGAGGATGGAAGAGACATTGTGTCATCTATCTTAGACAATAATTTATATATTTTTGATAGTAGTTTTGGGGTACAGATGCTTAGAAATTCTGCTACCCTAGTCGGGGGTTGTAAGTCTGGTTGGTGGAGGATATATCCATCCATCCATCCATCATCTGCCGCTTATCCGGGGGTCGGGTCGCGGGGGCAGCAGCTTGAGCAGAGAAACCCAGACGTCTCTGTCCCCGGCCACTTCCTCCAGCTCTTCCGGGGGGACCCCGAGGCGTTCCGAGGCCAGCCGAGAGACATAGTCTCTCCAACGTGTCCTGGGTCTCCCCCGGGGTCTCCTCCCAGTGGGACGTGCCCGGAACACCTCCCCAGGGAGGCGCCCAGGGGGCATCCTAACCAGATGCCCGAGCCACCTCATCTGACTCCTCTCAATGCAGAGGAGCAGCGGTTCTACTCCGAGCCCCTCCCGGATGACTGAGCTTCTCACCCTATCTCTAAGGGAGAGCCCAGACACCCTGCGGAGGAAACCCATTTCGGCCGCTTGTATTCGCGATCTTGTTCATTCGGTCACTACCCACAACTCGTGACCATAGGTGAGGATGGGAACGTAGATTGACCAGTAAGTAGAGAGCTTCGCCTTCTGGCTCAGCTCCCTCTTCACAACGACGGGTCGGTGCAGAGCCTGCAACACTGCAGGCGCCGCACCGATCCGCCCGTCAATCTCCCGCTCCATTCGTCCGTCACTCGTGAACAAGACCCCGAGATACTTGAACTCCTCCTCTTGGGGAAGGATCTCATTCCCGACCCGGAGAGAGCATTCCACCCTTTTCCGGCTGAGAACCATAGTCTCGGATTTGGAGGTGCTGATTCTCATCCCAGCCGCTTCACACTCGGCTGCGAATCACTCCAGTGAGAGCTGAAGGTCACGGCCTGACGACGCTAACAGAACCACATCATCTGCAAAAAGCAGAGACCCGATTCTGAGGTCGCCAAATGGGACACCCTCAACGCCCTGGCTCCGCCTAGAAATTCTGTCCATAAAAGTTAGGAACAGAATCGGTGACAAAGGGCAGCCCTGACGGAGTCCAACTCTCACCGGAAACGTATCCGACTTACTGCCGGCAATGTGGACCAAACTCTGGCACCGGTCATACAGAGACCGAACGGCCCCTATCAAGGGGTCCGGCACTCCATATTCCCGGAGCACCCCCAACAGGACTCCACGAGGGACACGGTCGAACGTTTTCTCCAAGTCCACAAAACACATGTAGACTGGTTGGGCGAACTCCCATGCACCCTCCAGGATCCTGCCGAGGGTATAGAGCTGGTCCACTGTTCCACGGCCAGGACGAAAGCCACACTGCATCTCCTGAATCCGAGGCTCGATTATCCGACGGATCCTCCTCTCCAATACCCCCGAATAGACCTTACCAGGGAGGCTGAGGAGTGTGATACCCCTATAGTTGGAACACACCCTCCGGTCCCCCTTTTTAAAGAGGGGGACCACCACCCCAATCTGCCAGTCCAGAGGCACTGTCCCCGATGTCCACGCGATACTGCAGAGGCGTGTCAGCCAAGACAGCCCTACAACATCCAGAGCCTTGAGAAACTCAGGACGGACCTCATCCACCCCCGGGGCCTTGCCACCGAGGAGCTTTTTAACCACCTCGGCAACCTCAGCCCCAGAAATGGGAGGCCCCGTCTCCGAGCTCTCCGACTCTGCCTCTTCCGAGCACGTGTTGGTAGGATTGAGGAGTTCCTCGAAGTACTCCCCCCACCGACTCACAACATCCCTAGTTGAGGTCAGCAAAGCCCCGTCCGCACTGTAAACAGTGTTGACTGTGAGCCGCTTCCCCCCCCCTGAGACTCCGGATGGTGGACCAGAATCTTTTCGAGGCCGTCCGGAAATCGTTCTCCATGGTCTCACCGAACTCCTCCCAGGCCCGAGTTTTTGCCTAAGCAACCGCCGAAGCCATGGCCCGTCTGGCCCGTCGGTACCTATCAGCTTCTTCCAGGGTCCCACTGGCCAAAAAGGCCCGATAGGACTCCTTCTTCAGCTTGACGGCTTCCCTCACCACTGGTGTCCACCAGCAGGTTGGAGGGTTGCCGCCACGACAGGCACCGACCACCTTACGGCCACAACTCCGACCAGCTGCCTCGGCAATGGAGTCACGGAACATGGCCCATTCGGACTCAATGTCCCCCACCTCAAATATGGTTGAAGCTCTGCCGGAGGTGGGAGTTAAAGCTCCTACTGACGGGGGATTCTGACAAACACTCCCAGCAGACCCTCCCAATACGTTTGGGCCTGCCAGGTCTGATCGGCATCCTCCCCCACCAGCGGAGCCAACTCACCACCAGGTGTTGATCAGTTGACAGCTCCGCCCCTCTCTTCACCCGAGTGTCCAGGACATACGGCCGCAAGTCCGATGATACAACCACAAAGTCGATCATCGAACTGCGGCCAAGGGTCCTGGTGCCAAGTGCACATATGGACACCCTTATGCCTGAACATGGTGTTCGTTATGGACAGTCTATGACTGGCACAGAAGTCCAACAACATAACACCACTCTGATTCAGATCGGGGGGGCCGTTCCTCCCAATCACACCCCTCCAGGTCTCACTGTCATTGCCCACGTGAGCATTGAAGTCCCCCAGCAGAATGAGGGAGTCTCCGGTAGGAGCATTCTCCAGTGCCTCCCCCAGAGACTCCAAAAAGGGTAGGTACTCTGAACTGCTGTTTGGCGCATAGGCACAAACAACAGTCAGGACTCGTCCCCCCACCCAAGGCGGAGGGAGGCTACCCTCTCGTTCACTGGGGTAAACCCCAATGTACTGGCACACAGCCGGGGGGCAATAAGTATGCCCACACCTGCTCTGCGCCTCTCACCACGGGCAACTCCAGAGTGGAAGAGAGTCCAACCCCTCTCAAGAGTACTGGTTCCAGATCCCAAGCCGTGCGTCGAGGTGAGTCCGACTATATCTAACGGTCTGATGAAGTTTCAACAATAAACAACAAACTTTGTATTATGAGAAAGAACCAGACTCATTCTTCAGGAATCCGAAAATAAGCTCTATTTTACGAGTTATGCACGAATTCGGATTCTCCTATAAAACGAATTCCTTAACTCAAACCAAGTTAAGACTGCTTTGTCCTTCATATTTATTCATGTCTAATCAAGTTTCAATGATAAACAACGTTGTACTTTGTAGAATGAGAAAGAACTTCTTCAGCAATAAGCATCTCTCGACAAATGACGAAATACAGATTTTGCTATAAAATTAATTGCTATCAGCCTGACTTAAAACTGTTTGTCTTCCTTATTTATCCACTTCAAATCAAGTTTCAACAATTAAAAAAATTTTGTAGTTTGAGAAAGAACAACTTAATCTTGAGCAATCAGTATAAAAAGAGGGTAAGCAAAGGTGCGAATGTCAAACCATACATGATCAAAACAGGGAGCGGAGGTGTTTGGCTGAGACAAGGTGTGAATGTCCACCCATAATTAATGAAAAGCGGGCAACAAGTAGGTTCGAATGCCCAACCATACATCATCAAAAGCAGGAGTGGATATGTTCGGCTACAAGAAGGTTTGAACGTCTGACCATAGTTTGTAAAAAGCGGGTAAGAAAAGGTTCGAATGCCCGAACATACACCATCAAAGGAGGGAGCGGAGGTGTTCCGCTGTAAGAAGGTGTGAATGTCCGACCATAGTTGGTAAAAAACGGGTAAGAAAAGGTTAAAATACCCGACTGTACACAATCAGTAGCGGGTGCGGAGTTGTTCGGCTACTAAAAGGTGTGAAAGTCCGACCATGGTTTGTAAAAAGCGGGTAAGAAAAGGTGCAAATGCCCGAAAATGTATGATCAAAAGAGGGAGCGGAGGTGTTTGGCTGCAAGAAGGTGTGAATATACACCCATAATTACTGAAAAATGGGTAAGAAAAGGTGCGAATGCCCAACTATACATAATCAAAAGCAGGAGTGGATGTGTTCGGCTCCAAGAAGGGTTGAATGTCTGACCATAGTTTGTAAAAAGCAGGTAAGAAAAGGTTTGACTGCCCGAACATACACCATCAAAAGAGGGAGCGGAGGTGTTCCGCTGTAAGAAGGTGTGAATGTCCGACCATAGTTGGTAAAAAGCGGGTAAGAAAAGGTTAAAATACCCGACTGTACACAATCAAAAGCGGGAGCGGAGTTGTTCGGCTACTAAAAGATGTGAAAGTCCGACTTTGGTTTGTAAAAAGTGGGTAAGAAAAGGTGCTAATGCCTGACAAGGTATGATCAAAAGCAGGAGCGGAGGTGTTCAGCTGCAAGAAGGTCTAAATGTCCATCAATAATTGCTAGAAAACATGAAAGAAAATTTTCGAAAATCAAACCGCACATGATCATAAGTGGGAGAGGAGGTGTTCAGCTGCAAGAAGGTGTGAATGTCCACCCATTATTCCTGACAAATGGGTAAAAAAAAGGTGCGAATGCCCAACCATACATCATCAAAAGCAGGAGTGGATGTGTTCGGCTACAAGAAGGTGTGAACGTCCAACCAAAGTTTGTAAAAAGCAGTTAAGAAAAGGTTTGAATATCCAACCAAACATAATCAAAAGCGGGAGCATAGCTTTTCGACTGCAAGTAGGTGTGAATGTCAGATCATAATTTGCAAAAAGCTGATGAGAAAGGGTGAGAATGTCCGACTGCACACCATCAAATGCGGGAACGGAGTTGTTCGGCTGTGAGTAGGTGTGAATCTCCGACCATAATTGCTGAAAAATGTGTTAGAAAAGGTAAGAAAACCGGTCCATACATCATCAAAAGCAAGAGAGGTGGTGTTCGGCTCCAAGTAGGTGTGAATGTCCAGCTATAATTACTCACAAATGGGTAAGAAAAGGTAGTATTGCCAGACCATACATGATCAAAACAGGGAGCGGAGGTGGTTCAGCTGCAAGAAGGTGTGAATGTCCGACTAAAGATCAAATATATTAACAAAAGCGGGAGGAGAGGTCTTCGGATGAGAGTGGTTGAGAATTTCCAACCATAATCTATAAAATTCGGTGAAAAAAAGGTGTGATAGAACACAAAAAGGTGGAGCGGAAGTGTTCGGCTGCAAGAAGGTGTGAATGTCCGACTTTATTTGGTGAAAAGCAGGTGAAGCAAGGTCTGAATGCCCAACCTTACATTATCAAAAGCGAGATCAGAGGTGTTTGGCTGCAAGAAGGCCATAGTTTGCCAAAAGCGGGTAAGCTGCGAATGACCAACTAAATATCAACAAAAGTGGGGGCGGAGGTCTTCGGATGCAACTGGGTGTGAACATCCCACCATACAAGTATGGTGGAGAGGAAGCTGTGAACAGCCGACCATAGTTTGCAAAAAGGGGGTGAGACAAGGTGCGAATGTCCAACCATACATGATCAAAACAGGGAGCGGAGGTGTTTGGCTTTGACAAGGTGTGAATGTCCACCCAAAATTAATGAAAAGCGGGCAAAAAGTAGGTTTGAATGCCCAAGCATACATCATCAAAAGAAGGAGTGGATGTGTTCGGCTACAAGAAGGTTTGAATGTCCGAGCATAGTTTGTAAAAAGCGGGTAAGAAAAGGTTCGAATGCCCAAACATACACCATCAAAAGAGGGAGCGGAGGTGTTCCGCTGTAAGAAGGTGTGAATGTCCGACCATAGTTGGTAAAAAGTGGGTAAGAAAAGGTTAAAATACCCGACTATACACAATCAATAGGGGGAGCGGAGTTGTTCGGCTACAAGAAGGTGTGAAAGTCCAACCATGGTTTGTAAAAAGCTGGTAAGAAAAGGTTCGAATGCCCGAATATATACCATCAAAAGCGGAAGCGGAGGTGTTCGGCTGCAAGAAGGTGTGAACGTCCGACCAAAGTTGGCAAAAAGCAGTAAAGAAAAGGTTCGAATATCCAAACATAATTAAAAGCGAGAGAAATTTTGTTCAGCTGCAAGTGTGAATGTCCAGCCATAATTACTCACAAATGGGTAAGAAAATGTAGTATTGCCAGACCATACATGATCAAAACAGGGAGCGGAGGTGGTTTAGCTGCAAAAAGGGGTGAATGTCCAACTAAAGTTCAAATATATTAACAAAAGCGGGAGGAGAGGTCTTCGGATTAGAGTGGTTGAAATTTCCAACCATAATCTATAAAATGCGGTGAAAAAAAAAAGGTGTGAAGGAATGAATTTTATAGCAAAATCCGAAATCATGCATAACTCCGCAAAAGGAACGTATTGCTCAACCAAAGGGATGCTTCTTTCTCATTCAGGGTAATATGAGGAACTTTATGCTTGATACATTTTAGACATGGATAACTATGAAGGACAAAGCAATTTTAACTTTGTTTGAGTGAAGGAATTAATTTTATAGCAAAATCCCAAATCAAGCAGAACGTATGAAAATAAGCTTGTTTTCGGATTCCTGATCCTTCAGTCTTGCTATTTCTTCTACTGCAAAATACAATGTTGTTCTTTGTTGAAGTCAATCTAGACATTGATAAATATGAAGGACAAAGCAGTTTTAACTTGGTTTGAGTGAAGGAATTCATTTTATACATAAAATCCCAAATCATGCAGAACGTATGAAAATAAGCTTATTCTCGGATTACTGATCCTTCAGTGTTGCTCTTTCTTCTACTGCAAAATCCAGTGTTGTTCTTTGTTGAAGTCAATCTAGACATTGATAAATACGAAGGACAAAGCAGTTTTAACATAGTTTGAGTGAAGGCATTCATTCATAGTAAAATCAATAATCGTGCAGAACTCATGAAAATAAGCTTATTCTCGGATTCCTAAATTTTTTGATTTGCTCTTTCTTTACTGCAAAGTACAATGTTGTTCTTTGTTGAAGTCGATCTAGACATTGATAAATATGAAGGACAAAGCAGTTTTCACTTGGTTTGAGTGAAGGATTTGCAGCTGAAAACCTCCCGCTCCCGCTTTTGATTGTGTATAGTCGGGCTTTCGAGCCTTTTCTTACCCGGTTTTTAGAAATTATGGTTGGACATTCAGACCTTGCAGCCGAAGACCTCCACTCCCTCTTTTGATCATACATTGTCGGGCATTCGCACCTTGTCTTACCCGCTTTTTACAAACTATAGTCAGACATTCACACCTTGCAGCTGAACCACCTCAGCTCCCTGTTTTGATCATGTATGGTCTGGCAATACTACCTTTTCTTACCCGTTTGTGAGTAATTATGGCTGGACATTCACACCTACTTGCAGTCGAACAGCTCTGCTCCCGCTTTTGATGGTATATATTCGGGCATTCGAACCTTTTCTTAGCAGCTTTTTACAAACCATGGTTGAACTTTCACACCGTCTTACAGCAGAACACCTCCGCTCCCGCTTTTGATGGTGTATAGTCAGGCATTTGAACCTTTTCTTACCCGCTTTTTACAAACTATGGTCGGACATTCAAACCTTCTTGTAGCCGAAAACCTCCGCTCCCTCTTTTGATTATACATTGTTGGGCATTCGCACCTTATTTACAAACTATAGTCAGACATTCACACCTTGCAGCTGAGCCACCTCAGCTCCCTGTTTTGATAGTGTATGTTCGGGCATTCGAACCTATCCTTACCCCCTTTTTACAAACTATGCTCGGAGATTCACACCTACTCACAGCCGAACAACTCCGCTCCCGCATTCTCTTCTAACACATTTTTCAGCAATTATGGTCGGACATTCACACCTACTCACAGCCGAACACTTCCGCTCCCGCATTTGATGGTGTATAGCCGGGCATTCTCACCCTTTCTCATCAGCTTTTTGCAAATTATGATCTGACATTCACACCTACTTGCAGTCGAACAGCTCTGCTCCCGCTTTTGATTATGTTTGGTTGGATATTCGAACCTTTTCTTAACTGCTTTTTACAAACTTTGGTCGGACGTTCACACCTTCTTGCAGCCGAACACATCCACTTCCACTTTTGATGGTATATATTCGGGCATTAGAACCTTTTCTTACCCGCTTTTTACAAACCGTGGTCGGACTTTCACACCTTCTTGTAGCCAAACAACTCCGCTCCCGCTATTGATTGTGTACAGTCGGGTATTTTAACCTTTTCTTACCCGCTTTTTACCAACTATGGTCGGACATTTACACCTTCTTACAGCGGAACACCTCCGCTCCCTCTTTTGATGGTCTATGTTCGGGCATTCGAACCTTTTCTTACCCGCTTTTTACAAACTATGGTCGGACATTCAAACCTTCTTGTAGCCGAACACATCAACTCCTGCTTTTGATGATGTATGGTTGGGCATTTTCACCTTTTCTTACCCATTTTTCAGTAATTATGGGTGGACATTCACACCTTCTTGCAGCTGAACAACTCCTCTCCCGCTTATGATCATGTGCGGTTTGATATTCGAAATTTTTCTTTCATGTTTTAAAGCAATTATTGATGGACATTCAAATCTTCTTGTAGCCGAACACATCCACTCCTGCTTTTGATGATGTATGGTTTGGCATTCGCACCCTTTTTTTACCCATTTTTCAGGAATTTTGGGTGGACATTCAGACCTTCTTGCAGCCGAAAACCTCCGCTGCCTCTTTTGATCATACATTGTCAGGCATTCGCACCTTATCTTACCCGCTTTTTACAAACTATAGTCAGACATTCACACCTTGCAGCTGAACCACCTCCGCTCCCTGTTTTGATCATGTATGGTCTGGCAATACTACCTTTTCTTACCCGTTTGTGAGTAATTAATCCCAAAATATTGAGCATAAAATAAGTCTTTATGCTGATGATGTGTTACTTTTCCTTCAGAACTCACAGACGTCTCTCAGTCACACGATCACACTCATAAATAAATTCTCAGCACTTTCTGACTACTCTATCAACTGGTCTAAGACCACAGTTCTGCCCATTAACTGTAGGGTCCATAATATACCTGCGATCACTTTACAGTCAGGAAATATTAGATATGGCATAAACATTTCCTCCAGGCTCTCAGAGCTAACAAAGCTAAATTATGTGCAATTATTAAAGACAGTAGAGGACGATCTCTCGTTGGAAGTCCTTACCTATATCACTTATGGGGAGAGTTACATCCATTAAAATGATGATTCTACCAAAAGTTAACTATTTGTTCTCAATGATCCCCATAAAACCATCTGCTACTTGGTTTAAGTCACTAGATTCATGCATCTCCAAATTTCTGTGGAAAAACAAACCACCACGTATTAGTTTAAAAACCCTACAGAAGACCAAGGACAGTGGTGGATTAGATTTACCTCATTTTCAGCACTATTCCTTAGACAATAGGTTACAATATATATCAAAATGGTTTAAACCTTGTTGTTGTCACAGTTCCCAGAGACGTTGTAATCGTTGAGGATTCTATATTCACCCCCTCATTAGAGGCACGTAATGCAGATTGATGACACTGAATCTTCTTCTCTGTTCATTGCTGGCATCATTCCCAGCATCGTAAGTGTTCGTGGCATTGTTAGCCTCTTCTTCTGGATCTTGATATCGAGAATCCTTTTGTATTTCTGGTTTGTCAGTCCTCTGTCTTTGTTCACCGGAGTCTTTGTCTTTTTGTCCTTGAGTTTGGTGATTTTTTCTTCTTTTGATGCCTTGACACAATGTGACAGGTGATACCACGTGGGAGATCCTGTAACTTGGACTGCTGTCCCTGTGCTGCGAAATGGCTGTGCTGCTCAAATGGTCTCTCCTTCATCATGGTTACATGCTGCCATTCCGACATCTCGCCATTCCGACATGGGTCTCCAATTGTCGGAATGGCGACACTTAATTTTTTATCAAACGTCCCACCATTCCGACACTTTTTTCCTCCTATGGTCGGAATGGCGGTATGTTTTTTTTTTTTTTTTAACATACCGCCATTCCGACAGTTCCTTTTAATAGCCTATTTTTTACCCAAAACATTTTGCACTAATGATATGCCGGCGCAAATACGCCCTAAAGTTTGGCGCACAAGCTTTGCACATGCAGAGGCCACAGCCTCGCAAACAAACTTTAATAATCTATTATCAAAATCCCCTGAATTTCAAATATAAAAATACAGATATTAATGTAACTCTGGCGAGACTGAAACTGATTAAGCAGAAATACAGTGTCAGTGAGCTGTCACAGCAGCCAGCTGGAGCGGAGCTCTCCACAGAGCCCATGCGTCTTTTGCACGCTGTCATCATATGCAAAAGTAATAATTGCAATTACAGATATCACGGCTACTGCACAGGACACAGTTGCGAGCACTCTGCCTTGCCTTGCCAATAGGAGAAGAGAGAAATGACAGCATAGAACGTATAAAACACAACAAAATTCAGTAAAAACGTTTATTCATGTTATTCACGTGATTTATGAGTACTCACTCCAATTTTGGGAAGCGCGGATGGGCTTTGCGCATTTGGCACAAACACACAGCCGCAACGGTTGTAGCTTTATACAGCCTGTTGATATCTTAAGGACCTAACTGGTCACACCTGGGAGTAAATGTCATGTAGAGATTGTTTTTACATGACATTACAGCTGAACATATAGCTTTCATCCACAAACCAACGTGGGAGAGCCCGAAGACGCATGTGCCAGACGCACATAGGCATGCGTAAAACCAATTTTGACCACTTCATACTATTTATTTGCTTTCTTTTAGTTAACTTTCGTTTCTTTTGGATTCTTGTGCGTGTTATGGAGCCGTTTTGGTCCATATTTGTAAGCCTTTTTTTCCTGGATTAAATTTTCGGAAGTTGAAACAAGTGGCATTGGAGTGTGTGATTGAAAACCACCGCGGACTGCTTCTCCTCCTCCAGTTGCCGAGACTTTGTGTTTTTAATAACGCTTGTCTATAAACATGTGTTAAACATATAAATTGCATGAACAGAAAGAAGGGACTCACCTGTTGAGTAACACACATTTCCTTATACGGAAAACCTTGTCGGAATGGTGGGACATTTGAACGTCAGAATAGCGGGATGTCGCAATGGTGGGATGTCGGAATGGTGGGACGTTTGCATGTCGGAATGGTGGTATGTCGGAATGGTGGTATGTTGGAATGGTGGGATGTCGGAATAGCGGGATGTCGGAATGGCGGGATTTCGGAATGGGTGTTGCCACCCCCTTCATCATATACACAGTTATTTATACATCACCTTCCACCATGAAGCGTTGTCCCTTTTTGTTTCTCTCTTTGTTCTTAAAATGCTGTTATGCATGTCTAAACCAATCCATTAAATTAGATCATTTTGGCAGTAAAGCGATCTACAATGTGCTTGGTCGCAAAGCTGCTCATCTGTGGTAAACAGCTCTTCAGAAAGGCATTCTTAAATTGATTTCACTAATTCTATGTAATAATTTTGTGATTTCCTACAAAACTACACTTCTTCTCCCATCTGTCTGAGTATTTAATATTGTCTGGGTCCCGTTAAAACATGTATTTTTCCCATCTAATTCCTTGTTTGCTTTAAAACAAGTATTCCCCATTTTCTATCCCTTCAGTAGCCAACCAGTTTGTATGGAGTACACTGGAGCAACTTGACTGATCAGTAAAACACTGCTTTTGTTGTCACCGCAAGGCTTCCCCCGTCGGTTGTTTCACTGAGACACTACTGAGTAACTATAACTCAACACAGTTTATACACATAACATTCCTATACATACTAACAAACAAACAAACAATTATTTATCGCAATTTTCTCATCTCTGTTTGAACGTACACCCAGGTAAATATTCCTGTAGTCTTCTCATACTGACTATGGACCCATTCATTGTTTAACTTCACTGTTTTGCAAATCCTAATTGAATATTACACATTGACATTGAACTTTACTTGATAAGCAGGTCTTCATTGCATTCAGCAGCCTATATGTGAGCATCTATGTGTAAGCTGTTCTTCTTTGCATTTAT